>NC_083578.1:39093959-40293959 GCF_027579695.1 Neoarius graeffei | reverse complement strand
GGGTGTCAAACCTGATCCATAAAGGGCCGTGTGGCTGCAGGTTTTCATTCCAGCCATGCAGCAGCACACCTGACTTAGCTCATTCAATCAACTGAACTGTCTTCACACAGTCAAATACTTGCAGCCACACCCACCCTTGATTAAAGGGTGGGTGTGTCAGTTGATTGAATAAGCCAAATCAGGGTGCTGCTGCATGGCTGGAATGAAAACCTGCAGCCACACGGCCCTTTATGGATCAGGTTTGACACCCCTGACCTAAGGCTTTCTTCACTGGGAACATGGAACTGTCATGCTCCGCCCCGGACATCCACTCCAGAGATTATGGATCTCTCACGCCAGTGCCGATCCGGGACAGGAATTCCTTCTCTCCTGAACTCACTTCCTGGTTTTTACTGCTGCTTATATAAAGGCCATTCTTAGACTGACTTTGCCAGAACAGCTTGTTTGCTTCTCAAGCTGTTTCTGTGCCTCTCTTACTTCTCATGGTCTTTCTCTCTACTGACTTTTTCTTGTTCATGGTTTTTGCACTAGCGTTCTTCTGGTTCATGGTTTTTGCACTAAGGATTATTTCTGGTTCATGGTTTCTTGCACTAAAGGTCTTTTCTTGTTCATGATTTTTTGCACTAGTGTTTTTGTCTTTGTCTGTCTCATGTTTTTGTCAAGTTGTTTGTCTCATTTTGTCCGGACTATTTTTGCCGTTTGTTTACCTTTTTGCCACACCCTTTCTTCCCTGAATTAAATCCAATTATTTATTGGATTACTGTCTGTGTTCTGCTCTTGGATACTAACTTCACCACACCTCCATCAATCCTAACAGAAACTGTTAGACACACTGTGAGTCTTCACAAGAATGCCTTCGTTTTCCAATTGTTGAATGATAGGGAGGACTCCATCCATTTGCTGTTTTACTGAGTGGATATTGCTTGGTGTAAAGAGGAACTTGGCTTGTGAATGCCACTGGGTCCATTTGAAGGTTTCCACAATCGTCCTTAGACCAAATCAGATGATTTTCTAACTGAGGTTTTTCCAGTTTTCTCAGTTTCCAGATGACTTTTGCCACTTGTGAAGCTGAAGCCTTCTTCAACAGAATGTCCATGCTTAAGAGTGGGTCTGTGACGCTGCCCACCCAAACTGGAGTGTCAATAAACTTTGGCCCAAATGACAAACTCTCTCTAGCACACACACTCTTTTTTATAAAAGGATGTTTTCTCCTCTTGCTCCAGCAGTCTGTTTTGTCCTTGCTGTAAGTGAGATTTCCAAATTCTTTGTGTACTTAGTTGGAATACATGTAAGTTCTGCTCCTGTGTCCAATAAAAAGTTAAGTTCTTTTTGTCTATTCACATTAGTGCACACGTATATAGGTCATCTGCTTGATGTTGAATTAGTGCTGGAAGGGGTCTCTAAAAATCCCCTAGGTTTCTTGATGTATTCAGATTCAGTAACACACCTGCCAACTGAGACAGTTGTTGCACAGCTTGCATGAAGGCATTCACATCCAGAGAGTTTGAACTTGCTTCAAGTCTGTTCTCAGTCCTCCTGAAATCTCTCTTTCCTGATCTGCAGGATTTAGCAAGGTGGCTCATTTTCCCACATTAATACCTGTAGTCCCTGTAATCCTTCTTTTTCCTAGTAGTGACTTCTTGAGTGACATCAGGATCAGCTGCTTCAATTTCTTGCATCTTTGGTTTGGATGCTGGTTCCAAGTCTCACTCAAGGTGAACCAATCCAATAAAAGTGTCACCATATGTTCCCACTGTATCCCATTGAGGATTCGTGAGCTTATATGCATTTGATAATTCAGTTCTTGCTCCATGATTGCTATTATACATATTGACATTTCTGATGTTATCAATGCCAAAATAATTACAAGAATTTTCTCTGAAATGGGCTTCATACAATGCAAATGGTTCCTGTGCACCATGGACATGGCTAAGGATTTTCCCCTCAACAGACACATGCATCTGCAGGATTGTGAATCCATTTTTCTAATGCCGCCCATGCAGTGTCTAAGTTTTGTTTATCTTCACCTATGGTTTCATCTAAGGCTCTCATGAGTGTGGATTGCTCACATGCAGTCAAAAGGGCATTCACAATCATTACTCCATCATATGGATACAGATTATAAATACACTATATTGCTGTTTCCAAATTATCGGAAACAGGTGTTCCAATCACTTCCATGGCCACAGGTGTATAAAATCAAGCACCTAGGCATGCAGACTGTTTTTACAGTTTGGAGCTGGCCCCTTCCTCTTCCAACATGACTGTGCACCAGTGCACAAAGCAAGGTCCATAAAGACATGGATGACAGAGTCTGGTGTGGATGAACTTGACTGGCCTGCACAGAGTCCTTACCTCAACCTGATAGAACACCTTTGGGATGAATTAGAGCGGAGACTGAGAGCCAGGCCTTCTCGTCCAACATCAGTGTGTGACCTCACAAATGCGCTTCTGGAAGAATGGTCAAAAATTCCCATAAACACACTCCTAAACCTTGTGGACAGCCTTCCCAGAAGAGTTGAAGCTGTTCTAGCTGCAAAGGGTGGACCGACGTCATATTGAACCCTATGGATTAGGAATGGGATGTCACTTAAGCTCATGTGAGTCAAGGCAGGTGAGCAAATACTTTTGGCAATATAGTGTACCTCTGAGACAGTGAATTTCATATGAGGTCTTCATCCCATCATCTCTGGGATGTCTTTTTTTTTTTTTGCTCCACTTATCAATACTGGACGGAGTGGGTACCTGGTGTTGGTGAATCAATACCTCAGCACTTGTTCTCATGTTTAATGGTTTTAGATAAGCCTTAGCAGTCTCTTCATTCTCTGAATCACTGGAGCTTTCATTCATTTGAGTGTGTTGTTTTTATGTCAAAGTTTGCTTTTTCACCTCTAGGGGGCAACTAGGGTCTGACTTCATCTCAGAATAAGACGGTGTGCTTGGCTATGCATGAGCATTTCTCTCTTTGTTTTTCCCCAATAGCTTCTGTTCCAACTCATCCACTCGAGCTTTAGACCAAAATAGCTTTTTCTCCAGATCAGCCTTAGAGTCAAGTTGTCACTTTAAATTGTCTTTAGACTCAAGCAGCTGTTGTTTGAGACTTGCATTTTGCTCAATTGCAGCATAAATCATCTCATCTCATTATCTCTAGCTGCTTTATCCTGCTCTACAGGGTCACAGGCAAGCTGGAGCCTATCCCAGCTGACTATGGGCGAAAGGCTGGGTACACCCTGGACAAGTTGCCGGGTCATCACAGGACTGACACAGACAGCCATTCACACTCACATTCACACCTACGGTCAATTTAGAGTCACCAGTTAACCTACAGTAACCTACAGGTCTTTGGACTGTGGGGGAAACCGGAGCACCTGGAGGAAACCCACGCAGACACGGGGAGAACATGCAAACTCCGCATAGAAAGGCCCTCATCGGCCATGGGGCTCAAACCCGGACCTTCTTGCTGGGAGGCGACAGAGCTAACCACTACACCACTGAGCCGCCTTAGCATAAATCATATTTTCTTACTTTTCTCTTTCTCTCTGAACAGCTTCAGTCATGGCAAATAGATGGATCTAATAATATTTGAATCTCCTGTCCATTTCAGATTTCATCTGAATCTCCAGTGGTACTTGAAAGTTTGTGAATCCTTTAGGATTTTCTATATTTCTGCATAAATATGGCCTAAAACATCATCAGATTTTCACACAAGTCCTAAAAGTAGATAAAGAGAACCCAGTTAAACAAATGAGACAAAAATATTATACTTGGTCATTTATTTATTGAGGAAAATGATCCAATATTACATATCTGTGAGTGGCAAAAGTATATGAACCTCTAGGATTAGCAGTTAATTTGAAGGTGAAATTAGAGTCTGGTGTTTTCAATCAATGGGATGACAATCAGGTATGAGTGGGCACCCTGTTTTATTTAAAGAACAGAGATCTATCAAAGTCTAATCTTCACAACACATGTTTGTGGAAGTGTATCATGGCACGAACAAAGGAGATTTCTGAGGATCTCAGAAAAAGTGTTATTGATGCTCATCAGGCTGGAAAAGGTTACAAAACCATCTCTAAAGAGTTTGGACTCCACCAATCCAGTCAGACAGATTGTGTACAAATGGAGGAAATTCAAGACCATTGTTACCCTCCCCAGGAGTGGTCGACCAACAAAGATCACTCCAAGAGCAAGGCATGTAATAGTCAGCAAGGTCACACAGGACCCCAGGGTAACTCTAAGCAACTGAAGGCCTCTCTCACATTAGCCAATGTTCATGAGTCAACTATCAGGAGAATACTGAACAACAGTGGTGTGCAGTACAGGGTTGCAAGGGGAAAGCCACTGCTCTCCAAAAAGAACATTGCTGCTCATTTGCCATTTGCTAAAGATCACGTGGATAAGCCAGAAGGCTATTGGAAAAATGTTTTGTGGACGGATGAGACAAAAATAGAACATTTTGGTTTAAATGAGATGCATTATATTTGGAGAAAGGAAAACACTGCATTCCAGCATAAGAACCTTATCCCATCTGTGAAACATGGTGGTGGTACTATCATGGTTTGGGCCTGTTTTTCTGCATCTGGGCCAGGACGGCTTGCCATCATTGATGGAACAATGAATTCTAAATTATACCAGCGAATTCTAAAGGAAAATATCAGGACATCAGTCCATGAACTGAATCTCAAGAGAAGGTGGGTCATGCAGCAAGACAATGACCCTAAGCACACAAGTCGTTCGACCAAAGAAAAATAAAAAAAAAATAAAATTAATGTTTTGGAATGGCCAAGTCAAAGTCCTGACCTTAATACAATCAAAATGTTGTGGAAGGACCTGAAGTGAGTAGTTCATGTGTGGAAAACCCACCAACATCCCAGAGTTGAAGCTGTTCTGTATGGAGGAATGGGCTAAAATTCCTCCAAGCCAGTGTGCAGGACTGATCAACAGTTACCGGAAACATTTAGTTGCAGTTATTGCTGCACTGAAAGCAAATGTTCTGCTTTGTGAAGGTCCCTCCTCCCAATTTTTTTAATGACTTCAAAGATGCCATGGGGCTTGTGCCCATACAACAATTCAAATGGGAAAAACCCAGTGGAGGCTTGTGGGAACTCATGCACTGCAAACAAAAGAGGGTCTAGCCACTTATCCCAGTTTCTAGCATCCCCATGAAGGAACTTATAAATCATATTTTTAAGTGTCTGATTAAATCATTTGACCAGCACATCCATTTGCGGATGGTTACACTAGTGCATTACACTAGTACAACTCGATTTAATCCCCAATAATTTGTACAATTCGCGCAGTGTATGTGACAGAAAAGTATTGTCTTGATCATTCAGAGTTTCTTTCTGAATCCTGACTCAGGAGATAATGCAGAAGAATGCCTCTGCAACACTAAGTGCAGAGATATTGAGGAGAGGCACTGCTTCCGGGTATCGCATTGCATAATACACTGTGACTAATCCAAAGCAATACCTGCATGCAGATCGATCCAATGGCCTGACAGGATCCATGCCAATTCTTTCAAGGGAGATCTCAATTAATGGTAATGGACACAATGGTGCTTTTGGCGTGGCTACTGAATTTACCAGGGCATTCATGACAAGCCACACACCACCTGCAGACATCAGCACAAATCCCTGGCCAAAAGAAATGAGCCATGAGATGATTTAATGTTTTGTCCTGACCTAGATGCTCAGCCATGGGATTATGATGAGCCACATAGAATAGTCAGGTGGTCCTGTGCCAGTCAGACCACCTCCTCCAGCAACACTGCATGGTGACACTGGATCCACGTCGAGGTCTTGCTTGGCAGTTGGGCAATGAACTGCTCCAGTGTCACATGGTTGATGATGTCCTCCATGTCACACTCACCTGCCAGCAGCCACCATTGGTAAATTGTAGGCCAGTGCAGAACCGCTGGTGATGTTCTTTGGGGCCGTGGCCAACCCCTTGCATTATAGCCGGCTTCAGGTCTGGCTACTCCAGCATGCATGTGGCCAGGAGCTGCTGAGCCATGAGCTGTGCTTGCCCTGACAGGAGCAGCAATACGTGAGCCACCCATTGTGGTGATAGTCATGAGCTCACCTCTGTGATGCACTCGAACAGCTTGAGGAAGTCTTTTTAGAAGAAGAAGAAACCTTTATTCGTCACATGCACACTTCAAGCACAGTGAAATTCATCCTCTGCATTTAACCCATCTGAAGCAGTGAACACACGCACTCACTCAGAGCAGTGGGCAGCCACACCAGAGCGCCCGGGGAGCAGTCAGGGGTTTGGTACCTTGCTCAAGGGCACCTCAGCCCAAGGCCGCCCCATGTCAACCTAACTCTTCTGTGTCATCTTGTGGCCCCATCTTGACCAACTGAACAGGAACGCTGGCCACAGGAGCGACCATTGGAGTACCTGCTGACTGGACCAAACTCCTCACCACCTGCTGGGCCTTTGCCTGGGCCTCACACAGGGCCTGGAAAACTGCTCCTGCTTGATGGACAGTGTGAGCAGCTCTTAATGTTGGTATTGGAGGTGAGAGTCTGGAGGAGCTGTCTGACTGGTTTGGGCTCCATGGCAGTGTTTGTTCCTCAAGTCCTGGGTTTCGGCACCAGTGTAGCAACTCTTTACTTCTGGACAATGAAGAACTGGAGACAGGCACTACAATTCCAGGTGCACTTTTATTATTTTCACTTCTCAGTGACTACTAAGCTGTACTCACAGACATACACGTCAGAGAATGCAGTTCTCTCTCTCTCTCATTACTGGCCATCTAAAAGACTCACAGAGACACACATTAATAGACAGCTAGTAATTAGTCACAGGTGTAACTCATGTACATGTTACCTGCTGGTTCAACCTGACTCCTTGCCTTTCACGGCCAATGCTCCACCACACTCTCACTGCCACATTCTGGATCCACTCTGTTTTTAAATGTGTTTCATATATGCAGTGACTAGTTCATGAGTAATTCAAACAAGAGTAGTAGGTGTAGAGATGGACACAGCTGTATGCAGATTGCAACTCAGAGTAAATTTGATGTAAATTATTATTTTTTTTCACCAACACTTCATTACATAGACAAGCAACTGGCATGGCTCGAAAGGTCAAGTCATGTTGTTTCATGTAATATGCAATCTACCTCATGCTGGACACTTCCTGAGTAATTCAACCAGAGAAGCAGGGGTGTGAATTAGCATGCAATCTGTGTTAGTCAAGTTTGGTTGCATATTAGTCTCACACACTACTGATGCATGACTTGCTATGGCTGTTTTATTGTTAAGCATTGAGCTGAGCAAACTATAATGTAAACTATAGGCTGATGCCACACATGAAGATTATGAGATAGTAGTGTTATCTTGTCCTGCTCTCAGCTTTCAGCAGTTTGGTTGAATTTTTCCATATTTATGCCCTGCAGTTAGTTAGTAGTTAGTTTGCAGTTTTTTTTTTTTTAAATAATAGACTCCTGTAAAGTTGGATTATATGAACTCAGTAGTGGATTGACTAAAAATAGCTTTATGCTATGGTCAATGAGTGATAATTCCATGAGTGCGCGTAGGTCTCAAGTTTCCAACTTCCAAATGCTGGTCCATTTCTGAAGTGATGCCAGAGGCTGAGGCCACACAGTGAATGACAATGGCAATTTTTTTACTTTTATTTTTTTTGATGGCATTGAAATATGCAATTTTCAAGCATTTCAGCTGATTTTTTATGACTTATATATTTGTATCAAAACTTGCAAGTGGATCTCCTAACAGTTAATAACAGTACATATTTAGCATCTGACAGCACAGAGCAGTTTTGACAGCACCAGGTTGATTTTGACGGGGCAACGACCTTGACATTTGATAAATCACACATTAGTCTTAGATCATTACAGACATTAGGCTATTATAGGCCTACACTAGAGTATCAGAAATAAGCTTTATCCTCATCCAGGTACACTCCCACATTAAAAAAAAAATAAAATAACCAAGTTTATATTTCTGAACCACAAGACAAACCCTATAATATGAACTGTCCCAACTTTTCCCATGTGGCAATTTAAAAGTTCGAACCCAGCGGCTGGCAAGGGCCTTTCTGTGTGGAGTTTGCATGTTCTCCCCGTGTCTGCGTGGGTTTCCTCTGGGTGCTCCGGTTTCCCCCACAGTCCAAAGACATGCAGTTAGGTTAATATGGGATGGCCTTGGGCTGGGGTGCCCTTGAGCGAGGCACCTAACTCCTGACTGCTCCCCGGGCACTGTTAGCATGGTTGCCCACTGCTCTGGGTATGTGTTCACTGCTTCAGATGGGTTAAATGCAGAGAGGAAATTTCACAAGTGTGTGATGAATAAAGTTGTGCTTTCTTTCTTTTTTCTTTCTAACAAATCCTAAATTCACCAGCAAACATTAAACCGTAGAGTGGAATGTACAAGTTTTGGCTGAACAGTTAACTGCACATACAAAAATAATTAACCGCACATACCTTGCTGCAGTGTCCATCTTCGTGGCTCCAAAGGAAACAGGTTACTCAAAAAGGCAACATCTAACTTCTGATGTAATCTAAAACCTGATTGGTTGAAATTAATTTGAGAATCCAAACTATCCCGTCTCCCCTAACCCAAATCTCCCCATTCTCCCCTGTTTTAAGGACAAGTTTTAGAGCAATAACAAACAAACAATGCTTTGCTATATAATATATAAGACCGCAAGTATGTTTGCCTATTATTGCTTTAAAACTTGTCCTGTGTCTGGAGAAAATCATAAAGATATGATTCATTTTTCATGCATAATTTGTGATATGCTAACAGCAGTCACTGCAAGACTCATCCAGTGGATGGAGCATTTATAGGCGGCAAAATCACCGGCTGCCGGCAGTTGTTGACAGGGCTGGCTTATCAGCAAGTTTAGGCTTAGATAAATCCTGGCAGATCATTGACATTACTCTTTAGATTATTTGGATGCGGGTTTTTTTTCATGTCTTGGCATATCAGCTGGTTTGGATATCATTTTGCAGGTCTGACCCACCACTTGGTAGGTCTGAGACTGGTGGTTGTGCATTTGTGGGGAAGGGATAGGAGGGACTGTATATTTCCTTTCTTATGACAGGGGTGGACACTCCAACTTTCTGGAAATATACTATCCCCTATATTTTGGAGTGTGGTGTATGAATTTGCCAGGTATCCAATTTTTTACACATTGCACCTTTATATCTCATTCACCATAAAGCAACTCTCAAAGCAATCTGAACTTTTGTCAACTTCGAACAAATTCATGTTTACAAAGGAAATTTGCATAATCAAAATGTTAGAAATTACCCAACCTTTAATAATATCAATCTCGCAACACTGGCAATGGCTCACATGTCTAAATAGCGAGTTAGAGTGGATATCTCTCTAAGCAACCAACCTATTTAGCTTCTGAGTTTTGTCTTGTTGGTGTATAAATTGATAAATTAGAGATTTGTTTGACAAAGGGATTGACAAAAGATGCATCTTATATTGCAGATTTATATGCCAACACAGGGTATTTCTTTGATCTGGCTTCAACTGTCAAGAATGGATAAAATCACACAGCATAGGCACTTTCAGATTCTAGTTGTGAAGATAATGATGTTGGAACTACACACCTCTTAAGTGTCATATGTTGAGTAAAGCCTGTGCGATATTGTCCAAGGTTTGAGCACTGTCTGGAGTGAAATATGAAGTGGCAATTCCAGATGCAACAGCTCTGCATTAAATATATAGATGCTATTTATAATATTTACTTAGCTTAGTTGCCAATGTGAATTTTTCATATAGCCATGAAGAACAGCTTAACATCAGTGGAAGTTGTGAACAAATTTTTAGCAATGGTGCACCAAGATGCAGGTCAGGCTATGAAGTGCTCTGAACTAACTTTCTTTGCCAAGCATTTTCTTTGCAAATGGATGAAGATGGATGAAGTAAGGCTGTGGCTCAACATACAGAGATCTCTGAGGGACTACTGTACACTGATTTTACAGAGACATAGCTCAGTGCACTGGTTTCTGATGGGGCTGTGGAGCTAAGAAACTGGATGCTGCACGATACAGACCAAACAAAGGACTCCGGTAAGAGCAGAGATATCTATATCATGAACCAGTCACACTTAATCTTCTTGTATTTGTGCAATGACAGTTGTCATTGTGTCATTGTTTTGTTCTTCACAAATACCTGCAGCACTGTTGAAGCATGGGCTGGTATATGCAAATTTTGTGCATGAATATTCATGAGTCTATATTGTTTACAAAACAGTCCAGGATTTTGGAACTGGCTTGTTTTACTGTCCTCTTTTATGTATGCAGGATTTGCATTGGAAAGAGGAGACAACACTGTTTTTTGGCGTTCACGGAATGTCAGTTCCATGGAGAGAAGTCTCCTTTTTCAACTATGCAAAGGTAAATACAGTTTCCCATTCTATGGCACCTTTAAATGGGTTCATTAGTATGACAAAGGACAAGGTGTGCCTTTTGTCAGTTAGTAATGTGTGCCAGACTACAATGTTTTACGTCCTAATGGAGATAAGTTCCTGTTCATATAGCAATAAAAAGAAAGCACTGAGTTTAGGCAGTGACTCAGTTGCTATGTAGAGCTACTGCAGAGGAGAGAGAGAGAAGAGAAGAGAAGCGAGCATATCATGGGAGAGAGTGCAAGGGAGAGAGGGAGTGCTTTGCAAAACTCACTGTGCAAGTGTGTATTCTAAGCTGCTTGTGAGTGTGATTTGCTGCTCTACTCGAGGATGCTGTTTCTGTCTCCCCTCCTCTCTCACAGTCCATTGCTCAATCTTCCTCAACAGCACTGCACTCTGCTTTGAAGATGATTCCCTGAATTCATCCAGTCAAATAAACCCATATCACTGCCTATGGACATCCAAGAAGCTACACCAGTGTGCATCCTTCCTAAGGACCTGCTCTCTCTGAAGTGGAATCTCAGGCATTAGTCTTGGCAAGTGAGTACTAAATGGAAAATAGACTCTGACTCAAGGCACAATCAATTGTGTTAACAGCTAGTCAGCTGCACAAAGATTGTGTTGATGTCAAATTGTACTGTGCATGTGTGAATGTCTGCGAGAGAGAGAGAGAGCGCATTTGTTTTCCTGGTTAATGTGATTTCAAGTATGTGTACACTGAAATCAGCTAACTGTAGTGTAACACCTGTAGAATTGCCTGCATCAGTGCAGGTATTTCTCCAGTGTAGCCAGCATACTCACCAATTCACATGAACTAACTGGTATGAAAAGTTATGAATGATAAGGTAAGCGAAATGGTGTTTCATTGGCAATTGTAGCTTTTCCACTGGCTTTCTTCATAACGAATTCGCATATGCATTTTAGAACTTGTGTATTTTCTGTGAAATCAAATTGCTGCAGCTGATACCTGACTAAGAGATAAGTGGGTGCTGGCAGTGTTGGAAAGTGTTGGTAATGACACTGCACTCTGAAACAAGTAACTTTTAACACTTATTTTATTCCATTTCTGTGACACAGTAGAACAGAACAGATTATTTTCCTTGTTTGTAGTTTTTGAAATGTCATTATTATTGATTTGACATTTAGGTATTTAAAGAGCTCAACCATACAAATAGTATCTGAATATGTGTGATGTAATGGCCAGGTGCGGATGGAGTATGCTGAGATGGAAAAATACTATGTGGGTGTAGAAGCATGCATCAGAAAACGAGCAGTATGAAGAGCTAAGATGGTGGATGAGACTTATTTCTATGGAAACAGCACATCTCCAACCCCTCAACTTGCTCAATTTCTTAATATAGCTACAGGTAAAGAAAGACAAGTTGCAGCAGATCCAAAGATGCCAACAAGTAGATCTCACACAGGTGCCCCCCCCCCAAAAAAAAAAACTACCCTCCCGAAAACCCCTCATCCCAAGGCACCTCCACCCCCCCCCCCCCCCCAAAAAAAAACACTACGAATGTAATTTGTGTAATGGAAACAGCTGACCAGTGAAGTGCAGTATTTAAAAGGGCAGCAGTGCTTGTGCTTTACATGGTGAATTTTAGGTGTTTGTGTAGCATACCACCAAGCTACTTAAATTCTCTGCACCTTTTGTATTCTAAATAGAGAAATGCTCACCAAGTCACTTTAATTAATCATTGCTACTAGTGTAACAGTTTTTAATTCATTTTAACATCAATGTGCATTCAAGTATGAGCTGGTTGTAATGGTGTAAGCTGTCTAAAAATATGTTAGATGTAGCATTACAAAAGCTGAATACATGCTGGCATTTCCACTGCGCCACATCAGTGCATGCTAATAGGAGTCGTGAGGAGCTTGCAGCATTCAGTAATCCCTGAGTGCTTTTATGTCGGCTTCACCCTGAGCGCTAAACAGTCTGCTCTGAGAAACGTCTCCCCTCCCATACCTAAAACTTGGGTGGAAAAAAAAAACAGATTTTATTGCTGTGTCCATCACTAAAATTCCTTTCCTGGAGTCATGACTAAGACAGAAAAAATGCTCATGATGTGTCGTGACCATGGATACAGGCAATGGACAAGAGTGAACCAGACGTCACATGCAGCATGAATATATGAGAAGCCATTAGGGTCAATCCACTTGGAATTTTGTGAAAAAGACTTTCTATGTTAACACAGCTAATGGTAGGATGTTAATCCTCAACATACAATCTGATTTTGTTTTTAAATTTGTCTTATCCAAAGTTTTGTCTCTCACATTAATTTGTTTTCCATTTTTGTTGAAAGAAACATGGCCAGTGCTTGTGTTCTATCAATCACCTCTTCCTGCCTCACTGATATGCACCTTGGGAGCTGTAGTTTTCCCAGAATGCAATGGACCACCTTCAAAAATAAACATTTTGAAAGCTGGTACTTCCCTCATATTTCCCACTACAGAGTGGTGAGCCAAAGGAGCCATGATGCAAGAACTGCATTTATGCAGCATTGATTGTTTGAACATCTTGGAAGCTGAAGGCTCTATGTGCTCACTAGGGTTGACAATTTCCTGAAATGGAAATAAGGAACTCATATTTTCCAAAACAACAGGTCTTACATCTGCATTACCCTTCAGTAGTAGATGTATCTACAGATGAAACATAAAAATGTCTACATGCTTGGCTGTGAGAAGTCCTATCCATAATCATAATCACATCAAGGAAACTACAATGGCTTGAAACATTTACCAGACATGTATCTATAGGCCCATGTATTAAGACAAGCAAAAACACAAACTTGAATTTGATCAGTTTGGTATTTTTGAGCAATAGGAATATGTGTAAAACAGATTATCATTCAAGAATTTTATTTGGGCTGTGCCAACACAACATATATTGTTTTCACTTTTCTTTTTGGAATAAGACAGAACTGTGTTTTATGAAAAACAATATAAAACATTATGTAACAATTTCTGTCAATAGTGTAAGCAACATTTTTGATATAATTCATTTTTATATTGGCATGTACTCATTCAAGGTTATTTTTTTTAACAGAGAGAAAAAAACTGTTTCTGCATGGGTTTCCTCTGGGTGCTCTGGTTTCTTCCACAGTTCAAAGACATGCAGTTAGATTAACTGGCTACTGTAAATTGCCCAAAGGTGTGAATGTGTGTGTGAATGGTTGTTTGTCTGGCGAAGCTGCGACAGGCCTAACAAGCCAGCAGTAGATGAAGTGTGCTCAATATAGACATAGACAGCCTCATAAGGGGCTGGCAACTGACAAACCAATTAGCCTACAAGGTATCAGGATTATATACAGAGCAAAACAGCAATTTTACATATCATTCTTTTGATTAAAACTATAATGGGATATTAGGGTCTTTGTAGGTAAAACAATGTGGAGCTGGGGGAAGGATAATTTTCCAAGAACAAAACTCAGAATTTCTGAGATTGGTCGTAAATTTGTGAGAAAATTCTTGGATATTACAATCTCAGAAAAAGTCATAAATTTGTAAGAAAAAAAGTCACAAGTTTATGAGAAACAAAACTCAGAAAAATAGTGTTCTTTTGTCAAGGAAACACATTGCTTCACTTTGCAAAGTTGGATCATGGTCATCTTACCAAGCCACCACCGGTAAACAGTGAAGGTGGGCGAAGGTGGGCAAGTGTAACAATATGGGACATGGCTGCATAAGGTAAGTTAAACTATGTTGAAATTAATGAAGTTGGTAGGTTATAATTCATTTAATGAGTAATGCACTTTAAGATAATCAGCTTCTGGCTCCTATGCTAGCTAGATAACCTTTGTTGCCTCATTGCAAAGCACATTAGAAAGGAGTCAAGTCGCTAATCTCCTTACTGTTATATACTCAACATTTAAATGCTATTGGAGTATACATTGGTGCTTGAAAGTTTGTGAATCCTGTAGAATTTTTGAAATTTCTGCATAAATATGACCTAAAACATGATCAGAT
Organism: Neoarius graeffei; assembly: GCF_027579695.1. Taxonomy (NCBI): domain Eukaryota; kingdom Metazoa; phylum Chordata; class Actinopteri; order Siluriformes; family Ariidae; genus Neoarius; species Neoarius graeffei. Next base: position 40,279,595 of record NC_083578.1, on the reverse strand, counting down.
TTTCACACAAGTCCTAAAAGTAGATAAAGAGAACCCAGTTAAACAAATGAGACAAAAAAAAATTATACTTGGTCATTTATTTATTGAAGAAAATGATCCAATATAACACATCTGTGAATGGCAAAAGTATGTGAACCTTTAGGATTAGCGATTAATTTGAAGGTGCACTGCAAAAAAATGACATCTTCGCAAGTGAAAATAGTTGAAATGAGCTAGCATTCCCTATTAGAAGAATACAAGACACTACTTCTGAGATTATTAAACCTAGTTCTAGATTGCAGCAGCTTATTCTAAGATGTCTTATCAAGTAAAAATATCTGTCCATGCACCAAGATAATTTCACTAGTATTAAGTAATTTTCTCCTCAAATTCAGTTTTCAATTTTTTGCAGTGTAAAATTAGTCAGGTGTTTTCAATCAATGGGATGACAATTGTGTGAGTGGGCACCCTGTTTTATTTAAAAAACAGGAATCTATCAAAGTCTGATCTTCACAACACATGTTTGTGGAAGTGCATCATTGCATGAACAAAGGAGATTTCTGAGGATCTCAGAAAAAGCGTTGTTGATGCTCATCAGGCTGGAAACGGTTACAAAACCATCTCTAAAGAGTTTGGACTCCACCAATCCACAGTCAGACAGATTGTGTACAAATGGAGGAAATTCAAGACCATTGTTCCCCTCCCCAGGAGTGGTCGACCAACAAATATCACTCCAAGAGCAAGGCGTGTAATAGTTGGCGAGGTCACAAAGGACCTCAGGATAACTTCTAAGCAACTGAAGGCCTCTCTCACATTGGCTAATGTTCATGAATCTGCCATCAGGCGAACACTGAACAACAATGGAGTGCATGGCAGGGTTGCAAGGAGAAAGCCACTGCTCTCCAAAAAGAACATTGCTGCTCATCTGCAGTTTGCTAAGGATCATGTGGACAAGCCAGAAGGCTATTGGAAAAATGTTTTGTGGATAGATGAGACCAAAATAGAACTTTTTGGTTTAAATGAGAAGCATTATGTTTGGAGAAAGGAAAACACTGCATTCCAGCATAAGGATCTTATCCTATCTGTGAAACATGGTGGTGGTAGTTTGGGCCTGTTTTGCTGCATCTGGGCCAGGACAGCTTGCCATCATTGATGGAACAATGAATTCTGAATTATACCAGCAAATTCTAAAGGAAAACGTCAGGACATCTGTCCATGAACTGAGTCTCAAGAGAAGGTGGGTCATGCAGCAAGATAACGACCCTAAGTACACAAGTCGTTCTACCAAAGAATAGTTAAAGAAGAATAAAGTTAATGTTTTGGAATTGCCAAGTCAAAGTCCTGACCTTAATCCAATCAAAATGTTGTGAAAGGACCTGAAGCAAGCAGTTCATGTGAGGAAACCCACCAACATCCCAGAGTTGAAGCTGTTCTGTACAGAGGAATGGGCTAAAATTCCTCCAAGCCAATATGCAAGACTGATCAACAGTTAGTAGAAACGTTTAGTTGCAGTTATTGCTGCACAAGGGGGTCACACCAGTTACTGAAAGCAAATGTTCACATACTTTTGCCATTCACAGATATGTAATATTGGATCATTTTCCTCAAAAAATAAATGATCAAGTATAATATTTTTGTCTCATTTGTTTAACTGGGTTTTCTTTATCTACTTTTAGGACTTGTATGAAAATCTGATGGTGTTTTAGGTCATATTTATGCAGAAATATATAAAATTCTAAAGGTTTCACCAACTTTCAAGCACCACTGGATGTGGAAAATGCTGAGTGTAAGCAGTAGCGATCTCATTTATTCCATCAGACACTCTGGTGTAACCACTTAGCTCCATAGTATACTGCAACCCTTCTATAACAAAGTCTTTTCCTCTGAACTTTTGCATATAACAAACTAAGTTCATGTCCACCACCTTTAGTGGCAATGAGTCAGAGTCTTAAAATAAAAGCATCACTGTGTCACATGCACTGGCAAGCACATGTGCAATGCCATTAGGACTAATTACTATGCACCTGTAGCAGATTAGAGTGCAATCACAGCACTTGCTTAGAAGGACTCTCTAAACACACAGACTTGGTGAAGTACATGTGCTGTACCTAGTGTCTTATGTTACCAAGCCTTGTATCTGTTTATTGCCTTTCTGGTTTTGACTTTGTTTTATGTATTTAGACTCTGACTTTCGTCTTTGCCTCAGCTATTCTGTTTGTGCCTTGCTTGTCCATTGCCTGTTTCATGACCCTGCCTTTGCCTTATATTTTTGAATTGTTTTTAAATAAACACACTTCCTGCAATTACGTCTGCTATTCGCCTGCTTACATGACACACTGAGCCATGTGCTCCTATTCCCACCAGAGATAAACAATAAGTAATCAAGTCCGCAGTCAAGTTACCAATATGCATTAATGCCATAAAAGTCTTAACTAGCCTAGCTTAGGTGTCAATCACTAACAATTATCTAGAACAGTGATCAAGCAAACAATAAAACGACAAAATGACTGCTGATACCACTAAACATAACACCTCGTTAAAGCATATTAGTGGCATTTTTATACCCCCATCCCTGTGGTGTGACATAAATGACATTATCGATGATTTGCAACATATGAATAAACTGATTGGTGAAGATTTAGAAAATAGTGAGACAGTGGGTGGACATTGACAACGATACACCGGAAACCTCCATCACTTCCATAACAGACAAAGAAATCATTGCAAAGAAATTTGTGATGAGGAAAATGTACCTAAAATTTGTACCTAAAAACATGAGCGTTAGAGGTGACAAGTGGGTTCACTTCAGTATTACAAACTTTTTGGTATAACGAACAATTTGGACGTCCCCTGAAGAGTTCGTTATAGTGGGGTGGCAGTGTATCTTTGTAATTTGTGTCCAAATATGTATATATAAACCAACTAGCAGAGAAACTATGCTTAGCACTCGCTATCTATAACAGCTAAGCTAATTGAGTGACTCTGCTGAATGTTGGAAAGTCCGAATTAGCCCTTAGCTATTATTGGTATACCTAAAGACACATGTAGCAATATGCAATAGTTTTAGTTGTATTTAATTTATTGTGGCTTATTCATGCTAACATAGTGCCAGTGGTATTATCATGGCTAGTTGACAATTCAGAAGAGTTAGCTACAGTGTCTTGCAAAAGTATTCATCCCCCTTGGTGTTTGTCCTGTTTTGTCACATTACAAGCTGGAATTAAAATGGATTTTTGGGGGTTTGGCACCATTTGATTTACACAACATGCCTACAACTTTAAAGGTGAACATTGTTGTTTTATTGTGACACAAACAAAAATGAAGATGGAAAAAAAACAGAAATCTGGAGTGTACATAGATATTCATCCCCCTTTCATATGAAACCCCTAATTAAGAGCTGGTCCAACCAGTTAGATTAGATTAGATTTCACTTTATTCATCCCACATCAGGGAAATTCATGTGTTACAGTAGCAAGAAAATGTCAAACAGATAACAAATAAAACTGAAATAAAAATTAGACAAACGAAGGATTAAATACAGAGGGCTATTTGCATTATCTACCGTGAAAAAGTATAGAAAAATTGCCTTATTGAGAGGCTCGGAAAAATTGCACATTACAGGTAGACTCTGTGTATATATACACACACATGTATACATAAATATATAAAAATATAAGTATGCATAAAAATAGTTTAGGGCCTATATTAATTGCACACAATTGCATCGATGAGAGATGGCAGAGGTAGTAGTGGTGAAGTAGTGCAAATATAATGACAAACAGGTTATTGGTGCTACATTACAAGTTGTGGGTGTTATACAGTCTGACAGCAGTAGGTATGAATGACCTGTGGTGTATCTCCTTCTTACACCGTGGGTGTAGCAGTCTACTACTAAACAAGCTGCTTAAAGCCCCCCAGCCTCATGAAGGGGGTGAGGGGGTTATCCATGATTGAGGTCAGCTTGGCTAACATCCTCCTCTCACCCACCACCTCAATGGAGTCCAGAGGACAGTCCAAGACTTAGCCAGCCCTTCTGACTAGTTTATTAAGTTTCTTCCTGTCCCTCTCTGAACTTCCACAGCCCCAGCAGACCACAGCAAAGAAAATCGCTGATGCTACCACAGAGTCATAAAAAGTCCTAAGCAGTGTCCTGCACACACCAAAAGACCTCAGTCTTCTCAAGAGGTGGAGACGACTTTGGCCCTTCTTGTACAGGACATCTGTGTTGTTAGTCCAGTCCAGTTTGTTGTTGAGGTGAACACCCAGGTATTTGTACTCCTCCACGATCTCAATGTCCAAACCCTGGATGCTCACTGGTGCAATTTGAGGAACCGTTAAATTCACAAGTCACATAATTATTTGATCAAGATCCACCTGTGTGCAATCAAAGTGTCACATGATCTGTCACATGAGGTCTGTATAAATCAGCCTGTTCTGGAGGGACCCTGACTCTGCAACACTACTAAGCAAGCAACATGAAAACCAAGGAGCACACCAAACAGGTCAGAGACAAAAGTTGTGGAGAAGTATGGATCGGGGTTGGGTGATGATAAATATCCCAAACTTTGAATATCCCATGTCTCACCATTAAATCCATTTGTAGCAGTTCTCTGGGTATGTGACTTAGTGCATGGAGTTTTGCTCTCAGGTCAAGAACGTATTGAATTTCATTTTTACTTTGAGAAGACCCCTCCTCCCAATTTTCTTTAATGATGTCTAAGACACCACAAGGCTTGTGCCTGTAATGGAAACTTCTAATAAACACTTCAGAATGCTTAGCAGTTGTCTTTTCAGTTATTTATTATAGGAGATCATATAAAACAGATATATAAAATAGGAAAGGGAAAAGAAGAAGAGGAGAAGATACCACTTCCGATGATGCCAAGAGTATGCGCACTCTGAGTTGTGTCTTAGAAATGTTATCTATTATACTCCGAAGATATTCTCTTACTGCTTGTGCCTGCATGTGATTGGCTCAAGATTTTCTATGAAGCTTTGTTAAAGGATGCACCTGGCATGCTCTGGGATGTGCAGGCATATGCATGGTTAGGGAGAACCCAGACACCCTGCTTATCACCAGCCAAGGCCACAGAAAGGCGATTACAGCATGTGGAAAAAACAACTGTTCTCAGTACATTAGGCCACTTGAGCTCAACACACAGAAACGCAGAGAATAGGAATGTTCATTCACTAAATTTCCTTCACATTTCCCCCTTTTTATCCTACAGGATAATAATTGCTAAAAGAAAGAACTGTACACAATTTCGGTGGGAAGAGTTCCCAGAGAGATTTGACTTAACATCATTGAGTGTACAGGGATAATGCTAAGGCTGTTTTGTAAGACATAGACATCTTAAGTTAATGCTAGCAAGCTATATACATAGATCAGGAAGCAATAGAACAGAAAACAACCACAAATGAGTGTTTTAAGCGAGGGCTAATTTCATATCAGCTGTGCTGACGTTGTCAAACAGTGGGTTGTAGTCTTCGTGTGGGTTTGGAGGCAAGTCATCTGGGTCTATTTTCACCATCTGGTAACCAATATTTGTCAGCTGCCTCTGAAACACAGACATACAACATTGACAGAAAACAGGGAGCAAACATAGCATCACACAAATCACTAAGGCCAGGACCGGTATGGTGGATAGAATCAGAGTCTTCCATCCACTAAACCAATGCCACAAGCTCTCTTTGACTCCTCCATGTTCATCTGCTCGTAATTGTTCAGCAACCTTGCGCATCTTGTTCAGTGCCTCAGTGATGTTACCGAGTTAACCCTTGCTCTTCTTGACATTTGTTGGTGCTCAGAGGGCGGGCACGCCCTATCAGCCTTCGTCCCACTTCACCGGGGCTTGGAGAAATTTGAAACCCTAAGACTTATCTATTGGCTAGACTCTGAAATACTTTTCCCTATTGAGGGTGCATGCATGATTGATGTGATACTCGCACTGTTCCATGCAGTGATGCCTTTCTTCCTCATGCACTTTACCAGCATCCCGGTCACTTAGACCTTCCTTTTCCTCCTGCTCAACCAGTTCAGGAACCCTCCTGCAGTGGCTAGCATGGATCCACATCACTCTGCCTGTGACCTTCACTGCTGTTGGGGTCATGAGCAGGACCTGGAATGGGCCATTCCACCGTGGCTTGTTCCACTTGGTTCGTTGGAAGTCCTTCACCATTATCCAATCCCCTGGTTGTAGATCGTGCAGAGGTCCCTCAGCAGGCTTGGGAAGCACTTCTTTTACCTGTTTGTGGATAGATTTCAGAGCAGAGGACAGCGTTGCACAGTAATTCAACATTGCATCATCACACAGTGTGGTGTCCGGCAGTGTTCCTTGAGCTGGCCCTATCCCCATGTTGGGTACTTGTCCAAACGGAATTTCAAATGGGCTTAACCCCTGTTTAGGCCTAGTTTGCAACCTCATTTGTGTGAGTACTACAGGGAGGACCTTTGTCCATCCTAGCCCTGTTTCTGCACAAGCTTTGCTTAGTTTATTTTTAAGGGACCCATTTTCCCTCACTAAGTGTCAGTTCAATGAAGTCCATTTGGAGATGATCAAATGGTTTGTCTGGTATTGGGTGTGCTGCTTGAGTTAGTTTGATACCTTGACCTGCATTATGTTGTGCACATATCAAGCATTGCTTGCAAAATTTCGCAGCATAATTTGAAAACCCCTTTGTGAACCATCTCTTTGTTACTTCAGCTACCATTCCCCCCTTTTGACACATGGGTGAGCCCATAGGCCAATTTTGCATAGGAAGGGAACGTGTTTTGGTAGACAGGGATGGCCCGAGGGACAAACCTAGACCGAGTTTGCAAAGATACAGCCAGCCTGTTTCCAAACTCGTCTCTCATCCTGGGTGGCAGTGCCCTGAAGGTCCGCTAGCTGTAAACAGGGGGTAGAAACCTGAGGAAAAGCAAGGTTAGAGGGTGAACTGGAATCTGAGGCTGCACACTTAGCTGCCACATCTGCCCTGGCATTTCCTTGAGACTCAAGATCAGTATTGTTAGTATGGGCAGCACACTTACAGCAATGGTTCTAGGGAATAGAATAGCATCCAACAACTCGGAGACCAATTTATGATGTGCAATGGGAGATCCTGTGCTAGTGAGAATTTCTGTTTTTCCAAATGGTGCCAAAATCGTGCATAACACCAAATGCGTACCTGCTGTCTGTAAAAATATTGACAGATTGCCCTGCAGCCAATTTGCATGCCTCGATAAGGGTACAGAGCTCTGCGGCCTGCGCCGACAGGTTTGAGGACAGACACGACGCCTTGAGGACCTCGTGATCTGAGACTACGGCAAAACCCACTTTGTTCTTTCCCATCTCTGGGTCGCTGGAGGCTGAACCATCCACATAGAGGACCATATCTGGATTTTCCAAAGGGTCGCTCTTTAAGTCTGCCCTGGGGGAACAAAAATCGTTAGTGAGAGCGACACAGTCATGTGGCTCTCCATCGTCCTCTGTAGGGAGAAGAGAGGCAGGATTCAGAACAGTACAACATTTCACAATGATGTTAGGCATATCCAGTATGACAGTGTTGTACTTTAACCATCTCTGTGCTGACAAATGTGATGTCTTTTTCTCCAACAGAAGCAGGGAGACAGCATGTGGGACCAAAAGGGTGAGGTTAGAATACCCCACAATATTTCTGGAAGCAGTTACTGCCTTTTCAGCTGCAGCAACTGCACGCAGGCAAACAGGAAGTCCAGCCGCCACTGGATCCAGTTTGCTGGAGAAGTAGGCTACAGGTCTTAATCTATCCCCATGCTTCTGCAAAAGAACAGAGGTCATGAAACCCTTCTTTTCATCTACAGTTTGAACAAATGGTTTATTGGGGTCAGGCAATCCCAGAGTGGGTGTGGTCTGCAAAGTGCTCTTTAGGGATGTCAGGTGCACATGGAACAACCGCAGCATTGACTGCTTGCAGATCTTGGACAAACCTCCACTCGTCAGGCTGGGACAGTTTTCTTACCTTCTTAACTGGGAAAATAGGAGTGCGCACTGGAAAGTCCTGGCAAGGGACAATTACACCTGCCTTCAGCAACGAATCAGACCGATCTTTTATACCTGTGATTGCTTCTGGTTTGAGTGGGTACTGGGTCTGTCTAAGCCTGAAATCTGATTTGGGGGTGATCACCACTGGTTTAGCATTCTTTCTTAGGCCTACATCATGTTTACCCTTTGCCCAAATGGAATTTGGAACTCTCGCCAATTTGGGGTGCACCTCTGCTGGAGTTATGCCTGTGGAAACAGAGACAAACAGGCCACTATATCTGGGGTCCCCAGGACCCTGGTCATCAGTGGCTAATATTACGCTGCGCTTAACATGTGCACACACACAGCATGACTGTTTGTAGACCCCATGCTTTTGGCAAAACAACATACTAGGGTCCTCTGTTTGGGACCATTCATTGCCATTGGCTGTGCACTTCTTGACCCATTTCCCCATGTCTTTCTAATGGGAGGCTCATGGCTTTACTAATGAGACATGGGGTATGGAATTAATCTCATCTCATTATCTCTAGCCGCTTTATCCTTCTACAGGGTCGCAGGCAAGCTGGAGCCTATCCCAGCTGACTATGGGCGAAAGGCGGGGTACACCCTGGACAAGTCACCAGGTCATCACAGGGCTGACACATAGACACAGACAAGCATTCACACTCACATTCACACCTACGGTCAATTTAGAGTCACCAGTTAACCTAACCTGCATGTCTTTGGACTGTGGGGGAAACCGGAGCACCTGGAGAAAACCCACGCGGACACTGGGAGAACATGCAAACTCCACACAGAAAGGCCCTCGCCGGCCCTGGGGCTCGAACCCAGGACCTTCTTGCTGTGAGGCGACAGCGCTAACCACTACACCACCGTGCCGCCCCATGGAATTAATGATGCCAAAGAAATCATGCTGGCAGCAGCCGACCTCAGAGTCCTCTGACACGAGACCGCACATTACATGATTGAGAACACTGTGATGAACATTGATGCAGCTGTTTGGACAACGAGTAAGATGGACCTGCACAGTGCAATAATGTTTAGACCAATATGTAGTTTTGAGGGTCAATCTTTCACGTGCATGAGGGTCTGCAAACCAAGTCTTTTCAAACTCTACATCTTGCCCTTGGTGAACATGTGCTGTGCAATGCAAATCTTCCTCTTTCATATAATCTGTGTCAACTGATGAGGTGTTCAAGTGTGCGAGCTGTACAAGGTGTTTGGGAGTTTGTGTGAGTTGATCTGAGCAGAGCTGCCCGACATATACATACAGAGGGCTTCCAAGACCATACTGCACACCACACATTTCACTTACTTCAATAGTTAGTCCATCTGGAGTGGACGTGAGATTTACTCCTAATTTGCACATTAAATCACATGCTAGCTAACAAATTTACTGGACATGTATGTGAGATGAGGAATGAGTGGGACGTAACTATTCCTCCCTCACTTTTACACAGGAGGTTGACTGAGAAAGTTCCGGTTACAGGTCGTCCTGAGATGCCCATCATCTGAATAGAATTTGAGCTGAGTGGTGGGTCTACTGGAAGTACCCCATGTTGTATGACTAATTGTCCCGCTCCAGAATCTATTAAAAAAAAAAATCAACACATGCCCACATACAGTGAGGGGCATACAAGAGAGTTTAGAGAAGGGAGTAGTTGTGTATTTTAACAAACTTAATGCAACTTCAGGTGTATCTACCTGGAATGGTGTATCGGGTGTTTCTGTGTAGTCTTGCTGTTGCATGCAGGTGCTGCTACTAATGTATTTAATGTTATGTGAATGTTCCTGTCTATGTGTATCATCAGGTGTGTGTGTGTGTGTGTGTGTGTGTGTGGGTGTGTGTGTGTTACCTCCCCTGTTCCCAGGACCTGTTCCCAGAGTCCGCCCATCAGTCTGCTTTGCTGTACTCCTCACAGGGCCTCTGGCTGCTACTGTGGAGACAATCTCGAGCAATGTGTCCCTTCTGATTGCAGTTGTTGCAGGTTGCGCCTTTTATCCAGGACAGGTCACCCCAGGTCATCCTGCTGCGGCCCCTACCTCTTCCTCTTTGTCCAGGCTGAGCAGTCTGGAGAAGAGTGAGAGTGGTGGCGTGTAGGTCTTGGTCTCTTTTTGTTGACTTTGTCTTCTCCTTCAGCAGCCTTTCTGCATGCACAGCATACTGCTCGATCTTGATGAGGCTCAGGAGTGCCCTCCACTGCAGCCAGGGTCACGGGCCTTGTCAAGCCACTGTGTTTGTGTGTGGCAGTGAGACGAGCGAGAAACACTGACACCACTTCACCATCTTCTTCCTTACACATACTGATCATGTCTATGTTCAAGGGAAAAGCTTCGATCAGATGAGCACAGAGAGCAGTGAGCGCATTTCTGTACTCACTATTGCCATCCGCTGGTCAGCTTCTGGCCACTCTCTGGAAACCTTGCTCCAATCTATATCCATCTTGGTCATGAGTAGGTGACGAAGTTTATGGGTGGTTGGCCAGAATTCTCTGCAAAACATCAACAGTTCATTACCAAGTCTCTTTCCTCCTACCTCTCTCACATTGGGAAGAGAAGCCATGCTTTCCTTCATGTCAGCTGTCGTCCAGGGTCTGTGGACTAGAAGCATGCTGTCAGCTCCAGCCACTTCCACCATTGGAAGATGAAGGACTTCAGACTTTAGGTTACGGCCTTGTGGACCCACTGGTGAGCATGTGGTCAGGTCCAGGAGGGTGTCTCTTCCATCGCCATATGCAAGACTGGATCTTGTGTGTGACGGAGAAGTGAGGAGAGGCGCTGATGCTGGAGGCGGCTGGTAGGCTGGGAGAGATTCCAGAGGCACAGGGGTTTTTTTGCTTTGTCTCGACTTCTTCCCCTTTCTGTGGGTGAGGTGCTTGTGGGAATGATGCTCCGCCTTGCTGAGGAGGCAGTGTGGGTCGGGGTGGTGGGGCAGACTCCAGGTCAGGGTCCATCTGAAATTTCAAACACTGAGAAGAGGGTGAGAGCCCTCCCTGTCATTTCTCTCTTTTGTACTCTCTCTTAAATGTTTCTTCTTTCCATGCAGAAAATGCCCTCCAGTCCCCTAAGAACTTAACATTATCTGCAGACTCTTCTTTTTCCTTCAATTTCAACTTTTCTTCTAACTGTTCTATCTGCCTGGGACTAAAACTGCCTGTAGCGCTTTCCAAGTGTGGGTGGAGCACAGAGGATGGCAGGACAATGCTTTGGATGCAAAACAAAGGCTTTTTATTTCCCAAACTTTTCAGTCTAAATCGCCGCTTCCGAACATGCGGCGTAACACACACACACACACACACACACACACACACTCTGTGTTCTTGTCCCGGGATGCGCTCCCCTCTGCTCTCCCTCTGCCTCCTTAAATAGGGAGCGGTTACTGGGAAAACACACAAAACACAGGTTAATGACCGTCAGGTGTAGCGATTCTGCCACTCACCTTCCCTGGCTCTGCCCTCCTGTCACAGACCGGCACTTGACCATGCCCCCGCTGCCACATACCCCCACCGCCCGACTCAGGCCGGGCGCCCGTCCGGCCCGTAGCCGACTCCCCCCCAACGGGAGAGGAAGTCCGCCACGACCATCTGCACCCACGACCATCTGCGCCCCCGGCCTGTGGACCACCTTGAAGTTGATGGGTTGGAGTGCCAGATACCAACGGGTGATCTGCGCGTTGGCATCCTTCATGCGGTGGAGCCACTGGAGGGGCGCGTGGTCCGAACAGAGGGTGAAAGGGTGCCCCAGCAGGTAGTAACGGAGGGCAAGGACCGCCCACTTGATTGCCAGGCATTCCTTTTCAATCGTGCTGTAGCGCCCCTCACGCACCGACAGCTTCCGACTAATGTACAGGACGGGGCGATCCTCCCCCTCCACCTGCTGGGACAAAACGGCCCCCAGCCCTCTGTCTGACGCATCCGTCTGCAACATAAAAGGGAGAGAGAAGTCGGGGGAGTGTAAAAGTGGCCCCCCACACAGTGCAGCCTTTACCTCAGAGAAAGCCTGCTGGCACTGCTCCGTCCACTGGACCGGATCTGGCGCCCCCTTTTTAGTGAAGTCAGTCAGCGGGCTGGTGACATCCGAATAATTAGGTATAAACCTATGATAGTAGCCAGCCAGCCCCAGGAACTGTCTCACCCCCTTTTTGGTCTTGGGCCTCGGGCAGGCCGCAATCGCTGCTGTCTTATTAATTTGGGGACGCACCTGCCCGTTGCCCAAGTGGAAGCCCAGATACTGTACTTCCACCCGCCCAATCGCACACTTCTTCGGGTTGGCAGTGAGACCCGCCCGCCTCAGCGACCTAAGGATGGCCCTCAGGTGTTGCAGGTGCCGCTGCCAGTCATTACTATAAATGATATCGTCCAGATAAGTGGCCGCATAGGTGGCATGGGGCCAGAGGACCCTGTCCATCAGCCGCTGAAACGTAGCGGGCACCCCAAACAGCCCAAACGGAAGTGTGACGAATTGGTGTAAGCCGAGCGGTGTGGAAAAGGCCGTTTACTCCCGGGATAATGGAGTCGAGGGGATCTGCCAATATCCCTTCGTCAAATCCAGCGTCGAGTAAAAGCGAGCCATGCCTAGTCGATCAAGCAGCTCATCAATACGAGGCATTGGGTACGCGTCGAATTTAGACACCGCGTTGACTTTTCTATAGTCCACACAGAACCGGACCGACCCGTCGGCCTTGGGTACCAAGACCACCGGGCTGCTCCAGTCACTGTGGGACTCCTCGACAATGCCCATTTCGAGCATGGCCTGAAGTTCTTCCCGAACCACCTTTTTTTTGTGTTCGGGTAGCCTATAAGGGCGGCTACGCACTACCACCCCTGGGGGCGTCTCTATGTGGTGTTCTATGAGGTTAGTGCAACCGGGCAGGGGCGAGAACACATCCAAAAACTCGGCCTGCAACTGGGCGACCTCCGTGAGTTGGGTCAGGGAGAGGTGGTCTCCACAGGGGACCAGAGAGGTACGTGATGCCAATGTCCCTTTTTGAACCTCCGGCCCCAGCTCCGCCTTCTCCGGAACTACCGACGCCAACGCCACGGGGACCTCCTCGTTCCAGAGTTTAAGCAGATTGAGGTGGTAGATCTGTAGTGCCCCCTCCCTGTCCATTTGCCTTACCTCATAGTCGACATCCCCGACTCGCCGTGTGACCTCAAAGGGTCCTTGCCACTTGGTGATTAATTTGGAGCTCGACATGGGCAACAGGACGAGTACCTTATCTCTCGGAGTGAACTCTCTAAGGCGCGTGCCCTTGTTGTACAGGCGGGCTTGTCGTTCCTGGGCCTGCCGCAAATTCTCCTGAGTTAGGTGGGTGAGCGTGTGGAGTTTTGCGCGCAGGTCCATAACGTACTGAATTTTGTTTTTACTCTGTGAAGGTCCCTCCTCCCAATTTTCCTGCAGCACATCTAAGATGCCGCGTGGCTTATGCCCATATAATAATTCAAATGGGGAGAACCCCGTGGAGGCTTGGGGGACCTCTCGCACTGCAAATAACAAGGGTTCGAGCCATTTATCCCAGTTGTGTGCGTCCTCACTTACGAATTTTTTAATTATATTCTTGAGGGTGCGATTGAACCGTTCAACTAAACCGTCCGTTTGTGGGTGATAAACTCTGGTGCGGATCGGCTTAATACCCAGTAGCCCATACAGTTCACTCAGTGTTTGTGACATAAACGAGGTGCCTTGGTCAGTCAGAATCTCTTTCGAGATTCCAACCTGGGAGATGACGTGGAAGAGGGCCTCTGCAATACTGCGTGCTGAGATATTGCGAAGAGGCACTGCTTCCGGGTATCGCGTTGCATAGTCCACTAGAACCAATATAAAGCAGTACCCTCGTGTTGACCGATCTAATGGCCCGACGAGATCCATCCCAATTCTTTCGAACGGGGTCTCGATTAATGGTAGGGGGTGCAAGGGCGCTTTTGGAATGGCCGCTGGATTTACTAACTGGCATTCGCGGCACGCCGTACACCACTTACGGATGTCGCCGTGAATCCCCGGCCAATAGAATCGGGCCATTATCCTGGCTAGTGTCTTATCCTGCCCTAGGTGTCCAGCCATGGGATTAAAGTGAGCCGCCTGAAATACCAATTCCCTGCAGCTCTTTGGAATTAATAACTGTGTGACTCGCTCTTTCGTCTGAGTGTCCTGTGTCACTCGGTATAATCTATCCTTCATAATGGAAAGATAGGGGAAGGACGGGGTGGCGTTTGGCTGGAGCGTTTGACCATCGATTACTCTCACTTGGTCAAACGCATGTCGCAGAGTCTCGTCTCGCGATTGTTCTAATGGGAAATCCGCAAGGGATTCCCCAACAGAAAGAGGAGGAGCCGGTGGCTCCTCGCTCTGTCGCGGAGATGACGTAGACGGCTCTGCGACCGCAGCTCCAGCCAAAGCGACACCGGGACCTCCCCCGGTCAAATGGCAGGACCCACTCTTTACTGGGCGCGTCATTAAACCCTGAAATCCCGGCCAATCAGTCCCCAAAATTAAAGAGTGGGTAAGGCGAGGATTAACCACTGCCTTCACTATAGATTTTTCCCCTCTGAAATATATGTGGACTGACACCAAAGGGTATCTGTGAACATCCCCGTGCACACACAACACCTTCACCCCCTGTGCTCCCCCCAATGCCTCGTCTTGCACCACGCTTTGGCGGATCGAGGTCTGATTGCAACCAGAATCCACCAACGCCTGATATGTAGCCCCTTGTACACTCACCGGTATGCGATATGCTCCGGCCCAATCGAGGGCAGCTTCTGGCACGTCGGGGATCCGCACCACTGCGCCCACCTCCATTGCTGCGCACTGTTGTTGCAGGTGGCCCGGTTCCCCGCAGCGCCAGCAAACCGGCCCAGACCTTCCCTCTGCAGCTGTGCTCTGGGGCTCACTCACCTGAAGGGGGGGAGAGACAGACACAGAAGGGAAAAACGGGAGGGCACCATGGGTGCGGCGGGCCGGCTGGGGTGGAGCCGGCCCCCGCCTCCGTGGTGGGGGAATGGGGCGAGGACGGGACACAGAAGGGGGGGAGAAAGAGAGAGAGAAGAGGAGAGAAGAGACGACATCGTCGGCCGTCCTGCCGCCGGAACAGCCGCCAAATGATCCTCCACCAGTCCTACGGCCTGATCCAGCGACGCCGGGCAGCGGCACTGGACCCACTCCGCGGTTCCGGCTGGTAAGCGGGCGATGAATTGCTCCAGCACCACCTGATCGATGATTCCCTCGGCGTCGCGATCGTCGGCCCTCAGCCACCACCAGCAGGCGTCCCGGAGCTGCTGGCCGAACGCGAACGGCCGGCCGACTTCCTCCAACCGCAGCACGCGGAAGCGCTGGCGCTGTTGTTCGGGCGTGCGCCCCATGCGCTGGAGGACGGCGCGGCGAAGGTCTGCGTAGGCCAGCCGGTGGTCAGCGGGGAGCTGTAGTGAGGCCAGCTGCGCCTCTCCCATCAGGAGGGGGAGGAGGCGCGCCGCGCGCTGCTCCATCGGCCACCCCGAGGCTTCGGCGACCTGCTCGAACAAGGTGAGAAACGCCTCGGGGTCGTCCTGCGGGCCCATCTTGGTCATGGTGAGGGGAGACGGGCCCGCGGCCGGGGCGCTGGTGGACCCCGCCGACGCGAGGAGATGCCGGAACGCCTCACGATCTTCCTGCTGGGCCAGCACCAGGGCTTCGAAGTGTCGCTCCTGCTCCTTTCGGAGCGTGACGAGTGCCTGGTGCTGGCTTTGCTGAGCCATGGTGAGGGCGTGGACCAAGTCCGTGAACGGGGAGGATTCCATGGGGCTGCAAAGTTGGTGCTCCACCTTTGTCCTTGGTTTCGGCACCACTGTAGCACTTTCCAAGTGTGGGTGGAGCACAGAGGACGGCAGGACAACGCTTTGGATGCAAAACAAAGGCTTTTTATTTCCCAAACTTTTCAGTCTAAATCGCCACTTCCGAACATGCGGCATAACACACACACACACACACACACACACACACACTCTGTGTTCTTGTCCCGGGATGCGCTCCCCTCTGCTCTCCCTCTGCCTCCTTAAATAGGGAGCGGTTACTGGGAAAACACACAAAACACAGGTTAATGACCGTCAGGTGTAGCGATTCTGCCACTCAGCTTCCCTGGCTCCGCCCTCCTGTCACAGACCGGCGCTTGACCACGCCCCCGCTGCCACACTGCCCTTCTCAGGGAATCCTAAGTCCTTTACCCATTTGTCAAACTGTGCCAAATAATCCTCACCATATGAGGTTTTCATAAACTGGATGTTTGGGCTGTCATAGGAACACCCAATTCTTATGTACATGAGGCACATGTAGCCTCAGGCTTACTTGCTTTTTTCTTTTCTTTCCCTAACTTACCGTTTCTGTTCCCCATTGTACACTGTTGTATCAATAGGTTATGACAATGGCTGAGGTTTTTTTTTTTTTTTTTTTTACTAGGATCACAAGAAGAATAGGTTGGACTATGTCCAAAAATGCCACACAATAATCCTTTCGGTATGTTCTTATTAGTAAACAATTTATCTGACATTTACCTTAAGCTAAAAGTAGGTATCATTTAGCACAACCACCTCAAAGACAACTCTCACATGTGTACAAGATCTATTTCTCTATTTCAGAATTTGGAGGAGGACAGTACTCTGTTAATTCATCAATATTTTGCGTGCACACCGGCTTGTCTTGGTGACTTTGTGTTCGAACCTCTCTATCCCGTTCTTCACACAGAACAAAGAGAGCAAGATTCAATTCTTTCCCAGTTACGAATCGCTGAACATGAATCCGTCGAAGCACGCACCCATACTTCCCTCTCTTAAGTAGGTCAGCCGTTACCCAGTTGTCACTTAGGCGGATTTTCTCTTACACAGCCCAATAAACTACTCGCGGTTTATTGTCTCAAAATTGTGTTTTATTCATTTCTGCAAACATATTGATGGTACCACAGCTTAGCAGTCCTCCTGGGCTCGGACAAACTTCTGTCCATCTCTTATATCAGTCTTCCTTGACTGGGACAACTTCTATCCATCTCTTATATCAGTCTTTAAATACTGTTTCCACTAATTTCTTTACACAAGAATGCAAAGTTATCACTTACTGGTTCAGTGAGCCCTGACGGTCTGGTCTCTCGTCCGAGTTCTCAGCTCTGCACCATGGCCTTGGGAGTGTCCCGTCGTCCGAGGATCAGATCCGTAGGGCCCACCCAGGGATGCCAAATTGTAATGGAAACTTCTAATAAACACTTCAGAATGCTTAGCAGTTGTCTTTTCAGTTATTTATTATAGTAGGTCATATAAAACATAAAATAGGAAAGGAGGAAGAAGAAAAGAAAATGAGAAGAAGACACCACTTCAGTGATGCCGAGAGTACGCACACTCTGAGTTGTGTCTTAGAAATGTTATCTATTATACTCTGAAGATATTCACTTACTGCTCGCGTCTGTATGTGATTGGCTCAAGATTTTCTATGAAGCTTTGTTAAAGCATGCACCTGGCGTGCTCTGGGATGTGCAGGCATATGCATGGTTAGGGAGAACCCAGACACCCTGCTTATCACCAGCCAAGGCCACAGAAAGGCAATTAAAGCATGTGGAGAAAACAGCTTTTCTCAGGACACTAGGCCACTTGAGCTCAACACACAAACACAGAGAATAGGAATGTTCATTCACTAAATTTCCTTCACTTGCCCATACAGCAATTCAAAAGCAGAAAACCCAGTGGAGGCTTGTGGGATCTCGTGCACTGCAAACAGAGGGTCAAGCCACTTGTCCCAATTTTTAGCATCCCTGTGAACAAACTTAAAAATCATGTTCTTAAGGGTTTGGTTAAATTTTTCGACCAGCCCATCCGTTGGCAGATGATAAACACGAGTACGAATCGATTTAATCCCCAATAATTCATATAATCCACGCAGTGTGCGTGACATAAATGTAATGCCTTGATCAGTCAGGATTTCTTTTAGAATCCCAACTCAGGAGATAATGCCGAAGAGCGCCTCTGCTTCCAGGTATCGTGTTGCATAATCCACTATGACTAATACAAAGCGATACCCACATGCAGATCGATCTAATGGCCCGATGAGAGCCATGCCAATTCTTTCAAACAGGATCTCCATCAGTGGCAATGGGTGCAATGACTCTTTTGGTGTGGCCGCTGGATTTACTAAATGGCATTTGCCACAAGCAGCACACCACCTGTGGACACTGGAGTGAATCCCTGGCCAAGAGACATGGGCCACAAGACAATTCAGTGTTTTATCCTGCCCCAAATGCCCAGCCATAAAGTGGTGCTTGAAAGTCTGTGAACCCTTTAGAATTTTCTATATTTCTGCATAAATATGACCTAAAACTAAACAATAAATAAATAAATGAATAAATAAATAAAATGATGCAACTAAACATTTCTGGTAATTGTTGATCAGTCCTGCACATCAGCTTGGAGGAATTTTAGCCCGTTCCTCCATACAGAACAGCTTCAACTCTGGGATATTGGTGGGTTTCCTCACATGAACTGCTTCCTTCAGGTCCTTCCAGAACATTTCAATTGGATTAAGGTCAGGACTTTGACTGACCATTCCAGAGCATTAACTTTATTCTTCTTTAACCATTCTTTGATAGAACGACTTGTGTGTTTCGGGTCGTTGTCTTGCTGCATGACCCACCTTCTCTTGAGATTCAGTTCATGGACAAATGCCCTGACATTTTCCTTGAGAATTCACTGATATAATTCAGAATTCATTGTTCCATCAATGATGGCAAGCCTTCCTGGCCCAGATGCAGCAAAACAGGCCCAAACCATGACACCACCACCACCATGTTTCACAGATGGGATAAGGTTCTTCTGCTGGAATGCAGTGTTTTCCTTTCTCCAAACATAACGCTTCTCATTTAAACCAAAAAATTTATTTTGGTCTCTTCTGTCCACAAAACATTTTTCCAATAGCCTTCTGGCTTGTCCACATGATTTTTAGCAGATGAGCAGCAAAGTTCTTTTTGGAGAGCAGTGGCTTTGTCCTTGCAACCCTGCCATACACACCATTGTTGTTCAGTGTTCTCCTGATGGCAAACTCATGAACATTAGTCAATGTGAGAGAGGCCTTCAATTGCTTAGAAGTTACCCTGTTATCCTTTGTGACCTCGCTGACTATTACATGCCTTGCTCTTGGAGTGATCTTGGTTAGTTGACCACTCCTGTGGAGGGTAACAATGGTCTTGAATTTCCTCCACTTGTACACAATCTGTCTGACTGTAGATTGGTGGAGTCCAAACTCTTTAGAGATGGTTTTGTAACCTTTTCCAGCCTGATGAGCATCAACAACGCTTTTTCTCAGGTCCTCAGAAATATCTTTTGTTCATGCCATGATACACTTCCACAAACATGTGTTGTGAAGATCAGACTTTGATAGATCCCTGTTTTTTAAATAAAACAGGGAGCCCACCTCACACATGATTGTCATCCCATTGATTGAAAACACCTGATTCTAATTTCACCTTCAAATTAACTGCTAATCCTAGAGGTTCACATACTTTTGCCACTCACAGATTTGTAATATCGGATCATTTTCCTCAATAAATAAATGACCAAGTACAATCTTTTTGTCTCATTTGATTAACTGGGTTCTCTGTATCTACTTTTAGGACTTGTGTGAACATCTGATGATGTTTTAGATCATATTTATGCAGAAATATAGAACATTCTAAAGGGTTCACAAACCATAGGATGATGAACCACATGGAATAAAAATTCCCTGTGGCTCTTCAGGACCAACAACTGTGTCACCTTTTCTTTTGTTTAAGTGTCCTGCATCACTTGAGACAGCCTATCCTTAATAATACAAAAGTACGGGAAGGAAAGCGCAATGTTAGGCTGGAGGATTTGACCATCAATTACTTTCACTTGTCAAAGGCATGTCTCAGAGTCTCATCATGTGCCTGCTCCAATGGGAAGTCCCCTAAGGGAATCCCCAGAGAGGGAAGAGAGCTCTCCCCACTTTCTGCATCATCGTGATGCACTGCTGATATGGATGGTCCAGGGACCACCTCCCCAGTCAACACTGCAGCAGGATCCCCCCATGACATGCTATTACAGAACTAACCCACTATCTGCCTCATTGATGTTCTAAATCCCAGCCAATCGGTCCCCAGAATCAGCAGGTGAGTGAGGCTCAGCCACTGTGCACACACTTAACCTTCAGTGCATTTCCCAGTGCTCTGCATTGAGTCAGGCTTTAATGTATGAAGGTCTGATTGCAACCTGAATCCACCAAAGCCTGATGTGTACCCCCTTGCATACTCACAACTATCCTGTATACCCCTGCTTGATCAGGGGAAGCCTGAGGTGCATTGGGGATGCAAATCAGTAGCCCTACCTCCTTGCAGAAGCACTGATTCCCTGCCTTACCACTACACCTACAGACCTGCTTGGGATCACTTGCAGTTCTGGTGGGCATGGATGCGTTCACCTGTGGAGGGAGGGAGGGAGAGAGAGTGTTAATGGCAGCACAGAAACAGAAGGAGAAGAGAGAGTAGAAACACGGGGATAGACACAGGTGCAGGGAGCGGGTTTTGGAGGGGTTGGCCCCCATTTCTGCAGGGGAGAGGGGGAAGGAGAAAGCACAAGTGAGTGAGAGAGTGAGGGAGTGATAACAGAGCCTACTTCCAGATAGTCAAGTCTGTTTGTATAGCGCTTTTAACAATAGACATTGTCCCAAAGCAGCTTTACAGAATCTGAATGGCCCAAGACATGAGCTAGTTTTATCCCTAATCTATCCCCAATGATCAAGCCTGTGGCGATGGTGGCAAGGAAAAACTCCCCCAGACAACACAAGGAAGAAACCTCGAGAGGAACCAGACCCAAAAGGGAACCAATCCTCACCTGGACAACAACAGACAATATGACCATAACATTAACAATTTTAACATGAAGTCAGTTTCACTGATTTTATAACTCTTCATTAATGGAAACTTGAATGTAAAACTCATCTCATTATCTCTAGACAATTTATCCTGTTCTACAGGGTCGCAGGCAAGCTGGAGCCTATCCCAGCTGACTACGGGCGAAAGGCGGGATACACCCTGGACAAGTCACCAGGTCATCACAAGGCTGACACATAGACAACCATTCACATTCACACCTATGGTCAATTTAGAGTCACCAGTTAACCTAACCTGCATGTCTTTGGACTGTGGGGAAAACTGGAGCACCCGGAGGAAACCCACATGGACACGGGGAGAACATGCAAACTACACACAGAAAGGCCCTCGCCGGCCATGGGGCTTGAACCCTGACTTCCTTGCTGTGAGGCGACAGCACTACCCACTACACCACCATGCCACCTGAATGCAAAACTGTTCATGACAACCGCAGTGTAGGTGCATTTGAGTAATTGAATGATCAACCTCATTAAATCTGAAGGTTAATAATTAAAATTGAATCAGTCTCATTTGAATCATTTTCAGTGAATCATTTTCATTGAATCAGTCTCATATTATCATTAAATCACTCATGGAATCAGTCTCATTAATTAATACCATTAATTTTGGTGCTTAATAATAAATTACCAAACAGCTAAATTATGGTATATTCCAAATTATTATGATCACTTATCATATTACATAAATCATATGCACCTTTGAATTCTTGGAGATTGGGGACTTCAAAGATATTGGAACACAAATAAACACACAGTTTCAATAATAAATGAATTTATTATAACAAAGATAAAAATGAATAATGGCAGTTGAAATATATACAAACAGTGAGATGTGTGTGTGTGTGTGTGTGTGTGTGTGTGTGTGTGTGTGTGTGTGAGGGAAAGGCCCTATGGCCTGAGCAGAAGGCTAGCGTGGGATGCTAGCTAGGTATGTTCGTGTGTGTCCACGTGGTGTAGGGATCACCACGTGGGATTTGAGGAGAACAAAGGAATTAGCCTTGTGTGGCTAAGCTAAGACAAAGGGAAGCTAGCTAAGGTGGGTTTGTGAGACATGTGGCCACGTGTGGAGGCCTAGATTAGCCTTGTGTTTAGCTAAGACAAAGGAATGCTAGCTAAGATGTGTTTGTGAGTGGGGAGAGAGAGAGGCCTTTGTGGCCTACAAAAGGGATTAGCTCTGGTAGCTAACTCCACGTGTGTTTGTGGGGGAGGAGTTGACCACGTGGTAAGGCCTATGGTCTGGCAAAAGAAAGAAGCTAGCGTGGGATGCTAACTGAGGTGTGTTTGTGAGGCTAGGTGAGGCCTGTGACCACGTGTTCGTGTAGGCCTAGATTGACCTCGTGTGGCTAAGCTAAGACAAAGGAATGCTAACTCATAACACTACTAAATCCACTGAAATCTTGATGAGGTCAAGATGTGTGATAAGGAAATTAAAGTGTTAGTGAGGAATAGAGAAGCATGCACAGCCTATCTATTAAACAATTGAGAGAACACAGAACAATTAATTCAATTCAGTGTAAACAAACCGTTCCTGAGTTTAAATTCACACTACTTCAATAAAAGCTAATTCCTAAGACTAGGTTTTTTGATTATGCCCCAAAATGCCAGTCTTACGTGAGATTATGAGAAGATGTTCCGGGACTTTTGGAGTTTTCACCGTTGTGGAGATCTCCGTGAAGCACAGGGAATTTCTTGGAGAGGCTGAGTTCACAGGAGCTCGTGGAGCATGTCTGTGGAAAGCAGAGAATTCTTGATCCGACGCTTCGTAGCTCGTGGGAAGAAAAAACTCTGATGAAACAATGTGCACAGTTTTCTTTAGTTAGAAAGGGATCCAGCCACTTCTTAACTTTAAATTGACTACTTTGGGCTGCAGTCGTACATACTGATAATGAATAAAAACCGGTTGTAACTCATTTGAGTTAGATCGCATGATTTTTGGATTTTTACCGTGGCCAAAGGTAAACAAAGAAATCGCGCTGAATTGTGGATCTTGCAAGAAAGAGAAGAAAAGATGTCTTATTTTGGGTTTGCTTGTGGAGCGAATCCTCTTTGTATCCAGACGGCTTGGAGTCCTGACGGAAAGAGGAGGAAGCGGAAATGTATTCCGTTACTTATGCCTTCCTGGAGGATGTGACGTTGGTGATCCCGCCCCGGCATGACGCAGGTCAACGCGGAAGCTGGTGATGGGAGTTGTAGTCCTTAAAGGGACTGTGTTGTAGTTTTTAGACGGACTGTGTTACCTACAATCCCCCTTTTGGTCTCAGGGGTATGATGGAGTCGTAGCACTGAGAGCACAGTACCGTACAGTCCACATGTCCATAGTCCTTGAGGCAGCCTTTCTCTGTACAGTCCATGGTGTCCTGTGAAAACTGTGTAAACTCATGAGTTCTAGTAAGACAGTTGGAGGCAGATGCATTTGGGCATATAACCACTATAGGCATTTTGGGCATATAATTACTATATCTAACTAGGTCACAATCACATCTAAAAAAAAATTAAACATTGAACATGAAACATGTACTTCATTTCCTACACATAAAAAAACAAGAAAAGAGAAGAAATGAAGGAAGGAAAGAAGCATTAGTGTTTGGGTTAGTAAACCTAATCTTCTGGAGAAGTAATAGCAGCGGGTTGTCTGGCCAGAAAGCGTGTGCTACTGCGGCTAAAGCTGTCAGGGACGCAGACCATCTTATCCAGCTTGGCGTGTAGTGTTATGTATTTGATGTGAAAATGTGACTGGGAATGTTGGTGTACGCTTATGGGTGAGTGAGGCATACAAGCTAGGTGGACAGGATGGGCCTAACTATCGTCCACCCCCTTTTGGAGTGAGGACTGTTCAAAAAGCTTGATTCGATTATTATGGACCCATCGATATGAGAGCGTTTGATTAGGTCTGGATGTCCTAATGCGATACGAGACGGGGAATGGTTTTCCCACAATCGAAAGGTCTCGACCAGGGTGGTAGGAACTTCTCTGAGATTCGGGCGTAGTAGGCCTTTTGTCCTTCTACGCTCGAATCGAGATTCTTTTGGGCAGCTGTAAAGGTTGACTGTAGGTGGCATCATAGGTCAGCGACATGTTGATGTGCGGTGTATGCAATTGCGATGCTCATGTCCTCTGGTTTGTATAGGAGATGCAGTGGGAGAACCATCTCCCGCCCAGTCATCATCCCAAAGGGTGTGACTTCAGTGGAGCAATGAGGGGTGGACCGAATGGCCCTTAGCACCAAGGGAAGTTTCACATCCCAATCTTTACCATGGTTTGTGACATACTTTCGCAGCATGCTCACAATGGTTTGAATGGCTCGTTCAACCTGACCAGAGAATTGAGGGTGGTACGTGATATGGAATTTCACCTCGACGCCTAACATGTTCCACAGCACAGCCATTACACCAGCAGGGAAATGGGTGCCTGTAGGCAAGTCGATGGATAGAGGGAGGTTTTTCAAAGAATTGTGACCACTAGGGGGAATCGTGATGTTGGGTGTTTCGACACCAGACTTGGTGTGCAAAGACATGAACTGAAGTTCATCGGGAATTTGATCTCGCGTGGCGCTTGGTTGATCGGTGTTTGCACTAATCTCGTCGCAACGGGTTTGTGCATGTTTTGTGGGGTCCAACGACTGTGGGGTTTTGTTTTGTGTGAAGCTGACTAAGTTTATGTTGCAGGGCCTGGTTGGGATTGGGTCACCTTGTGAGAATCGTGTCTGAAAGATGGTGGTGAAGACTTTAGCACGCATGAGAGGTGCGTTTTGTGGGTTTGCCTTCACCACCGGGGGGGCCCTACATCCTGACCATCACCTGCTGTTTCACAGGGATTTCCTCCCCCTTTCACGAGATCTACTCGCGGTTCCTGGCCTAGTCATGCCAGCGGGTAGCTTTTGTCATTTTTCTTGGGCTCTTTTATCTTATCGGTTGAGGGGTCTGACCTCTGTTGTAACAGTTCTTTAATCTCAGCCAACTGGGCTTTCAAAGAGTCCAGCTCTGAGCGGAACTCACCAGGTTGGTCTGAGTCACTGTCTCGGTCACCTCTACCCCTACGTGGAGAGCTACGGTTGGAGCGCTCCTGCCATTTCCGGCCAGAGCGGGGATGACAATCTTGCTGCCAACCGTTTTGTTCCTTACGACCATTCTCATCTGATGAACGGTTGTCATGGTCACTATGGCCTTGCCATCGGTCTCTCCTGTCCTTACCTTGTCGATTCTTCCACTCACCCTGGTGATGGCTCGGCAAGGGGTGGTTTGGACCGTAGTTTCTCCAGGTGGGTCCCCCTTTTGGAGCTTCACCTCCTTCTAAGGTTAGCGGGGGCTTGTCCTCACCCTGGAAACTAAGGACTCTGGGGTCATCATCGTTTCCGTTTGCGGTTTTGATGATGGTCTCCCAGGTCATTTGGGCTAGTTGCCTAATTTCCCTCATCGACTAACAACCTCGTCGACACGTCAGTGTGACTTGAGTCCGCACGCTTGGGTGGAGGTTATGTAAGAAGAGGGATTTGAAGCCTCTATCTTCTTCCAAGCCTGGTGCGCTACTACCCTGGAAATAGGCAGTACGTAGTCATCTATAATATTCACGAGGTGCCTCAGACCGTTTTTGTTTGATTTGTATAGCACACAATGTCGCGGAGGTTTCATCCATGTACGGCGCGTATTCTTCCCTCATGTAATTGCGAAGTTTTGAGTAACTATCACGAATGTTTGAGGGTAGAGTCTCTAAAAAGGCACGAATGCTGCTACTGGAGGTCTTCCAGATTAGCTTAAGTTTTTCTCACGTTGTGGCGTTCGGCAGGTCCATCAGGCATTGGTCAGTTTCTCGCAAATAATCATTTACATTTGTTCTTTTATTGTCGGGGTCGAATCGCTCGACATCTTGGGCAAGTAGGTCAATTTGCTGTATGCGGAGGGCTTTGTGCACGTCCTTGTGCGGCCTCCTTCACTCTCCTGAGTACTCACTATCTGAGCTACTCTGGAATCGCTCCCGTTTCGCACGAGATGCATAGTCTGATTCATCCGAAGATGGATCAGGGATACTGTAGCGCACTGACCTGGGTGTGCTACGGGCCTGGGCTCCGGATGAGCGCAGGATGGCTCCATCTTGGCTAAACGACGACGGAGTCGTGTAGCGAGTTAATGGAGTTTGGTGGGATGTCTGGTTCTCGACCAGGTAATCCATGGTGTCCGGTTCGGATGCCGCTTCCCGCTCTGAGCTTCGGCACATTGTTGGGGGTCTTTCACGCCCCACGCACCCTTCTTGGGGGGGTCTGCTCCTTGGCAGCCCTTTTGGTGGCCTTTTCGGCTTTCTCTAGCCTTTTGGCGCAATCAAGGGAGTTCTTCAAGAGACTACGCTCCCTATATACCGTAAATCATTGACATCGGCTGCCAGCTCGGCATTGCTGGTGGTCAGCCTGTCATCCTCTCCATGGAGGGATCTGATCTCTAGATCAGTATCCTGGAAGTGTAAAAGGAATAGCTTACCTAGTGCCTCTTGGACACTAATAGTTGTTCTCTTTGGATCTCTCATATGTTTTATTGAGTTATCTATGTTAATTTGGCATTCACGCCTACTCATGTCCTTAATGTTTGCTCTTTCGGAGGCAGAGCAGTGAATGAGTTCGGCGATGATGTCAAAGAGAGACATGTCTTGAGCATTGTCTTCAATTTCTGAGACACGAGGGGATGCCATTTTGCTTAGGTTGGATATTAGGTAATTAATTAATCAATGAGTTAATTTATTAATTAATTTATTAAATAATTTTATTAATTAATATTAACTATGTAATTAATGAAAAAGGTTTGTTTTGTTTGGACATGCTATCTCTTATCCTAAGTTATGAATAGGTTATGAATATTTGTGATATGGTTATCACGCTACTGTTAACCGTTTTAACACACCTGGGGATATATCTTAGCAGTTGCTTAAACAAACTGATGGTTTATCTGTTGTTGCAACAATATTCAAGAAGTCAACAAACCAATCTCCTCACACGGGGCACCAATTTAATGTAGGCGCATTTGGGTAATTGAGTGATCAATCTCATTAAATCTGAAGGTTAATAATTAATTGAATCAGTCTCATTTGAATCGTTTTCAGTGAATCATTTTCATTGAGTCAGTCTCATATCATTAAATCACTCATGGAATCAGTCTCATTAATTAATACCATTAATTTTGGTGCTTAATAATAAATTACCAAACAGCTAAATTATGGTATATTCCAAATTATTATGATCACTTATCATATTACATGGCGGCACGGTGGTGTAGTGGTTAGCGCTGTCGCCTCACAGCAAGAAGGTCCGGGTTCGAGCCCCGTGGCCGACAAGGGCCTTTCTGTGCGGAGTTTGCATGTTCTCCCCGTGTCTGCGTGGGTTTCCTCCGGGTGCTCCGGTTTCCCCCACAGTCCAAAGACATGCAGGTTAGGTTAACTGGTGACTCTAAATTGACTGTAGGTGTGAATGTGAGTGTGAATGGTTGTCTATGTATCAGCCCTGTGATGACCTGGCGACTTGTCCAGGGTGTACCCCGCCTTTCGCCCGTAGTCAGCTGGGATAGGCTCCAGCTTGCCTGCGACCCTGTAGAACAGGATAAAGCGGCTACAGATAACGAGATGAGATGAGACCATATTACATATATCATATGCACCTTTGAATTCTTGGAGATTGGGGACTTCAAAGATATTGGAACACAAACACACAGTTTCAATAATAAATGAATTTATTATAACAAAGATAAAAATGGATAATGGCAGTTGAAATATATACAAACAGTGAGATGTGTGTGAGAAATGTGTATGTGTGTGTGAGTGAAAGGCCCTATGGCCTGAGCAGAAGGCTAGCGTGGGATGCTAGCTAGGTATGTTCATGTATGTCCACGTGGTGTAGGGATCACCACGTGGGATTTGAGGAGAACAAAGGAATTAGCCTTGTGTGGCTAAGCTAAGACAAAGGGAAGCTAGCAAAGGTGGGTTTGTGAGACCTGTGGCCACGTGTGGAGGCCTAGATTAGCCTTGTGTTTAGCTAAGACAAAGGAATGCTAGCTAAGATGTGTTTGTGAGTGGGGAGAGAGAGAGGCCTTGTGTGTGGCCTACAAAAGGGATTAGCTCTGGTAGCTAACTCCACGTGTGTTTGTGGGGGAGGAGTTGACCACGTGGTAAGGCCTATGGTCTGGCAAAAGAAAGAAGCTAGCGTGGGATGCTAACTGAGGTGTGTTTGTGAGGCTAGGTGAGGCCTGTGACCATGTGTTCGTGTAGGCCTAGATTGACCTTTTGTGGCTAAGCTAAGACAAAGGAATGCTAACTCATAACACTACTAAATCCACTGAAATCTTGATGAGGTCAAGATGTGTGATAAGAAAATTAAAGTGTTAGTGAGGAATAGAGAAGCATGCACAGTCTATCTATTAAACAATTGAGAGAACATAGAACAATTAATTCAATTCAGTGTAAACAAACCGTTCCTGAGTTTAAATTCACACTACTTCAATAAAAGCTAATTCCTAAGACTAGGTTTTTTTGATTATGCCCCAAAATGCCAGTCTTACATGAGATTATGAGAAGATGTTCCGAGACTTTTGGAGTTTTCACCGTTGTGGAGATCTCCGTGAAGCACAGGGAATTTCTTGGAGAGGCTGAGTTCACAGGAGCTCGTGGAGCATGTCTGTGGAAAGCAGAGAATTCTTGGTCCGATGCTTTGTAGCTCGTGGGAAGAAAAAACTCTGATGAAACAATGTGCACAGTTTTCTTTAGTTAGAAAGGGATCCAGCCACTTCTTAACTTTAAATTGACTACTTTGGGCTGCAGTCGTACATACTGATAATGAATAAAAACCGGTTGTAACTCATTTGAGTTAGATCGTGCGATTTTTGGATTTTTACCATGGCCAAAGGTAAACAAAGAAATTGCGCTGAATCGTGGATCTTGCAAGAAAGAGAAGAAAAGACGTCTTATTTTGGGTTTGCTCGTGGAGCGAATCCTCTTTGTATCCAGACGGCTTGGAGTCCAGACGGAAAGAGGAGGAAGCGGAAACGTGTTCCATTACTTATGCCTTCCTGGAGGATGTGACGTTGGTGATCCCGCCCCAGCGTGACACAGGTCAACGCGGAAGCTGGTGATGGGAGTTGTAGTCCTTAAAGGGACTGTGTTGTAGTTCTTAGATGGACTGTGTTACCTACAGCAGTCCCAAAGTTAGCAAGCCAACTGTAGTCCTCAGCCACAAAAGCATGACTCTAAGTGTCCAGAGTGTCTTCTAAGTGTGACTTTCAACTGTCCGTATGGGGCCGTCCTCCACAGGAGCAATGTGATGAGACTCCAACCAGACATAGGGCATCAGGATGGATCAGGCAAGTCCGAGGAGCAGAAGAAGTCAGCACCTCGATCCCAGGATTGACATGTAACTCAGAGGGACAGATTGGAGGAGGGGGAGAAGAGAGAGAAAACACAGGTTGTTAGGTATGCCCAATGTCACCTGAATAAGTCGGTACAGTATACATTTTGCACTGAGTACAAGCAGAGACTCCAGCAAAACTAACTATGACAGCATAACTAAAAGGAGAGAGCCAGAAGGTAGCACAAGCATGAGGGAGCCCTGGGACATAAAGCAGCAGCCACTACACCATCAACAAACTTGAGTGAGCAAGCAAGTGGGGGACTGACAGCATCCATACATCCCAGTTTACCAAAACACTTTGTCTGAGGACCCTCCAGATCTACACCTTTACCTCATAAACACCATTAACAAAAGGCTTGACTAAACAGATATGTTTTCAGCCTTGACTGGGTCTGATTCCCAAACACTACTTGGAAGGCTGTTCCATAACTGTGGGGCTTTGTAAGAAAAGGCTCTGCCCCCTGATGTAGCCTTCACTATATGAGGTACCAGCAGATAGCCTGCACCTTTTGATCCAAGTAGCCATGGCGGGTCATAAAGGACCAGAAGTTCACTCAGGTACTGTGGTGCGAGACCATTCAGTGCTTTAAAGGTCAATAGTAGTATTTTATAATCAATACGAAATTTGATTGGGAACCAATGCAGTGTGGATAAGACGGGGTGGTCATATTTTCTAGTTCTAGTAAGGACTCTTGCTGCTACATTTTGAACTAACTGGAGCTTGTTTATGCACTTATTGGAACATCCGGACAGTAAGGCATTACAATAATCCAACCTGGAGGTAACAAAAGCATGAACTAGTTTTTCTGCATCATGTAGTGTCATTAAATTTCTTATCTTAGCAATATTTCTGAGATGAAAGAAAGCTATCCAGGTAATGTTATCCATGTGAGTTTTGAATGAAAGACTTGGGTCAATAATCACCCTGAGGTCTTTTACTGCTGAACGTGAAGAAACAAAGGCCATCCAGAGTTACTATGTAATCAGAAAACTTACTTCTAGCTGCATGTGGTCCGAGTACAAGTACTTCAGTCTTGTCAGAGTTAAGCAGAAGGAAGTTCATAAGCATCCAGTGTCTAATGTCCTTTACACATTCCTCAATTCTATTAAGCTGGTGTCTCTCATCTGGTTTTGCAGAAACATGCAACTGTGTGTCATCAGCATAACAGTGGAAACTAATACAGTGTTTACGAATAATATCACCCAGAGGTAACTAATATAAAGAAAAAAGCAGTGGACCCAAGACAGAACCTTGTGGAACACCAAACTTTACCTCAGTATGTCGAGAAAAATCACCATTTACATCACCATACTGATAGCGATCAGTTAAATAAGAGCTGAGCCAGGAGAGGGCTGTTACCTTAACTCCCATAACATTTTTTAGTCTATCCAGAAGAGGGCAATTCCATGTAAATGTCAACCTCACCATGCAAAAATAAAGCAACATGTAATACATCAAAACCACTCCCAGAGATCTCACCTAGGCCTGTATTTTACAGATGTGAATAAGTTGAACCAATTTGTAACCAACCTAATATGTCACTGTCAGTCTTTCTTTCTTATAATGTAAAACCCAAGCTAAAATCAACTTTGATCATGTACAATTCTATATTACTGCCACAAGCCACAGAAATGTATGCTAAAATCCACAAAACAGCAAAACAATAGCCATCCTAAATATTATTTAAGAACTTTGATAGTTTTAGCTGATATTTAGAGAGTTTTTCAAAGGGTTATGGTGGTTAAATTGCTGATTTTCTAAACATATGCCATGTCTATTTCAGATGCGTCACATCCATCACGGAATTATGTCACATCCATAACGCTGATTTTTTCTTCCTAGATTCTGCTTGAAATAGAAAATATTTTAAACAAAGGCTTTTTTTTATTTTCAGCTAAGACTCCTTTATTAAATGCATGCCTGCATTTGGATATTATGTTTGCAATTTCACAGAGTTTGATGAATATGTGTAGTCACCCTGGAAATGGGGTATTTTTTCCGTCACATCCATAACGCATGTCTTTTTTGGCATTTTCTAGAGTTCTAAATGTACTATGGGAATTCGTTTTTTCCCATGACTTCTCCAATATGAGAGGTCTTAAAAATATACAACAAATTTTAAAATACTGGAAAGGAATAAAAATTAACTAGGTCAGTTGTTGCCATTTTGAGTCCAAATGTCACATCCATAACGCTGGAATTGCTCAAGAATGGAATGATAAGTGGTATCAAATGCTGCACTAAGGTTAAGCAACACAAGCAGTGAGACACAGCCCTGTTCAGACGCCAACAGTAGGTCGTTTACTACTTTTAACCAGAGCTGTCTCTGTGCTATGATGAGGTCTAAATCCTGACTGATACATTTCATGGATGTTATTCCTATGTAAATATGAGCATAACTGCTGTGCCACAGCTTTTTCAAGGATCTTGGAGATAAAGGGGAGGTTTGATATTGGCCAATAATTGGACAGCTGACAGAGATCAAGGTCAGGTTTTTTATTCAGGGGTTTGATAACTGCTAGTTTAAAGGATTTGGGTACATAGCCAATCCTAAGAGAAAAATGTATTATTTTTAGAAGCTGTTCAATTACTTCAGGTATTATCTGTTTGAATAAATGTGTAGGTAAGGGATCTAGTACACAAGTTGAGGCTTTTGATGCAGAGATTAATTAAAGTATTTCAATTTCTCTAAGGGGAGTAAAACAGTCTAATTGTTCATCTGATAGTTATATTGTTAACTACAGGGTCACTTACATTGTCTGACCTTAAATTAGTAGTTTGAATTTTTTGTTGGATATTCTCAATTTTGCCATTTAAAAAATTCATGAAGTCGTTCCTACTACATACTGCAGGTGTGCATGTGTCTATAATGGACTTATTCCTGGTTAATTTTGCTACAGTATTAAATAGGAATCTAGGATTATTTTTGTTATCTTCTATTAGGGAGGAGAGATATGTTGATCTAACAGCACTAAGAGCTTTTCTATACATCAGGAAGCTCTCCTTCCATGCTAATTTGAATGCTACCAATTTTGGTTGCATTTACATTCCAATTTTCGAGTGGTCTGTTTTAAAGTGCAAGTGTCATCATTATACCAAGGTGCTAATTTTTTCTCTCTGATTGTTTTCCTTTTAAGAGGAGCTACATTATCTAAAGTATAGCAGAACATTGACTCTAAACATTCAGTTGCCTGATCAAGTTCTGCAGGGGCTGACAGTGACCCAATCAAAGTTGATAATGCTGGGAGATCATTTATAAAGCTCTGTGCAATAGTTGACGTGAATGTACGTTTAATACAGTAGTATGGTGAGGTGCATATATTATTACTCAGACATATTTTGAATGAGATAAGATAATGATCTGAGAACTTCAGACTGTGGAAGTGTGACTATATTTTCTATGTTTAACCTGAATGTTAGTATTGGATCAATGGTGTGACCACCATTATGGATCGGTCCTATGACATTCTGATTAACCCCTACTGAACCTAAAATGGACACACATGCTGTTTTCAAAGGGTCTTCTGGGTTATTGAAGTGAATATTAAAATCTCCAACAACTAAAGCTTTGTCTACAGAAATAACCAAGTCTGAGATAAAATCTTCACATTCAGAAAGAAACTCAGAATATGGCCCTGGGGGCCTGTAAATAATAAGTAATGGAATTAACTGGGTAGACTTATTTTTTGAGGCTACATACTTTATATTAGAACTTCAAATGTATTAAATTTATAACTAGGTTTGTTTGTTACACCTAGATAATCATTATAAATAACCATGATGCCTCCTCCTCTGCCAGTTAGACGAGGCTGGTGTATGTAACTGTATCCAGGAGGACTAGCTTCATTTAATGCTATATATTCATTTGGCTTAATCCATGTTTCTGTTAAACACAGTACATTAAACTCCTGATCAGTAATAAGTTCATTAACCATTAGCACTTTAGATGTAAGAGATCTAATATTTAATAGCCCCACCTTTAGATCAAAGGTGCTGGCGGCGGCTGTACAGTTAGTATGATCTAATTTTATATTGATTAGGTTACTGGAACAACCTCTCTGAGTATTTTTACTTTTTTGTTTAGCTCGGGGAACAGACACAGTCTCAATGTAGTGGACCCTGAGTGATGACTCTGTGCAGCTAGCAGACAGTTGGTTTAGCCTATTTGTCTGTTCCCTGGCCTTGGCTCTGGATTGTCAAAAATCAACTAGGCCTGTTCTGAGACTATGAGCTATGCTGCAAGAAATGAGAGCAGCACCTTCCCGAGTGGGATGGATACCGTTCCGCCCTTACAGGCCAGCAGTGGCCTTGAAATTAGTCCAATTATCTATAAACCCCAGAGCACCACCTGGACAACCAGTAGTTCAGCGACCATAACCTGCTGTAAGCTACATCACCACGCTGCATTGGGATGGGGCCAGAGCATACTACAGCATCGGACATTGTCTTCACTAATTTAAACACCTCTACAAAGTTACTCTTAGTAACCTCAGACTGACAATATGCCATCAGGTGATCCTCAGCCAGTTGGACCGCCTCCTTCAGCAATGTCGTTTGGTGACACCGGACCCACGCTGAGGTCCTGCTCGGCAGCTGAGCAGCGAACTGCTCCAGTGCCACTTGCTTGATGATGGCTTTGATGTTACACTCATTGGCTAGAAGCCACTATTGGCAGGCATCTCAGAGCTGTTGTGCTAACACGAACAGTCAGCCCACTTCGGCGTAAGCCAGTGAGGGGGAGCACTGGTGCTGCTCTTCTGGGCTGTGGCCGACCCGCTGTAAAATGGCTCACTTCAGGTGGGGGTACTCCAGCATGGTGGTGGCTGGGAGCTGTCGAGCCATGATCCTGGCTTCTCCCAACAGGAGTGGCAGTAGGTGAGCCAGCCACTGTGAGATTGGCCATGAGCTCGCCTCTGTGACATGCTCAAACAGCTTGATGAAGGCATCAGGGTCATCCTGCGGCCCCATCTTCCCTAGTTGGATGGGCATGCTGGCCACAGGAATGACGGCTGGAGCACCCACAGACTGGACCCAGCTCCGTATCACCTGCTGATCCTCTGCCTGGGCTTCGAGCAAAGCCCAGAAGTGCCAGCCCAGGTTGACTGACAGCATGACAAAGGTGTGCTTCTGGCATTAGAGGTCGTTGGTGAGCATTTAGAGGATTTCTCAGACTGGTTTGGATCCCATGGTGGCATTCATTCCTCAGTCCTGGGTTTCAGCACCAGTGTAGCAGTTCTCTGACTCTGGGAAACAGAAGACCGGGAAGCAGGTTTCAGAACAAGTGAGTTCTTTTTATTGTGCACACTTTTCAATGACTATTCACAAAACATAAAACACACATGCAACGGGGTGTCACAGCTCTCTCTCTCTCTCTCTCTCTCTCTCTCTCTCATTCCTGACTGTCTGAAAGACACACAGAGACATAGGTTAATACAGTCAGTAATTTGACACAGGTGCACCTCATCACGTTACCTGCTGGTTCAACCTGCCTCCTTGCCATTCACAGCCAATGCTTGACCCTTGCTGCCACACCATTTATAGCAAAATGGAAAGAATGTGTCACCATAACAAACCTGACAAGAGAAGGCCATCCACCAAAACTCACAGACCAGGCAAGGAGGGCATTAATCAGAGATGCAATAAAGACACCAAAGATAACACTGAAGAAGCTGCAAAGATCCACAATGGAGATGGGAGTATCTGTCCATAGGACCATTTTAAGCCGTATGCTCCACAGAGTGGGGCTTTATGGAAGAGTGGCCAGAAAAAAAGTAATTGCTTAAGAAAACACATTTGGAGTTTGCTCAACAGCATGTGGAAGACTTCCCAAACACATGGAAGAAGAGACTCTGGTCAGATGAGACTAAAACTTATCTTTTTGACCATCATGGGAAATGCCATGTGTGGTGCAAACCCAATGCCCTGAGAACACCATTCTTACAGTGAAGCATGGTGGTAGCAGCATCATGCTGTGGGGATGTTTTTCATCTGTAGTGACGGGTAATCTGGTCATGATTAAAAGAAATATGGATGACACTAAATACAGGATAATTCCAGAGGAAAACCTGTTTGAGTCAGCCAGAGGTTTGAGACTGGGACGAAGGTTCATGCTCCAGCAGGACAATGACCCTAAACATACTGCTAAAGCTACACTGGAATGGTTTAAAGGGAAACATTTAAATGTCTTGGAATGGCCTAATCAAAAGCCCAGACCTCAATCCAATTGAGAATCTAAGATTGCTGTACACCAACACAACCCATCTAACTTGAAAGAATTGGAGCAGTCTTGCCTTCAGGAATGGGCAAAAATCCCAGTGGCTAGATGTGCTAAGGTAATAGAGACAAACCCCAAGAAAGTTGCAGCTGTAATTGCAGTAAAAGGTGGCTCTACAAAGTATTGACTTTGGGGGTGGGGGTGAATACATATGCACACTCCAGATTTCTGTTTTTTCTTCTTAATTATTGTGTCACAATAAAACAACAATTTCACCTTTAAAGTTGTAGGCATGTTGTGTAAATCAAATAGTGCTCACTCCCCAAAAATCCATTTTAATTCCAGCTTGTAATGCAACAAAACAGGACAAACACCAAGGGGGATGAATACTTTTGCAAGACACTGTATATGCTTAAATACTGCATTTAAGAGTCTATAATAAGGGTTCATTTGATTATATCTATTACATTATAAGATCATTATAAACGTGCTCATAATTTGTAGATGTTCATGTGTTTTCCTCCTCACAGTGAGCCGTATGTAAATTCTCCATTCCCTGTGTAACACCTGATTAGAAGGTGTGTAATAACTTAAAATCTTACCTCTTTTCTGGACCATCATTGAGCTGATCTTAGTTAGGGGACAGTGACACTGATGCATGTTTCTTCATGGATATAATGTGTCCATGACTTAATTCTGCAGTTTCTAGCACAATGCATTAATTCTTTGAGTTTCAAAAAACTGCTGAAGTTACAAACCACAGTTACCACTGTCACACATTTGTGCACTTGAGCCTGGTGCAGCTTGGGTGGCTCAAATGCACAGAGCATGTTATGCATGCTCTTCAGATCCATTCATTATGGGAAACACCTGTTGATTTGAGCACAGTCAGTTTATCCGACTCTTTTTGACTCTGCTTTCTGTTTCAGTTTCATTTATTTTTGTTACGCTGATCTTACATCCATCTACCACCACAAACCTGACAACTACTGCCACATTTTCACATTCTCCAGATTGTTTTAATACATGTTGCATTAAAAAAAATACTGATTAATAAAATGCATGTTACAATGTGTAGTTTATTGGTGGTGGTTATTGGAATGAAAAAGGTCAAGAGTCTGTCTTCTCCATGACAATCTGTTATGGGGAGAAAGACAGATAGATATAAGATGTTGCCATGAGTGTCTGATAAAGACTGTTTTTTTCTAAGAATACTGTATATAGTACAATGCACAGATATTTTTAGACAGACATTATGTCTGTTACTATGCAGTTAGACACACAAAATTGCAAACACTTTTTAATTTTATTGGTTTTTGAAAAACACATGCTCATTTTGAATTGGGAACAGGTCAATAACATTATTGGATCTAAAAAGAGCAGCCCAGATAGGCTGAGTCTCCCAGAAGTAAAGATGGGGAGGGATTCCCCACACTGAAAGACTGCATGGGCAAATGGTGCAACATTTTAAGAATAATGTTCCTCAACATAAAACTGCAAAGAATTTGGAGATCACATCATCCCTGGTACGTAATATTATGAAAAGTTTCAGAGAATCTGGAGAAGTCTCTGTATGCAAGTGACAAGACTGAAAATCAACATTGGATGCCCATGATCTTTGGGCCCTCAAGTGGCACTACATTAAAAACAGACAATTCTTCAGAAAACCATTGTGTGAACACAGTTTGTCACTGCATCCACAAATGCAAATTCTACCATGCAAAAAGAATCCATATATAAACAATGTCCAGAAACACAGCTGCCTTCTCTGGTTCTAAGCTCATTGACAATAGACTGAAGCGATATGCAAAACTGTCGTGTGGTCTGATTAATTGAAACTTGAAATTCTTTTTGGAAATCACGAAAGCCTTGTCCTCCAGGCTAAAGAGGAGCAGGACCACCCAGTTTGTTCTCAGCACACAGTTCAAAAACCAGCATCCGTGTTAATTTGGGGTGCATTAATACACATGGTATGGGTAGATTGCACATCTGGGTAGGCACCGTTAATGCTGAACATTTATATAATGTGTTTTGGAGCAACATATTGTCATCCCCTCAGGGAAGACCTTCCTTATTTCAGCAAGACAATGACAAACTGCATTCCACACATTACAACTGCATCTTGCTTGTCACATTATTGACCTTGTCACATTATTGAACGTTCAACTCCATTACCAATAAAGCCTCGCTGATCTCATCACCCAGAAGAAAGTGGAATATGTATAGTATTTTGTCATATTCTTTTCTATAGCTTCAAAATGATATCTATTCTATTGGGTCATATTCCCGCCTTTTCTCTGATAACGTATTCAATTATATTGCCTGAACTGTTCATCCTATCCGATATTATTTTGTCATGTTCTTTTCTGTTCTGTGTGTCTGTGAAGATTCTCAGTCATCCAGGTCATAGTAAACTGTGGGTGGTAAAAGAGAGCAACTGGACTTGCTTGAAGATTCTTGAAGACATTTCACCTCTCATCTGAAAGGCTTCTTCAGTTCTGTTTGACTAATAGGGAGTATCAGGTATTTATTCTCTCATGGATGAAAAGCAATCCTAAGGTGTCATTGAGTCATTCTGTTGGTGTGGGTCACTGGGGGCTGGGTGTGAACAGCCTAGAGAGTCGTTGGGATGACCAATGGATTGTTGGTTCTCTCTGTCCTCCTGTGAGTCACTGAAAACAGCTGGGTTTTGGTGTGCATTCAGTTGTCTGGGAAGTGTGCTAAGGACTGCATTGTAGGTGGCTGATAAATGATGTCTTAGACTACCACCTCTGTTCAGTGATGGTCATTCCAGGTTGACAAAAATGGCTTCTTTAACTTCTCTCTCATACCAACAATCCTCTCTGGCTAAAATGCGTATGTTGCAATCCTGAAATGAGTGTCCTTTGTTGTTAAGATGAAGATAGACAGCAGAGTCCTGGCCTGAGGAACTGGCTCTCCTGTGTTGAGCCATGTGCCTGTGAAGCAGTTGTTTTGTTTTCCCAATATACAAGGCTGTGCATTCCTCACTGCACTGAATTGCATACGCTACGTTGTCCTGTTTGTGTCTGGCTATTCTGTCCTTATGGTGGACCAGTTTCTGCTTCAGGGTGTTACTGGGCCTGAAATGTACCGGAATGTTGTGTTTGTAGAAGATCATCCTGAGTTTCTCAGATAGACCAGAAATGTAGGGAATGACAATGTTCTTGCATTTGTTCCTGTTATCCTCCTTGTCCATTATGTTCCTTTTTCTGCTCTTGAAGAAAGCCCAGTTGGGATACCTGCAGTTCTGAAGTGCTTTCTTGATGTGATTCTGCTCCTTCTCTTTTTCCTCTACCGTTGTAGGAATGTTCTGAGCCCTGTGTTGCAAGGTCCTAATGACCCCCAATTTGTGTTTCAGTGGGTGGTGTGAGTCGAAAAGTAGGTACTGGTCTGTGTGTGGAGGTTTCCGGTAGACCTCGATGCTAAGGCTTCTGTCTTGTCTAATGTGTACATCACAATCCAAGAAGGCTAGATTATTCCCACTGACATCCTCCCAAGTGAAATTGATGTTGATATCCACTGCATTGATGTGCTTAGAGAAGGCTTCCATCTCATGGGTTTTGATTTTAACCCAGGTGTCATCCACATATCTGAACCAGTGGCTGGGAGCAACTCCTGAAAAAGTGGTCAAAGCTTTATGTTCCACTTCCTCCATGTATAGATTGGCCACAATAGGGGACACCGGTGAGCCCATGGTGCATCCATGCTTCTGTCTGTAGAAACTTTCATTAAACTGGAAATAGGTGGTGGTCAGGCAGAGGTTAAGCAGGGTGCAAATCTGGTCTGTGGTGAGGTTTGTTCTATCCTGGTGCTGTCTTGAAGGAGTCATTTTCTAACAGATTCGACTGCTTCTGTGGTGGGAATGCAGGTGAAAAGAGAAGTGACAT
Organism: Neoarius graeffei; assembly: GCF_027579695.1. NCBI lineage: Eukaryota > Metazoa > Chordata > Actinopteri > Siluriformes > Ariidae > Neoarius > Neoarius graeffei. Next base: position 40,240,201 of record NC_083578.1, on the reverse strand, counting down.
AGGAAACCATGGTTTCATCTGAGTCTAGTTTGAGGTCTGCAACTTTAGTAGCAAAATCTTGGGAGTTTTTGACTTGATCTGGCGTGTTTCCAACAAGAGGAGCCAGGATGGTGGCTAGGTGTTTGGCAGTGTTAGGTGACAGAGTTTATATTGCTGATGATAGGTCTGAGTGGAGCTCCTTCCTTGTGAATCTTGGGGAGTCCATATATAATAGGAACAGCTTCCCCAGGGTACAATCTGTAGTACAGAGATCAGTTGATGGCTTGGTCCTTTTCTAGTTGTTGCAGGCAGCTAACAACTTTCTTTTTGTAACAACCGGTGGGGTTCTGCCTCAAGGTTTCATAGGTGGTTGTGTCGCTGAGGAGACTGTTCATCTTTGAGTGGTAGTCCGCTGTGTTTAGCACCACTGTGCATCTCTCTTTGTCAGCAGGAAGGATGGTGATGTTCCGGTCTCTTTGAAGCAATGTAAGAGCCCTCCTTTCTTGGCTGGTGAGGTTGGAGGGGGGTGCTTTCGCACTGGACAGAGCAGCTGATATCTTCAGTCTAAGTTGTTCTGCCTCTGTGTTGGTCAGGTTGTTGTTTCTGATGGTTGACTCTGTGGCTGTGATGAGGTCTACCACTGGTATCTGCTCTGGTGAAACTGCAAAGTTAAGTCCCTTGGTTAAAACATCTTTCTCTGGTTGGGTGAGTACCCTGTTGGATAAGTTCTTCACCCATTTCTCTTCTATGTCCAGACATACAATGCAGTCCTTAGCACACTTCCCAGACAACTGAATGTACACCAAAACCCAGCTGTTTTCAGTGATTCACAGGAGGACAGAGAGAAGCAACAATCCATTGATCATCCCAACAACACTCTAGGCTGTTCACACCCAGCCCCCAGTGGCCCACACCAACAGGATGACTCAATGACACCTTAGGATTGCTTTTCATCCATGAGAGGATAAATACCTGATACTCCCTATTAGTCAGACAGAACTGAAGAAGCCTTTCAGATGAGAGGTGAAATGTCTTCAAGAATCTTCAAGCAAGTCCACTTGCTCTCTTTTACCACCCACAGACTTCTGTTCTGTGACAATTCATTCTATTCTCTATGTTCAATCTTAATGTATACTATTTTATCATAGTCTATTCTCTTCCAAGTTATCCTATTGTATCCTATGCTATTCTCTATTTCTATCCATAATGCATTATACTGTCATTCCTAGTCCTGAGTACAACTTTAAACTGCAACTGGTGGCGAGTCTCAGGTCTGGGAGGACTTGAGTATTGGGGGAAAAGTGGAGTTACCCCTTAATCACCATTGCTTCCAGGTCTGCTCTGACCTGGAGTGGTAGCACCTGCCTGGGTTCCAGCTATGGGTTAAATAGTAAATCACAAATAATGTGCTGGCAGCAGGGTGCTGTTCAGTGCAATGTGGCAGATGAACCCAACAAGGTCAATGGTACCCCACCAGATGGCATGTGGAAGAGCCACACAAATGGAGTGATGGCATCACTTGGCAAGTCAGTTGATACTGCGTGGCAACTTCCATACCTGTCAGGTCTGTGGAACTTTTGTGCACCACTTGGCATCAAGTCTGGAGGTCTAGAGAGACCTGATGGGAGCATGACATCATTTGTCTTACCTTACTGTGCAAGGCACTTTGTTAGGAGAGGAGACTAGGAAAGTCATGTGGCGATGTAGTAAATGGGAAGGCAGCAGGTCTGAGAAGTGGGAAGTTGCTAGTAGGAACTTTACACATAGGCAGCTTGCATTTGATGGTTGCAGCCTAGCTGAAGCTCTGGGTAACAGTGGGCTGAGACAGCATTGCAGGTGTCCAGGCAGTCCTATTTAGAGAGCACTGCCCATCCTGGGGAAAGCGAAGCCCTTAAAAAAGGTGGGGTTAAAAAAAACCCAAAAAAACAAAAAACACCTTATCCAGTCCTTACCTGGCTGGCTCACCATGGCCAGCAGGTCTCCATAATAGCAGTAGAAAGATGAAGAATATGAAATTGATAGTTGGGACTTGGAATGTCCACACCATATTGGACAATAATAAGAGACCTGAGCATAGAACAGCTCTGATCATGAAGGAACTAGATTGCTACAGCATCAACATTGCTGAACTCCAAGAGAAAAGGCTTGAAGGCCAAGGACAAGTGCAAGAGAGCAAATACAACTTCTTCTGAAGTAGGAATACAGACCGAAGGGAAAAAATGCAGGAGTCACTTTTGCCATTTCAAATATGATAGCTGGCAAACTGCCATCACTACCAGTGGGACAGTGGGAGTCTCATCTCATTATCTCTAGCCGCTTTATCCTATTCTACAGTGTCACAGGCAAGCTGGAGCCTATCCCAGCTGACTACGAGCGAAAGGCAGGGTACACCCTGGACAAGTCACCAGGTCATCACAGGGCTGACACATAGACAACCATTCACACTCTCATTCACACCTACGGTCAATTTAGAGTCACCAGTTAACCTAACCTGCATGTCTTCGGACTGTGGGGGAAACCGGAGCACCCGGAGGAAACCCACGCGGACACGGGGAGAACATGCAAACTCTGCACAGAAAGGCCCTTGCTGGCCACGGGGCTCGAACCCGGACTTTCTTGCTGTGAGGCGACAGCGCTAACCACTACACCACCGTGCCACCTGACAGTGGGAGTATTGGAGCGAATCATAAGTTTACATGTGCCCACAGGTAATGATCATTACCTAAACCTGGGCAATGTGTATGCACCTACCATGACTTATCCTGATGAAGGAAAAGAAGACTTCTATCACAAATTAGCTGATGTGGTAGACAGGGTACTTAAAGTAGAGAATTTTCTGCTCCTGGAAGATTTCAAGGTCAAGTTTTTTTTTTTTTTCATTTCAACCATATACAGTTGGTACAGTATACAGTTAAAATGAAACAACATTTCTCCAGGACCATGGTGCTACAGTAAACATCACATGATGACAATATACAAAACAACAAAGTGCAAGAGTGCAACAAGTAAAAACATTGCAGACAAACTATATAAACAAAAAATGCAGACACAAAGTGCAGAGTTGAGTGTGCATATTGAGGTAGTATATGAAAAGGAAGTAAATAAATGTAAACCTTGTATGTGTGAAAGACAGTGTAAAGCAATAGTGCATTTGTCCACTGTACAAAGATTGCACTGTGAGTGGTGTGTTCAGCAGTCCATGTGTATTAGTCCAGTCCCTCAGAGTTGAGAAATTTGATGGCATGAGGAATTGAAGTAGTACGGTATATGAAAAGGGGAAAAAAAAGTAAACCTTGTGTGTGTGAGAAAGACATTGTAAAGTAATAGTGCATTATTGCCCACTGTGCAAAGACTGCAGTGGGAGTGGTGTTTTCAACAGTCTGTGTGCATCACTTCAGTCCCTCAGAGTTGAGGAGTCTGATGGCATGCGGGAACAAACTGTTACAGAGCCTGGCTATGAAGGCCTGAATGCTTCAGTACCTTTTTCCAGATGGCAGGAGGGTGAAGAGATTGTGTGAGGGCGTGTAAGGTCAGCCACAATGCTAGTAGCTCTCTGGATGCAGCATGCAGTGTAAACATCCATGATGGAGGAAAGAGACTCTAATGATCTTCTCAGCTGTCCTCACTATCTGCTGTAGGGTCTTGCGATCCGAGATGGTGCAGTTCCCAAACCAGACCATGATACAGTTGCTCAGAATACTCTCAATAGCCCCTCTGTAGAATATAGTGAGGATGAGTGATGGGTTTTCCTGCATAGGAAGTAGAGATGCTGCTGGGCTTTCTTTGCTATGGAGCTGGTGTTGAGCGACCAGGTAAGGATCTCTGCCAGAACACCACCAAGGAATTTAGTGCTCTTGATGTTCTCCATGAGTGAGCTGTCAATGTACAGTGGAGAGTGGTCACTCCATGTTCTTCTGAAGTCAACAACCACACTGCAAAAAAAATTTAAAACTGAATTTGAGAAGAAAATTATTTAATACTAGTGAAATTATCTTGCTGCATGGACAGATTTTTACTTGATAAGATATCTTAAAATAAGTTGGTTGCAGTCTAGCTCTGGGTTTAGTAATCTCAAAATTGGTGTCTTGTATTTTTCTAATAGGAAATGCTAGATCATTTAAACTATTTTCAACATATTTTCACTTGCTAAGATATAAATTTTTGCAGTGCATCTCATTTGTTCTGTCCACATTCAGAGACAGGTTGTTGACTCTGCACCAGTCTGATAGCTGTTGCACCTCCTTTCTGTATGCCAACTCATCATTCTTACTGATGAGACCCACCACAGTCATGTCATCAGCAAACTTGATGTGATTCAAACTGAGAGTTGCTGCACAGTCGTGAGTCAGCAGAGTGAACAGCAGTGGTCTTCTAAGGTAATGAGAAGAGCTGAATGCTCACCAGATCACTGTATGGTCCAGTCAAAGCTGAGACTCCAGACTTGTATTTCCTAGATGCATGAGAGCAGCCTCCACAACAAATAAGAACTAGACATAGACAAGTTGAAGAATGATGAGACACAGCAGAAACTCAAAATAGCTATTAAAACTGCTCTACAGGAAAACACCCCTGATCAAGAAGACAGAAGACATTAAGGACATGTGGCAATGGCTGAAAGATATTGTATACACAACTGCAAGTGATCTACTTGCACAGCAGAAGAAAAGTACACTAGACTGGTTTCAAGAACAGGCTGATTGTATCCAAGCTTTGTTAGAAGAAAAATGCAAAATGTATAACCTACATCTAAAAGATAACTCAGATAGAAGCATGAAAGCTTTCAAATATATTAACGTGAAAGTGCAATGTGAAATCAGAGCCATGAAAGACAGATGGTGGTGCAAGAAAGCTGAGGAACTAGCAGACAGTAAGGACTACCATGGATTATTCTCTGGACTGAAGACTCTCTATGGACTGAGAAGCAATGTAGTGGTACCAGTGAAAAGTGCTGAAGGAAGTATACTCCACACAAATCTGGAAGATATAAAAAGGTAAAAGGAACATTTCTTCAGTCTTTTAAACCAGCAAGGGTCAGGTGTTCCTGAGGTATGTATGTTGCTGGCTTGAGAGGAGACCAACAAGAGAAAATCTTTGTGTACCAATCACATCAGATGAGCTTGAGAAAGCACTCAAGGATATTAGACGTGGCAAAGCACCTGCCCAAAATGGCATCCCAGCTGAAGTGTTGAGGTGAGGCGGCCCCAGCCTAACAGCTGCACTCTTAAAACTGTACAATGCATGTTGGAAGAACATGCGTCTTCCCCAAGACTCCAAAGATGCACTGATTGTGACCATCTACAAAAAGAAAGGAGTGAATGTGGAAGCCACTGTGGCATATCTCTGCTTTCCATTGCAGGCAAGATTCTGGCCAAGACAGTTCTAAACTGAATTAAAAAAAAAAAAATCTCAGATGTACTTCCAGAAAGTCAGTATGGTTTCAGGGCTGGCAGACCTACCTCCAAAGTCTTGGAGTTGTCTCTTTACCCTGAGACAATTCCAAGAGAAAGCCATTGAGCAACATCAACCTCTGTACAGTGGTGCTTGAAAGTTTGTGAACCCTTTAGAATTTTCTATATTTCTTCATAAATATGACCTAAAACATCATCAGATTTTCACACAAATCCTAAAAGTAGATAAAGAGAACCCAGTTAAAAAAATGAGACAAAAATATTATACTTGGTCATTTATTTATTGAGGAAAATGATCCAATATTACATATCTGTGAGTGGCAAAAGTATGTGAACCTCTGGGATTAGCAGTTAATTTGAAGGTGAAATTAGAGTCAGGTGTTTTCAGTCAATGGGATGACAAACAGGTGTGAGTGGGCACCCTGTTTTATTTAAAGAACAGGGATCCATCAGAGTCTGAGCTTCACAACACATGTTTGTGGAAGTGTATCATGGCATGAACAAAGGAGATTTCTGAGGACCTCAGAAAAAGTGTTGTTGATGCTCATCAGGCTGGAAATGGTTACAAAACCATCTCTAAAGAGTTTGGACTCCACCAATCCACAGTCAGACAGATTGTGTACAAGTGGAGGAAATTCAAGACCATTGTTACCCTCCTCAGGAGTGGTCGACCAACAAAGATCACTCCAAAAGCAAGGCGAGTAATAGTTGGTGAGGTCACAAAGGACCCCAGGGTAACTTCTAAGCAACTGAAGGCCTCTCTCACACTGGCTAATGTTCATGAGTGCACCATCAGGAGAACACTGAACAATAATGGTGTGCAGTACAGGGTTGCAAGGGGAAAGCCACTGCTCTCCAAAAAGAGCATTGCTGCTCATTTGCAGTTTGCTAAAGATCACGTGGACAAGCCAGAAGGCTATTGGAAAAATGTTTTGTGGATAGATGAGACCAAAATAGAACTTTTTGGTTTAAATGAGAAGCGTGATGTTTGAAGAAAGGAAAACACTGCATTCTAGAACCTTATCCCATCTGTGAAACATGGTGGTGGTAGTATCATGGTTTGGGCCTGTTTTGCTGCATCTGGGCCAGGACAGCTTGCCATCATTGATGGAACAATTAATTCTGAATTATACCAGCAAATTCTAAAGGAAAATGTCAGGACATCTGTCCATGAACTGAATCTTAAGAGAAGGTGGGTCATGCAGCAAGACAACAACCCTAAACACACAAGTCGTTCTACCAAAGAATGGTTAAAGAAGAATAAAATTAATGTTTTGGAATGGCCAAGTCAAAGTCCTGACCTTAATCCAATCGAAATGTTGTGGAAGGACCTGAAGCGAACAGTTCATGTGTAGAAAACCCAACAACATCCCAGAGTTGAAGCTGTTCTATATGGAGGAATGGGCTAAAATTCCTCCAAGCCAGTGTGCAGGATTGATCAACAGTTACCAGAAAGGTTTATTTGCAGTTATTGCTGCTCAAGGGGGTCACCAGATATTGAAAGCAAAGGTTCACATACTTTTGCCACTCACAGATGTGTAATATTGGATCATTTTTCTCAATAATTAAATGACCAAGTATAATATTTTTGTCTCATTTGTTTAACTGGGTTCTCTTTATCTACTTTTAGGACTTGTGTGAAAATCTGATGGTGTTTTAGGTCATATTCATGCAGAAATATAGAAAATTCTAAAGGGTTCACAAACTTTCAAGCACCACTGTATGTGGTCTTTGTAAACTTCTCAAAGACCTTTGACACCGTTGACTGAGAGATGCTTTAGAAGGAACTAGAAGTGTATGGATGCCTGGAAAGACTGATACGACTCATTAAGCTCTTCCATGAGAACTTATCTGGAAGGTTTCGATCAGGGGAGACATTAGTGAAGCTTGTCCTGTCAATCATGGTGTCAAACAGGTGCCATGAATGTCATGGCACCCCTCGAGGCAGACGTGTTTGCTCGCTCCACTCTTGTATGCTGGCTTTTTCTTCTTTTTTGTGTATTTTCTGTTCTTTCTGCAGTGCACAGATGTCATGCACTGCTGACATATAACAGACAGGCACTGCTGGACATCACTAACACACACAGCCATTTGGAATTTACTGGCTTTGTACCACCAGAGCTACAACTCATTGTTCACTCCCGCAACCACCACCAGCCCCAGGAAGGCCCTGAAGCACCGGGCCCAAGTGAGCATGCTGACCCCAGGAGAGTGCTCCGGAGATGGCAACATAAGTGCGGCGGGTGTGTGTGTGTTCCATGCTAGGCTAAAAGCTCGCGCTAGCTGACCACCGCTACCCAGCCTTCTGCTAGCCAACGTGCAGTCTCTGGAAAACAAGCTGGATGAATTAAGAGCCAGAATCACAGCTCAGCGGGAAATAAGAGTGCTGTGCTCTAATTTTCACCGAGACCTGGCTCTCAGACAAAATCCCAGAATGCACCATTCAGCTACAGACTCACTCTGTACACCGAGGAGACCAGACCGCAGCCTCTGGTAAGGCTAAAGGGGGAGGGGTGTGTGTGTGTGTGTGTGTGTGTGTGTGTGTGTTTATTAACAACTCTTGGTGTGGAGACATACAGACTGTTTATAAGCATTGTTTGCCAGATGTGGAGCTGTTATTGCTGAAATGCCACCCATATTATCTACCAAGGGAATTCACTGTTGTGTTTTTGGCTGCTGTTTACATTCCCCCACGAGCTAACTCCACAGCAGCACTCAGCAAACTCCACGATGACATCAGCGTGTTAGAGACGGCTCATTCCTACGCTGTTTTTATCATCGCCAGTGACTTTAATCAGTGCTGTTTATGGATTGTATTCCCTAAATATTATCAACATGTGGACATCCCCACCCGTGATAAGAACACACTGGACCATGTTTACAGCAACATACACAGTGCATACAGGGCCGCCCCCACTTCGGACACTCAGACCACGTCTCTTAGTTCCTGTATCCAGCCTACAGACAAAGACTAAAACAATCCCTGTCACCAAACAAGTCAAACTCTGGAGCCCAGAGACTGAGAGCACCCTTCAGGACTGTTTTGCTCAGACAGACTGGGATATGTTTAAAGCTGCAGCCACTTTGGAGAACTCTTGTCAGTATACAGGACTATGCTGAGTATGTGACTGGGTACATCAGCACGTGTCTGCAACATTGTGCCCACCATACAGATCAGGAAGTTCCCCAACTAAAAGCCCTGGGTAAACAGTCAGGTACAACGTATGCTGCATGCTCGCTCTCTTGCATTTAGATCAGTCAATGAGACGGAGTACAAAGCGGCGAAGTACAGACTGAGGAAAACCATTACAGCAGCCAAGAGACAGTACAGAGAGAAGCTGGATAGTTTCTTTTCTACTGCTGACCCCGGGCGGATGTGGCAAGGCCTGCAGCACATCACAGACTATGGGACCACCACCAGCACCATCAGCTCCACAGACAGCCTGCCGGATGACCTCAACACTTTCTACACCCGCTTTGAGACCTCCAGCTACAGTACAGAGAGGAGGCACACACACCTGGACCACCCAACCTCCCTCCCCCCCACCAACAGTCTCATCAGGCCAGGTACACAAAGCTTTGAGGAAGATCAACCCCAGGAAGGCAGCAGGACCAGACAACATCCCTGGGCGGGCCCTCAGAGTATGTGCCAATGAGCTGGCTGATGTTTTCACCACTATCTTCAACCTTTCCCTCAGCCAGAGCACCATTCCCTCCTGCTTCAAGACCACAACCATCATCCCTCTTCCCAAGAAGAGTCCACCCACCTGCCTGAATGATTATAGGCCAATGGCACTCACTCCAATCATCTCAAAGTGCTTTGAGAGAATGGTACTGGCCCACATTAAGAGCAGTATACCAGAAACCCTGGACCCCCTTCAGTTTGCCTACATGCCCAACAGGTCCACCTCAGACGCCATTGCTGCTGCCCTCCATTATGACCCCTCCTACCTGGAAAACAAAGACTATTACAGAGGGATGCTCTTTGTTGACTACAGCTCTGCCTTCAACATGGTCATCCCCCACAAACTCATCCATAAACTGTCCACACTTTGTTTGCACCCCACCCTCTGTGACTGGCTCCTTGACTTCCTGACTGGCAGGCCCCAGACTGTCAGGATTGGTAATAGGGCTTCAACCAGCATCATCACAAACATTGGCACCCCACAGGGATGCGTCCTCAGCCCCATCCTCTACACCCTGTTCACTCAACTGTGTTGCCTCCCACAAGGACAACATCATCCTGAAGTTCACGGACGACACCACAGTGATAGGATGCATCACTGGTGGAGATGAAATGGCCTACAGGAGGGAGGTGGCCAGTCTGGTGTCATGGTGTGAGGACAACAACCTCACCCCCAACACAGACCAGATGAAGGAGATGATAGTGGACATGAGGAAGGAGAGGAGACCTCATCGGCCACTGTTCATCTGGGAGCTTGAGGTGGAGAGGGTGAGCAGCTTCAAATACCTGGGTGTTCACATCAGTGAGGACCTCACATGGACACTTAACACCACACAACTGGTTAGGAAGGCTCAGCAGCAACTGTACTTTCTGAGGAGGCTGAGGAAGTTTGGTTTGTCACCCAAGATCCTCAGCAACTTCTACAGCTGTGTGATTGAGAGCATCCTGACCAACCGCATCACTGTGTGGTATGGCAGTGCTATAGCTATGGACTGCAAACGCCTACAGAGGGTGGTGAAGACTGCTGAGAGGATCACCAAAACTCCACTACCCCCTCTGCAAAGCATCTACCACCACAGAGTGCACAGGAGAGCTGCCTCCATCCTCAAAGACCCCACCCACCCCCAGCATGGACTGTTCACATTTCTACCCTCAGGCCGGAGGTACAGAAGTGTGAAATGTAAGACTGTCAGACTAAAGAAATCTTTCTTTCCCTCCACCATCAGACTCCTGAACAGCTGACAGGAGTCTATAACCATGGACTACCTCCCTGTAAACTGTCCTTGACTGTTACATCTGTTTACATTTGTTTGCACATGTTTGCACATTACTGCCCTTTTTGCTGCTGTTTCCTTGACTGTTTACATCTGGTTACATTGGTTGCACATGTTTGCACATTACTGCCCTTTTTGCTGCTATTTCCTTGACTGTTTACATCTGGTTACATTGCACATTTGTACATTACTGCACTTTTTGCTGCTACATCCGATCATTGACTTATTTTTGTATTACACTACCTATTTTGCACTACATTTACCTTTATTTTGTACTATACTGGGTGGTTTTTTTTGCTTTTATTTTGCACTATATTACCTTTACTTCGTATTATTTCTTCCATTTATTTATTTATTTATTTATTTATTTATTTGTAATTGGCATTCATGGTGGACAGCAAACTAAGAATTTCATTGTGCAAGAGGACATGTCCTTACTGTGTATATGACAATAAATACTTTGAACCTTGAAATACAGGGATGCATTCTTGCCCCAACATTGTTTATACTCTACCTTACAGCAGTCCTAGAGACTATGGGCACTGACCAAAATAAAGGAGTCTATATCAAGACTTAATCAGAAGGCAAACTCTTCAATCTTGCCAGACTCAATTCTTCAACCAAAACTCAGCAAATTTGCATGTGAGAACTGCTGTATGCAGACGACTCTGCATTTGTAGCAACAGATTTGGACAACATGCAGGAAATCATTGATTGCTTTGCCACAGCTGCAGTCCTCTTTGAATTGAAAATCAATACCACAAAAACAGAACTCCTGTACCAACCCTCACCTGACCCACAGGCAATGCCAAACAATGCTGTTTTGGTCAATGGAATGCTTCTTAGAAGTTCTGAGAGTTTCATCTAGTTAGGCAGATGAACACAAACTCATCAGACTTGGAGGCAGACTGCCAGATTCAAGCTGCCACCAAAGCCTTCGGTGCATTACAAAAACAAGTATGGTTGCCATGACATTAAGAGAACCGCCATGTTGAAAGTATACAGCGTTGCAGTCTTACTATCTCTGCTTTATATCACTGAATGCATGATGCTCTACCGTAAACATTTCAAGAAACTGACCAGGCTACAACTCTGACACCTCCGTCAAATCCTCAAAATAAGATGGCAGGACAAGGTCCCTGATGTAGAAGTTCTCAGGTGAGCCAAAATAAGTGTGGAAGCCCTTATCACAGCCTCCCAACTTCTTTGGCCTGGACACATCTGGTGCATGCATGACATATGATTACCCAAAGCTGGGTATGCCTCAGATAGAGCAACATGACAAAGCACAGTTAAAAGCTCAGTGTCTGCAATTGAAGACAAGTGTCAAAGGGAGTATACAAGAGCTCATGAAACCTGATATTCCATAGCAGCTCAACCAGGCCATTCATGCCACTGCTGCAGACAACTCTGTTGCTCTGGTGTGGGCCTCCTGGCCCATCTGCATTTCTGCACGTCCTAATGAAGCAGTTATCATTGCTAGCAATGGACAGCCGCCATCTTTTGAATATGTTGCTCTGAAGGTTGTGTCCCCTCCTGTAATGCTGTTGTTAGTATACTGCCCTCGCAAAGCTGCTTCTAGCTTCTTGTTAGACTTCAGTGAACTCCTTACAATTATCTCATCCCTTTGCACTGCCATAATTGTACTTGGTGACTTTAACATCCATGTTGACAATAACTGCTCCTTCACATCGGAGTTCATTTCGGTATTAGTGTGTTTTAACCTGATATGGCATTTTGACTTTCTAACTCATGTTCAGGACTATATTCTTGATTTGATCTGTTCTACTGGTGTGAGTGATAGCTCTGTCTCTGGTTCAGTTTTTTGTACCTCTGATCATAAACTTACTGAATGCAGCTTTCACATTATCTCTCCTCCTCTGGATAAAATCTGTCACTTATCAGGATCTTAGGCCTGTCAATTCCTATCTGTTTGCTGCTTCTCTTCATTCCTCATCCCTGTCTGACTTACATAAACTCTCTTCCACTGATGGTATGGTTTCCATTTATAATGACACTATCTCTGTATTGCCCAATGATCTAGCCCCTTTAAAAAATAGACTTATTCCAGCCACCTCCTCCTGTCCTTGGTTTACTGCTGAGCTTAGAGTAATGAAGGCCACTATTTGGTGTCTTGAATGGCTTTATGAGAAAACTGGACTTGCTGTTCACTCTCTACTACAACCCCGATTCCAAAAAAGTTGGGACAAAATACAAATTGTAAATAAAAATGGAATGCAATAATTTACAAATCTCAAAAACTGATATTGTATTCACAATAGAACATAGACAACATATCAAATGTCGAAAGTGAGTGTTCGGTTTTCTGTGGTTTTGTCCCCACCGAAGAGGGCGCTAGAAGAGCGAGACTTGGGTATAACTCAGTGTCCAAAATGTTTTGTTTATTTTTCTCTCTTTACTTGTGACACGGCAGCAGGTTATAAACCTGTGGAAAACACCGAAGTTGTGCTATGCATTAGATGCCATAATTATATAAATAACAAATAGAAAGTCATTATAATATAAATGAGCAATCCATATAAATACACACAAATGCATCCTTAAAGCATCAGCAAATTACTGTATAAATATCTGCAGCTTGTATAAATAATTAATCTTTAAAGCATTACCAACAAGATCCATAAACATCAACATTAGAATGCACAACAGCTAATTTGTATAACAAACAACAGACATTACACTTAATCCATTTCGTTACATACACAACACCAGAGCCATTACTACAATTTTCACGTTCAAAGTAGCAGAGACAAGAACCCATTTACAAAGCCGAGTAAGTGAACCACATCTCCCATCATGCACTACTGGAAATAACTACGACTACAGCCCCCAGAATGCAACGCGAATCAGGAAGCAAAGTGCAATAGCGCTTCCATTCAAAAGTTTGTCCCGTCATCTCAGACAAGTAAACTTAAGCATTAATCGGAGGATTAAAACAACGCACTAGCCAAGCGACCACAGTGACAAAGTCATTAACTTCTGACCAGTTGAAAAACAGCAGCTGACGATCAAGCAGTTAACAACAAACCAGCGAGAGAATATTAAACCCAGCACCTTACCGGTGATGTGCGTCGCTCTTCCAGCATGCAATTGGATTTTTGTCTCTGTGCGTGCTCGCTCCCGTTTATCAACACATTTCACGGAATATTACCAGCCAACGGCAAGCCAAAACACCAAACCAGGTGAGTGTCCCCACCCACCTAATCAGCTGAGCAACATTACTTGTGATCACCCATGTGTTGACGTTTTCTACCCTCCACCAAAATGACAGTGCGCAAAACACCTCCCACTTGACTGAATGATCGCAAGATCCAATGAAGTCACAATTTCTACTAATTTCTCCCTTTCAGAGTCCCTTTTTTTTTTTATTTTTTATTTTTTATTTTTTTTTTTTTCCAGTGCATGATGCAGATTTGCAGTTCTTCATGAGCTTCGTTGACCAGAAGAGCTGCAAGCCATGACTGGTATGGGATCAGTGGTACAGTCACTTTATCCTCATCCAACGACTGGACTCTTCCTCCACAGACAAGTAGACCCGTGGTGGGATGTTTTTGAACGACCAGGCGATCAAGTGTTGAGTCTTGGAACTTGACGTTGTGTTGGGCCTCAAGGGCCAAGAAGTTGAAGGCGGTAGCTCTTTCATCAGTTGAGAGGCATGTTTTTGCCTCCCACTTTAGGGCTCCTGAGGTCTGGGTGCGTTTGCTCAGCCAGATGTCAACTGCTCTCTTCAGCCAGCCAAGAGCTCCACACAGACGTGTCAGAGAGCTGAATCTTTTTGGTTCAACTAGTTTCACGAGAGCGATGATGTTTTGGGCGGGCCATTTCAAGGGCTGAGCTGTGGCGGACAAGACTGTTGCTGAAAATGCCTTCCTTTGAAGCGCTGAAACATCTCCAGTGACTGAGGAGATAACTTCTCCAGCTGTTTTCACAGGCCATTCTTCAAAGGGGAGTTTTAGGAATCCAGGGCCTTCCTGCCATGCAGATCCTTCTGCAAGGTCCTCAGGGGTTGCACCCCTTGTGATGAGGTCAGCAATATTTGCCTTCCCTTCAACCCATCTCCAGCTGTCGACGGGCCCGGCTTTTTGGATTTCCCCTACTCGATTTGCAAAGAAGGATTGATAGCCATAGCTATCCTTCTGGATGGCTCCAAGAATGGTCTGGCTATCGACTATGTGGACCCACTTGTCGACTTGGATGTAGCAGTGCTTTTCGAAGTAGGACCTCAGGCGAGTTGCGAAGACAGCCCCACACAGCTCTGCTTTGATGGCATCACCCTTTTGGTCTAGAGGAGTTAGTTTGGCCTTTGACTCGACTAACCTGACAATGATTCCATCAGCGGTCTCCCAGCGGAGGTATAGAACGGCTCCATATGAAGCTTCACTGCCGTCAGAGAAAGTGATGCCCATGGGGCGGCCCATGGCTCCAGGGGGAGTGAGGCTTCTAGTGAACCTCACCTTGCCGAGTCTTACGCACTGCTCGAAGAGGGTTATTGCAGCCTCCCTGAGATGCGATGAGAGGGGGTCATCCCAGGTATCTTTGACAGGACGGTCTTTCCCGGCCTCCTGAAAGGACTCCCTCACCAGCATCACACCCCTTTGCTTGATGGGTGAGGCTAAGCCAATAGGGTCGTAAAGCCCAGCGACTTGGCTTAGCAGTACTCGGCGGGTGAGGGGGGTCAGGGGTGTTAGCACGAACCTCTTCCTCTTGTAAGTCCAGCCCTGTTCTCATTTTTCCTCTTCGTTTTGAAAAATTTACAGAGGTGAGCAGGCGGAGCTTGTCGGAGTCTGGCTCGTAACCTAGACCGAGTGCCTTACTTTCCTCGTCTCGCATCTGATTGGGGAGTACCAGGGTCTTGGGCTCTGTTGCTCTGGGACAGTCAGGCTCTTCCCCCCTCCCACTTCGGCCAGTGAGGACCCACGGCTTGAGTGAGAAGCCACCCGCTTTGAGTATCTCCTCGACTCCCTCAGTCATCTTGGTAAGAGCTTGGAGGTCATTATAAGACGTCAAGATATCATCAACGTAGCAGTCCTCTGTCAGAATGCGGCGCTCTGGGATCATGGATTCAAACTGGGGCAGGTTGGCGGTCTCTCTCATGGCTACCTGGGCGATACAACCAGCAGGTTTGTCACCAATATTAACTCTTACCACTGCAAAATCGCCAATCTCTTCCTTGGGGTCATCTCTCCAGAGGAATCGGTGGAGGTGTACCTCCTGATCTTTCAGCCACACCGAGTTGTACATTTTTCTGACGTCGCCGAGGGCTGCGTAGAGACCACTCCTAAATCTCAACAGGACTCCTCGGATGGGATTAAGAACATCAGGGCCTTTATGGAGTAGGTTGTTCAAACTCATCCCTTTGAACTCCTGGCTGCTGTTCCAGACTATCCTCACTGGCGTGGAGCTGGAGTGGGGATTGGGCGCGACCAGGTGGCTGATGTACCACACTGGCCCGTTCCAAGCTTTGATCTGTTCCGTGGTGAGTTTGACAGCGGCTCCTCTTGCCACCATGTCATTGATTTGGTCTCCATATGCAGCTTTCCACAGTGGTTCTTTAGCTAGCCGGGCCTCAGCGTTTCTGAACGTTGCTTCCACAGCTTGGCGGTTATTTGGCAGACTTGCAGGGTTGACCTTCCACGGGTAAGCTGCATCCCAGTGAGGAGTATCACTGTGCTTATCAGTCAATACATACGAGAGACAGCCTTTGATCTTCTCAAGTTCCCTTTCTTCTCCAAGGGTCATTTCTTGGCCACCCGGAGAGCACTTGCCGCACTTGCAGCTCCCGCACTTTGGGCTGCATGCTGCCCCGATGCTATCCCACTTGAACCATTCGAACACTTCTTTGTTCGTGGCAGCGGTGTTGCTGAAAGCAGTCGGTGGAAGCTCTTCGGCTGGGACAAGAATCTCTTGGTAAAGCCTTGACGAGGTCCTCATTGTTCGTGCGAAGTGGGTCTCGGACTGATGGAGTGTTAAGTCCACGGACTCGAAAAGGTCGGGGTGAGTGCCACCAACTGTTTTGCCGAGTGGCCCATCCCAAAGGACAAGATCACCCTCCCTCTTTAACGGTTGAGGAACCAGACGACCCTCCCTGTGGCTGATTAGGAGGTCAATGGTCTCAGGCCGAGCAAGATCTGCCGCAGCAACACCAGGGAAGATTTTCTGGAGTTGTGCTGGGGTGACTGGGTGGCTAACCTCGGCAATGCTCTCTAGCCCATAACAGAGTAGCCTGTGTTCAGCTACTGTGCCTTTAGCAGTCTTCACTCGCAGCCGAAGGGAATATCTGCTGGTTTTGACCGTTTTGGTCATGCCTCCGACACCATGCACTATTAGGCGAATGCTCTCACCACTCAACCCAAGCCTTTGGGCGGCACAATGAGTGATATAGTTGGTGTCGGAGGCAAGATCTAGCAATGCCCCGATAAGCTGACCGGAGTTGGTCGTGACTTCCAGGAGCATCATCACCACTGGATGCTCTAAGGGCGCTTTCCCAGCAGAGCAGGTTATGGCAGAGGTAGTCTTATTTGAGAAGGCCTTCCGGAATTCCTCCCTGAGCTCAGGGGTAACTTTTGCCAATAGCTCCTCCTGGTGGCTGGTCAGGCCAAGGCCTTTGCCATTTGATTTTTTCCTGGCACTTTCCAGGGGCACTGATCTGGAGCACAACAGATAATGGTGGGGCTCTTCAGCTCTGCAGTCTGCCTTTGTGCAGACAAATTTTTTGTTGCCGCAGACAGGTTGAGAGTGGGGTCCAAGACACTGAGAGCACAGCTTGTTTGCATTAAGATGGCTTTTCTTGCTCGGCAGATCCATTTCTCGGAACGCGGTGCATGCAAAGAGCCTACCTGCGTGGGATGAATCAGAGCAGGCCGTGCACGCTTGCGGCTGGTACCCCTTCTGGCCAGAGGTGGCTTTGGAGAAAGCCTTTTTGGCAGATTTGTCCACATATGATTTTGCCGGGGGGGTTCCTTCTCTCAGGCTCTCATCAAGCTGGTCGAGCTCCTCCAGTACCGCCTCCTGTTTCTGGAGGTACAGCAGCAGACAGTCAAAGTGAGTTTGGGGGGTGAATCCATGCAAGGGCTCCGCCTTATACTCGATCCACTTTTCTTTGAGTGAGCTGGGTAGCTTCCGTTCCAGTGACTGCGCGACAAGCCTGTTCTTCAAGATGTCCTCCTCTCCAAGTATGACCAGGTTGCTCAAGGCCCTCTCCACGGCCTGGATCAGTTCAATCGCCTTCCGGGGATCATTTCCCTTCACGGGGGGTAGGCTTTCAATATCCTCAACAATTTTAAGGACAATTCTTGCCTTATTTCCGAAACGATTGTCAAGGCGCTTGAACATCTCTTCAGGGCTTGAACAGCTGGACAGAACCAAGTCCTTTTTGACTCTTTCACTCAGACTTGCCAGCAGGTGGAACCGTGTTACTCCAGCCGTTCTCATTGGATTTCCTAGCTGTTCCAGCTCTGCCCACTCGGCCTTCCAACGATAATAATCCGTCATATCTCCTGAGAAGACAGGCAGCCGGGTTCGTTCGAGGCTGATTTGTGGCTTGGAGATGGTCGGCATGCTAGGCGATGGCGGGGGCTCTGATTTGGGCTTGCGGCTAAGTTTTTTCCAATTCAGCTCCCACTCCCGTGCTCTGCTTTTGAGTTTGAAGATTGTCTGCTTGTGGGGAGTCACTTTGTCAGAGACGAGCCGTTCCCAGGTTAGGACTTTCTGCTCCAATTCATGGATTCCTTCGAGAAGGCCATCACGCAGGGCGTCAAATTCATGCTCTAGCATCTCTGCAATATTAGCATGTTCCACTTCTTTGCATGTCTCCTCGGTTCCTTCTATGTGGAGCTGAATTTCGGACTTTGCAAACTTGTCGTACAAGATATCCCTGGCCAGCTGCATTGAGTCACCATAGACAGAGACACACTGCTCAACTTTTGTTTTTGTCCTCCTCGCCTCCTCTTCACTGCCCTCCACATCTTCCACGGCCTCCAAGAAAGCTAGTGCAGTGTCGTGCATCCTGTTGAAATCAGCACTGAGTGCACGCATCTCATCAATAATTGCTCCCTTTTCCATGATGGTCGCAGTGAGAGAAAGCTTATTAGCGCGTCTGGTGAATGCTGCTTGAGCAGAGGATCGTTTCCCTTTTAGTTCTGTTATTTCAGCGGAATCCATTTTCCTTTTGTTTGATGATTTTAATGTTTGTTGAGGTGAAGTTTATTTAGAGGGATATTTGACTTTTTGTCTTCCTCTTCTTTCTTTACGGCACCTCGGTTTATAACTGTTCGGTTTTCTGTGGTTTTGTCCCCACCGAAGAGGGCGCTAGAAGAGCGAGACTTGGGTATAACTCAGTGTCGAAAATGTTTTGTTTATTTTTCTCTCTTTACTTGTGACACGGCAGCAGGTTATAAACCTGTGGAAAACACCGAAGTTGTGCTATGCATTAGATGCCATAATTATATAAATAACAAATAGAAAGTCATTATAATATAAATGAGCAATCCATATAAATACACACAAATGCATCCTTAAAGCATCAGCAAATTACTGTATAAATATCTGCAGCTTGTATAAATAATTAATCTTTAAAGCATTACCAACAAGATCCATAAACATCAACATTAGAATGCACAACAGCTAATTTGTATAACAAACAACAGACATTACACTTAATCCATTTCGTTACATACACAACACCAGAGCCATTACTACAATTTTCACGTTCAAAGTAGCAGAGACAAGAACCCATTTACAAAGCCGAGTAAGTGAACCACATCTCCCATCATGCACTACTGGAAATAACTACGACTACAGCCCCCAGAATGCAACGCGAATCAGGAAGCAAAGTGCAATAGCGCTTCCATTCAAAAGTTTGTCCCGTCATCTCAGACAAGTAAACTTAAGCATTAATCGGAGGATTAAAACAACGCACTAGCCAAGCGACCACAGTGACAAAGTCATTAACTTCTGACCAGTTGAAAAACAGCAGCTGACGATCAAGCAGTTAACAACAAACCAGCGAGAGAATATTAAACCCAGCACCTTACCGGTGATGTGCGTCGCTCTTCCAGCATGCAATTGGATTTTTGTCTCTGTGCGTGCTCGCTCCCGTTTATCAACACATTTCACGGAATATTACCAGCCAACGGCAAGCCAAAACACCAAACCAGGTGAGTGTCCCCACCCACCTAATCAGCTGAGCAACATTACTTGTGATCACCCATGTGTTGACGTTTTCTACCCTCCACCAAAATGACAGTGCGCAAAACAGTGAGACATTTTGAAATTTCATGCCAAATATTGGCTCATTTGAAATTTCATGACAGCAACACATCTCAAAAAAGTTGGGATGGGGCAATAAGAGGCTGGAAAAGTTAAAGGTACAAAAAAGGAACAGCTGGAGGACCAAATTGCAACTCATTAGGTCAATTGGCAATAGGTAATTAACATGACTGGGTATAAAAAGAGCATCTTGGAGTGGCAGTGGTTCTCAGAAGTAAAGATGGGAAGAGGATCACCAATCCCCCTAATTCTGCACCAACAAATAGTGGAGCAATATCAGAAAGGAGTTCAACAGTGTAAAATTGCAAAGAGTTTGAACATGTCATCTACAATGCATAATATCATCAAAAGATTCAGAGAATCTGGAAGAATCTCTGTGCGTAAGGGTCAAGGCTGGAAAACCATACTGGGTGCCCGTGATCTTCGGGCCCTTAGACGGCACTGCATCATATACAGTTGTGCTCATAAGTTTACATACCCTGGCAGAATCTATGATTCTTTGACCATTTTTCAGAGAATATGAATGATAACACAAAAACATCTTTTCCACTCATGCTTAGTGGTTGGGTGAAACCATTTATTATCAAACGACTGTGTTTTCTCTTTTTAAATCATAATGACAACAGAAACTACCCAAATGACCCTGATCAAAAGTTCACATACCCTGGTGATTTTGGCCTGATAACATGCACAGAAGTTGACACAAATGGGTTTGAATGGCTACTAAAGGTAACGTCCTCACCTGTGATCTGTTTGCTTGTAATCAGTGCTTGTGCATAAAAGCTGAGTGAGTTTCTGGGATCCAGACAGACTCTTGCATCTTTCATCCAGCCACTGACATTTCTGGATTCTGAGTCATGGGGAAAGCAAAAGAATTGTCAATGGATCTACGGGAAAAGGTAGTTGAACTGTATAAAACAGGAAAGGGATACAAAAAGATATCCAAGGAATTGATGATGCCAGTCAGAAGTGTTCAAACTGTGATTAACAAATGGAAAATCAGGGGCTCTGTTAAAACCAAGCAAATGCCACAAAGTATCTTGCCTACAATACGCCAAACAGCACAGAGACAAGCCTCAAAACTTCTGGAACAAGGTAATTTGGAGTGATGAGACCAAAATTGAACTTTTTGGCCACAACCATAAATGTTACATTTGGAGAGGTGTCAACAAGGCCTATGATGAAAAGAACACTATTCCTACTGTAAAGCACGGAGGTGGATCGCTGATGTTTTGGGGAAGTGTGAGCTACAAAGGCACAGGAAACTTGGTCAAAGTTGAAGGAAAGATGAATGCAGCATGTTATCAGCAAATACTGCAGGCAAATTTGCACCCATCAGCCCGGAAGCTGCGCATGGGACATACTTGGACATTCCAACATGACAACGATCCAAAACACAAGGCCAAGTCGACCTGTCATTGGCTACAGCAGAACAAAGTGAAGGTTCTGGAGTGGCCATCTCAGTCTCCTGACCTCAATATCATTGAGCCACTCTGGGGAGATCTCAAGCGCGCAGTTCATGCAAGACAGCCCAGGAATTTACAGGAACTGGAGGCTTTTTGCCAAGAAGAATGGGCAGCTTTACCATCTGAGAAAATAAAGAGCCTCATCCACAACTACCACAAAAGACTTTTTGTGGCTGTCATTGATGTTAGAGGGGGCAATACACGGTATTAAGAACTGGGTTATGTAAACTTTTGATCAGGGTCATTTGGATGTTTTTTGTTGTCATTATGATTTAAAAATAGAAAGCACAGTTATCAATAAATGGCTTCACCCAACCACTAACCATGAGTGGGGAAAAAAGTTTTTGTGTTATCATTCATATTCTCTGAAAAAAGGCCAAGAAAGCAAAAATTCTGCCAGGGTATGTAAACTTATGAGCACAACTGTACAGGCATGCTTCTGTATTGGAAATCACAAAATGGGCTCAGGAATATTTCCAGAGAACATTATCTGTGAACACAATTCACCGTGCCATCCGCCATTGCCAGCTAAAACTCTATAGTTCAAAGAAGAAGCCGTATCTAAACATGATCCAGAAGCGCAGACATCTTCTCTGGGCCAAGGCTCATTTAAAATGGACTGTGGCAAAGTGGAAAACTGTTCTGTGGTCAGATGAATCAAAATTTGAAGTTCTTTATGGAAATCAGGGACGCCGTGTCATTCGGACTAAAGAGGAGAAGGACAACCCAAGTTGTTATCAGCGCTCAGTTCAGAAGCCTGCATCTCTGATGGTATGGGGTTGCATTAGTGCGTGTGGCATGGGCAGCTTACACATCTGGAAAGACACCATCAGTGCTGAAAGGTATATCCAGGTTCTAGAGCAACATATGCTCCCATCCAGACGACGTCTCTTTCAGGGAAAACCTTGCATTTTCCAACATGACAATGCCAAATGTCATGCCTACTTGGCTCAAAATAAGCATAACATAAAGGGAGTCCACACCGTTGTTTGGGTTAAATAATATTTTATTTAAACATAATTAAGAAATAAGAAACATTTAAAGGAAAATAATAAAGCGCTGGTTGGCCCATGCAGGGCCTCTATGGCGCAAAGCAAGAGTTACCCAAACCAAAAACCCCGATAGCCAGCTCACCAACACTGAAGAGCCATGTATTTGAACTTGTCACGGCTGTCTAGACCAGGTGTTGCAGTACCAGACAGCTCCCCCTTTGGACTGGAGGGAGCCCCGGACAAGTTCAAGTTCAATATATGGGGAAGGAGTGAGCACTCTCAGCAAGGCAAAGCTGGGCGTGACATCACTCCCCCCAAAAGACAGAGACCCATATAAGGGACTCTGTTCACCTTCTGACTAAATAAATCAAAATCCAATACTAAACCAAATAACACAAAAACTAACCCATTCTTTTTTTTTCAAATTACAATTACTATTCTTGTTTTTTCTACTTTTCTTTTACCATTACCATTATTTAAAACAATTCTCTTTTTTTACTATTTTAACCAATTTTAATCCCCCCCCCACACACACACCCCACACTCACAACATGGACCACAATCACCCTTCCCCCCCAAAAAAAAAAAATTCCCCACCCCATCCCTGCCTTCCATCCAACAAATCCCAGCGCCTGGACAGCAATTTAAGAATGGAAAAAACAGGAAATAGAATAGAAAGAATATGAGACAGGGGAAGAAACCATACATGCCTTAACCATCCTCAGGGGCCCGAGACAATGCATCAGCTGTAACATTCAGATCCTTTGATATGTCTTATGGACAAGTTGTAAGACTGCAGAAAAAGAGCCCAGCGCATCAAGCGCTGGTTAGTGTTCTGCAGTGAGGACAGAAAAGTGAGAGGATTGTGGTCAGAGAAAACGACCACAGGGTGCACCCCACCACCAACATAGATGTCAAAATATTGGAGTGCCCATACCAAGGCCAGGGCCTCCTTCTCTATGGTGGAGTAGTTAAATTGGTGACAGTTAAATTTTCTAGAAAAATAGCAAACTGGCCTGTCTACTCAATCCTCATCCTTTTGGAGGAGAACTGCTCCTGCTCCTACTTGACTAGCGTCTACCTGCAGCAGGAACGGCTCCTCCAACTTAGGTGCAGACAGGACTGGGGCAGAAGTCAAAAGGGATTTGGCATTCTCAAATGCTTGCTGACAATCAAAAGTCCAGTTAAACTGAGATGAACCTTTCAACAAGTTTGTCAAAGGGGCAACAACAGATGAGAAATTACAGCAGAAATTTCTGTAATATCCTATCATACCTAAGAAACACATTAATTCTTTTTTCGTTGCCGGACATGGAAATTTGTCAATGGCCAAGACTTTGGCTCTTATCAGCCGCACTTTACCTTGACCAACTATCCTGCCAAGATACACCACTGTAGCCTGAGCAAACTCACACTTTGCTAAGTTTACAGTCAGATTGGCAGCGGCAAACCGTTCAAAAAGCAAAGGAACACGCACAAGATGGTCTTCCCATGTGTCAGAATGACACACCACATCATCAAGATACACAGCGCACCCCTCCAGTCCCGCAATGACCCGATTCATGAGCCGTTGGAAACTGGAGGGGGTGTCATGCAGCCCGAATGGCATCCAAGTGTAAAAATACAAACCATTTGGCGTGATAAAAGCAGAGATCTCCTGTGCCCTAGGAGTGACAGGTACCTAATAGTATCCTTTAAGTAAATCAAATTTACTCACATAGCGAGCTGAACTGACCTGATCAACACAATCCTCTATATGAGGCAATGGATAACAGTCTTGCTTTGTTACAGCATTCACTTTTCTGTAATCCGTACAAAACCAATACATGTGGTCAAGTTTTTTGACCAACAAACAAGGTGAAGACCAACTGGAAGACGACGGAACAGCAAGACCATTGTCAAGAAGATACTGGACACTTTCATCCAAGCTTTTATGTTTGTCTGGACCAACACGGTAGAACCTCTGACGAACAGGCTCTGCGTCACCAACCTCTATATCATGCTCAATCCACGATGTACATGTGGGAATATCTAAAGACAAACAAGAGAACTCTAAAATTAATGTTTTCAACTGTTCTCTCTGTCTTACTTCTATATGACTCAGGACAGTATCCAACTGAGCCAACATCTCTGAATTATTCAACCAGGCATGTAATACAGCGTCATCAGGGCCTGCCATGTCATCCCCCACCTCAGGAGACCTACTAACTGCAGACACCACTAAACCAACAGACTCAGTCCCACCCTTACCAGTAGCAGAATGCACAGACACATAGTATGGCTTAAGCAAGTTCACATGACACAATTGTATAGCACGCCTACGTTCAGGTGTAGCAACCAAATAGTTTGTCGCTGACACCTGTCGAACAACACTGTAAGGCCCTGAAAACTTAGCAGCAAATGGAGACCCAGGAATAGGCAACAATGCCAAAACCTGATCTCCTGGACTAAAAGTACGAACTTCAGCCTTTCGATCATAATTGTTCTTCATTTTTACCTGGGCTTCAGTTAAACTTTCACTAGCCAACTTACATGCCAGGAGAAGCCTGTGTCGAAAACCATACACATTTTCAGACACGGTCTTAGGTGGTTCAGAGGAACTGAAATCACCAGACAACACGGACAAAGGAGTACGAACTTTATGGCCAAACACCAGTTCATTTGGACTAAAGCCAGTACTCTCCTTGCACAACTGCCCTAGCTGCCAGCAATAACCAAGGCAGACCCTCTTCCCAATCCCGACCCATTTCCACACAGTACGCACGCAACAGAGACTTCAGGGTAGCATGGAAACGTTCCAAGGCCCCTTGGCTTTGTGCGTGATATGCACTGCTAAGGTTATGCTGTATTTGGAGCTGTTTCAAGGCTGCTGCGAAAGTCTTTGATGTGAAATTTGAACCTCGGTCACTTTGACTTTAGGAAGGCCAAATATCGAAACAAACTGAGACAAAGATTTCACAATAGACCTAGTAGTGATGGACCTCAAAGCATATGCAGCAGGGTAACAAGTAGCCTGACACATTATAGTAAACAAATACACACATCCAGACTTGGACTGGGGCAAAGGGCCTACACAATAATTAAATGTTCAAATGGATTACTAACAGATGGAATCGGTTGTAAAGGTGCTGGTTTAATAACAACACTTGGCTTACCAGCAACCTGACACACATGACAATTCCTGACAAACCAAGCAACATCCCTCTTTATCTGTGGCCAATAAAAATGTTGCAACAACTGGTTGTAGGTTTTCTTCACCCCAAAGTGACCTGCTGCCTCCCCATGAGCTGCCTTAAGAGCAACTTCACGACATTTCTCAGGCATCACTACCTGCAAAACCTGCTCTCTCACAGTAGAATCTGCATTAGGTGACCACCTTCTCAGCAGCAACCCATCCTTGACAAAATAACTGTGTTCCAATTCATTACTATGTTCAGCAAGGTCAAAATATTTTTGTAAACTTTTATCTGTTTTCTGAGCTTCCACAATTTCAGGGCGAGATAAAGGTACTGGTAAATGAGGAACAAATGGTGTTCTTAGATACATCAGACATCTTGGAGTTTTGCACGCGTGCCATAGCGCGTGTCACAGCACATGCTGTGAAAACATCTGGAAAATCTTTTTGACACTTATCCAACTCATTTGGTGGAAAAGCCTTTGTCATAACCACAGGAGATGGTGAGACCCGATTAGGGAACACACAGTCACGGGCTAAATTATTTCCTACAATCAAATGAATTCCCTCTATGGGTAAGGAGGGACGAACAGCAATTATTACCTGGCCATTCACAAAACCAGAATACAACTCAATTTTGTGCAATGGCACAGGGAAAGACTGTAAACCAATACCTCTAATCAATACGAAATTACCTGTATCAGATTCAGAGGAAAATGGCAAAACAGACTGACACATAAAGCTTTCTGATGCCCCTGTGTCATGAAGAATTTTTACAGGAACATGAGAAGAGCCACCAACCAGTGAAACAAACCCCTCCGTAACGAATGGCACATAATCTGCTAGACTAGATTTAACCAATTCAGATGGTTACACAGCTACTGCACAGCTACTGTGTAATCAACTGACGCTGCACACTGAGCACTGATACACATTTTCACTGGAACATTTTTGGAGTTACCCTTTGATTGCACAGCAGGAGTAGAGGAAGCACAGAGGCCAACTTTGCCTCCGTCATTCTTTATTTTATCCAACAGAACAGGGCAATTTGCCTTCCAGTGGTTTTTACCAAAACAATAATTGCAATCTTTTTTAGGATCAAACCCAAAAGGTTTGAAATGCATGGAATTGGTATTGGAATTAACAGAAGTATTCATGCTACCACTGCCAGGATGACGGTCCTTGCAAGTGTCAAAACCCAAAGTAGAAACACGTGATGGAATTTTGTGAGTGAGTGAGAAATTATCAGTGAGGACAGCAGCATCAGATGGTGTCTTAACCTTCTGTTCGTTAAGATAAGTGGCTATATGATCAGGCAGTGTGTTTTTAAACTGCTCCAATACCAAAAGGTCACAAAGCTTTTCAAAAGTATTAACGCTTTCGGCTGTAAGTCAATGTTGGAAGTAACTGGTTAAATCCCTGACCCATTCTGCATATGTTTGCTTGTCAGTTTTTTTCCACGAATGAAAACGCTGTCTGTACGCTTCAGGAATCAACTCATAACACTAACACAGCCGCTTTAACAGTTCTGTACACCTTTCGTTCCGAAGAAGATAGAGCCACAAATCCCTGCTGTCCGCGACCAATTAAAGATGTCTGTAACAAAGTTTTCTCCTCATCACTCCAGTGCGGTTCAGATGTAATATTTTCAAACAATGAGAAAAAGACATCTGGGTCACGCTCGTTAAACTTAGGCAGGAACTTTACCATATTGGCCAAGCTGTTCGAAGTTGGCGTAGAGCTACCGAGGTTACCCTCAGCCGCCAGCTGTAATTTAGCGCGCTCAAACTCGCGTTGCTGCTCTGCATTTCTAAGTTTATGCATCTCCAACTCATGTTCCCTGTCCTTTTCTTGCATTTCTAATTTAATGTGCTGCATTTTCAGTTCGTGTTGCAATTTTAACAACTCCACTTGCTGCTCATACGACAGCGAGGTCACCGTCTGTGAGTGCACAGCCGGCAAAGTTGACTTTGCATCAAAGCCCAATTCACCTTTATGACCGTGCTCCCACCCCTCGGCAGGCAACACCTGTTTCTTAATCAACATCCCCCGAATAAAAAAAAAACAAGTCCTCTTTTAATGCAGTCTTCGGCAACGCTATATCAATTCCATAGTGGTCAGCAACACTATATAATTGATCCTTGGTGAGCATGAGGAACAATGCCTCCGAAGGAGCTTTAAAAAACGCTTCAAGATTACTCATCTTGTTGCAACAAATCCAAGTCACCAATACAATATTCAAACTGGCCACAAATAGGCACCAACGCATGCCACCAAACAAATACTAACCCTGGCTCAAACAAACAAAACACTTCCTCAAACAATTACCAAACAAATTCAATATCCAAACACAATCAAATCCAAATTATTTTGGCAAATTGGAATGCTACGAGACAGCAGCGGAGATTCCCCCTAAACATTTACCCCCCACTAAACTGACCTGTCTTCACACTAGGCCCCAGAGCAAGGATCATTTACTCACCAATACCATTGGACCCGTACTGTCCCGACAAATGCCAATTCAGCCGGATTTCCAAGGCGGTGCCCTCACCCAGGCTTCAGTGACACAGCAGCCTAAACCCAACGCAGTACGTTCTAATTGGGGAAAATGCAGGCTCCACAATATGCAACCCCGCAGTGCAAGCACAAACACACCTGCCACTCCAAACAATCAAAAATAATAGGCCAAAAGGCTCCAAATTTCCAAAACAATATTCCAAAAAGTATTATCAAAATGAGGAAGTTTACCAAAACAACTACAATATTTAACCCCGAACCTTCCAAACAATGTGAAACTCCCCACAAACAAACACAGGAAGTTTACACTACCAAAATGCCACAATCCAATTCACTATCAAAGGTTTGGACGAGCCCCCATATGTCGTGCCTACTTGGCTCAAAATAAGCACAACATAAAGGGAGTCCACACCATTGTTCAGGTTAAATAATATTTTATTTAAACATAATTAAGAAATAATAAATAATAAACATTTAAAGGAAAATAATAAAGCGCTGGTTGGCCTGTGCAGGGCCTCCATGGTGCAAAGCAAGAGTTACCCAAACCAAAAACCCTGATAGCCAGCTCGCCAACACTGAAGAGCCATGTATTTGAACTTGTCATGGCTGTCTAGACCAGGTGTTGCAGTACCAGACAGCCCCCCCTTTGGACTGGAGGGAGCCCCGGACAAGTTCAAGTTCAATATATGAGGAAGGAGTGAGCACTCTCAGCAAGGCAAAGCTGGGCGTGACACAAACCACATACTGCATCAATTACAGCATCATGGCTGCGTAGAAGAAGGGTCCGGGTACTGAACTGGCCAGCCTGCAGTCCAGATCTTTCACCCATAGAAAACATTTGGCGCATCATAAAACAAAAACTACGACAAAAAAAACCTAAGACAGTTGAGCAACTAGAATCCTACATTAGACAAGAATGGGTTAACATTCCTATCCCTAAACTTGAGCAACTTGTCTCCTCAGTCCCCAGACATTTACAGACTGTTGTAAAGAGAAAAGGGGATGTCTCACAGTGGTAAACATGGCCTTGTCCCAACTTTGAGATGTGTTGTTGTCATGAAATTTAAAATCACCTAATTTTTCTCTTTAAATGATACATTTTCTCAGTTTACACATTTGATATGTCATCTATGTTCTATTCTGAATAAAATATGGAATTTTGAAACTTCCACATCATTGCATTCCTATTTTATTTACAATTTGTACTTTGTCCCAACTTTTTTGGAATAGGGGTTGTATATACTGAGCATGTCCACAAGTATAGGGATGCCCTAAATGCTGCTCACACCATCTTCTGCTCATCATAAATGGAGCCAAGTTTAAGCCAAGGACATGCTTCAAAACTGTGAACAAACTCCTCCAACCTCCTCTACTTGCATGCCCTCATACAGCTAAGCAAGGTGAGGCATTTTTACATTATTTAAATAACAAAATTGACCAAATCTATTGCTATTTTCCTGCTACCTCCTATTCATTCTCACCCACTGATGTTCTGACTCCACCTACAAAACTCACTTGATTCACACCTGTTGACCGTCACTGAACTCATCATTAAGTCTAATCCTTCCTCTTGTCTGCTTGGCCCTGCCCATTAAGACATGTTCAGTGATAATCAATACTCCTGTTGCCATAGTGACAATAGGAGTCTCTCTTCTGACTCTGTGCCGACAGCCCTTAAAACTGCTACAATTAGCCCTGCCCTTAAGAAACCTGAGTTGGATCTAAAATCTTTTTCCAGATATAGACCCATCTCAAATTTTCCCTTGATGGAAAGAGTGGTAGCTATGCAACTCCATACCTTAATGAAAACACACTCCATGAGCCCTTTTAATCTGGTTTCCATACACATTACAGCACTGAGACAGCTCTTCTGTGTTGTTAATGGTCTCCTTCAGTCTGCTGATAGTGGTTCTCTCAACATTCTCATCCTCCTTGACACTTAACGATATACTAATTTCCTGTCTCTCTTCTATTGGTATCATTGACATAGCCATTCAGTGGTTCAGGTCACATCTTACAGACAGACAATAGTATGTCAGACAAGGTTCACAAAAGTCTGCCACCTCTTCTGTTAAGTGTGGGGTCCCTCAGGGATCAGTTCTTGAGCCTCTTCTCTTTTTAATCTAAATCCTACCCCTTGGTAATATTTCTTCCCATGGCCTTAAATTTCACTGGTACAGTATGATGATATTCAGCTGTATTTTAATATAGACTCACCCACAGACTCTCCTCCCAATACACTAATTGACTATCTCAGATTTCCTGCTTTGGTTGCAGGAAAACTTTCTCAAGTTAAACACTGATAAACGTGAAGTCCTACTGGCTGGTACCAAATCCTTCAACTTTATTTGCATTGAAGGTGTGCTTGTGAAGCCTGCTCCTGTTGTCAGAAATCTTGGAGTACTATTTGAGCCATCACTCTCCAAACTTGTATTCTTTCACCTTCATAACATTGTCCATTTTTATCCACTTCTGACTAGTAACACAAACTCTGGTTCATGCTTTCATTATATCTTGCTTAGATTATTGTAATTCACTCTTCATAGGACTTCCTGCAAAGTCTTTACAAAAGCTACAATATATTTAGAACTCTGCAGCTAGAGTTCTAACACATATTAAATGCTCTGCTTACATCAGCCCCATCCTCTCTCAGCTACACTGGCTGATCAAATTTAAACTCTTGCCGGTCACTTTCAAAGCTCCGCATAGTTTTGCTGTGATCTACTTTAGGGAAGGACTGATTCCCCCATACCCCTTCTTGCTCAATAAGGTCTTGTTACAACAATTTGCTTGCTGTCCTACCCCCCAGAATTTCCACAATGGGGGCAGGTCCTTCAGTGCGATTGTGCCCAAACTCTGGTGTTTTCCTCACTCTCTCTGTTGCCCCTTTTCCACCAAAGCAGTTCCAAGGCTGGTTTGGGGCCAGTGCTTAGTTTGGAACCGGGTTTTCTGTTTCCACTGACAAAGAACTGGCTCTGGGGCCAGAAAAACTGGTTCCAGGATAGCACCGACTCTCTGCTGGGCCAGAGGAAAGAACCGCTTATGTCAGCGGGGGGGGGGGGGGCGGAGTTGTTAAGACCAACAACAATAACAAGACCGCGAAAGATCACCATTTTTAAGCAACGAGAAGCAGCAGCTGTACAAACGCGAAGTCAGCCATTATTATTATTGTTGTTGCTGCTGCTGCTTCTTTCCGTGTTGTTTTTGCTTCGATATTCGCGCCAAGGTTTATGCAAACGTAGCGACGTAACTGACGTATACAGTGACGTAACAATGTATACAATGACGTAACTGATGTATACAGCGATGTAATGACGTGGCTTCGCTTAGCACCGCGAGCTATGGAAAAGCAAACTGGTTCTCAGCTGGCTCGCAAGTTGAACGAGTTGTGAACCAGCACCAGCACTGGCCCCGGACCAGCCCTGGAACTGATTTCGTGGAAAAGGGGTATGTGACTGCTCTTCTTTCAAAATGCAATTGAAGACTGACCTTTTCCATGAAGATTCGCCTTCGTCTTAAGTTTAAAAAAACACCACACACACACCACTGCTGCTTAGGCCTCTCCCCCTTCCCTGTAAAGGGACCTTGGGATTGTGAAAGGTGCTATAGAAATTTACCTCATTGTTAAATGAAAGATGACAAAGCAGACCCCAAACTGTTGAGCAGGTGAAATGCTATTTCAGGCAAAAATGAGAAGATTTCACTTTCAAAACTACCACAGTTGGTTTACACAGATCCAGAACACTTACAAAGGTGTTAATAGGAGAGGAGGAGAGGTTTTGTTTACAACAAAGTGGTAAACATAACCTGTCCCAATTTTTTTGAAACATATCAAAATGAGCAAATTTTTTTCAAACACCAATAAATAATTCAAGATTTGATAGTATTTTTACCATTTAATGAAATACATGGTTCCAATTATTTGCAATTCATCACATACTGTTTAATTCATTTTATACAACTAAACTTTTTTGAAAAGGGATTGGAAGATCAGCTCAGTGGTGTTCATGAAAAGAGTTGCAATTCCTTATCACTCAGCTTCTAAGCAGGTGATACACAGGGAGTTCATTATTTACATACAGCTCACAGTGAGGAGGAAAATACATGGATATATACATGAGCACCATAGGCACATTTATAGTGACTTTATAATGCAATAAAATATAATCCAAATGAACCCCTCCTCATTATGTAATATTAATGACATGTAACATAACTAACTATGCTGAAATTAGACAACTAGCTATGATACCACTGGCACTATATTAACATTAATCAGCCATAAGTAAACCTTTGTACTGCTACTCTTGCATCTCAATTAGAATATCATGAAAAAGTTGATTTTTCAGCAGTTAAGAAAGTAATATGAGAAGAAACCTTTATTTGGTTACATGCATACTTCAAGCACAGTGAGATTCATCCTCTGTATTTAACCCATCTGAAGCAGTGAACACATGTGTACACACACAGTAGCAGGCAGCCATACTACAGTGCCCAGGGAGCAGTCAGGGGTTAGGTACTTTGCTCAAGGGCACCCCATGTTAACCTAACTGCAAGTCTTTGGACTGTGGGGGGGGGGGGAACTGGAACAAACAAACAAAAAAAACTCACGCACGCACGCACACGGAGAATACACAAACTCCACACAGAAAGGCCCCCACCAGCTGTTGGGCTCAAACCCAGATAGTGTTATAAGACCCAGCTGCAGAGACAAAGACAAGGTTATGCAGATGAAGGGTTTTTACTTGATAGCAGGGGAAGAACATCCAAACAACAAGAAAAAAAAAAGTCCAGGCAAGGGTCAAAAATCAAGTGCCAGTCAGAAATAACATACAACCCAAAGAGGGAGACAAAAACAAAGTCCATAACGTAGGCAAGGGCCAACAATGGGAAAACAACCAGGAGAAACCTCAGAGCATAAACTCAGTCACTGGGTTTGAACAAAATGTCAACTCAAGACTGAGCAAAGAACTCAGAAAAGGGAGGAGGGGCTTAAATAGGCACACTAACCAGGCTCAGGTGAACACAATACATAGATAATTAGACCAAAGGAAAGACACAGAGGACCCCACATGGCCAAAAAAGGAATGGCAGTCACAAAGTCATGACAAAACATCTCATCTCATCTCATTATCTCTAGCCGCTTTATCCTTCTACAGGGTCGCAGGCAAGCTGGAGCCTATCCCAGCTGACTACGGGTGAAAGGCAGGGTACACCCTGGACAAGTCGCCAGGTCATCACAGGGCTGACACATAGACACAGACAACCATTCACACTCCCATTCACACCTACGGTCAATTTAGAGTCACCAGTCAACCTAACCTGCATGTCTTTGGACTGTGGGGGAAACCGGAGCACCCGGAGGAAACCCACGTGGACAACATGCAAACTCCACACAGAAAGGCCCTCGCCGGCCCCGGGGCTCGAACCCAGGACCTTCTTGCTGTGAGGCGACAGCACTAACCACTACACCACCGTGCCGCCCCATGACAAAACATATCTCAAAATATTAGAATATTTCATTTTGAGTAAATTACTATTCAAACAGTATAAATACTGTGCATCTCTTGGTTTATTTCAGTACAAACAACCACAATCATGGGAAGACTGCTGACTTGACAGTTGACCAGAAGATGATCATTGACACCCACTACAAGGAGGATAAGCCACAGAAGGTCATTGCTGAAAAGGCTGGCTGGAAAAGGTGCACAAGCAACCGGAATGACTGGAGCCTTGAGAGGATTGTCAAGAAAAGTCGATTCAAGAACTTGGGAGAGCTTCACAAGGAGTGGACTGAGGCTGGTGTCAGTGCATCAAGAGCCACTACGCACAGACATCTTCAGGAAAGGGGCTACAATTGTCACATTCCTAATATCAAGCCACTCCTGAACCAGAGACACATCAAAAGTGTCTTACCTGGGCTAAGGAGAGAAAGACCTGGGGTGGGTTTCTCGATAATATTGCACTTCAGGGCTAAAGAGTGAGTTTAAAGATGCTCCTAAGCAGTGAACATTGTGTCTGTACATGGTCTTCCTGAACTCACTCATAAGAACGAGACTAAAGAGCAACTTTACTAAGATCGCCTTTGCAATGTGCATCCTTGATACAGGCATTAGTATTTGCTAAAGGCTTTAATAGTTGTTAAATCCAGCCGATGAGGTAACATAGCATTCATTTTTAACAAAAAATGTGTGGAGTTTGCATGTTCTCCCCGTGTCTGCGTAGGTTTCCTCCGGGTGCTCCAGTTTCCCCCACAGTTCAAAGACTTGCAGGTTAGGCTAATTGGTGGCTCTAAATTGACCATAGGTGTGAATGTGAGTGTGAATGGTTGTTTGTCTCTATGTGTCAACCCTGCAATGACCTGATGACTTGTCCAAGGTGTACCCCACCTCTTGCCCATAGTTAGCTGGGATAGGCTCCAGCTTGCCTGTGACCCTGCACAGGATAAGTGGCTCCAGATAATGGATGGATGGATGTGTTGATATCAATATATTATGATATCCATACTTAATTCCCTAACATGTTGGAATATATTCATAATGTTTTGCATATATTTATTAAATAATTAACTCCGTGTACTTGCAATGTAAAAGAAAAATAATTTAACACAGACAGCATATTCAACACCAGTTTCTGTCCATTGATTGTAAGAGTCCCTCTGAGGTACATGCACATTCTGTGTATTTGGCTGTGAGGTGACACTCTTTGTTGTGAAAGAGTGATCCAGGTCCATCATAAGTTAAGAGTGAACTAAAGTATTACTTTGGCTATGACATTGTTCAGGAAAACCATGTTAGCTTAACGATAGCTCTTAAGAGGCAGTTAAAGAAGCTCTTAGCCTTAAGAGGCTTTTGGGAAACCCACCCCTGGACTGTTGCTCAATGGTCCAAAGTCCTCTTTTCAGATGAAAGTAAATATTGCATTTAATTTGGAAATCAAGGTCCGAGAGTCTGGAGGAAGAGTGGAGAGGCACAGAATCCAAGATGTTTGAAGTCCACTGTGAAGTTTTTACAATCTGTGATGATTTGGGGTGCCATGTTATCTGTTGTTGTTGGTACACTGTGTTTTATCAAATCCAGAGTCAGTGCAGCCCTCTACCAGGAGATTTTAGAGCACATCATTTAGAGTTTCCATCTACTGACAAGCTTGATGGAGATGCTGATTTCCTTTTCCAATAGGATTTGGAACCTGCCCACAGTGCCAAAATGATGACCAAATGGTTTGCTGAGCATGATTTTACTGTGCTTGATTGGTCAGCCAACTTGCCTGACCTGATCCCAATAGAAAATCTGTGGGGTACTGTCAAGAGGAAGATGAGAAACACCTGACGCAAAAATGCATAAAGTTTACTTTCATCTGAAAAGAGGACTTTGGACCACTGAGGAACAGTCCAGTTATTTCTCTTCTTAGCCCAGATAAGACACTTCTGACATTGTCTCTGATTCAGGAGTGAATAGATATCAGGAATGTGACAGTTGTAGCCCCTTACCTGAAGATGTCTCTGCATAGTGGCTCTTGATGCCCTGACACCAGCCTCAGTCCACTCCTTGTGAAGCTCTCCCAAGTTCTTGCACTGACTTTTCTTGACAATCCTCTCAAGACTGCGGTCATCCCTGTTGCTTGTGCACCTTTTCCAGCCAGTCTTTTCAGCAATGACCTTCTGTGGCTTACCCTCTTGTGGAGGGTGTCGATAATTGTTTTCTGGACAACTGTCAAGTCAGCAGTCTTCCCCATGATTGTGGTTGCATGTACTGAACTAGACCAAGAGATACACAACATTTATACTGTTTTACTGAAACTCAAAATGAAATCTTCTCATATTTTGAGATGTTTTTAATTTTTTTTTGCACTGTAGGCCATAATTATCAAAATTAAAATAGAAAAATGCTTGAAACATTTAGTTAATGTGTAATGAGTCTAGAATATACAGTGGTATGCAAAAGTTTGGGCACCCCTGGTCAAAATTGCTGTTACTGTGAACAGTTAAGCAAGTTGAAGATGAAATGATCTCCAAAAGGCATAAAGTTAAAGATGATTCATTCCCTTTATATTTTAAGCAAAAATGATTTTTTATTTTCATCTTTTACATTTTCAAAATGACAAAAAAGGAAAAGGGCCCGAAGCAAAAGTTTGGGCACCCTGCATGGTTAGTACCTAGTAACACCCCCTTTGGCAAGCATCACAGCTTGTAAACACTTTTTGTAGTCAGCTAATAATCTTTCAGTTCTTACCTGGGGGATTTTCACACATTCATCCTTGCAAAAGGCTTCCAGTTCTACAAGTTTCTTGGGCTGTCTTGCATGCACTGCTCTTTTGAGATCTATCCATAGATTTTCAATGATGTTTAG
The DNA here is from genome assembly GCF_027579695.1 of Neoarius graeffei. Lineage (NCBI taxonomy): Eukaryota > Metazoa > Chordata > Actinopteri > Siluriformes > Ariidae > Neoarius > Neoarius graeffei. The sequence continues at coordinate 40,204,069 of NC_083578.1, read as the reverse complement.
GTCAGGGGACTGTGAGGGCCAGGGCAAAACCTTCAGCTTGTGCCTCTTGAGGTATTCCATTGTAGATTTTGAGGTGTGTTTTGGATCATCATCTTATTGTAGACCCATCCTCTTTTTAACTTCAACTTTTTTACAGATGGTGTGATGTTTGCTTCCAGAATTTGCTGGTATTTATTCGAATCCATGCTTCCCTCGACCAATGAAATGTGCCCTGTGCCACTGGCTGCAACACAACCCCAAAGCATGATTGACCAACACCCATGCTTCAGAGTTGGAGAGGTGTTCTTTTCCTGGAATTTGGCACCTTTTTTTCTCCAAACATACCTTTGCACATTGTGGCCAAAAAGTTTTATTTTGATTTCATCAGTCCACAGGACTTGTTTCCAAAATGCATCAGGCTTATTTAGATGTTCATTTGCAAACTTCAGACGCTGAATTTTGTGGCTAGGACGCAGGAAAGGTTTTCTTCTGATGACTCTCCCATGAAGGTCATATTTGTTCAGGTGTCACTGCATAGTAGAACAATGCACCACCACTTCAGGGTCTGCTAAATCTTTCTGAAGGTCTTTTGCAGTCAAACAGGGTTTTTTATTTGCCTTTCTAGCAATCCAACGGGCAGTTCTTTCAGAAAGTTTTCTTCATCTTCCAGACCTCACCTTGATCTCCACTGTTTCTGTTAACTGCCATTTCTTAATAACATTAGAATCTGAGGAAACAGCTACCTGAAAACACTTTGCTACGTTCTTGTAGCCTTCTCCTGCTTTGTGAGCATCAATTATATTATTATTTATTATTATGTGAGGGAGTTGCTTAGGGGAGCCCATAGCTGTTGATTTTAGGGACAAGTTTGAGGAGTCAGAGAATTTATACAGCTTTGAAATCTGCATCATCTGACCTTTCCTAACGAAGAATTTGAACAAGCCACAGCTCAATAAGCTAATTAAGGTCTGGAACCTTGGTAAAAGTTACCTGAGAACTCAAATGGATTGGGGTGCCCAAACTTTCGCATGGTGTTCCTTTTCTTGTTTCACTCTCCAATTGTGCAAAACAAAAATAATACACAAATCTTGCAGAAAATGCTGAAAAGAAATGTGTCGTCTTTACCTTTATGCCTTTTGGTGATCAGTTCATCTTCTGCTCACTTAACTATTCACAGTAACAGACAGTTTCAGTAAGGGTGCCCAAACTTTTGCATGCCACTGTATCAAATTTTCACTTTCTTAAGTAACTTACAGAAAGTTACTTAATTGTCTAATTGTTTGAGATGCACTAGTGTGTGGGTATATATATTTCCCAACTTTTTTTGACTGTTTGGCAGGCATCAAATTCTAACTTTGTTTATGTCTACAAAATACAATTAAGTTGGCCAGTAAAACTATTGAAAATCTTTTCTTTGAACTTTTCTTAGTTAAATAAATGTTCACATGAATTAAGAAATCACATATTTTTTTTAATTGCCTTTTGGAAAATATCTCAACTTTTCTGGGAATGGGGTTTGTACGAAATACATCAGCCATGCTATGTATCAAAATAAACTTTTGTATATTTGTATTTTTATAACACCAAAAATACTTTTCCAAGGGAGCATGAAATCACTTTCTATCTACTCACCTATTCCATCTATCCCTTCACCAATACACTGACTCAGTTCATTAAGTTGACAATTTCAGAGAGCAGCAGCTTTTCTCTGCCTAAATCTGAGGCATGCCATAAATCTGGCATATGCAACAATTCAACAGATCAAATATTCTGATCTGCCTATAACATCCCAGATCCTCCTGGGATAACCCAGTTGAAGGTTATTTTTTAAAGTAACCAACAGTTTCATGTTGGTTACCACATAGCCCCACTGCATGACTCAGGCTGGGGAGTCAGCTGGCCTTCAGCTGACTCACCCCCTGGCAAGAGAGGTAATCTGTCACCACCATTTGTGCCCCTGGCCTGTGGACCACCTCGAACTTAAAGGGATGTAGAGTCAGGTACCAATGGGTGATCCGCGTATTGGCATCCTTCATGCAGTGGAGCCACTGGAGTGGGTTATGGTCTGAGCAGAGTGTGAAAGGGCATCCCAGAAGGTAGTACCAGAGGGTGAGGACCACCCACTTGATGGCCAGACACTCTTTCGCAATGGCGCTGTACTTAGTCTCTCGCGCCAAGAGTTTGCGGGTAATGTACAGTACTGGGTGCTCCTCCCTGTCCACCATCTGGGACAAAATGGCCCCCAGCCCTCTCTCTGGCACATCAGTCTGTAAAATAAAGGGGAGAGAGAAGTCAGGGGAGTGTAATAGTGGCCCACCACACAGTGCAGCCTTTATGTGGGTGAATGCCCCTTGGCATGGCTGCATCCACTGGACCAGATCTGGTGCCCCCTTTTTAGTGAGATCAGCCAGCAGGTTTGTGATGGCTGAATAGTTAGGCACAAACTTACGATCATAGCCAGCCAACCCCAGGAACTGTCTCACCCCCTTTTTGTTCTTGGGCCTTGGTCAGGTTGCAATTTCTGTGATCTTGTCAATTTGGGGATGCACCTGCCCATGACCCAAATGGAAGCACAGATACCATACTTCCACCCACCCAATCACACACTTTTTTGGGTTAGTCATAAGCCCCGAGCACCTCAATGACCCCAGAACCACTGTAAAGTGTTTTATGTGCCACGGCCAATCATTGCTCCACATAATGATGTAATTGAGATGGGCCATGGCATAAGCAGCATTCAGACAAAGGATTTGGTCCATGATATGTTGAAACATCGCCTGGGCCTGAAATAAGGCAAGGCAAGGCAAGTTTATTTATATAGCACATTTCATACACAGTGGCAGTTCAATGTGCTTTACAGAAGTAAAAGCAAAACAGTAAACAATAGAAAATAAAATTACATAAAATAAATGGGGAAGAAAAATAATAAGAATTAAACAATAGTAGAAATAAAATAATAAAATGAAGTAAAAATTCAGTTAAAAAAACAGCAGAATAAAATAGAATAAAAGTTAAGTAAAGTTTAAAACATGCAGAGACTGTAAAAGTTAAGAAAGTTTAAAACATGTAAAGATGACAATATTAATCAGTTAGCAGAAAGCATCTGAAAACAGCTTGGTCTTTAGTCTAGATTTGAAGCTACCAACAGCAGGAGCATTTTTAATGTCCTCTGGGAGTTTGTTCCATAGCTGTACTGCATAGTAGCTAAAAGCTGCTTCACCACACTTTGTTTTAACAACAGGTTTTACCAGTAAGTTTTGCTGCTGCGATCTGGTAGATCTGATTGGGTTAGGCCGCTGCAACATATCAGAGAGGTAATTGGGCCCTGTACCATTTAGAGATTTGTACACCAGCAGCAATACTTTAAAGTCAATTCTATAGCTTACTGGAAGCCAGTGAAGGGACCTTAGAATTGGAGTAATGTGCTCTGTTCTTTTTGTTCGTGTGAGAACCCTAGCCGCTGCATTTTGAATCACCTGAAGTCATTTGATGGTCTTTTTTGGGAGGCCTGTGAAAAGGCCATTGCAGTAATCAACCCTACTAGAGATGAAGCATGTATAAGTTTTTCCAGATCATTTTTTGACATAAGTCCTCTTAGTTTGGAAATGTTTTTTAGGTGATAAAATGCTGTTTTAGTGATTGCTTTCATGTGACTGTCAAAATTTAGCTCGCTGTCAATGAAAACACCAATATTTTTAACCATATCTTTTGTTTTAATCCCCTTTGTGTCAAGAATAGTGGTAATCCTGAGTCTTTCATCTTTTTTCCCAAATAGAATTACTTCTGTTTTATCTGTGTTCAGCTGAAGAAAATTTTGTGACATCCAGTTGTTGATTTGGTCAATACACTGGTAGAGACATTCAAGGGGGGCATAATCATTAGGTGATAGAGCAAAATAAATTTGGGTGTCATCTGCATAGCAGTGATACAAAATTGAGTTGTTCTTGATAATTTGTCCAAGTGGGAGCATATAAAGTTTGAATAGTAATGGTCCAAGAATCGACTCCTGGGGAACACCACAGGTCAAGGACATTGATGTTGAGGTACAATTTCCCATGGTAACAAAGAAGCTTCTATCTTTTAAGTATGATTTTAACCAATCGATAACTTTATCAGTCAACCCAACCCAGTGTTCAAGTCGATATAGCAGTATGTTGTGATCAACAGTATCAAAAGCTGCACTGAGGTCCAGTAACACCAGGACCGATGTTTTGCCTGCATCAGTATTAAGACATATGTCATTTATAACTTTAATCAGCACTGTTTCAGTGCTATGATTGGCATGAAATCCTGACTGAAAGTTATCAAAACAGCTGTTTGATATCAAGAAGGCAGTTAATTGATTGAAGACAATTTTTTCCAGGATTTTCCCAGTGAATGGTAGATTTGATATTGGCCTGTACTTGTTTAATACTGAAGCATCCAGATTATTCTTTTTAAGTAGGGGCTTTACAACGGCTTTTTTCAGGGACACAGGAACAATGCCAGTCTCTAGGGATATATTTATGATCTGAAGCACATCTGTAATTATAAGGTGAAGAACAGACTTAAAAAAGTTGGTGGGCAGAATGTCCAATTCAGATGTTGAGGAACTGAGATTTTGAACAGTTTTTTCAAGAGTCTTGTAATCAATTAAACAAAATTCTGACATTGTGTTGAAGTTGTCTGTCTGTGTCACTGGTGATTGCAGCTTTTCAATTATTTGCAACTGAGATATATTATGAGCAATATTCTGCTGTATTTTATCAATTTTACCTTTGAAGAAGGATGCAAACTCATTGCATTTATTAACTGAGAGAAGTTCAGGTACTAATTGTGGTGGGGGATTAGTTAGCTTCTCTACTGTTGAAAATAGCACACGGGCATTGTTCATATTCCTGTTGATGATGTTGGAGAAGAAATATTGTCTTGCTTTATGAATTTCATAATTATATTTACAAAGCATCTCTTTATGAATTTGATAATGGATGTGAAGTTTAGATTTATGCCATTTTCTTTCAGTCTTTCTACATTCTCTCTTTAGCAATTTAACAGCTGGGTATTGCTTCCATGGTGCTTTCTGCTTGTCATTGACTCTTTTGATTTTGAATGGAGCAATGTCATCCATAATTTGGGTCATATTTAAATTAAAAATTTCCAGTAAATCATCTACAGAGTCTGACATCTTGGTTGAGATCCGAGAGAGAGCTTGCTCAAAGAGAACATGTGTTGTCGTTTATGACTCTCCTACCCATAGTCATTGAGCTGTTCTGAATGTGAGGAGACATAGAAACATCAGAGAAAACACAGAAATGATCAGATAAGGCCAGGTCAACAACAGTAGTAGAAACAGTAAGACCCTTTGTGATGACGAGGTCAAGGGTATGACCACGAGAGTGGGTCGGCCCCTGTACATGTTGTACTAGGTTGAAGTTGTCAATAAGTGCAAGTAGTTCTCTGGCATAAGTGTTTTCAGGATTATCTACATGCAAGTTAAAATCCCCAGATATAATAAGACACTCAAACTCTAAGCAAATGACTGACAACAGTTCACCAAACTCTTCTAGAAAAACTTTGGCTGAATGTCTCGGAGGCCTGTAAATAGTTAATAACAATATGTTAGGAGAGCATGTAACAAGTGCACATAAGTGTTCAAAGGATGTAAAATCACCAAGTGAGGATTGTTTACATTGAAAAGAGGCTTTGAATATATTTGCGATCCCTCCATCTTTCCCCTGTCGGGTAGCATTCATAAAATTTGGGGGAGCTGCTTCAATAAGGGTGGTAGCACTATTTGCTTGATCCAGCCAAGTTTCAGTTAAAAGAAAAAAATCAAGATTGTGTTTGCAGATAAGATCATTAATTAAAAATGACTTGTTTGAAAGTGATCTAACTGTTAGGACTGGGACTGTTTTGGCCTCTAGAGGCCACTGTTATGTTTATCTTGTCATGGTTGTTTTGGCCTCTAGAGGCCGCCACTGTGTTTTGTGTTTGTCTTGATTGCCTGTTTCCTGCCCCGCCCTGTTCCTTAATGAGTTTGTGTATAAATACCCCTCTGTTTGTTCCCTTGTCACGGAGTCTTTATGCTATGTTGTCTAGTGCTAGTTTCCTCTGTCCCACGTATCTTGCCTGTGCCCTTGTGTTTTTGATGTTTTTGCTTTCTTTGGACTTTGTATTTTTGATCTTCTGAGCGTTCTGCATTTTTGCCTTTCCTTTTGTTTTTTGGGACTTTGAACCTTTGGATATTTTTATTTTTGGTCATCTTCTGAGCTTTTGGATTTTCTTTTTGTTTTTTCCATCGGATTGTATATATTGTAAATTAACTGTTTTTTGATACTCTACCTATGCCTCACGCCTCTGCACTTGAGTCATCCCCCTGGTGGCCTAGTGGCCTTTGCTGGATTATCACACCAGTGACCTAGGTTCGAATCCCAGCAAAACCCTAACAGAAAGGTTCCGTCATGACTGACTCAGCAGAGGCTTCTTCAACTGTCTACCCGGCTAACCTTCAGGGAATGATGGCCGTGTTAACACGCCTCGGATCCACCATGGACACTCATGGACGCCATGACTCTTGCAAGCTAATGTGAGACCCTTGCTCGCCACGAGGTACTGCTTCAGCAAATTGGGAAAACCCTGGCACAGTTGACTTCTCTGCCCCCATGTCCTGTGCCTGATTCCACTCCTGCTCCAGTGCCTCCTGCCATGCTGCCTCCTTCACCTCACGAACCCAGCCTTCCTGCACCACAGAGGTATGACGGCAAGCACAGTGAGTGTCGGGAGCTCCTTACCCAGTGCCAACTCACCTTTGAGCTCCATCCTACCACCTACACTATGGATCGCCGCAAGGTTGCCTTTGTGATAACCTGGTTAGCTGTGGCTTGGGCAACAGCCATCTGGCAGAGACAGGGACCCAAGTGCTCTGATTTCCAGCTGTTTACGGAGGAGATGCTTCGTGTCTTCGATCAAGCAGACATCAGCAAAGACGCAGCCAGAAAGCTCATGTCCATCCGGCAAGGAGGAAGTGTCGCAGACTATGCCATCTTGTTCCGGATGCTCGCAGCAGTAAGTGGATGGAACAAGACTGCCCTGGTTTCAGCCTTTCACCATGGTCTGCCTGACCTCATCAAAGATGGTCTGGCCTCTATGGGATGCCCAAGTGACCTCGAAACACTGATTTCTCATGCCATTCATCTGGACAACAGGATTAGAGAACGCCGCCAAGTCCTGAGTCTCCCCGGCCTCACTGCCTCAACATGGAGCCCGTCTACCTCCTCCAGTGACTGTCCAGAACCCATGCAAGTGGGCTGTACACTATTTATTTAAATAAATAAATAAAACACAAACTGTGTTGTTTTAACACACTAGTGTGTTAAATAGTTCAACACAGTTACTGTGTTATAGAGTTCAACACATTTATTAACACAAACTGTGTTGTCCTTATATAAACACGCTGATGTGTTAAATATGTGTTGTTTTTAACACATCTCTTTTGAGAGTGTTGGGGGGAGGATTGGAGATGTCATGTATTTTTTAGATGGTGAAAAAGATTGGTAGCCAGCTGAAAGTCCTGGGCGAACACAATTCAGTCTGTTGGTTGATTTTTGATGAACTGGGTACACTGCTTGTCGCGAATGATTTGGGCTGGAAAAAGAGTGCAGCCATTGGCAGCAGTCTCTGCATACTTTTAGGGAAATCCATGCAGGGGGGAGACTGAGATGGTACAATAAAGTCAGAAGAGCGAGACTGAGATTGGGACTTTGGTGAGGTCTTTGTGAGTGTCTTCATGACTGTATCTGTGGCGACTGTCTCCCTGACAGTCTCTGTGATACTTGCATGGGGTCGAGATGTGGATGATGCAGCCTTGGCATGATTGTCTTTGGTCAGGTCCTCAGTCTGGATGGAATCGCATGATGGAATCACATGCTCACATTCTTCATGTAATTGTTGGTCCTTGGCAGTCTGCCCCAGATGGTTCTTGGCAGTCTGCCCCAGATGGTTCTTGGCAGTCTGCCCCAGATGGCTGTGTGTCCTTGGTGAAGACTTGCATGGATGATTGTTTTGACTTTGCAGAGGTATTGTTGATATTTGTAACTGGGTCAGTCTGCGATATCTTATCAACTGTTTTCCTCAATGTTGGCTGAGAGAAAATTGCATGTTGTAGAGCGAGGCTATAGTGATCTGCTAAAACTTTGGTCCCAATCCAGCTGAGTTCAGTGCTATTTGGCTTGAAGAATTCTCTGCGATTCCAGAAAAGGTTAAAATTGTCTATGAAGTTCATACCAAATAAAAAACAAGTTTTTCCAAGCCAGGTGTTAAGACTGAAGAGTCGAGTAAATGCAAAGCTTCCCCTTGCAGGGAGTGGGCCACTGATAAAAGATTGTATTCCAGTCTTATAGAGCTCAGAAAAAAGTTTTCTGAAATCATCTTGGACAAACAGCTGTTCTCTGAAAACATAATTTGCTCCCACATGCACAACAATACGTTTGATAGTTTTATGCTCGGACATGAGTTTCAAAATGCTGTCTTTGGTGTCAGAGATGGATGCATTTGGAAGGCAGCAAATAATCATCCCATGTCCTTTTAAATGTCTTACAGTGGAATCACCAAGAACAAGGGTTGTGGGATCAGGTGGTGTTACGAGCTGCTTTTTGTCTCTTCCCACAGCTCTTCGGTTGTGGTGCGATCTCTTTCTATGATGTGTTTGTCCGCCTGAAAATTCCGCTTCCACATCCCTGAGGCATTCAAATTTGTTCTGAAGCCTTATGGGCTGTGGATTTTCCATAGGATTGTAAATCCTATTGTAGTTTGTAGACCTGGCTCTATTTCTAATAGCATGGCTGTGGAGCATGGGTTGCATAGTATCAGAATGGACTGGTGTTGAGGTAATTACTCTTCTGTTTTTATTTTTGGGCCTGCCACCCATCATGTGCCAGTTTTCTGTACTCACATTTTGCCCTGTTAGATCGATGAATTCATCCACTCAATCTGCAATGCCATCGGCCTGTCGGGGTGCAATCGCTGCATTCTCAGCCACTGTTTCTGTACTCCTTTCCTGAGATATCGCTCTTAATTCATCCATCTTTGGCAAGGCATCAAACTTTGATTCCAGGATAGAAATCCTCTGTTCTAGTTCTGTGCATTTTCTGCAAGATCTCCTGGATTTTTTGCCCCCTGGCATTTTGTTTTAAAAGCTAACTTATAAAGATGAAAAATAAAATGAAAAAATAGTGGAAATTAAATGAGAAAGTAAAGTAAAATAAAGATCAAGCAGGAGCAAAGCAGGAGCAAAGAAAAGAAATAACCCAAACAGAGGGTTGCAAAATTGTGTAAACTGAACTGGGTGGAAAAGGCAGTTATTTCATGGGATAGGGGAGTCAAGGGGATCTGCCAATATCCATCCATCCATCCATCCATTATCTGTAGCCGCTTATCCTGTTCTACAGGGTCACAGGCAACCTGAAGCCTATCCCAGCTGACTATGGGTGAGAGGCGGGGTACACCCTGGACAAGTCATCAGGTCATCGCAGGGCTGACACAGAGACAAACAACCATTCACACTCACATTCACACCTACGGTGCCTTGAAAAAAGTATTCATACCCCTTGAACTTTTTCACATTTTTCCACCTTACAACCACGAACTTAAAAGTTGTTTATTGAGATTTTATGTGATAGACCAACACAGAGTAGCACATAATTGTAAAGTGAAACAAAAATGATAAATGGTCTTCAAAATTTTAAACAAATAAAAATCTGAAAAAATGTGGTGTGCATTAGTATTCAGCCTCCCTGCGTCAATACTTTGTAGAGCCACCTTTTGCTGCAATTACAGCTGCAAGTCTTTTGTGGTATGTCTCTACCAGCTTTGCACATCTAGACACTGAAATTTTTGCCCATTCTTCTTTGCAAAATAGCTCAAGCTCAGCCAGATTGGATGGAGAGCATCTGTGAACAGCAATTTTCAAGTCTTGCCACAGATGCTCAATGGGATTTAGGTCTGGACTTTGACTGGGCCATTCTAACACATGAATATTCTTTGATCTAAACCATTCCATTGTAGCTCTGGCTGTATGTTTATGGTCATTGTCTTGCTGGAAGGTGAATCTCCTTCCCAGTCTCAAGTCTTTTGCAGCCTCCAACAGGTTTTCTTCCAGGATTGCCCTGTATTTAGCTCCATCCATCTTCCCATCAACTCTGACCAGCTTCTCTGTCCCTGCTGAAGAAAAGCATCCCCATAGCATGATGCTGCCACCACCATGTTTCACAGTGGGGATGGTGTGTGCAGGGTGATGGGCAGTGTTAGTTTTCCGCCACACATAGCACTTTGCATTTAGGCCAAAAAGTTCAACTTTGGTCTCATCTGACCAAAGCACCTTCTTCCACATGTTTGCTGTGTCCCCTACATGGCTTCTGGCAAACTGCAAATGGGACTTCTTATGCCTGTCTTTCAACAATGGCTTTCTTCTTGCCACTCTTCCAAAAAGGCCAGATTTGTGGAGTGTACATTTATAGTTGCCGCTCAGGACTACAGAATAGACCTAAAATATTTTTTCAAAAATGACCCTTGCGTGAGTGAAGTGACAAGTTTCATATAGAAACGTGACAAACGAGCAATATTAAATGTACATTACAATGTAAACGTACACTCAGCGGTTCCAGTTAGGCATTCTCCAGAGATTGTTCACATGATGTTTTGGTTTCCAAAAACAAACTTAAACACAATTGATTGTTTATTTAAACAACTTACCACTTATAAAATGATCGGAGCAGACTTTGCTGTGTTTGGAAGGCTGATAATCCTTGCGGTTGATTCTCGCAAGCCATAGATTTCTCCTTTGTATGCTGCGTTTCTTTGTTTGCTCGCCTTCGTGCTCCCATACAGTGGGAATTCCATAAAAGCTCCGCTTGACTTCATCATCTGACCTATTACGACAGCCATGAATACAACAGTTGTGCACCATTGCTAGCTTTAAATAAATGTAAATAATATATAAATGAATGTAACTCGTGCGCTACAATGTGTGTTCAGTGACCCGTACGGTAAGCTTGCCCTCCAAGATGGCCACCAGGGAATCCCCGACTCTGTGACATCATGTGAAAACTATCTATTGTCGGGATATTGACTCCAGCTTTCCTGGTCAACTAGTGTCATTTAGGGCTTGTTTCAAGGAGCAGATAACGAGACACACATCTGTGCTTAGCCTGGCCAGGTTGCAGGTAGTAGATCATCCAGCAGTAACTTCTACATTTAGTGAGGTGTGCACAGCCTTCTTGCTTTTTCTCACTCTCCCCGTCTCAGTTGCGACAGCTACAGAAGCGTATTGCTGCCACACTCAAAAAAAAAAAAAATTGGCTTAGTATCAAGTAATTACGTGAAAACTTTATTGTTATAACAATATCTTATCACGTTTTTACAATATATTTATCATGTAATAACATGATATCACATAATTTCATTTGAAATTATCACGTTATTTCATGATACGAAATTATCATGTTATAACATGAAATTATCACATTATTTCATGATAAATTATCACGTTATTTCATGATAAATTATCACGTTATTTCATGATATTTTCATGTAATAACGTGAAAACACCTTATCAAGAAATAACGTGAAAGTATGGTTTAATGTCATAGGCTAGGCTACTTCCATTAAAAGCAGACGTCCTAGCCTAGCCTACTGTATAACTTTGGTCAAGCAAAAACACCGAGCAAAACCATGGCTGAATCCTGAATGACTCAGTTTTGTATAAATAGGGGACTACATAGGTGGCGAAATGTAGTGTTTTTCCTGCCATGGAAGGGCACTTGTATACTGAGGAGGAAGGGAAAACTGAGCTGAGGTGCCATTTTGAATCCTCATTCACAGCTGTAATGCAAATTGCTTCCTCCTCAGTATACAAGTGCACTTCCATGGCAGGAAAAACACTACATTTCGCCACCTATGTAGTCCCCTATTTATACAAAACTGTGTCATTCAGGATTCAGCCATGTTTTTGCTTGGTGTTTTTGCTTGACCAAAGTTATACAGTAGGCTAGGCTAGGATGTCTGCTTTTAATGGAAGTAGCCTAGCCTATGACATTAAACCATACTTTCACGTTATTTCTTGATAAGGTGTTTTCACGTTATTACATGAAAATATCATGAAATAACGTGATAATTTATCATGAAATAATGTGATAATTTCATGTTATAACATGATAATTTCGTATCATGAAATAACGTGATAATTTCGTATCATGAAATAACATGATAATTTCATATCATGAAATTATGTGATATCATGTTATTACATGATAAATATATTGTAAAAACGTGATAAGATATTGTTATAACAAAGTTTTCACGTAATTACTTGATACTAAGCCAATTTTTTTTTTTTTGAGTGTGGCAGCAATACGCTTCCGTAGCTGTCGCAACTGAGACGGGGAGAGTGAGAAAAAGCAAGAAGGCTGTGCACACCTCACTAAATGTAGAAGTTACTGCTGGATGATCTACTACCTGCAACCTGGCCAGGCTAAGCACAGATGTGTGTCTCGTTATCTGCTCCTTGAAACAAGCCCTAAATGACACTAGTTGACCAGGAAAGCTGGAGTCAATATCCCGACAATAGATAGTTTTCACATGATGTCACAGAGTCGGGGATTCCCTGGTGGCTAGGCTAGGACGTCTGCTTTTAATGGAAGTAGCCTAGCCTATGACGTTAAACCATACTTTCACATTATTTCTTGATAAGGTGTTTTCACGTTATTACATGAAAATATCATGAAATAACGTGATAATTTATCATGAAATAATGTGATAATTTCATGTTATAACATGATGATTTCGTATTATGAAATAACGTGATAATTTCATATCATGAAATAACGTGATAATTTCATGTTATGATAATTTCGTATCATGAAATAATGTGATAATTTCATAGCATGAAATAACGTGATAATTTCATATCATGAAATAATGTGATAATTTATCATGAAATAATGTGATAATTTCATGTTATAACATGATAATTTCGTATCATGAAATAACAATTTCGTGTCATGAAATTACGTGATAATATCATGTTATTACATGATAAATATATTGATAAATATATTGTAAAAATGTGATAAGATATTGTTATAACAAAGTTTTCACGTAATTACTTGATACTAAGCCAATTTTTTTTTTTTTTGAGTGTGGCAGCAATACGCTTCCGTAGACAGCAAAGCGCTCTTTCTCCAAATTAAAATTGATAAATTATCTCAGGAGCGCAATGGGTCAAGAGAGACTCTGTGGATTGGCCATTTTATCAATTGAGAATGAGCGAGCAAGAGAGCTTAACATCCCTCAAATAGTCGACGACTTTGCGGAGCGCAAGGCACGTCGAATGCCTTTTTAATAACGAACGCAGGTTTCCATGTCGGCTTTGTAGTTGAAGACATGCTTATAAAATGAGGGTGTATCATTCATAATTGCTGGATTTTTTTTGTTGTTGTTTGGTGTCTATTTGGAACATAATAAATATGAATGGAAAATACAGGCTATGTAGGCCTATAAAAAAATTAAAATAATAATAATAAAAATAAACTTTTGAGCAAGTTCTGCTCTAATATAGCCTGATTATATGCCACAGGCCTTCTGTTTGTTTGCAATTTCGCCATGGCTAGGTCCAAAGGCTACGTTCTTAAAAACTGCTTTTTGTTAGATATAGCCTGAGTAGGCCTATATGCCGCAAGCCTTCTAATTTGTTTGTTTGCAATTTTGTCATGGGGGGAGGGGCTGATTGGTGTTTTGCCCCGGGGCCTTGTGTGCAGTTGTTCCGCCACTGGTATGATCTGATGTTGAGGAATCATCTTTGTCTCCAAGACTATCGGCTGTGTTTTGACAAGCACATAAGAATTCCTTTCTTCTTTTCTGATATTCCCTCATGTAAGCAGCTCTCTTTCTCTTGCCCATGATATCTGCACATAAGAATTTTGAATACATGTACAGTATGGGAGCTGAAGAAACTGTGCATCAGTGTATGTAGTTTTTTCACTAATGAAACATTTTTGTGCGTTAAACTAGGAATATATGAAAAATAAGGTCTGATTACATTAAACATTGATGAATGATACCTTTTTTTTCACTCACCTGTATTAATCCAAGTTAAATTATCAAGTCTTCATTGGGTAATGGATTTACTCAAAAATGAAAAATTTAACAGGCTGATGAAACCTTACTTTTTCCCATCTCAAATTCTAGGACTATTCTAAGATCTGTATTACCTTTATTTTGGTTAGTTGACGATTGTTGCCTCATTGTTAAGTATGTAAAATCCTTGAAATACCACCGAGAATAAAACATGTGACACATGCATGTCATCACCATTTTGTTTTCAATTCAGACAAGCTAGCAAGCTCCTCTCTGATTGGATGCATTTCTGGAGTCATTAGTGCCTTAAATGGGTGCAGAAGAAAATCTACAACACACTGAATTTTTTGTATGAATCTGGTTTTCCTTAGACTTGCATGAAATGTAATTTGATTATAGTAACTAAATAAAATAAATATGAACCTATGCCTCCGTTCTCTGGTCACTTGTGATATGACGCTGTAAGGTGGCAGCACTGCCAGTAAATTCAGCTCACAGGCCCAGCTGTTTCTGTTCCATAACCATATGACTTATGCCATAATGAAAATAAAGTAATAGGTATTAGGGTGTTCTGGAAAAAGAAAAAAAAAAGCTTGTCCAGACTTGGTGCACATTAAATCGACTATCTTGTCCGTTAGTCCCTGGTCATCACTGATTTCAGCCACCTCAAACTGATATTAACACCTGACCTATTCCTCTAAGGGCCTAAGGATGAGAATTTCACTTTAATCTGCTTAACAATAATTAAAATGGATGTAAATGGGCCTACTTACCTCAAGAAGTATAGACCCTTTTCACTCACGTGACCTTCGTAAACCGACCGCCATTTTGGACATGAAGAAATAACGGTTTATGGCACAGACCCTTTCGGTTCTCGCTCATCTAGCTGCTACAATGACTGCTTAGACTGCAACAATAATACCTAACACACATTTAAGTATCCGTCGTAAAGATGTGAAACTCGTCGAGTGACGAGTGTGTTCACTGATAAGCTAACACAATCTAAAAGTAGACATACCATCACACTGCCGTGGCGCTGTGTACAGTTTACCTTCTATGGTTTGTGCACTCACTATTTGCCATTACTTTCTCCAACCCAGTGTTCGAACTATGCCGATATTTTCGGGGGGTCCCTTTTTTTCCCTTGGGGGGGTGCTTGCGCTTGTCTCAGAGAGCGGATCTCCAAACACATGAGAAGCCTATCTTACGCACATATCACGCGGACTCCACACCTCCACACACGCATCGCGTCTGAAGTCATAACTCATCAGGGGAAATCATGTCCGCATTGGCATGTTCAAAAAACAACCTCGCGTCAACAATGATACCACACGCAAGAAAAAAAAAAACAGTCAGGCTACTCAACACATCTGATCCACAGCAGCACCAAAGCATCACTGGAAATCATGTCAACAACCAATCTTCCATTTCAACACGTGTCAACAAACAAATGTCACCACAAACATGAACGAATCAGTCAGGCTACCGATTCCAAACCCACAGCAGATGAATAATTAAATGCATCTTACCTTAAAGCAGAATTGACCACAAAGGAAGTCTGTTGGCACACTTCTTTTCTTTGTGTCCCCAACCATGCAGCAGCAGTCGTTGTCATATCGGTTTATTTTATCTTTGATGTAAACACAACACTTCGGATATGCAAATGCTTCCCATTACACACGATTGCTATGTCAATAAACATCATTTTGCCAATATTTTAGAGACCATCCATCTTCTCCGTCGGTCAGCATCTGTTGGGATCCTATAAAATGATAAATCTTGCTTTGTGTGTTGATGGTTACTACATCCAGGTGCACAACAATATAATGGCATGATGGAAGTCTTGATGAAAGTAAAAACTTTCTTTGATGGCTATATTCCTTTCGATGCTTCGCTGTCATTCCTCGTTGTTGGCTGTGGTAGACTACTGGTAGTTCATATCCAAAATGGCGGCCGCGTTTGTCGTGACGTCACGTGAAAAGGGTCTATAGACCCTAGACCTAACAATGGTTTGCAGCGTAGGCGATCTGTCCAACTGCAAGAACACTTTTCTGCTCTTCAAGAACACTGCTGCACTATGCAAGCACACTTTTCCGCTCTACAAGAACACTGCTGCACTATGCAAGCACACTTTTCCGCTCTACAAGAACACTGCTGCACTATGCAAGCATACTTTTCCGCTCTACAAGAACACTGCTGCGCCATGCAAGAACACCAACGCAAATGGCGAGTTCGAGGATGAAGCTGGGTGTAATCGGCTGTATCATTAATCCCCCACAGTTAACCCCTCCCCCCGGGGGTGGATAGCATGGCTCAATGAATGACTCAACACGCCTGCCGACATGTCACGCATATGTTTATAGCATGAATGACTTTAAACGAGGTGGTTCTTAAGTATTGTGAACACCCCGGGACACAATATAGTGAGTTGCTTCAGTCAGGTGAATATTTGTCGAGCATATTTTCGTGACATGAGGGCGCCAGTTTTAAGGAAATACCCCCACAAGTTACCTTTACCAAAAATAGTTGTAAAAGTGCTACACAAATGCAGAACAATAGCACATCCAGCAACAAGTTAGTGCCTGGCATAAGGGCTTCCTGAGAGCTTTCTGGATGCAGTTTTATACCTACTGTGGATATTTATAAAGGAGCAACACATATAGAATCTGATAAAAGCTCCCTGTTATATTTGTAGAGGCATTCATATACATAAATTAGTATTTTGTAGACCTATTGGCTACATGTAGAAAAGTAAATGTTAGAGGTCAATACCATGGGCATAGCGCTAAGATAGTGCTTTTATAAATTGCTATGATAGCGCTTTATTTTCATGTAAATTTTGCATTGAAAATCAATAATTGTATATTTGAGGTCAAAAATATTTTGTAGGATATTATCACAAGAATTAATGCATGATTAGGTCTTTAAATTGCACATGTAATAAAATAGTAAAAAAAAAAGTCTGATATAGTGCTATACAAGTGCTATATCAGAAGCAGTTTCATAGCGCATTTAAATACAGTGATATAGGCGCTTTCATAATTCAGAAATATAACAGTTAAATAGGATTCTAATATGTATGAATAATTGCAAAAAATAGGAATAATAAAAAAACCAAGTTGACGGCTTGAAACTCATGCAAAGAATGTTAAATAATCAGGAAATGTGTCATTTACTACATTATTTATGAGATGTGTGATTGAATGTCAGTCCAGTGCTACTTGCATAACACTTGTGTAGCACTCAGTGACTGCTGTGTAACTGCCAGAGAAGCACGCAGGCATGGTGTTCGCACTTCTGTGATGGTCAGGAGCAGTTATATCGTGGTCGGCCATGTAACCTGTACACATGGGGAGATGGCTGTGGATCAAAAAGAATAATCCTTGGATTCATTTCAGGGTCAGATGTGTGCTGCTGGGGTGGCACGGTGGTGTAGTGGTTAACACTGTCGCCTCACAGCAAGAAGGTCTTAGGTCTTTTGGTCTTAGGCCTTGGGCAGGTCACAATTACTGCAGTCTTGTCAATTTGTGGATGCACCTGCCCATGACCCAAGTGGAAGCCCAGATACTGTACTTCTACCTGACCAATCGCACACTTCTTTGGGTCAGTCATGAGCCCCACATGCCTCAATGACTCCAGAACAGCCCTAAGCCCAAAGATATGCAGATTAGGTAAAAATACCCAGCCACTGGGGTTGCACAAGCCAGTGCATACTTAGTGCTAGTCCCAAGCCAGGATAGACTGGGGAGGGTTGCATCAGCAAGGGCATCTGGTGTAAAAATCTATGCCAAAGGAGTTGAAAATTAACTGGGGCTTTGCCATGTATTCTTTCCCTGTCACAAACTATGTGATCTATGTGACAAATCAAATAAATTACATTAAAAATTAACCTAAGTTGTTTCATGTGCCATGGCCAATCATTGCTGTATATAATGTTGTTGAGAGAGGCTATGGCATAGGCAGCATGTGAGTGAAGGCTTTTGTTCATGAGAGGTTGAAACATTGCCAGGGCTCTAAATAACCTGAATGGAAGGGTGATGAACTGGTGTACACCAAACAGGGTGGAAAAGGTAATTTTTTTTTCACGGGATAGGGGAGTCAAGGGGATCTGCCAATATGCCTTTGTTAAATCCAGTGTCAAAAACGAGTCATGCCAAACAAAGCAAGCAACTCAACAATGCAAAGTATTGGGTACACATTGAATTTAGACACCACATTAACCTTTCCGTAGTCCACATAGAACCGGATCAACCTGTCGGTCTTGGGGACCAAAACCACTGGGATTCTCCAGTCGCTGTGTGACTCCTCGATTATTACCATTTCGAGCATGGCCTTGGTTCATCTCGAACTATAGTGTTCTTGTGTTCAGGTAAGTGGTATGAGCAAGCTATGCACCACCACCCCTGGGGGCGTCTTGATATGGTGTTCTATAAGGTGGGTGTGACTGTGAAGAGGTGAGAACACATCAGAAAACTCTCCTTGCAACTTGCGTTTGCACAGAGTGAGTTGAGCCAGTGAGTTGGGCCAACAAGAGATGGTCTCCACAAGGGACCAGGGTGGGTTGAGCAGCTATACTAGTTTTTACCTCCAGCCCTAGCTCCTACCTCTTTGGAACCACCATTGCCGATACCATGGGGACCCCTCATAGTTTAAGCAGATTGAGGTGTTATATCTGAAGTGCCCTGCCCCATCTGTTCGTGTCACCTCATAGTCGATGTCCCCAATTCGCCGTGTGACTTCAAAGGGCCCTTGCCACTTGGCGAGCAATTTTGAGCTCACCATGGGTAATAACACGAGTACTTTATTTCCTGGTGTGAGTTGTTGTACAGCCAGGACTGACTTTCCTGCACCTGCCGCAAGTTAACCTGGGTTAGGTGACTGAGTGCATGAAGTTTTGCACATACGTAGGCTGAGAACATATTGAAATTTGCTTTTACTAAAAGAAGGTCCCTCCTCCCAATTTTTGTGTATGATGTCTAAGACACTACAAGGCTTGCACCCATACAATAATTAAAACAGGAAAAAACCCATGGAGGCTTGTGGAACCTCTCATACTGTGGAATAACAGGGGCTCAACTCATTTATCCCAATTACATGTGTCTTTGCGCACAAACTTACAAATTACATTTTTAAGGTTTTGGTTAAATCGCTTGACCAAACTATCTGTTTGAGGGTGATAAACACTTGTGTGGATTGATTTAACCCCCAGTAACTCATGGAGTTTGTGAAGGGTGCATGACATAAATGTAGTGCCCTGATCAGTCAGGATTTCTTTTGGAATCCTGACTCAGGAGATTATTTTAAATAGTGCCTCTGCAACATTATGTGCGCAGAACCTTCGACGTGTGACATGACACACAGAACCTTCACCAAGCATGCTGTACCCAGTGCCTCACTTTGCACCAAGCTTTAGTGGATGGAGGTCTGATTACAGCATGAATCCACCAATGTATGGTCAGTACCCCCTTGGATACTCATCAGTATGCAGTACATTCCGGATTGATTGGGGCAGTCTCTGACACATCAGGGAGCTGGACGACTGCCCCATCTCCATTGTGTGGCACTGGTCCTAGAAGTGCCCAGGGTCCCTGCAGCACCAACACATTGGCCAAGGCCTCACCTCTGTTCCAGTGGCTCAGGAATCACTTACCTGAGGGGGAGGAGACACAGAAACACAAGGCGCGGGGGGGCGCAGGTTCAGCATGCTGGTCGCAGGGGAGCTGACCCCTGCTTCTTTGGTGCAGGGACAAGGAAGGGATGGAAGGAAGGGATCTTCAAAGGCCAAATAACACTAGACATTACTTGCTCATTACACAACATATTGAATATAATTTACAAGAAAATGTAAGAAGATTCAAGAAAAACATGCTTAAAGTTATACCCAAGAAAACAGTAGTGCACACATGTCAGTTCCATGTCTAGAAAAAAGTATGGAGGGCAAGGATGTTCCAGTTGGTTACAACTTACTGGTACTCATATATACCGTAGGTACTATAATAACACTCATGAAACATTATGTCAACAATGACTTTTTCATACTATGTTTATAATAAGTCTATAAGAAATGTAGTAATTAACAATACAACTATTCTTACATAATTGAGTTAAATTTTTGAGTACACAATTCCAAGTAACTTTGCAACAAAATGACTTTTAAAATGACTCAGAACTAGACATGGTAATATTTGGCATTCTGACTAAAATCTGCTGGACTAGAACTTAGAAAATAGAAGAAAACACCTCAAAAGAGAAAGCAATCGAAACTGAAAGAGTGAAAGTGATTATCATTCGATTACCATGTGAATAGTCTTTTATGAATGCATAAGTGGATGCTCAGTGCTCTGACTCCGGTGTGACTGAGTAAGATGGCAAGTTTTATGTTTCTTCTAATTTAGGTAATTTTTAAAATATAATATTATCTGGCAGTGGGCATATAGGAAAGTGTAAATTATAAAGTTTCTGTCAATATGTTTATCATGCTTGTATGATAAAAACTTGCAAAGATATTTATCTAAATACATGATCTACTCATTCTAAACCTGCAGAGCTTCGCCAGAGAAGCTCTCAACCCCAGAGGGTTAAAATAAGATGGAAAAAACACTTTTTCAGGGTCCAAAACCTGTAGTAGTCTTTTTTGGGGGGGCATTAGCGGTATATCGTCTCGTCTCGTCTTCTTCCGCTTATCCAGGGCCGGGTCGCGGAGGCAGCAGTCTGAGCATGGAAGCCCAAACTTCCCTTTCCTCAGACACCTCAGCCTGCTCCTCGGAAAGAACACCGAGGCGTTCCCAGGCCAGCCGAGAGACATAGTCCCTCCAGCGTGTCCTGGGTCTTCCCTGGGGCCTCCTCCCGGGGGGATATGCCTGGAACACCTCCCCAGGGAGGTGTCCAGGAGGCATCCAAAAGAGATGCCCGAGCCACCTCAGCTGATTCCTCTTGATGTGGAGGAGCAATGGCTCTAGTCCGAGCTCCTCCCGAGTGACTGAACTTCTCACCCTATCTCTAAGGGAGCGCCCAGCCACCCTGTGAAGGAAACTCATTTTGGCCACTTGTATCCATTATCTTGTTCTTTCGGTCATTACCCAAAGCTCAGGACCATAGGTGAGAGTCGGAACGTAGATCGACCGGTAAATCGAGAGCTTCACCTTTTGGCTCAGCTCCTTCTTCAACACGACGGACCGGTAAAGTGACCGCATCACTGCGGAGGCTGCACCGATCTGCCTGTCGATCTCATGCTCTATCCTTCCCTCACTCGTGAACAAGATCCCGAGATACTTAAACTCCTCCACTTGAGGCAGGACTTCTCCACCAACCTGGAGAGGGCAAGCCACCCTTTTCCGGTCGAGAACCATGGCCTTGGACTTGGAGGTGCTGATTCTCATCCCAGCCGCTTCACACTTGACTGCAAACCGCCCCAGTGCATGCTGAAGGTCCTGGTTTGCAGAAGCCAACAGGACAACATCATCTGCAAAAAGCAGAGATGAAATCCTGTGGTTCCCAAACAGGATACCTTCCGGCCCCTGGCTGCACCTAGAAATTCTGTCCATAAAAATTATGAACAGAACCGGTGACAAAGGGCAGCCCTGCCGGAGTCCAACATGCACTGGGAACAGGTCTGACTTACTGCTGGCAATGCGAACCAAACTCCTGCTCCATTCATACCAGGACCGGACAGCCCTTAGCAAAGGGCCCCGAACCCCATACTCCTGAAGCACCCCCCACAGAATACCACGAGGGACACGGTCGAATGCCTTCTCCAGGATGTGGAGAAGGCATTCTCTATGTGGATACAAAGCACATGTGGACTGGTTGGGCAAACTCCCATGAACCCTCAAGCACCCTATGAAGGATATAGAGCTGGTCCAGTGTTCCACGACCAGGATGAAAACCGCATTGTTCCTCCTGGATCTGAGGTTCGACTATCAGCCGAATTCTCCTCTCCAGTACCCTGGAGTAAACCTTCCCTGGGAGGCTGAGAAGTGTCATTCCCCTATAATTGGAGCACACTCTCTGGTCACCTTTCTTAAAAAGAGGGACCACCACCCCAGTCTGCCACTCCAGAGGCACTGTCCCCGACTGCCAAGCGATGTTGCAGAGGCGTGTCAGCCAAGACAGCCCCACAACATCCAGAGACTTGAGATACTCAGGGCGGATCTCATCCACCCCCAGTGCCTTGCCACCGAGGAGCTTGCTAACCACCTCGGTGACTTCGGCTTGGGTAATGGACGAGTCCGCCCCTGAGTCATCAGCCTCCACTTCCTCAATGGAAGACGTGACTGTGGGATTGAGGAGATCCTCGAAGTATTCCTTCCACCACCTGACAATGTCCCCAGTCGAGGTCAACAGCTCCCCACCCGCACTGTAAACAGTGTTGGCAGAGTACTGCTTCCCCCTCCTGAGGCGCCGGACGGTTTGCCAGAATTTATTCGAGGCCGACCGATAGTCCTCCTCCATGGCCTCACCGAACTCCTCCCAGTTCCGAGTTTTTGCCTCCGCAACTGCCCGAGCTGCGGCATGCCTGGTCTGCCGATACCCTTCAGCTGCCTCAGGAGTCCTGGAGGCCAACATGGCCCAATTGGACTCCTTCTTCAGCTTGACGGCATCCCTTACTTTCGGTGTCCACCACCGGGTTCGGGGATTGCCGCCATGACAGGCACCGGAGACCTTGCGGCCACAGCTCCAAACAGCCGTGTCTACAATGGAGGTAGAGAACATGGTCCACTCAGACTCAATGTCTCCCGCCTCCCTCGGAAGCTGGGAGAAGCTCTCCCAGAGGTGGGAGTTAAAGACCTCCCCGACAGGGTGCTCGGCCAGACGTTCCCAGCAGACCCTCACCATACGTTTGGGCCTGCCAGGTCTATCCGGCTTCCTCCTCCGCCAGCGGATCCAACTCTCCACGAGGTGGTGATCAGTTGACAGCTCAGCCCCTCTCTTCACCCAAGTGTCCAAGACATAGGGCCGGAGATCAGATGAAATGACAACAAAGTCGATCATCGACCTCCGACCTAAGGTGTCCTGGTGCAACGTGCACTTATGGACACCCCTATGCTCGAACATGGTGTTCGTTATGGACAAACTGTGACTAGCACAGAAGTCCAATAACAAAACACCACTCGGGTTCAGATCAGGGAGGCCGTTCCTCCCAATCATGCCCCTCCAGGTGTCACTGTCGTTGCCCACGTGAGCGTTGAAGTCCCCCAGTAGAACAACGGAGTCCCCAGTCTGAGCACCTTTCAGTACCTCTCCCAGGGACTCCAAGAAGGCCGGATACTCTATACTGCTATTCGGCCCGTAGGCACAAACAACAGCAAGAGCCCTCTCCCCAATCCGAAGGCGCAGAGTGGCGACCCTCTCGCTCACTGGGGTAAATTCCAACACATGGTGGCTGAGCTGGGGAGCTATAAGCAAGCCCACACTAGCCCGCCACCATTCACCATGGGCGACTCCAGAGAAGTGGAGAGTCCAGCCCCTCTCGAGGAGCTGGGTTCTGGAGCCCAAGCTGTGCGTGGAGGTGAGTCCGACTATCTCTAGCCGGTACCTCTCAACCTCCCACACAAGCTCAGGCTCTTTTCCCCCCAGCGAAGTGACATTCCATGTCCCAACAGCTAGCCACTGTGTCCAGGGATCAGGTCGTCGAGGCCTCTGCCTTCGACTGCCGCCCAATCCACACTGCACCAGCCCCTTACGGTTACCTCTGTGGGTGGTGAACCCACAGGAGATCGGGCCCATGTCACCACTTCGGGCTGAGCCCGGCCGGGCCCCGTGGGCAAAGGCCCGGCCACCAAGCGCTCGTATATGAGCCCCAACCCCAGGCCTGGCAACAGGGTGGGGCCCCGGCTGCGCCATACCAGGCGACGTCACGGTCCTTGATTGATTATTCTTCATAAGGGGTTTTGATGAACTGATCTTGGTCTGGCCTGTCACCTAGGACCTGTCTGCCTTGGGAGACCCTAACAGGGACGTAATGCCCCCGACAACATAGCTCCTAGGATCATTCAAGCACACAAACCCCTCCATCACAATAAGGTGGCAGTTCTAGGAGGGGAGCGGTATACCTACCCAGCTCATAACAGTGTCACATGTTGTCATGCCAGAATGTGCTCCTGCTCGCTGATGAGAGGCGACTGGTCATTCATCGAGAGTGTTCGCGATCGGCCAATCACAGGCCATGTTATGACATGATGTATTCACCCAGTGTAACATTTAGAAGAAAAGTAGAAGTAGATTAGACCCATATCTTTACAATTTTTCATGGGCCATCCGATTTGATGCTTTTGAAATACAGACAGACACATGTGAGTTATTTTTTATTGGCCATCTGGTCTGATGCTTTTGAAATACAGATGGACAAATGTGAAAATTACCGGTCAATGTATGCCAGTCCAGCCTTATTATGCCAGTCCACACTGTTATTATGCAGATGCACAAAGTTCCTGCACCCTGTTAAAATCCAACAGGACTCGCCCAGCTTGCTTTTCACTGTATTCGTGTCATGAGCAAAAAAACCCTAAGCTCGGACCACTATTAAATATAAATTTATACCATAAATTCTTCAGCTCAATCCCACATTAATGATTTATTTTGTTTATTTTTTATGCCTTATAAATTAAATAAAAATGGTGGGCATATCTCGGTATCTGCAGTACTGAAACTTTTTTATTTTTTTGGATGGGGAGGCACACACTGGGTGCGCCCCCCCCCCTTAAATCCATGACAGCCCACACCTCCTTGGCTTGCTCAAAGAGCACAAGGAATGCCTCCAGATTGTCGTGAGGACCCATCTTCAGCAGTATGATGCCGGGAACCCCACTGACCCAGCAGCTGGGGTACTTGCTGATGCGAGCAGAACGCCTGGCAATCCTCGTGCTGGGCCTGCAGCAGTGGTTCAAAGTGTTGCTCCTTTTTGTTGTGCAGGGCAGCTAGTGTCTGGTGCTGGTTCTGTTGGGCAGCAGTGAGGGCATGGATGAGCTCCATAAATTGTGAGAACTCCATGTCAGCAGTTCTCTTCAGTGTCCAAGGTTTCAGCACTAGTGTAATACTTTCATTAGGGGTGGTGGGACACTGAAGCACTGGGACAGGCATGTTAAATGCTAGGGCAATTTTATTTAAGCTTTTCAGCTCACTTCATACATGTACACACATGCACACATGATTCTGCTCCGCAGAGATCTCTTCCTCTCTGCTTCCTCCATCCTTATTAGTCCTCCACTGTCTCTGCAAGGGACACTCACGTGCGCACACACACACACCATTAGTTGGACATGGGTGTGATCGCTTTGCCACTCACCTTACATGGCCTTGCACTCCATTCTCAGACTGGTGCTCAACCGTGCCCCCACTGCCACAAGAACTGTTAATTGAAAAGAATTCCAGATGACTACCTCATGAAGCTGGTTAAGATAATGGCAATAGTCTGAAAAGCTGTCATTAGGGTAAATTGTGGCTACTTGAAGAATCTAAAATATGAAACATATTTCACTTTTTAACACTTTTTTGTTTATGACATAATTTCATAAATTTTCCATTTATTATTTCATAGTTTTGATGTCTTGACTATTGTTCTACAATATAGAAAATAGTCAAAATACAGAAAAAAACTATGAATTAGAAGGTGTGTCCAAACCTTTGACTGGTACTGTATTTATGGGGAGAAATCCATATGGAACCAGTGGAACTGAGCATACATTAATGGTGCCAGTGGGACTTGTCACAGCCCATTATGGCTCTGATTGTGTTAGGCAGACATGTCCAATGGTGTTAGGTGTAATGTGAGGAATCCATATGGAATCAGTGACAGTGGCATGCATTAACAGTGCCAGTGGGGTCTTAGTCATTGGGGAGGTCTATATGACCTTGGTTGTCTCATCTCATCTCATTATCTTTAGCCGCTTTATCCTTCTACAGGGTCGCAGGCAAGCCGGAGCCTATCCCAGCTGACTACGGGCGAAAGGCGGGGTACACCCTGGACAAGTTGCCAGGTCATCACAGGGCTGACACATAGACACAGACAACCATTCATACTCACATTCACACCTATGGTCAATTTAGAGTCACCAGTTAACCTAACCTGCATGTCTTTGGACTGTGGGGGAAACCGGAGCACCCGGAGGAAACCCACGTGGACACGGGGAGAACATGCAAACTCCGCACAGAAAGGCCCTCGCCGGCCACAGGGCTCGAACCCGGACCTTCTTGCTGTGAGGCGACAGTGCTAACCACTACACCACCATGCTGCCCGTGAGCAAAACTGATTATCTCATTACAATGACACCTGTCAAGGGGTGGGATATACTGGCCAGCAAGAGAACAGTCAGTGGGAAAGTTGATGTGTTGGAAGTTGGAAAAATGGGCAAGCATAAGGATCTGAGTGACTCTGACAAGGGCCAAATTGTGATGCTAGATGACTGGGTCTGAGCATCTCCAAAATGGCCCAGCTTGTGGGGTGTTCCTGGTATGCAGTAGTCAGTACCTACCAAAAGTGACTCCCCAACTCTGGTGGCGATACATGCATCCTCACTGTCATTGACCATTTTTCTAAGACCGTCCATTTCATTCATCTGCCCAAGCTCCCCTCAGCCAAAGAGACCACAGAACTACTCATCCACCACATTTTCTGCCTACATGGTCTGCCTACCAACATAGTTTCTGACTGGGGTCCTCAGTTCACTGCACAATTCTGGAGAGCCTTCTGCAAACTCATCGGGGCCACCTGTAGTCTCTCCTCAGGCTTCCACCCACAGACCAACGGCCAGGCAGAACGGGCTAACCAGGCTTTGGAGGTTGCACTCAGGTGCATGGCATCCAGGGATGCCAGTTCTTGGAGCAAGTACCTACCTTGGATCAAATAAGCACATAACACTCTCCCTTCCTCTGCCACAGGTCTCTCTCCATTCCAGTGCTCACTAGGGTGCCAACCACCACTGTTCCCCAGCCAGGAGGAGGAGG
Organism: Neoarius graeffei; assembly: GCF_027579695.1. Taxonomy (NCBI): domain Eukaryota; kingdom Metazoa; phylum Chordata; class Actinopteri; order Siluriformes; family Ariidae; genus Neoarius; species Neoarius graeffei. The sequence goes on along the minus strand of NC_083578.1, from coordinate 40,177,039 downwards.
TCGCCTTCCCATCAACCCAGGCCTTTATACACCACTGCAGGAGAACGTGGGCATTGGCCTGGAGAAGACTCATTCGCTCCACCCTCGCATCCAAGAACAGGCCGACAAACGTTGCTCCAAGGCACCCACCTACCGAGTGGGTCAATGAGTTATGCTCTCTACATGCCACCTGCCACTTAGGGCCATCTCTCGCAAGCTGGCACCCTGGTTTCTTGGACCCTTCCTCATCAAGAAGGTAATCAACCCATGTTCTGTTAGACTGGCATCACCACTCACCATGCGACGTGTTCACCCCACCTTTTATGTATCACAGCTTAAACCTCTGGTTTCCAGTCAATTTACTATCTCCCAGTTCAGCGCAATCCGGATCTGGGACGGGACTTCCATCTTGCCGGCATTCACTTCCTGGTCTGCTCTGCTGTGTATAAATAGGCTGTTCTCAGAAGGGGACTTTGCCAGAATGTCTTGTATGTTTCTCATGTCATCTCTGTGCCATTTTTTGCTTCCTGGATTTTTGCTCTCTGTTTTGCCTAGTCTTAGCCACAGTTTTTTATACTCATGTTTTGTCAGTTTTTCATGTTTTTTGCACTACATTTTTTTGTCTCCAGTTTTTGTCAGAACTATTTTTCATGTTTTTTCATATTAGCACTTTGTCTTTGTCTACCTCGTTGTCTGGATTATTTTTGCTATTTTTGTTCATTGACTCTTTTTGGTCTTTAATTAAATAATTTTTTATTCATTGGATTTTCTGGTTTGTGTTCTGCTATTGGATCCTAACTCACCACATCTCACTACCCTTAACAAATATTTTTGTCTCATTTTTTTTAACTGGGTTCTCTTTTATCTACTTTTAGGACTTGTGTGAAAATCTGATGATGTTTTAGGTCATATTTATGCAGAAATATAGAAAATTCTAAAGGTTTCACAAACTTTCAAGCACTGCTGTAGGTAGGTAGATAGATAGATAGATAGATAGATAGATAGATAGATAGATAGATAGATAGAATGTAAAGAAATACTGTCAACCAAAAATGTCTTAAATAATAATTAAATGAAATGTTTCAACCTTAAAAAAATACTATAAACAGAAGTAAGCCATCATAAATGAAAGAAAGTCAGTATTTTGTGTGAGACATCCCTTTGCTTAAAAAAACCCTATATATTCTCAGGGACAATTAGTGCAATTTTATAAAGAAATGAGCTGTAGATTTTACTGGGCATCTTGTAGAACCAGCTACATTTCTTCTGGACACTTTGACACTTGCACTTGCTTCTTAATTTTGCAACAAAACCCAGTAGCCTTCACTTGCAAATGTTTTATTGGAGAGCAAATATCTGACTAAACCTTGTAAATTTACTAGTTTTGATTTTGAATTTCAGGTTTTGTCTGTTTTGATGTGACGATGTAATTATGTTTTTGTTTGTGTTGATGTGGCGATGTGATGATGTTTTGTTGTGCTTGTTGTGATGATGTGATGGAACGTCATGTACTGCCATTCTTGGCCAGGTCTCCCTTGTAAAAGAGATCATGATCTCAATGGGACAAACCTGGTTAAATAAAATAAAATAAAAAATAAATGTTTTCTTATTTAATCTGAAAAGTGGTCTCTTTTGTAATATGCTGCTCAGATACAAACATTTTTTTCCCTGTAACATTTAATTTTGTGTTGGAAAATGTGCATTTGGAACTCTAAAATGTTTCTCTTTTGACTCGATAATGTAGAAGTCATAAAATAGAAATCTATAACAAAGTTTGTCTGAAAAAAATAGTGTTCCTAAGACTTTTGCACAGTAGTGTGTGTGTGTGTGTGTGTGTGTGTGTATATATATATATATATATATATATATATATATATATATATATATATATACAGGGTGCGATTTGTCAAAAAGCCAGAAGGGGGGATGTTTTTTTTTTTTTAATCATGAAACATCACAAAATTAAGGTAACAATAGGCTAACAGCTCAATAACATCCGATGATATCAAATGAATAACACTAAATGAAAATGAACACTAAACCAGAGATAGTAAATTCATCTTCCTATCTCTCTGACTAAATACACGAACACTAACACACAACAAAGTACGCATTGCTTGTCGCATTGCTGTGATGTTTCTCTCCCTCCAGATTAAATGGACAGTGACTCGGAAATCACTAAAATACATGAATACTAAATGAACAGTTTGCTCTGATGGCGCAGTTCATGTGGCCTTTTCTGCTTTACCGTCGGTGCGCTATCCGCTGCGTTTCGCCCTTCTTTAATCCACATTTCTGCGAATTTCTCAGCAGGGAAGGAACACACGTCTGGCCCATTGACAGCGAGGAAAAGAAGGCTGTTCAGTGTGGATACATTCATTCTGTTGCGCTCATCAGTAAGGATGTGATTCATGGCGCTAAATCCACGTTCACACTCTGGATATTGTTATTATCTACAATTTATATATTTGCTGGGGACGTTTGTGAACATCAAAGCTGCCACTTCGGGTCATTTTGAAAGTGGGTGCAATGTAGACCATAGAAAACTGTGTCACAACATGCCTGTCATATCAAATTTTGTTTGTTTATTTGTTTGTTTGTTTTATTGACGGGGTTGTCCCCGAGGATTTTTTTTCAGCAGAGATAAAAACCAGAGGGGGGGATGATCCCCACCATCCCCCCCAGCAAATCACACCCAGTATATATATATATATATATATATATATATATATATATATATATAATATACAGTGGTGCTTGAAAGTTTGTGAACCCTTTAGAATTTTTTCTATTTCTGCATAAATATGACCTAAAACATCATCAGATTTTCACACAAGTCCTAAAAGTAGATAAAGAGAACCCAGTTAAACAAATGAGACAAAAATATTATACTTGGTCATTTATTTATTGAGGAAAATGATCCAATATTACATATCTGTGAGTGGCAAAAGTATGTGAACCTCTAGGATTAGCAGTAAATTTGAAGGTGAAATTAGAGTCAGGTGTTTTCAATCAATGGGATGACAATCAGGTGTGAGTGGGCAGCCTGTTTTATTTAAAGAACAGGGATCTATCAAAGTCTGATCTTCACAACACATGTTTGTGGAAGTGTATCATGGCATGAACAAAGGAGATTTCTGAGGACCTCAGAAAAAGTGTTGTTGATGCTCATCAGGCTGGAAAAGTTTACAAAACCATCTCTAAAGAGTTTGGACTCCACCAATCTACAGTCAGAGAGATTGTGTACAAATGGAGGAAATTCAAGACCATTGTTACCCTCCCCAGGAGTGGTCGACCAGCAAAGATCACTCCAAGAGCAAGGCGTGTAATAGTCGTCGAGGTCACAAAAGACCCCAGGGTAACTTCTAAGCAACTGAAGGCCTCTCTCACATTGGCTAATGTTAATGTTCATGAGTCCACCATCAGGAGAACACTAAACAACAATGGTGTACATGGCAGGGTTGCAAGGGGAAAGCCACTGCTCTCAAAAAAGAACATTGCTGCTCATCTGCAGTTTGCAAAAGATCACGTGGACAAGCCAGAAGGTTATTGGAAAAATGTTTTGTGGACGGATGAGACCAAAATAGAACTTTTTGGTTTAGATGAGAAGTGTTATGTTTGGAGAAAGGAAAGCACTGCATTCTAGCATAAGAACCTTATCCCATCTGTGAAACATGATGGTGGCAGTATCATGGTTTGGGCCTGTTTTGCTGCATCTGAGCCAGGACGGCTTGCCATCATTGATGGAACAATTAATTCTGAATTATACCAGCGAATTCTAAAGGAAAATGTCAGGACATCTGTCCATGAAGTGACTCTCAAGAGAAGGTGGGTCATGCAACAAGACAACAACCCTAAGCACACAAGTAGTTCTACCAAAGAATGGTTAAAGAGGGATAAAGTTAATGTTTTGGAATGGCCTAGTCAAAGTCCTGACCTTAATCCAATCGAAATGTTGTGGAAGGACCTGAAGCGAGCAGTTCATGTGAGGAAACCCACCAACATCCCAGAGTTGAAGCTGTTCTGTACAGAGGAACGGGCTAAAATTCCTCCAAGCTGGTGTGCAGGACTGATCAACAGTTACCACAAACGTTTAGCTGCAGTTATTGCTGCACAAGGGGGTCACACCAGATACTGAAAGCAAATGTTCACATACTTTTGCCACTCACAGATATGTAATATTGGATCATTTTCCTCAATAAATAAATGACCAAGTATAATATTTTTGTCTCATTTGTTTAACTGGGTTCTCTTTATCAACTTTTAGGACTTGTGTGAAAATCTGATGATGTTTAAGGCCATATTTATGCAGAAATAGAGAAAATTCTAAAGGGTTCACAAACTTTCAAGCACCACTGTATATATATATCTATAAAATGTATGTATATATATTATATATGTGTATATATATAAAATCCGAGAATATCCGAGAATACATCAGAAAGATGGCCCCAAAGGATGAACTGCTAAGTGAATGTCTCAGGCAGCAGAACCCTGATGAGAGTGCAGAGGAGGAGGAGGAACAGACAACCTGGAGGGACAAACCCCTACATGGCATGTACCACCGTCAGATAGAGGAAGTGGCTGATATCAAGAAATCCTACCAGTGGCTGGATAATGCAGGACTGACAGACAGCACAGAGGCACTAATCATGGCAGCACAAGAACAGGCCATAAGCACAAGAGCCATAGAGGCCAGGATCTACTAGAGTAGATCAGACCCAAGATGCAGACAAAGAAGCCCCTGAAACAGTCCAGCACATAGTAGCAGGGTGTAAGATGCTAGCTGGATCAGCATACATGGAGAGGCACAACCAAGTGGCTGGGATAGTATACAGGAACATCTGCAACCAGTATGGAATAGAAGTACCCAAGTCCCAATGGGCCATACCACAGAAGGTGGCTGAGAACAACAGGGCCAAGGTTCTGTGGGACTTCAGCTTCCAGACTGACAAACAGATCCTGGCTAACCAACCGGACATAGTGGTGGTGGACAAAGAGCAGAAGAGGGTGGTGGTGATAGATGTGGCGATCCCAGCTGATGCCAACATCAGGAAGAAGGAACATGAGAAACTTGAGAAGTATCAAGGGTTGAAAGAGCAGCTGGAACAGATGTGGAAGGTCAAGGGTTGCATGGTCCCCATGGTAGTGGGGGCACTTGGGGCAGTAACCCCCAATCTGGGAGAGTGGCTCCAGCAAATCCCAGGAACAACATCTGAAGCCTCAGTCCAGAAGAGCGCAGTCCTGGGAACATCGAAGATACTGCACAGAACCCTCAAACTCCCAGGCCTCTGGTAAGGAGCTTGAGGATGACATGGATACCACCCCCCCACCCCCCGCTGGGGGTGAGAAGGAGATGTATATATATATATATATATATATATATATATATATATATTACAATCTCAATTCCAAATTGTTGGGACACTGTATAAAACAAATAAAAACAGAATGTGAAGATTTGCAAATCATGGAAGCCCTACATTTCATTGAAAATAGTATGAAGACAACATATCCAATGTTGAAACTGAGAAATTTTGTTGTTCTTTGAAAAATATATGCTCATTTTGAATTTGATGCCAGCAACACGTTTCAGAAAAGTTGGGATGGGGTAACAAAAGACTGAAAAAGTTGTGTAATGCTCAAAAAAAATAATTTGGTTAATTGGCAACAGGTTAGTAAGATGATTGGGTATAAAAAGAGCATCCCAGAGAGACAGAGTCTCTCAGAAGTAAAGATGGGGAGGGGTTCACCGCTCTGTGAAAGACTGCGTGGGCAAACAGTGCAACAATTTAAGAATAACGTTCCTCAATGTAAAATTGCAAAGAATTTGTGGATCACATCATCTACGGTACATAATATCATTGTTAGGACTGGGACTGTTCTGGCCTCTAGAGGCCGCTGTTATTTCCTTTTTTGGTCATGTTTGTTTTGGCCTCTAGAGGTCACCACTGTGTTCTGTGTTTTGTTTTTGTCTTATTGCCTGTTTCCTGCCCCGCCCTGTCCTTAATTAGTTTGTGTATTTATACCCCTGAGTTCAGTCCTCTTGTCACGGAGTCTTTGTGCTGTTATGTTTAGCTCCAGTTTCCTCTGTACCATGTTCCTTGCCTTTGTCTTTTTGGTTTTGCACTTTGCTTTTCTTTTATGGACTTTTTGGACCTAGTATTTACTGTTTTTTGGATCTTCTGAGCGTTGGCATTTTTGCCTTTTCTGGTTTTTTGGCTTTTGTTTTGACTTTTGTACTTTGGATATTTCTTATTTTTCCCTTCATCTTCTGAGCATTTTGGATTATTTCTTTTGGACTGTATATATTGTAAATAAACCTTTTGATACTTTTTCTACTTCCGCCTGATGCCTCTGCATTTGAGTCATCCCCTTGGTGGCCAAGACACCAGCGAACCAGGTTCGAATCCCAGCAAAACCCTAACAGAAAGACTCCGTCATGACCGACTCAGCAGAGGCTGCTTCAACTGTCTACCCGGCCAACCTTCAGGGAATTATGGCAGCTTTGACACGCTCACCAGCCAACGTGAGGCCCTTGCTCGCCACGAGGTACTGCTTCAGCAAATTGGGAAAACCCTGGCACAGCTGACACCTCTGCCTGCATCTCCTCATCCTGATCTGGCTCCTGCTCCTGCTCCAGTGCCTCCCGCCACGCTGTCTCCTTCATCTCGCAAACCCAGCCTTCCTGCACCACAGAGGTATGACGGCAAGCACGGTGAGTGCCGGGAGTTCCTTACCCAGTGCCAACTCACCTTTGAGCTCCAGCCTACCACCTACACTACGGATCGCCGCAAGATTGCCTTTGTGATAACCTTGTTAGCTGGTAAGGCACGAGCTTGGGCAATGGCCATCTGGCAAAGACAGGGACCCGAGTGTTCTGACTTCAAGCTATTTACGGAGGAGATGCTTTGGGTCTTCGATCAGGCAGACATCAGTAAAGATGCAGCCAGGAAGCTCATGTCTGTCCGACAGGAGGGAAGCATTGCAGACTATGCCATCTCGTTCCGGACCCTCACAGCAGTAAGTGGATGGAACAAGACTGCCCTGGTGTCAGCCTTCCACCATGGTCTGTCTGACCCCATCAAAGACGGTCTGGCTTCTATCGGATGCCCAAGTGACCTAGAAACTCTGATCTCACATTCTACTCACCTTGACAACAGGATCAGAGAACGCCGCCAAGTCCTGTGCCTCCCCGGCCTCCCTGCCTCTACCTGGAGCCCGTCTACCTCCTCCAGTGACTGTCCAGAGCCCATGCAAGTTGGCCGTACTCGTCTCTCCGTAGCCGAGAGGGAGTGCAGAAGGAGGGACAAGTGCTGCATCTATTGTGGAAAGCCTGGTCACGTCCGAGCATCATGTCCCAAGCTCTCGGGAAAAGGACCGCCCCGTCCAGCTGAGGGAGGGTTGTGACGGGGCCTACCCTCTCTCCCGGACTCCCTGGCCAAGGAATCTACATCCCGGTCTCCATCTCCTGGGGTGAGTCTGTCCACTCTTGTCAAGCCTTGTTAGACTCAGGGCCGGCTGGAAACTTTATGGATATCCACTTCGCCCAAAGCATTAATGTCCCGACTGCGCCTCTTGAAGTCCCACTGTCTGTGTCTGCCCTCGATGGCCAAGCGTTAGGTGATGGAAGAGTCACCCAAGTTACTTCTCCAGTCTTCCTCCAGTCTCAAGGTCACAAGGAAGAAATATCCCTGCACCTGATTCCTTCACCTGAGTTCCCAGTTATTCTAGGTCTTCCTTGGCTTACCCGCCACAACCCTCGTATAGACTGGGTCACTAGCCAGGTTGTGGAGTGGGGTCCTGCTTGCAATGTCTCTTGTCTGCTCTCTAGCTCTCCTGTGTCTCCTGCTAAGCCTCCCGATCTCACAGAGTTATCTCAAGTTCCCACAGAGTACTGGGATCTCAAGGAAGTTTTCAGTAAGAGCAGGGCCGCCGTTCTCCCTCCGCACCGTGCCTACGACTGTGCCATCGACTTGCTCCCTGGGGCTGCCCCTCCTCATGGCAGACTGTTTTCCCTCTCTCAGCCAGAACGCAAGGCCATGGAGGAGTGCATCAAGGAGGCCTTGGCCTCTGGGTTCATTCGACCCTCCACCTCACCCACTGGTGCCGGCTTCTTCTTTGTCGGCAAGAAGGATGGGGGGCTCCGGCCATGTATTGATTATAGGGGCCTGAACAAGATCACCGTGCGCAACCGCTATCCCCTTCTGCTGATGTCCACAGCATTCGACCTGCTCCAAGGCGCCACCATCTTCACCAAGTTGGACTTACGGAACGCATACCATCTCGTCTGTATCCGACAGGGAGACGAGTGGAAGACTGCCTTTAACACCCCGTCAGGGCACTACGAGTACCAGGTCATGCCCTTCGGACTCACCAATGCACCAGCTGTTTTTCAGGCCCTTATCAACGACATCTTGAGGGATATGATTAATCAATACGTTTTCGTCTACCTCGACGACATCCTGATATTTTCTAAGACCTTACAGGAGCACCGGCACCATGTCCGCCAAGTTCTCCAGTGACTTTTACAGAATAATCTGTTTGCTAAAGCCCAGAAATGCTAGTTTCATGTCCCCGAGGTCTCCTTTCTGGGATTTATCGTACGAATGGGGCAACTCCAAATGGACCCAGCCAAGACCCTGGCCGTCTGGGACTGGCCTACTCCCAAGTCCGTTAAGGAGGTTCAGCGGTTCTTAGGATTCGCTAACTTCTACCGCAATTTCATCAGGAACTTCAGCTCCGTAGCAGCACCTATGTTGGACCTCACCAAAAGGACTGGTGGTTCCTATGTCTGGTCCCCTCAGGCGGAAAAGGCGTTTAATGACCTCAAACACCGCTTTTGCACGGCACCTATTCTGGTTCTCCCGGACACCTCCCAACCATTCATCGTGGAGGTGGACGCCTCGGACAGTGGTGTCGGCGCGGTGCTCTCTCAACGCTCGGAAGGGAAGCTGCACCCCTGCGCTTACTTCTCCCACCGCCTGAGCCCTGCGGAGTCCCGCTATGATGTGGGGGATCGGTAACTGCTAGCGGTTAAACGAGCCCTTGAGGAGTGGAGGCACTGGCTGGAGGGAGCGCAACATCCATTCCTGGTGTGGACGGACCATAAGAACCTGGAGTACCTCCAGCAAGCCAAGAGGCTGAACCCACGACAGGCTAGGTGGGCTTTGTTTTTCAGCCATTTCAATTTCACCCTATCATACCGCCCGGGCTCTAAGAACACCAAACCAGACGCGCTCTCCAGGCTGTTCTCACCCAACAACAGGGAGAGTGAAGTTGGGCCTATCATCCCTGTATCCTGGATTGTGGCTCCTGTCTGCTGGGGTATTGAGGAGACCGTTCGACAAGCTCAACGCTGGGACCCTGATCCTGGGATGGGGCCACCGGGCCTCCTGTACGTCCCTCGTCAAGCCTGGGCCAAGGTTCTCCAGTGGGGTCACTCTTCTCCTCTCACCGCCCACCCGGGAGCTCAGAGGACCCTGGACTTCCTGAAAAGACACTTCTGGTGGCCTAACATGGAGAAGGAAGTAAGGTCATTCGTCCTTTCCTGTGAGGTCTGCACCAGAACCAAAAACATGTGACAGCGTCCCCAGGGTCTCCTGCATCCTCTGCCTATTCCCCGGCATCCCTGGTCCCACGTGGCAGTCAACTTCATCACGGGTCTCCCTGAGTCTCAAGGTAACACTGTCATTTTGGTCATTGTGGACAGATTCTCCAAGGCCTGCTGCTTTATACCACTGTGCAAACTCCCTTCTGCCCTTGACACGGCTAAATTGCTATTTAATCACATCTTCCGAGTCTTTGGTCTTCCACAGGACATCGTCTCTGACCGGGGGCCCCAGTTCTCCTCCCAAGTGTGGCACGGCTTCTGCAAGCTCATCGGGGCCACTGCCAGCCTCTCCTCTGGGTTCCTCCCCCAGTCCAATGGCCAGACGGAGAGGCTCAACCAAGACCTGGAAACCACCCTGTGAGGCCTGGCTATGGATAACCCGACATCGTGGAGTACCTGGCTGCCATGGGCTGAGTATGCCCACAACACCCTGCAGTCATCGGCCACCAAGCTGTCGCCATTCCAGTGCCAATTCGGGTTCCAGCCACCTCTGTTCCTGGACCAGGAGGAGGACGCTGGGGTGCCCTCGGTCAACCAATACGTGAGACGGTGTTGCAAGACCTGGAGCAAGGTCAGGAGGACACTCATCCAGACCTCCAGTACCAACCAGACTCAGGCCAACCGCCATAGGAGACCTGCCCACACTTTCCGCCCTGGGCAGCGGGTTTGGCTGTCCACCAAGGACCTTCCGCTGCAGGTGGAGAACCGCAAGCTTGCTCCTCGCTACATTGGCCCCTTCAAGGTTGTATGCAGAGTTAACCCTGTCTCCTACCGGCTCCAGTTACCATGTACGCTAAGGATTAACCCCACATTCCATGTTTCCCTGTTGCGGCCCGTACTGACGTCCACGTATGCCCCTGCCCCTAGGAACCCCCTCCCCGCATCTTCCAGGGTCAGACTGTTTTCACCGTGCGCCGCCTGCTGGACTCCCGCCGGGTTCGCAGGGGTCTCCAATATCTTGTGGACTATACAAAACATTTATCATTGAAAAACATTTGATGTTTTGATATGCAAGTATTATTATGTATATTATGTATTATCTATTAATATTGTGTGTGTGTGTGTGTGTAATGCATGTGTGAACATGTGTAGAGAGAGACGTTAAATGTCCTCATTAGATTCATCATCAGATGAGTCTGAATGGTCCATGAAAAATGGTCTTCATGACCTGAGGCTTCCAGCATGCCATAAGTTGATAGCTGGGGCAGGATCAAAGTCTCCAGTAGGGGCAGAGGATAGCTGTACAGTTAGCAGGTCAGACAATGTCTGACTCTTAAGACTGGCACGCCAGTCACTTTTTACCAGCTTCATGGCACTGAATCCACATTCACAATCTGCTGTTGAAGCAGGGATGGAAAGGATGAGGTCAATCACATGCAGTATATCTGGGCAGTATTGGCCAAGCTGGCGATTGATTTCAGGCCAGGTGATGTTTCGTATGACACCAGGGTCTGGTAGAGCCTGGACTTCAGAATAGTCCACTGGTTAAGGATTTCATCCACCTTCACTCCAGATCTCTGAAGCAGAGGTTTGAAGTGTTTAACAAGCTCCTGGATATCAGAATCACCAAAATCTACAAGATGCAAGAAAAAAGATGTAGAAGATGTGCTAGGCAAATATGACATCAGTAAGTTTTGTTGTAGTCATGTTTTGTGTAGTCTGGTCATTTTTCATTAAAAAAAAAACAAGCTCACCGTCATTTCTGTCCACCTCTGGCCAGTAGCAGAAGTTAGTGATCCGCATGGCACACAGGATCCCATGGCTCATATCTTCAAATCTGTTGAGCAATGTTTCTGACAGCAGATCTATGAGATGGTCTTTGGTCTGGTGAAGGGAGTGATCATCACATGACCTCAGACTGATGCCCTCATACAGGTTTGTTCCCAGCACTGTTTTCAGCCTAGGTCCAGGTCTACATTATGAAAGAGAAAGAAGAGGAGAGGACAAATTGAATTACATCAAGTTACTTAATATCATGGCATAACATAACTGCTTGTCAAAGAGTGTATTTGGTGATTTTACCTGGATTTGTATTTGAGAATTATGGCACGGGTAGAGGACAGGCAGTCATGCACTTCAGCCACAGTTACTGAGGAACACTGTATGGTTAAAGACAGGCTGCTGAGCTGACTTAGCAAGTCATGGAGGAAGTAGGAGAATTTCAGGATTGCTCCATCCTTCATGATATGAAGGAATCCTCTGGCCTTTGCTTGCTGTTTTTCACTCCCACCTCCTTCAGGTGACTGCATCTGATTTGACATTTTAAAACATTTTAATACAAGTGAGTAATACAACTATTAAAACATTTTAATGCACACTTTAACTATCTATTTATTGCCCTGTTAAGCCTATGCAAATTATTACAGTACATTTGTAGATATGAAATATGAATTCAAATGTCATAGTTAAATATGCCAGCTAAATATTATTACCAATGGCATTCTAACTTAAGCTATACTATAGGCCTACCTGGTCTAGGTGGTGCACAAGTTCCTTGTAACCTCTCAAAAATTTGTCAAGGGCTTGCAAGACATGTGACACCCACTGTGTTCCCCCTATCCGTGTTGGCATAAGATGTTTCATCCCTATTTCTTCAAATCCTTTCTTCAAGTTTGCTCTATTAACACAGCTCTTGCGATAGAAGGTGTAGAGGCCACTCAGTAACTCTTCAATTTTCCTAGCCATACTAATGTGGGTCATGGCATCTGAGAAGGCCAACTCTAGCCTGTGGGACATTCAGTGTATTCCTAAAACATATAATCTGTCCTGGCACAATTGGGTGACAACTCCATTCTTAACCCCTGTCATCACAGATGCACCATCAGTCCCACAAGCTACAAGTTTCTCCAGCCACTGTGTGTGTGTGTATATAGTTGTACATTATATGTAGCCACTTATCCTGTGCAGGGTTGCTGACAAGCTGGAGCCTATCCCAGCTGACTATGGGCGAGAGGTGGGGTACACCTTGGACAAGTTGCCAGGTCATCGCAGGGCTAATATATAGAGATAACCAACCATTCACACTCGCATTCACACCTATGGTCAATTTTGAGCCACCAATTAGCCTAACCTGCTTGTTTTTGGACTGTGGGGGAAACCGGAACATCTGGAGGAAACCCACACAGACACAGGGAGAACATGCAAACTCCACACAGAAAGGCCCTTGTTGGCTGCTGGGCTTGAACCCAGGACCTTCTTGCTGTGAGGCAACAGTGTTAACCACTACACCACTGTACCGCCCTACAGCATACATCTTTAATTTAATTTAAAACAAAACAACAACAAAAAAATCTAGAATTTGGTGCACAAGTTTTAATTTTCTTTGGGTTTTCTGAAATCAACACAGGGTCAAAATTATACATACATGGTCAAAAATTTACATACACTCACTTAGATTATTAATTCAGAGGTGCTGAATCTTCCAAAATGTCTCTTATTTTGCCAAGGCCGAGGTCTCTTAACTTCCTGTTAGTGATCGTGATTGACTACAGCTGGTAGCTTCATAAAAAGGGTTTCTTTACAGCACTCATTGGATTGACCAACACACAGTAAAATGGGAAAGTCCAAGGAGCTCAGTGTAGATCTGAAAAAGAGGATCTCAGATATGCACAACTCCAGAATGTCTCTTGGAGCCATTTCTAAACAACTGCAAATTCCAAGTTCAGTTCAAACAATTGTATCCAAGTTATTATGAGGTGTAGTCACTTTGCCAATCCACTTTGCTTCAAGAAAACCCAAACTGTCACCTTCAACTGAAAGGCATTTGGCTTGGATGGTCAGGAACAACCTGGGAACCACCATGGCACAGCCCTGCCATGAACTGGAAGCTGATGGATCACTGTCTACAGTTCAGATCACCATGGACTAAGAGGTTGCTATCCAAGAAATAACCCCCTGCTCCAAAATTGACACCTTCAAGCTTAACTAAAGTTTGAAGCTGACCACATGGAAAAAGCCTTCTGGAGGATAGCTGTATGGTCAAATGAGACAAAGATTGAGTTGTTTGGCCACAATGACCACCATGTACAGAGGGACACTGTACCAGCTGGTAGTGGTGGTAGGATCATCATGCTCTGAGGCTGTTTTGCTGCCAGTGGAACTGGTTCATTGCACAAAGTGGATGGAATAATGAAGAAGGAGGACTACCTCAGAATTCTTCAGCATAAACCATCAGAAACTTGAACACGACTTGGGAGTTACAACACAATAATGAACCCAAACATGCATCAGAGCTGGTTGTGGAGGATAAAGCAGGCTAATATTAAGCTTAAAACAAGTCCTGACTTCAACCCTATTGAAAATATATGGACTCTGCTTATAAGTCGAGTCCATGCCAAGAAAAATAAATAAATAAAAAATTAATTGAGCTCTACCAATTCTACCATGAAGAGTCGTGAAATATCCAACCAGAATTCTACCTGAAGCTTGTTCATGGTAAACAAAAATGTTTGGTCAAGGTGAATCTTTTGAAGAGACATTTTACCTAAATATTAGGTTTGTTGTTTGTATATTTTTGACCTTATATGTATAATTTTGACCCTGTGTTGATTTCAGAAAACCCACAGAAAATGAAAACTTGTGCACCAAATTCTAGTGTTTTTTTTAATTAAAGATGTATGCTGTACAATCATTCTGCCACAGAAAAAGAACAGTTCAAAGAGATTACTGACAGCCCAAATATTGCCATGACATTCATATCCAAGATGACATTCATGTCACTGTATGTAAACTTCTGGCCACAACTGTAAATAACATGTGCTGGACTAACTCTTCAGGGTGTGTGTACAATATTACTCATGCCTCCCTTTTGGAATTTGACTTAACTTTCCCAACCCCCTGCATTTTGTTCAGAAATTCACGAGTTATGAATTAATTAATTTAAAACATTTGCTGACAATGTAAGATGTTGACTCATACAGTAGGTCATGTGTCTATTTTAAGCATAGTCAACCCTAAAATGAGTAATAATAAATCATGGACCAGAATTGCCATCATCAAAGGTGTGCATCAATGCACAACATCCTTTGACAGTGTAGATTTAACAATAAAAACATTGTGAAGAAATGAAGGATTAGAGAACAATCCTTCCGCATCTGTTGGGAATAAAGTTAGGGCTAAAATTCTTTAATTATCTCCTCTTTTATGGTTACACTCTCTCTCTCTCTCTCTCTCTCTCTCTCACTTTCAATCCCAACGAATGGCAAGTGTCTTCTGCTCATGTCTCATAACAAAGGAGAGTATTCTGACTGATATCATGTGTGTTATATTGGAGTGAACACAGAGAAATACCACATTTATTAGCTTTGTATTATTAATATGGATAAAGGAGTTTGTTTGACATCCCATTTGTTGGATAGCCACATCTTACTTCTCAGGTTATTTCACTGCAATTAATCTAATTCTATCAGCACTATATTTACAGTCATTAATTTTTTATTTTTATCCAAATGTTTAAAATAATTTATACAATTTCAAGCTTCAATTCAGCCTAAAAAAAAACCCCTACCTTTATTAGCTTTGTGGACATGTGAAAAAAATTATAATAATGCTTTGTTATGCAGTATATAATAATGGTTTTTATAATTATAATGAGAATTCCCTTAAATGCTTCTAGTATCTAAATAAGTTGAGAGCACTCTTGTAGTCAAGTCAATAAACCTCGAGTCTGTACACCTGGACAAGTCACCAGGTCATTGCAGGGCTGATACATAGAGACAAACAACAATTCACACCCACATTCACACCTATGGTCAATTTAGAGCCACCAATTAACCTAACCTGCATGTCTTTGAATTGTAGGGGAAACCGGGAGCACCCGGAGGAAACCCACACAGACACAGGGAGAACATGCAAACTCCACACAGAAAGGCCCCCGTAGGACACTGGGCTCAAACCCAGAACCTTCTTGCTATGAGGCAACAGTGCTAACTACTACACCACCATGCCACCCCAGTTACATTGTCTCTCATCTCATCTCATTATCTCTAGCCGCTTTATCCTGTTCTACAGGGTCGCAGGCAAGCTGGAGCCTATCCCAGCTGACTACGGGCAAAAGGCGGGGTACACCCTGGACAAGTCGCCAGGTCATTGCAGGGCTGACACATAGACAACCATTCACACTCACACCTACAGTCAATTTAGAGTCACCAGTTAACCTAACCTGCATGTCTTTGGACTGTAGGGGAAACCAGAGCACCCGGAGGAAACCCACGCAGACATGGGGAGAACATGCAAACTCCACACAGAAAGGCCCTCGCCGGCCACGGGGCTCGAACCCAGACCTTCTTGCTGTGAGGCGACAGCGCTAACCACTACACCGTGCCGCCCCCAGTTACGTTGTGGTCACTATAATTTCCAGGGTGCCAGTAATAGTAGCACGTGTGTTTTTGTTGAAAATAATTATGTCTTGAAGAGGGATTTGTTTTTCTCTGAATAAATTTATTTCAATTAAAGGTTGAATTTTTCTAATTTTTTTTCAGTGTGACATGAGGCTCCTTCACCAAAAAGGTGGATATTTTTTTCCTAA
Organism: Neoarius graeffei; assembly: GCF_027579695.1. Classification (NCBI taxonomy): domain Eukaryota; kingdom Metazoa; phylum Chordata; class Actinopteri; order Siluriformes; family Ariidae; genus Neoarius; species Neoarius graeffei. The sequence continues at coordinate 40,160,921 of NC_083578.1, read as the reverse complement.
CCCTAATTACTAAGCTTTACAAGGTATGCCAATAATCGTAGAGGGCATTGTATACAGTATTTTCAGTGATTGGTGATCTACCGTAGTGGTTTTTAAACCAGTCTTCAGGATCCTTCAGGTGATCGACTCATTTTTTTTGTAAGAACAAGAACTGCACTCTTTTAGGACCAACAGCCCCACAAGAGGGGAAAAAAACCCTTATCAGCAACTTAGCTGCAGCAAGAAATATATTTGACGGTAGCTATTATAATTTCTGCAGAGTTGCTGAAATATTTGCTGACACACTTTGGAGTAAAATCTATTGAGTCAAATTATTTACCATTTATTTAAATATCTTTTGAGTGAGACTGAATACAAGTTGTTACATTCATGGAATCCTTTTATATACGTATAATGAGATGTGATTAGAACATTGTCAGTTTGATAAATAATTTGACAGAATCAAAAGTCCTGCTGCTTTTTATATTTATAGCTTCCTAGTGCAGTGGTATGCATTCTTGCCGATACTGATGGAGCAGGAGATCTCTAAAGTGCAGAGGACAATGTCTGACTTGGAGTCAGTCCTCCAGCAGAAGGATGTTGAGCTAAAAGCCTCGGAGACCCAGCGAAGCATCCTGGAGCAGGACCTGGCCACCTATATCACAGAGTGCAGTGTGGGTTTATATTTACACAGATCATGTATAGTCCATCACTTTTAAATCATATGGCATTTTATCTAAATCATGAATATTTGAATGATTTGTGTGTAGAGTTTGAAGCGCAGTTTGGAGCAGGCTCGTATGGAGGTCTCTCAGGAGGATGATAAAGCTCTGCAGCTGCTCCACAACATCCATGAGCAGAGCAATAAACTGCAAGAGATTAAAGAACAGGTACAGACAGACTTCACATAATCCTTATACAGTATAAATACATTTTAAACTGATGTTTAGTACTACTTTTGAAGTAGTTGAAGTATTTGAAGTTTGAAGTAAAATTGAAGTAGCTACTTCTTCAGTTCGCCGATAGTGCAGCTTCAATATATCTCAAAATGATGGTCTTCACTTATCTGCAGCTACTGATGAATGTGTTTAGGTTCTGAAGTTACGTGAAGATGATGTATGCTGGTGTTTCTCACATTAGTTTTTTGGACCTACCAGGTGGTCCACATGTTAGCTCTATTCCAGCTCTTAACACATTTGTACCATTATAAGATACTGAATGTGTGCAGGTGTTTTATGAGCTATGATAATGCAAAAATGAGGACTGTATGTTGGGGCCAGGGATCGAATGTACACTAGGAGTGAGGAAAGTGCACAACATAAAAGTGACACCTTAAGAGGATTGGGTATTTTTTTTTAATTGTATCTATCCCAATTCTGATTCTGCCTATTTATTCTGGTTCTTATCAATTCCCTGTTCTGATTTATAAAAGAAAAAAAAAGATGTCAAATGTTTAGATGAGGGTTATCAGACTCAAATTCAGCCTGGGCCAGCAAAAGCTCTGAGGTGGTGACACTACGCTGCCCAGGCATTTCCAAAGAAATAGATAATGAGTAATTTTCAGGTTAGTTTACATGGAAAAATAATGTGAAGGAAATGGAACACTAACATAGGAGTTTCATTTAAAAAAAAAAAAGACGAAAACTGTAAACGGATAAGGCCAGATAATGGCGAGCCCACACAGTGAGGAAGTAAATCCTCTCCTTCCCTCCCCAATTCAAGCCATGACTACATTCACACTGCTTAAAGCAGGATTCATGTCTGCAGGAATTAACTATTAAGCTTGGGCAGGAAAGCCCACCCAAAGCCAGCTGATTGACAGCTTGGCCCCTGAAGAAAAGGAAAAAGCAATAGGGGGAAAAAACAAAACAAAAAAAACAGTAGAGATAAGCAATGGGGAAGGGCAAAAGCAATAAAGATAATTTTCTTATTCTTTTATTTTTATTCATTTTCTTATTCTTTTACAGATTTATTTTTTTTTATAAAACTTTTGTGTCACCATATCTGGGACCCTGAAGAGCCATAATTTATATATATATATATATATATATATATATATATATATATATATATATATATATATATGACAGACATACATACATACATACATATACACATACATACATATAAAAAATATATAATTTCATGAAAAGTTCAGGTTCTTATAATTTAATTCAAAAAGGTAAACTTTCATATATTCTGTATACATTACAGTGGTGCTTAGAATTTTCTATATTTTTGCATAAATATGACCTAAAACATGATCAGATTTTCACATAAATCCTAAAAGTAGATAAAGAGAACCCAGTTAAACAAATGAGACAAAAATATTATACTTGGTCATTTATTTATTGAGGAAAATGATCCAATATTACATATCTGAGTGGCAAAAGTCAAGTCAAGTTTATTTGTATAGCGCTTTTAACAATAAACATTGTCGCAAAGCAGCTTTACAGAATTTGAACAACTTAAAATATGAGCTAATTTTATCTCTAATCTATCCCCAATGAGCACATCTGTGGCGACAGTGGCAAGGAAAAACTCCCTCAGATGACATGAGGAAGAAACCTCGAGAGGAACCAGACTCAAAAGGGAACCCATCCCCATCCGGGAAACAACAGACAACATGACTAACATTAACAGTCCTAACATAAAGTCAGCTTTGTTGATGCTATAAACCCACCACCGACGGAAACCCGAGTGCAAAACCATTCGACAACTGTAATCCCAAAGTCATCAAGTCAACTGCAGTCCTAAAGTCAGCAAGTCAACTGCAGTCCCCAGCCACAAAAGCACCACTGCAAGAGTCCAGAGCATCCTCCAGGTGCGACCCTCAACTGTCCACATGGGGCTGCCTTCCATAGGAGCGATGCGATGAGACTCCAACCAGACACAGGGCACCAGGATGGATCAGGCAGGTCCGAGGAGCAGAAGAGGTCAGCATCTCGATCCCAGGACTGACATGTAACTCAGAGGGACAGATTTGGGGGGGGGAGAAAACACAGGTTGTTAGGTATGCCCAATGTCACCTGAATAAGTAGGAACAGTATACATATTGCACTGAGTACAAGCGGGGACTCCGGCAACTAACTATGACAGCATAACTAAAAGGAGAGAGCCAGAAGGTAACACAGGCATGAGGGAGCCCCGGGACATAAAGCAGCCAGCCAGCCACTACACCATCAACAAACTCGAGTGAGCAAGCGAGTGGGGACTGACAGCATCCATACATCCCAGTTTACCAAAACACTCTGTCTGAGGACCCTCCAGATCTACACCTTTACCTCATAAACACCATTAACAAAAGGCTTGACTAAACAGATATGTTTTCAGCCTAGACTTAAACACTGAGACTGTGTCTGATTCCCGAACACTACTTGGAAGGCTGCCCCATAACTGTGTGGCTTTGTAAGAAAAGGCTCTGCCCCCTGATGTAGCCTTCACTATACTAGGTACCAGCAGATAGACTGCACCTTTTGATCTAAGTAGGGTCATAGAGGACCAGAAGTTCACTCAGGTACTGTGGTGCAAGAACATTTAGTGCTTTAAAGGTCAATAGTAGTACCTTATAATCAATACAAAATTTGATTGGGAGCCAATCCAGTGTAGATAAGACAGGGGTGATGTGGTCATATTTTCTAGTTCTAGTAAGGACTCTTGCTGCTGCATTTTGAACTAAATGGAGCTTGTTTATGCACTTATTGGAACATCCAGACAGTAAGGCATTACAATAATCCAACCTGGAGGTAACAAAAGAATGAGCTAGTTTTTCCGTGTCATGTAGTGACATTAAATTTATTATCTTAGCAATATTTCTGAGATGAAAGAAAGCTATCCGGGTAATGTTATCAATGTGAGTTTCAAATGAAAGACTGGGGTCAATAATCACTCCAAGGTCTTTTACTGTTGCACGTGAAGAAACAGAAAGGCCATCCAGAGTTACTGTGTAATCAGGAAACTTACTTCTAGCTGCATGTGGTCCTAGTGCAAGTACTTCAGTCTTGTCAGAGTTAAGCAGAAGGAAGTTAATAAGCATCCAGTGTCTAATGTCCTTTACACATTTCTCAATTCTATTAAGCTAGTGTCTCTCATCAGGTTTTGCAGAAATATACAACTGTATGTCATCAGCATAACAGTGGAAACTAACACAATGTTTATGAATAATATCACCCAGAGGTAACATATATAAAGAAAAAAAGCAGTGAACCCAAGACAGAACCTTGTGGAACACCAAACTTTACCTCAGTACGTCTAGAAATATCACCATTTATATCAACATACTGATAGCGATCAGTTAAATAAGAGCTGAGCCAGGAGAGGGCCGTTCCCTTAACTCCCACAACATTTTCTAGTCTATCTAGAAGAATGGAATGATCAATGGTATCAAATGCTGCACTAAGGTCAAGCAACACAAGCAGCAAGACACAGCCCTGATCAGATGCCAACAGTAGGCCATTTACTACTTTAACCAGAGCTGTCTCTGTGCTATGATGAGGTCTAAATCCTGACTGATACATTTCATGGATGTTATTCCTATGTAAATATGAGCATAACTGCTGCGCCACAGCTTTTTCAAGGATCTTGGAGATAAAGGGGAGGTTTGATATTGGCCGATAATTGGACAGCTGACAGGGATCAAGGTCAGGTTTTTTAATCAGGGGTCTGATAACTGCTAGTTTAAAGGATTTGGGTGCATAGCCAATCCTAAGAGAAGAATTTATTATTTTTAGAAGCGGTTCAATTACTTCAGGTATTATCTGTTTGAATAGACATGTAGGTAAGGGATCTAGTACCCAAGTTGAGGCTTTTGATGCCGAGATTAATGAAAGTAATTCAGTTTCTTTTAGGGGAGTAACACATTCTAATTGATGATCTGATACAGTTATATTGTTAACTACAGGGTCACATTGTCTGACCTTAAATTAGTAGTTTGAATTTTTTGTCGGATATTCTCAATTTTGTCATTCAAAAAATTAATGAAACTGTTGCTACAGTACTACATACTACATGTATGGATGTGTCTATAGTGGACTTATTCCTGGTTAATTTTGCTACAGTATTAAATAAGAATCTAGGATTATTTTTGTTATCTTCTATTAGGGAGGAGAGATATGTTGATCTAGCAGCACTAAGAGCTTTTCTACTAGTATACTTCAGGAAGCTCTCCTTCCACGCTAATTTCAACACTACCAATTTTTTTTTACACCATTTACATTCCAATTTTCAAGTGGTCTGTTTTAATGTGCAAGTGTCATCATTATACCAGGGTGCTAATTTTTTGTCTCTGACCATTTTCCTTTTAAGAGGAGCAACATTATCTAAGGTATGGCGGAATGTTGACTCTAAGCATTCAGTTGCCTGATCAAGTTCTGCAGGGGCTGACAGTGACCCAGTCAAAGGTGATAACTCTGGGAGATCATTTATAAAGCTCTGTGCAGTAGTTGATGTGAATGTACGTTTAATACAGTAGCATGGTGAGGTGCATGTATTATTACTCAGACATAGTTTGAATGAGATGAGATAATGATCTGAGAACTTCAGACTGTGGAAGTATGACTATATTTTCCACGTTTAACCCGAATGTTAGTATTAGATCGAGGGTGTGACCACAATTATGGGTCAGTCCTATGACATTCTGATTAACCCCTACTGAATCTAAAATGGACACAAATGCTGTTTTCGAAGGGTCTTCTGGGTTATTGAAGTGAATATTAAAATCTCCGACAACTAAAGCTTTGTCTAAGGAAATAACCAGATCTGAGAAAATCTGCAAATTCAGAATGAAACTCAGAATATGGCCCCGGGGGCCTGTAAATAATAAGTAATGGAATTAACTGGGTAGACTTATTTTTGCGAGGCTACATACATTATATGAGGATGAAGAACTTCAAATGTATTAAATTTATAACCAGGTTTTTGTGTTACAACTAGATAATCATTATAAATAACTGCAACGCCTCCTCCTCTGCCAGTTAGACAAGGCTGGTGTATATACGGTAACTGTATCCAGGAGGACTCGTTTCATTTAATGCTATATATTCATTTTGGCTCCATCCATGTTTCAGTTAAACAAAGTACATTAAACCCCTGATCAGTAATGAGTTCATGAACCATTAGCACTTTAGATGTAAAAGATCTAATATTTAATAGCCCCACCTTTAGATCAAAGGTGCTGGCAGCAGCTGTACAGTCAGTATGATCTAATTTTATATTGATTAGGTTACTGGAACAAACTCTCTGAATATTTAGACTTTTTTGTTGAGCTCGGGGAACAGACAGTCTCGATGTAGTGGACCCTGAGTGACAACTCTGTGCAGCTAGCAGACAGTTGGTTTAGCCTGTTCGTCTGCTCCTTGGCCTTGGCTCTGGATTGTCAAAAATTAGCTAGGCCTGTTCTGAGACTATGACCTATGCCGCAGGAAATGAGAGCAGCACCTTCCCGAGTGGAATGGATACTGTCCCGCCCTAACAGGCCAGCAGTGCTCTCAAAATTAGCCCAATTATCTATAAAGCCCACACTGTTTTCAGAGCACCACCTGGACAACCAGCAGTTCAGCAACCATAACCTGCTGTGAGCTACATCGCCACACCGCATTGGGATGGGGTCAGAGCATACTACAACATCGGACATTGCCTTCACTAATTTAAACACCTCTACAAAGTTCCTCTTAGTAACCTCAGACTGATGAAGGCATATATCATTAGCTCCTGCATGGATAACTATCTTTGAGAACCTGTGCTTGCCTAGGACCCGAAGATTACCTGCTATGTCCAGCACCCTGGCTCCTGGTATACACCTGACTAAAGCTGCTGGTGCCCCTAAAGGCTGAGCTAATTTCACATGCCATATGATAGAGTCCCCTATAACCAGAGCTCTTTCAGGTTTCTCAGCAGGTGCATCACTAAGGAGAGCAAATCTGTTTGACACATGACATGGAGAGGAGTGGTGTTCCTGTGGGCAAGCCTCAGCGGTAGCTTTGGCTCTATGCTTATGCCGCCAAGCCGTCACCCATTCGCCCCGCTGTAAGGGCTCTAATGCCGGAGTTGGGGCATTACTAACTCCACCTAGGGCATCCAGACTTTCCCCTACAGAAACTACTCTGTTCTCATGCTCACTGACCTTCTCTAAAGCCTGGACACGCGCTTCTAGCACTGTAATCTTCTCCGTCAGAGAGCTAATTAATCTGCACTTATCGCAAATAAAGCTATCACTAGCAATAAACAGGCTGAAAGTGTGCCATGATGAAAAGATTCATGTACCTTAATCGAAGATCTGTTGATATTAAAGCAGATCTGATGTAGATGGCCTCCGCTTGTGGTCTTTACGCAGGACGAGAAAAAAAAGAAAAAGAAAGCTTCCGGTCTCAGCGTCCTTCCAAAAAAAGAGAGAGAAAAAAGGAAAGTGAAAGTGGAAAGTACAAAAAGGAAAGCGACAGTACAATAAAAATGAAGAGGATACTGGAAAATTATTTGTAGAAAAATTTTTTAAAAGATTAGTAATTAACACTAACACTCGTGGAAAAAAAGACTCGTCGCAAACAACTCAGGAACCAGGAAGTGCGTAGCACAGAATGTGCATGCGCAACCCAATCTGCAAAAAAGTATGTGGACCTCTAGGTAATTTGAAGGTGAAATTAGAGTCAGGTGTTTTCAATCAATGGGATGGCAATCGGATGTGAGTGGGCACCCTGTTTTATTTAAAGAACAGGGATCTATCAAAGTCTTCACAACACACGTTTGTGGAAGTGTATCATGGCACGGACAAAGGAGATTTCTGAGGAAAAGCGTTGCTGATGCTCATCAGGCTGGAAAAGCTTACAAAACCATCTGTAAAGAGCTTGGACTCTACCAATCCACAGTCAGACAGACTGTGTACAAATGGAGGAAATTCAAGACCATTGTTACCCTCTCCAGGAGTGGTCGACCAACAAAAAATCACTCCAAGAGCAAGGCATGTAATAATCGGTGAGGTCACAAAGGACCTCAGGGTAACTTCTAAGCAAATGAAGGCCTCGATCACATTGGCTAATGTTCATGAGTCCACCATCAGGAGAATACTGAACAACAATGGAGTGCATGGCAGGGTTGCAAGGAGAAAGCCACTGCTCTCCAAAAAGAACATTGATGCTCATCTGCAGTTTGCTAAAGATCACGTGGACAAGCCAGAAGGCTCCCTATTTGTGTGCTTGAGTCTGGTGCAGCTCGAGTGGCTGCGTGTGCTCACGGAGAGCGTTGCTTCCGCTCTTTGGACTCACTCGTTATGAGAAACACCTGATACTGATTTGAGAGCAATCGGCACAATCTCCCCGTTTTATTTAAAGAACAGGGATCTATCAAAGTCTGAGCTTCACAACACATGTTTGTGGAAGTGTATCAAGGCACGAACAAAGGAGATTTCTGAGGACCTCAGAAAAAGCATTGTTGATGCTCATCAGGCTGGAAAAGGTTTCAAAACCATCTCTAAAGAGTTTGGACTCCACCAATCCACAGTCAGACAGATTGTGTACAAATGGAGGAAATTCAAGACCATTGTTCCCCTCCCCAGAAGTGGTTGACCAACAAAGATCACTCCAAGAGCAAGGAGTGTAATGGTTGGCGAGGTCACAAAGGACCCCAGGGTAACTTCTAAGCAACTGAAGGCCTCTCTCACATTGGCTAATGTTAATGTTCATGAGTCCACCATCAGGAGAATACTGAACAACAATGATGTGCATGGCAGGGTTGCAAGGAGAAAGTCACTGCTCTCCAAAAAGAACATTGCTGCTCATCTGCAGTTTGCTAAAGATCACGTGGACAAGCCCGAAGGCTATTGGAAAAATGTTTTGTGGATGGATGAGACCAAAATAGAACTTTTTGGTTTAAATGAGAAGCGTTATGTTTGGAGAAAGGAAAACACTGCATTCCTGCATAAGAACCTTATCCCATCTGTGAAACATGGTGGTGGTAGTATCATGGTTTGGGCCTGTTTTGCTGCATCTGGGCCAGGACGGCTTGCCATCATTGATGGAACAATGAATTCTGAATTATACCAGCGAATTCTAAAGGAAAATGTCAGGACATCTGTCCATGAACTGAATCTCAAGAGAAGGTGGGTCATGCAGCAAGACAACAACCCTAAGCACACAAGTCATTCTACCAAAGAATGGTTAAAGAAGAATAAAGTTAATGTTTTGGAATGGCCAAGTCAAAGTCCTGACCTTAAACAAATCGAAATGTTGTGGAAGGACCTGAAGCGAGCAGTTCATGTGAGGAAACCCACCAACATCCCAGAGTTGAAGCTGTTCTGTACAGAGGAACGGGCTAAAATTCCTCCAAGCCAGTGTGCAGGACTGATCAACAGTTACCGCAAACATTTAGTTGCAGTTATTGCTGCACAAGGGGGTCACACCAGATACTGAAAGCAGAGGTTCACATACTTTTGCCACTCACAGATATGTAATATTGGATCATTTTCCTCAATAAATAAATGACCAAGTATAATATTTTTGTCTCATTTGTTTAACTGGGTTCTCTTTATCTACTTTTAGGACTTGTGTGAAAATCTGATGATGTTTTAGGTCATATTTATGCAGAAATATAGAAAATTCTAAAGGGTTCACAAACTTTCAAGCACCACTGTAGTTAAATGTGTGTGTTATTATAATCAGTGTTGAAAAGATATAACAAATTAAGTTTAATTTGGGAGTGGTACAACAAGCAAATGGCACCCATTCGGTGGAATGTCCCATATACAGGTGTGGAAAAAAAATTAAGAGACCTTTTTTTTCCCTTAAATCCCCAATGTGCAATATAATGTGCAATATAAAGTGCAATATCTCTCCTGCTGCCCCCTTTTCCCTCTCCTCTCTCTCCCCCCTTCCTCTCTTCTCCATATCTTATTCTTTTTATATTTGTATATGTAAATACTTAATTTATTTTAATCTATCTAGAAGTTTTTCTCTATTTCTTTTTTCTGTTTATCTGTAATGATGCTGCTAGAATCTTAATTTCCCTGAGGGACCCCTCCCAAAGGGATCAATATAGTTTTATCTAATCTAATCTCTAATCTAATCTAAATCAGCATCTCTATGTATGGAAGCCATTTCATTCCAGTGTCTGTGCTGGAATTCCAAGCACACATTATTTTACTTAATGAGGTACTGATTATGTGAACACCTGAACCAAATCTTATTTAACAAGGAAAAGTATAAAAAACCACTCCTGTGGCCATCACTATCCTCTTGCAATAGGACCAATTTGGATAGCAAAATCAGTGCTATTAATACCTGAAATTTAATTGGAACGCAAAAATATCTATTCATCATGCCAAAAGAGTTAACAAAGAAATATTTTTAGTAAGAAAAAAAGGGTTCAAATCTGGTTTTACTGGCAGAGGGATACAGTGAGCATCAGGTTGCTTCCATCCTAAAATTTTGAAGGTGGTGGTTCATAAGAACAAGGTCAAGCAGCAGACACTGAGGACAACACAGTTACAAACTAGCAGAAGGCAAAAACAACTCTCCACTGACCAGGCTGATCATCAACTCCTTTGAATGTCACTCAACAACCATAGGATGACAAAGTGACCTACAAAATGAATGGCAAATGGCAGCTGGGGTTTAGTGCACAGCAAGGATGGTTCAAAACAGGCTCTTCTGGGTGGGGTTGAAGTCATGCAAAGCTAGAAAAAAGCCCTTCGTCAATGAGAAGCAAAGAAGAGCCAGGCTGAGGTTTGCTAAAGACCATAAGAATTGGACCATAGAGGAATGGAGTAAGGTCATCTACTCTGATGAGTCCAAATTTTCAACTCACTTTATTCCTCTGCCAGTAAAGCCAGAATTGAACCCTTCTTTTTCTCACTCAAAAGTTTTTTTTAACTCTTTTCGCTTGATCAATGGGTATTTTTGTATTCCAATTAAATTTAAGGTACTACTAGCACTGTTTTTGCCATCCAAATTGGTACTATTGCAAGGGGATAGCGATGATCACGGCAGTGGTTTTTATACTTTTCGTCATTAAATAAGATTTGGTTCAAGTGATCACCTAATCAGTACTTCATTCAGTAAAATTAGATGTGCTTGTGTTGTGTTGGAATTCCAGCACAGACACTGGATTGAAATGGCTGCCATACAGTGCCTTGCAAAAGTATTCATACCCCTTGAACTTTTTCACATTTTTCCACCTTACAACCACAAACTTAAAAGTTTTTTATTGAGATTTTATGTGATAGACTAACACAGAGTAGCACATAATTGTGAAGTGAAACAAAAATGATAAATGGTCTTCAAAATTTTAAACAAATAAAAATCTGAAAAATGTGATGTGCATTAGTATTCAGCCCCCTGTCCTCTGATACCTCTAAATACAGTCCAGTGCAATCAATTGCCTTCAGAAGTCATCTAATTAGTTAAAAGAGTCCTACTGTGTGTAATTTACTCTCAGCATAAATACACTTGTTCTGTGAAGGCCTCAGTGGTTTGTTAGAGAACACTGAAGAGCAAACAGCATCATGAAGACCAAAGAACTCACCAGACAGGTCAGGGATAAAGTTCTGGAGAAGTTTAAAGCAGGGTTAGGTTATAAAAAAAATCCCAAGCTCTGAACAGCTCAAGAAGCACTGTTCAATCCATCATTCAAAAATGGGAAAAGTATGGCACAACTGCAAACCTACCAAGACATGGCCATCCACCTAAACTGACAGAGCGAGCAAGGAGAGCACTGGTCAGAGAAGTAGCCAAGAGGCCCATGATCACTCTGGAGTTGCTGCAGAAATACACAGCTCAGGTGGGAGAATCTGTGCACAGGACAACTATAAGTCATACACTCCACAAATCTGGCCTTTTTGGAAGAGTGGCAAGAAGAAAGCCATTGCTGAAAGACAGGCAAAAGAAATCCTGTTTGCAGTTTGCCAGAAGCCATGTAGGGGACACAGCCAACATGTGGAAGAAGGTGCTTTGGTCAGATGAGACCAAAGTTGAACTTTTTGGCCTAAATGCAAAGCGCTATGTGTGGCAGAAAACTAACACTGCTCATCACCCTGCACACACCATCCCCACTGTGAAACATGGTGGTGGCAGCATCATGCTATGGGGATGCTTTTCTTCAGCAGGGACAGAGAAGCTGATCAGAGTTGATGGGAAGATGGATGGAGCTAAATACAGGGCAATCCTGGAAGAAAACCTGTTGGAGGCTGCAAAAGACTTGAGACTGGGAAGAAGATTCACCTTCCAGCAAGACAATGACCATAAACATACAGCCAGAGCTACAATGGAATGGTTTAGATCAAAGAATATTCATGTGTTAGAATGGCCCAGTCAAAGTCCAGACCTAAATCCCATTGAGCATCTGTGGCAAGACTTGAAAATTGCTGTTCACAGACGCTCTCCATCCAATCTGGCTGAGCTTGAGTTATTTTGCAAAGAAGAATGGGCAAAAATTTCAGTGTCTAGATGTGCAAAGCTGGTAGAGACATACCACAAAAGACTTGCAGCTGTAATTGCAGCAAAAGGTGGCTCTACAAAGTATTGACGCAGGAGGGCTGAATACTAATGTACAGCACATTTTTCAGATTTTTATTTGTTTAAAATTTTGAAGACCATTTATCATTTTCGTTTCACTTCACAATTATGTGTCATGGTCCTACCTGTGGGCTTCTCTCTTCAGGTAACATCTCCACTCAGCATTACCGGCCACGCCCACTCTCACTTCCTCTTATTAACTTTCAGTGACTGCCATTGGCTGTTGCCGATCACCTGCTTCCCCCCGTGTGTATTTAAGCTGCAGTTCTCCCAAGCCTCAGTGTCAGATCGTCTGCAACTTCCAGCGTGATAACCTGCTCTGTATTCCTACTACTCTGACTCCAGACGATATTCTGTTCTGTCTGACTCTGTCTGCTCTCCAGCCCCAGTAACCTGATCTGCCTTCTGTCCTGCGACTCTGCCTCTTGCCTGCCTCTCCTGTACCTTCGCCTGATCTCCAGCTTGCTGAGGGACTATTGCTGGGAGACTGCCTGAAACCCAAGTGCTGTCAGCCTACAGCCACACCTCTCTGACAATGCCTGATCCTATCTGATCTCAGAAGCTAAGCAGGGTCGGGTCTGGTCAGTACTTGGATGGAGACTTCAGACGTCACCACCACGCTCCCACCAGCCATCCTTGCCTTTCAGTCCTCCTGCCACTGAACTACACACATTCTCCCTGTTATTATTAAACTGTGGTTTGAGTGCATTTGATCTCCTCTCCTGTCTGGTCCTTGACAGAACAATCTGACCAAGACATGGAGTCAGCGCCCGAACCCTCTACTCTAGACCGGCTGCAGCGCACCGAAGGAGATGTCAGTCGGATGTCTGCCGACGTTGCAGCCCTGATCCAGCTTGGTCATCAGCTCCAGCAACAACGACTGGACCAAGCACTCCAGCTGCTCACCGCCCTAGCACCCCCTGCTCCTCCGAGTCAACCATCGCCGCCCCTCGTTGCATCAGCCCCTGTCATACCCGCCGCTGACTGGCCAGCTCCGGGAGGTGCTCCTGCTGCACTCGATGCCCTGGAACCCAAGGTCGGCAGTCCGGAGCATTTTGACAGTGACCCCTCCCAAGTCTGTGCTTTCCTGACCAGCTGCCGGTTGCTGTTCGACCTGCAGCCCAGAACCTTCACGTCGGAGGCAGCAAAGGTGGCCTTTATCATCACTCATCTGACTGGCTGTGTCCGCCTGTGGGGGACTGCTGAGTATGAATGCCGGACACCGGCGTGTGCCTCCTTCTCCCTGTTTGCAGCGGAGATGATTAAGGTCTTCGACCTGGGCTCGTCGGCGGTAGAGGCATCCGGAGGACTGATGAGTATTCGCTAAGGCAGACGAACAGTGGCTGACTACTCTATCGATTTCCGGACCTTGGCCCAGCGCAGCAAGTGGAACATGCAGGCGCTGGTGGACACCTTTCTGCACAGCCTGGCTGAGTACATGAAGGACGAATTGGTCTCGTACGAACAACCATCGACACTCAATGAGGCCATCGCCCTGGCCGTCCGCATTGACCGCCGGGTCCAGACCCGTCGACGAGAGAGGGCCTGCCAGAATCAGTCAGTCATCAGCGCACGGAGAAGCCCGAGCTCACCGGACATAGGAGGGGCCCGGCTGAGCTCAATGATCATCTAATCCTCCACCAGCCAGAAACCTATGCTCCAAGTTTGCCTTCGTCTGTCGGATTCCACCCACACCCTGTCCACCCTGGTTGACTCTGGCGCCGAGGCTAACATCATGGACACCGAGCTTGCGCACCAGTTGGGTCTGCAAAGCCATTGCTTATCCTCTCCCATTCCAGCCAGGGCGCTGGATGGCCATCTCCTTGGCACCGTCACCTGCCTCACTACCCCTGTCCTGATGACTCTGTCAGGCAACCACCACGAAACCATCCAGTTTCACCTGCTCTGTTCCCCCGGCTAACCTCTCATCCTGGGCTATCCATGGCTCCGCCAGCACAGTCCTCACCTCGACTGGGCCACTGGAGCGATAAGAGAATGGGGCAAGGACTGCCACCAGACCTGCTTACGAGCCTCCACTCTAACCCCTCGTACTCCACCTGCCAGCTCTGCCCCCAACCTCACTAATGTCCCAGTGTGTTATCACAGCCTTCGGGAGGTATTCAGCAAAGCCAAGGCCACTTCCTTGCCTCCTCACCGGCCCTACGACTGCGCCATTGATCTCCTCCCAGGCACTGCACCACCCAAGGGCCGTCTCTACTCTCTGTCCACCCCGGAAAGGAAGGCAATGGAGGCCTACATCAGTGACTCTCTGGCTGCCGGCCTCATCCGTCCATCCTCTTCTCCCACCGGCGCTGGGTTCTTCTTCGTGGGAAAGAAGGATGGATCCCTGCGCCCCTGCATCGATTACAGGGGTCTCAATGACATCACCATCAAGAACCGATACCCTCTCCCACTGCTTACCTCTGCCTTCGAGCTGCTCCAGGGAGCCACGATCTTCACCAAACTTGATCTCCAGAATGCCTACCACCTGGTTCGGATAAGGGAGGGAGACGAGTGGAAGACCGCGTTCAACACCCCCACCGGTCACTATGAATACCAGGTGATGCCATTTGGCCTTACCAACACACCAGCAGTAGTCCAGGCTCTGGTGCATGATGTCCTGCGAGATATGTTGAACAAGTTCGTGTTCGTTTTCCTTGACGACATCCTGATCGTCTCAAAAACCCTGTCCAAACACACCCAGCATGTCCAGCAAGTGCTCTGTCGTCTCCTTGAAAACTCCCTCTTCGTCAAGGCAGAGAAGTGTGAGTTTCATGCCAAGTCTGTGGTGTTCCTGGGGTACATCGTGGCAGAGGGGAGCATCCAGATGGACCCTGCTAAAGTCTCAGCAGTGACTTCATGGCCAGTACCAGAGAGCAGGAAGAAGCTTCAGCAGTTCCTGGGCTTCGCTAATTTCTACAGGAAATTCATTCGTAATTACAGCACCGTTGCGTCACCCCTCACCGCCTTGACCAGCACCAAACAGCCCTTCACCTGGACTCCGGCTGCCAGTGAAGCCTTTGCCACCCTCAAGGCTCGGTTCACCACTGCTCCCGTCCTCCAGATGCCAGATGCGGAGTGGCAATTCATCGTTGAGGTGGATGCCTCGGATGTGGGAGTTGGGGCAGTGCTCTCACAGAGGTCAGCGGATGACAACAAACTCCACCCCTGTGCATTCTTCTCCCGCCGGCTATCGCTGGCTGAATGCAATTACGACATAGGCAACTGGGAACTGCTGGCGGTCAAGCTCACCCTGGAGGAATGGCGTCACTGGCTGGAGGGGTGCGTAGTCCCATTCCTGGTCTGGACAGACCATAAGAATCTGGAATACATCCGCACCGCCAAACGACTCAACCCCAGACAGGCCCGCTGGGCTCTCTTTTTCACCAGATTCAATTTCACCCTTTCATACCGGCCCAGATCTCACAACACCAAGCCTGACGCACTCTCCCACCAGTTCCAGAAGGATGATGCCTCCTCCAAGGATCTGGCTCCCATCCTACCTGACCCCTGTATCGTTGCTGCTCTGACCTGGGACATTGAAGAACGAGTGCGGGAAGCCCTCTGTGACCAACCCAGCCCCAGTGCATGCCCTGCTAGTCGCCTCTTTGTTCCTGAAGACCTGCAATCCCAGGTTATACAATGGGGACACGACTCCCGTCTAGCCTGCCACCCTGGTTCCACTCGCACATACCACCTGCTCGCCCAACGGTTCTGGTGGCCGTCTATGAACAGGGATGTGCGAGACTTCGTCCGAGCCTGCCCTACCTGTAATCAGAATAAATCCTCCAGCCGGCCTCCTGCCGGTTTACTCCAGCCTCTGCCCGTGCCTATGCGACCCTGGTCCCACATTTCCCTGGATTTTGTTACGGGTCTACCCCCTTTTAACGGGATGACTATCATACTCACCATCGTGGACCGTTTTAGCAAGATGGCACACTTTGTTCCCCTCCCAAAACTACCGTCGGCCAAAGAGACCACCCAGATCGTCCTGCAGCAGGTCTTCCACATCCATGGGCTGCCCAGGGACATCGTTTCAGACCGGGGGCCGCAATTCACCTCCTCTTTCTGGAAGGAATTCTGTCACCTGCTCGGGGCCACCACCAGCCTCACCTCTGGATTCCGACCCCAGTCCAACGGCCAGTCTGAGCGGACTAACCAGGAGTTGGAGAAGGCACTTTGGTGCATGGCGTCACGCAACCCTAGGGCCTGGTGTGAGCACCTGCTGTGGGTGGAATACTCTCACAACTCCCTCACCAGCTCAGCCACTGGACTGTCCCCATTCCACTGCGTGTATGGCTACCAACCACCCCTGTTCCCCAGCCAGGAGGGAGAGGTCACCTGCCTGTCTGCCCTCACCTATGCACGCCGATGCCACCGCACCTGGTCTCAAGCCCCTGCTGCACTCCTCAAGTCAGTCACCAGCTACTCCATTGGAGCCAACCGGCAGAGGACGCCTGCGCCCACCTACCGGGTGGGCCAGAAGGTGTGGTTGTCAGCCAAGGACCTGCCCCTCCAGGTGGAGTCTCGTAAGCTGGCACCTCGGTTCGTCGGACCATTTCCGATCCAGAGGATAATCAGTCAGTCTGCAGTCAGGCTCCGACTGCCCAAGTCTATGAGAGTGCACCCCACCTTCCACATCTCAAAGATTAAGCCAGTGCACGAGAGCCCGCTGGTCCCAGCTGCACTTTCTCCTCCTCCTCCTCCTCCTCCTCCTCCTCATCTCATCGATGGTGGCCCGGTCTACTCCGTCCGGTGACTGCTGAAGTCACGGCGCAGGGGCAGGGGCCTCCAATACCTGGTGGATTGGGAGGGCTATGGTCCTGAGGAGAGGATGTGGGTTCCTGCTGGGAGAATTTTAGACTGTACCCTCATCAGCACCTTTCATCGCCTGCATCCGGACCAGCTGGCCAACCGGAGGGGTCGACCAAGGGGTCCTTGTCGGAATGACGATGCGCCAACCGCTACTGTCCCCGAGTCTGATTCTAAACCAGATCCTGAGGCCTTGGACACTGACCGGTCAGAGGAGTTCTGACCCTCCACCGGTATTCCCCCTCCTCCCGCCCGTCTTGGTGGATCTGGGGATAGGGACTTCTGGAGCCATCCCTTGGGGGGGTTCTGTCATGGTCCTACCTGTGGGCTTCTCTCTTCAGGTAACATCTCCACTCAGCATTACCGGCCACGCCCACTCTCACTTCCTCTTATTAACTTTCAGTAACTGTCATTGGCTGTTGCCGATCACCTGCTTCCCCCCTGTGTGTATTTAAGCTGCAGTTCTCCCAAGCCTCAGTGTCAGATCATCTGCAACTTCCAGCGTGATAACCTGCTCTGTGTTCCTACTACTCTGACTCCAGACGATATTCTGTTCTGTCTGACTCTGTCTGCTCTCCAGCCCCGGTAACCTGATCTGCCTTCTGTCCTGTCAACTCTGCCTCTTGCCTGCCTCTCCTGTACCTTCGCCTGATCTCCAGCTTGCTGAGGGACTACTGCTGGGAGACTGCCTGAAACCCAAGTGCTGTCAGCCTACAGCCACACCTCTCTGACAATGCCTGATCCTGTCTGATCTCAGCTGCTAAGCAGGGTCAGGCCTGGTCAGTACTTGGATGGGAGACCTCAGACATCACCATCATGCTCCCACCAGCCATCCCTGCCTCTCAGTCCTCCTGCCACTGAACTACACACACATTCTCCCTTTTCCCCTGTTATTATTAAACTGTGGTTTGAGTGCATTTGATCTCCTCTCCTGTCTGGTCCTTGACATTATGTGCTACTCTGTGTTGGTCTATCACATAAAATCTCAATAAAAAAACTTTTAAGTTCGAGGTTGTAAGGTGGAAAAATGTGAAAAAGTTCAAAGGGTATGAATACTTTTGCAAAGCACTGTACATACACTGCCAAAAATTGAAAACTGAATTTGAGGAGAAAATTACTTAATGCTAGTGAAATTATCTTGTGGCATGGACCGATATTTTTACTTGATAAGACATCTTAGAATAAGTTGGTTGCAATCTAGAACTAGGTTTAATATCTCAGAATTGGTGTCTTTTATTCTTCAAATAGGAAATGCTAGATCGTTTCAACTATCTCATCTCATTATCTCTAGCCGCTTTATCCTTCTACAGGGTCGCAGGCAAGCTGGAGCCTATCCCAGCTGACTACGGGCAAAAGGCGGGGTACACCCTGGACAAGTCACCAGGTCATCACAGGGCTGACACAGACAGCCATTCACACCTACGGTCAATCTAGAGTCAGCAGTTAACCTAACCTGCATGTCTTTGGACTGTGGGGGAAACCGGAGCACCCGGAGGAAACTCACGCGGACAACATGCAAACTCCACACAGAAATGCCCTCGCCGGCCCCGGGGCTTGAACCCAGGACCTTCTTGCTGTGAGGCGACAGCGCTAACCACTACACCAACGTGCCACCCCGTTTCAACTATTTTCAAGATATTTTCACTTATTAAGATATCATCTTTTGCAGTGTAGAGATGTAATAAATTGAAGTGGTCACTTAATTTTTTTCAGAGCTGTCCAGGTGTATCTGTGAGAGAGAATACACACACACACACACACACACACACATGCGCGCACACACACACACACACACACGAGGGGGCTGCAAAAGTAGGTATACAGTAAGGATTATTCAGAGTATTACCAGTATTATAATCAATAAAATAACGTTTTGTGCAAACATTTTGTTTTTCATTACCTACTTTTGCAGCCCCCTGTATATGTATACACACACACACACACACACACACACACACACACACACACACATAATTTGTGTCATGAGTGGGGCTCCATACTCCATAGTTGAGCTCTGTGGGTGCTGTACAATGGCAGTTGCTATGCTACAGATCTGCTGTGAATTCAGGATCATGTAAAAATGGTGAGCAGTTGTGTTCTATGGGTGATTTCATTGTTATTTTTCCTGAAGTTCACACAAAATCAAAGAAGGTTGCGGTTTCATTTTGTGTGAACTTCAGGAAAAATAATACTTAAACAATCCCCGACCCTCTGATCAGTAACCCAGAGCCTTAACCCACTGAGCCACACACCTAGAATTAGGTTTAATAATCCTATATTAAGTTTATTGTAATCCTATGACAGGAAATACTAGATAAATTTGGCAATATTCAAAATATTTTCTTTTTTTCTAGCATATGTTCTATACTATTGTACCTACTATGTGTCAACCAACAGCAATCCAAATACAGTCACTCTTGAATAATTTATGTGAATTGCTCTTGTATTGTGTGGTATTGCAGTTGTACTTCAGTATGATAATTTTTTATTTATTTATTTTTTCCATTCAGGAACATTGTATGTAACTTTCATCATACAGATGTGTTGTAAAAGGAGAAGGTAGGGATGATCCCAAGCCAAGTCGACAGGGAACGCAAAAGAATAAAAAGTGTCCAGAGCAATGAAAATTGTGTGGGGCAGAATCTGCCAGTGTGATAATTTGTCAGGGACATAGAACTTCCTGCTGGTGCTATGGCAGCAGGATATAGCTTCTGACAGTGCGTACATGTGTTGGTTAATTTTAAGTGCATTGGTTAGAGCTATTGACAATATTACATTTGCACCTTTGGACACACAACACTGGACTGTGTTGGACTCATTGTCATTAAGTGTCATGTGTTTTTCTGCCATTGGTGTCAGCTTCCTGCAGTGCATGCGTTAATTAGATGAGCAACACCAGGAGCAACACATTTCTTCCTGCAGCAGATTTAAAGGCACATGGCACATACTGACCTCTTTACAAATGCCCATATAATGTTACCTACTGAAGCCTTGGCTGAATGAGTAAAATGAACTAATGTGCTCCAATCTTCCATATATTTCATGCTTGAAACAGTGGTTCCCAGAAGGCATGGAGTGTGAGTTTAATCCATATACATTTATTATTATTATTATTATTATTATTATTATTCCACATGGACAATAAGGGGAGAGCTAATGGGGGAAAAAACTGCTCTCAGGCACAGTTCTGTTCCTTCAACACTGTGTGCTATTGCACTCGGGTTGCCATGACAACCAAACATGGTAGCCAGGAGTGAAGCGTGTGTATGCAAGATGTATGCAAGCATGGCATACTGGCAAAAAGGCTTCAATTAGTTGCACTCAGTCTTTCAGCTAGTTTCACCATTTACATCCTGTATGTATAAAGACATCTGGTGACAGAGTTATTGAAGATATTTCTTGTCTTTTCCCAGTCTTATGTCTTGTTCAACCAGTGAAGGGAATACGTATTAAGTGCTCTGTGTTAAGCTTTGAGATTTTGTGAAGGCAAATTGCAGCATTATTCTTGAATGGCACTGTCTGATACCACATTGTTTCAAGTTGTTTCAGATTGTTCCACATTGTTTCAGATCTGTTGAGAGAACCAAATCCACAAGTAATTAACTGTCACAACTAATTGTTGAAAGTGCTTGACTGTAGTATTTGGCCAAGCTAATATCCTGCCTGGCCTAAATTTTGCTTGGAATGCTTGAACAAGCATGCCTGGACAAATACCGCATGTAGTACTATTTGGTTTTGTGAGCTTTAATTGATCACTGGTGAAATTTTATAGTTTATGTATGTGAGGTTTTTTTTCTGTTTTGATTTTTTTAGTTTGATGTTCATGTACTAGTGTGTGTGTGTGTGTGTGTACAGTATTATATATATATATATATATACACACACACACACATTTCTCTGCCTCTCCCTTCCCTTATCTTTCCTGCTTCTGCTTCTGCTGTCTCGTCTGTCTATTGTCTATACTTTTGAGAGACACTCTCTCCACACTGCTCTCCAAACTAAAAATCATGGAATTGATAAACTGGTCTCTTCATGCAATTGACACAATTTTCTCAACGAGAAGCCTTGGTTTGGGGGAACCAGCCTGTCCTGCCAGAACGTTCGCAGCTGGCTACACAATGGATGCGTGGGAGAGGTGGCGGGTCGTGTGCCTGGTGGTTCTTTCTGTGGAGGACATTGAAGACATCTACCTATTCGGAACCATGATTACAGGACTTTTGCTGATTGGATTAGACATTGCCCTGGTTTATCGAGGAAATCAGAAAATGGTGACAGCTGTCCAAAGCCCCATAAAGCTGCCCGACATGATTGAAGCGGTGGGCAGAGCTGTTGGCACTCAGACTGTGGCTATTCCGAACTTGAACCGCAACATGGATAACATCATGGAGAAGCTTTTGGCTTTGCAAAGGAAAATGGATCGATTTGGAGACCAGAATGGACAAACAGAGTAGTCGTGTAAAAGAATGTGTCTACTTGCCCCAAGACCAAACAATTCCAATCTTATCTGCTTTCAGCTCCCTCAGCCAGCACTGGCCTTGGCCAAGGCCATTGCTGGGACAACAACTCCCCCTGAAGATCACTGCAGTCAGACTCTCTCATATTCCTTCCCCCACTTCCCACGGTCGTCGCTTTTACCCCCAGTGTGACAAGTGGGTAAGCGCCATCTTTGGCTGCAGGACCGGACTGCTTGTTTGCACTGGGTTACCTATACCTCTGCCCCTCCCCCCTTACCCCCTCCCCCCTCCCATGATTGCCCCCTCCCTCACCCCCTTCCCCCTCGAGTCCCAAGTTTTCATGTTGTAAAGTGTACTATTTTGTGCTTACAGTGGTGCGTGAAAGTTTGTGAACCCTTTAGAATTTTCTATATTTCTGCATAAATATGACCTAAAACATCATCAGATTTTCACACAAGTCCTAAAAGTAGATAAAGAGAACCCAGTTAAACAAATGAGACAAAAATCTTATACTTGGTCATTTATTTATTGAGGAAAACAATCCAATATTACAGATCTGTGAGTGGCAAAAGTATGTGAACCTTTGCTTTCAGTATCTGATGTGACCCCTTTGTTCAGCCATAACTGCAACTAAACATTTCCGGTAACTGTTGATCAGTCTTGCACACCGACTTGGAGGAATTTAAGCCCATTCCTCCGTATGAAACAGCTTCAACTCTGGGATGTTGGTGGGTTTCCTCACATGAACTGCTCGCTTCAGGTCCTTCCACAACATTTCAATTGGATTAAGGTCAGGACTTTGACTTGGCCATTCCAAAACATTAATTTTATTCTTCTTTAACCATTCTTTGGTAGAATGGCTTGTGTGCTTAGGGTCATTGTCTTGCTGCATGACCCACCTTCTCTTGACATTCAGTTCATGGACAGATGTCCTGACATTTTCCTTTAGAATTCGCTGGTGTAATTCAGAATTCATTGTTCCATCAATGATGGCAAGCCATCCTGGCCCAGATGCAGCAAAACAGGCCCAAACCAAGATACTACCACCACCATGTTTCACAGATGGGATAAGGTTCTTATGCTGGAATGCAGTGTTTTCCTTTCTCCAAACATACTGCTTCTAATTTAAACCAGAAAGTTCTATTTTAGTCTCATCCGTCCACAAAATATTTTTCCAATAGCCTTCTGGCTTGTCCACATGATCTTTAGCAAACTGCAGGTGAACAGCAATGTTTTTTTTGAGAGCAGTAGCTTTCTCCTTGTAACTCTGACATGCACACCATTTGTTATTCAGTGTTCTCCTGATGGTGGACTCGTGAACATAACATTAGGGAATGTGAGAGAGGCCTTCAGTTGCTTAGAAGTTACCCTGGGGTCCTTTGTGACCTCGCCAACTATTACACGCCTTGCTCTTGGAGTGATCATTGTTGGTCGACCACTCCTGGGTAGGGTAACAATGGTCTTGAATTTCCTCCATTTGTACACAATCTGTCTGACTGTGGATTGGTGGAGTCCAGACACTTTAGAGATGGTTTTGTAACCTTTTCCAGCCTGATGAGCATCAACAACGCTTTTTCTGAGGTCCTCAGAAATCTCCTTTGTCCGTGCCATGATACACTTCCACAAACACGTGTTGTGAAGCTCAGATGTTGATATATCCCTGTTATTTAAATAAAACAGGGTGCCCACTCACACCTGATTGTCATCCCATTGACTGAAAACACCTGACTCAAATTTCACCTTCAAATTAATTGCTAATCCTAGAGGTTCACATACTTTTGCTACTCACAGATATGGAAACCCACCAACATCCCACAGTTGAAGCTGTTCTGTACATTGGAATGGGCTATAGTTCCTCCAAGCCGGTGTGCAGGGCTGATCAACAGTTACCGGAAACGTTTAGTTGCAGTTATTGCTGCACAAGGGGGTCACACCAGATACTGAAAGAAAAGGTTCACATACTTTTGTCACTCACAGATATGTAATATTGGATCATTTTCCTCAATAAATAAATGACCAAGTATAATATTTTTGTCTCATTTGTTTAACTGGGTTCTCTTTATCTACTTTTAGGACTTGTGTGAAAATCTGATGATGTTTTAGAACATATTTCTGCAGAAATATTGAAAATTCTAAAGGGTTCACAAACTTTCAAGCACCACTCTTTACATTATATTTGTGTATTCATTTTTTCATAATTTATTTCAAAAAGGTAAAAAAAATCCATGTATTTTCTACAGAGTTTTTAAATATTTACACAAAGAAATTAAATGTTCAATCTCTTGAATATTTTAATGTATGTTTAGATGACACTCTGATGGATTTGATCTCAAATAGATAAGGTTTTGCAGAACTTGTGGAGTCCAATGCACACTCACTAAAGCAAAGAAGGGGACATACCAAATACTTATAAACTCTGAAACTCATGTAAATATTTTAAATGTTCTACATTTCATTCAAGTTGCTGTGAATACTATTATTTGTAATGAAAATTGTCTTAAATTAGAAAAGAATGTAAAATAGAACCATTTTCATTAGCAGTCTCAGACCTTTGGATGACACTGTATGCAGGTGCACTGACAAAAATTAGAACATCATGAAAAAGTTCAGGGTTTTTGTGGTAGCGGGGGCATGGCCAAGCGTCAGTTTGTGAATGAACAGCGGGGGCAGGGAAGGTGAGTGGCTAATTCATTATACCTGATGTCAATTAATGTGTGTGTGTGTGTGTGTGTGTGTGTGTGTTGCAGTGATGGTGGAGCATAAAAGGAGGGGGAGGGCAGAGAAGAGGTCTCTCCCGACCAGAATACATGTGTGTGTGTTGCATGTGTGACTGTGTGTGAGTGAGCAAAGCTGAAAAGCTAAATAAATAACTAAAATAAAGTGTGTGTGTGTGTGTGTGTGTGTGAACATCAACTCTCGCCTGCCATGCTTCTGTGCTCCACCCACATCAGGGATCTGTTACAGTGGTGCCAAAACCTGGGAGTACAGAAGGTAACCACCACATGGAGTCCTCCCCATTCAAAAAGCTCATCCATGCCCTTGCTACTGCCCAGCAGAACCAGTATCAAGTGCTGATTGCCCTCCAGAAGGAGCAAAAGCAACACTTTGAAGCCTTGATGCTGTCCCAGCAGGAAAATCGCCAGGTGTTCCGACATCTGCTTGGGTCAGCAGGGGCGTCGACCATCACCGTAGCAAGCACCCTCACAAAGATGGGCCCAGAGGATGATCTGGAATCATTCCTCACCCTCTTTGAACAAGTGACCAAAACATGGGGGTGGCCGCTCGAGCAGCACACAGTGCGCCTCCTCCTGCTTCTGGCTGGTGAGGCACAGCTCGCAGTGCAGCAGCTCCCTGCTGACAGCCGACTGGTGTACGCCAACTTGAAGAAAGCCATCCTGCAGCATGTCGGCCACTCCCTGGAACAACATCGCCAGTGCTTCCAGACGCTGGCATTGGAGGAGGTCAGCTGGCCGTTCGCATTTGGCCAGCAACTCTGGGATGCCTGCCGGTGGTGGCTGAGGGTGGAAGACCACGACGCTGATGGGATCATCAATCTGGTGGCACTGGAACAGTTAATCTCTTGACTTCTGGAAGGAACAGTGGAATGGGTCCAGTGTCATCTCCCGGCATCGCTAGAATGAGCCATCGAGTTGGCAGAGGACCATCTGGAGGCGGTTCCAATGGCAGGCAGATGAGGCAACTCTCCTTGCTTTTTTCCTCTCTCTCTCTCTCTCTCTCTCTCTCTCTCTCTCTCTCTCTCTCTCTCCCTTTTCCCCCCTCTGTCTCTCTTTCCCTTCCCCACCCTGTTCCCCCACCGTGGTGACAGCGGCCAGGTCCTCCCCAGCCGGCCCATCACACCCGTGGTGTCCTCCTATCTCTGTCTTCTCAGGTGAGTGATGCCTATAACCCTGGTGCAGAGGGAAAGCCTGGGCCGGTGAGCTGGCGCAGCGGGGAGTCGGAGCATCTCCAGAGATGGTGCTCCGCAAGGGAGGTGGGAGCTGGGATCCAGATCCCCGACATGCCAGAGACCGCCCCCGATCATGCTGGAATGTATTGCATACCAGTAAGTGTTCAAGGGGATACATATCACGCGTTGATGGATTCCGGTTTTAACCAGACCTCAATTCACCAAAGCCTGGTGCAAGGTGGGGCACTGGGGAGAGCACAAGCGGTGAAGGTGTTGTGTGTGCACCGGGATGTTCACAATTACCCTCTAGTGTCCATCTTTATTCTATTCTGGGGCCAAACGCATAGAATTAAGGCGGCAGTTAATCCTCGTCTCACCCACTTGAAATTTTGGGGACTGATTGGCCAGGGTTTAAAGAATTGATGGAACACATAATGAGAGGTGGGTCCTGCATAAATGCATCATGGGAAGATCCTGGTGTGGCATTGACTGGGGAAGCTGTCACAGAGCCATCTACATCAGCACTGTGTCAGGGCAATACAAGGAGTAAAGAGCAACTTGTCCCTCCTCCCTCTCTCAAAGATTCCCTTGAGGATTTCCTGTTGGAGCAGTCATGAGACGAGACTCTGTGGCATGCGTTTGACCAAGTGAGAGTAATTGATGGTCAAACTCTCCAGCCAAGCACGACACCAGTCTTCCCATATTTTGCTATTATTAAGGATAGATTGTACCGAGTGATGCAGGACACTCAAACCAGTGAACAGATAACCCAGTTGTTGATCACAAAGAGCCGTAGGGAACTCGTATTCCATGCAGCTCACTTTAATCCCATGGCTGGACACTTAGGGCAAGATAAAACACTTGCCCAAATAATGGCCCTGTTCTACTGGCCAGGGATTCGCGGGGATGTCCATTGGTGGTGTGCGGTGTGCTGCAAATGCCAATTAGTAAATCCCGTGGCCATGCCAAAAGTGCCTTTGCGCCCTCTCCCTCTAATCGAAACCCCATTTGAGAGAATTGGTATGGATCTCGTCGGGCCATTAGATCAGTCAGCACAGGGATATTGCATTATTTTAGTTCTGGTGGACTATGCAATGCGATATCCAGAAGCGGTGCCTCTCCGCAATATTTCTACACACTGTATTGCAGAAGCGCTCTTCCATGTTATATCCCAGGTCGGAATTATGAAAGAAATCCTGACAGACCAAGGCACTACATTTATGTCACGCACACTGCGTGAACTGTATGGGTTATTGGGGATTAAGTCTATCCGCACCAGTGTATATCACCCACAAACAGATGGCTTAGTGGAGTATTTTAATCAAACACTCAAAAACATAATTCGTAAATTTGTAAGTGAGAATGCATGTAATTGGGATAAATGGCTCGATCCCCTGTTATTTGCAGTATGAGAGGTCCCACAAGCCTCCACACGATTCTTACCATTTGAGTTATTATATGGGCGTAAGCCACATGGCATTTTGGATGTGCTATGGGAAAATTGGGAGGATGGACCTTTGCCTAGCAAGAATAAAATTCAATATGTTCTCGACCTGCATGCAAAACTCCACACACTCATGCACTTAACCCAAGAGAATTTACAGCAGGCACAAGAATGTCAAATCCGGCTGTATAACAGGGGCACACACCTTAGAGAGTTCACACCGGGAGACAAAGTGCTTGTATTATTGCCCACGTCAAGCTCCAAATTAATCGTTAAGTGGCAAGGGCCCTTCGAGGTCACACAGTGAGTCAGGGACGTCGACTATGAGGTGAGGTGAATGGATGGAGTGGGGCATTGCAAATTTACCACCTCAACCTGTTAAAACATTGGAACAAGGGGGCCCCCATGGCATTGGCATTGGTAGTCCCACAGAAGGCAGAGCTGGGGCTGGAGGTAAAAAAAAAAGTAAAATCTCAAACCACTCCAGTTCCTTATGGAGACCACCTCTCACCGGCTCAACTCACAGAGGTGGCCAAGTTGCAAAAGGAATTTTCCGAAGTGTTCTCACCCCTTCCCAGCCACATTGAACACCACACTGAGATGCCCCCAGGAGTGGTGGAACATAGCTGCCCTTACTGCTTGCCTGAACACAAAAAAAAGGTGGTTTGGGATGAACTCAAGGCCATACTCGAAATGGGTATAATCAAGGAGTCCCACAGTGACTGGAGCAGCCTAGTGGTCCTGATTCCCAAGACCGACGGGTCGGTCCAGTTCTGTGTGGACTATAGAAAAGTCAACATGGTGTCTAAATTTGATGCATACCCAATGCATCACATTGATGAGTTGCTCAATCGATTAGACACTGCTCACTTTTATTCAACACTGGATCTAACAAAGGGATATTGGCAGATCCCCTTGACTCCTCTATCCTGAGAGAAAACGGCCTTTTCCACACCATTTGGATTACACCAATTTGTCATGCTTCCTTTTGGGTTATTTGGGGCATCTGCGATGTTCCAGTGGCTCATGGACAAGATCCTCTGCCCTGATGCTGCCTACGCAGCCACATACCTTGATAACAATCATTTATAGTAATGATTGGCCATGGCATCTTGAACACCTTCGGGCCGTCCTAGAGCTGCTGAGGCAGGTCTCACAGCTAACCTGAAAAAGTGTGCAATTGGGCGGGTGGAAGTACGGTATCTGGGTTTCTACTTGGGTCATGGGCAGGTGCGGCCTCAAATTAACAAGACTGCAGCAATTGCTGCTTGCCCAAGGCCCAAGACCAAAATGGGGGTGAGACAGTTCCTGGGGCTGGCTGGCTACTATCATAGGTTCATACCTAATTATTCGGGCATCACCAGCCCGCTGACTGATCTCACTAAAAAGGGAGCACAAGATTCGGTCCAATGGACAGAGCAGTGCCAATAGGCTTTCACTAGAGTAAAAGCTGCACTATGTGGGGGGCCACTTTTACACTCCCCTGACTTCTCTCTCCCCTCTATTTTACAGATGGAGGCATTGGACAGAGGGCTGGGGGCCATTCTGTCCCAGAAGGTGGAGGGCGAGGAGCATCCCGTGCTGTATATCAGCCGCAAGCTCTCAATGTGTGAAAGCAAGTACAGCACCATTGAAAAGGAGTGCCTGGCCATCAAGTGGGCAGTCCTCGCCCTCCGATACTACCTGCTGGGGTGCCCTTTCACCCTCTATTTGGACCACTCGCCCCTCCAGTGGCTCCACTGCATGAAGGATGCCAATGCGCGGATCACCTGTTGGTATCTTGCCCTCCAGCCATTTAAGTTCAAGGTGGTCCACAGGCCGGGGGCACAGATGGTAGTGACGGACTTCCTGTCCCGTCGGGGAGGGGGTCCGCTGCAGGCCGGATGGCTCCCCGGCCTGAGTCAGGCAGTGGGGGTATATGGCAACAGGGGTGTGGCCAAGTGTCAGTTTGTGAATGGAGGGCAGGGTGGGAGAAGGTGAGTGGCTAAGTCATTACCCCTGATGTCAATTAATGCGTGTGTGTTTGTTGCAGTGATGGTGGAGCATAAAAGGAGGGGGAGAGCAGAGAAGAGGTCTCTCCCAACCAGAACACGTGTGTGTGTGTGTGTGTGTGTGTGTGTGTGTGTGTGTGTGTTGCATGTGTGACTGTGTGTGAGTGAGCAAAGCTGAAAAGCTAAGAAAATAACTAAAATAAAGTGTGAACATCAACTTTTGCCTGCCGTGCTTCTGTGCTCCACCCACATCAGGGATGTTATAGTTTTCTTCATAATTTAATTCAAGAAGGTAAACTTTCATATAATCTGTGTTCATTACACATAAAGTTAAATATTTCAAGCCTTTTTAATTTTAATTTTGATGATTATGGCTTATAGCTCATGAAAATCAGAAATCTAGTAGCTCAAATTATTAGAACATTTCCTAAGATCAATCAAATAAGGATGTACAATACAGAAATGTCCAACTTCTGAAAAGTATGTTCATTTATACACTCAGTACATGGTTAGGGCTCCTTTACCACAAATTACTGCATCAATGCGGCATAGCATGGAAGCAATCAGCCTGTGGCACTGTTGAGGTGTGATTGAAGCCCAGGTTGCTTTGATAGTGGCCTTCAGCTCGTCTGTATTTTTGGGTTGAGTGTTTCTCATTTTCCTCTTGACAATACCCCATAGATTCTCTATGGGGTTCAGGTCAGGGAAGTTGGCAAGCCAATCAAGCACAGTAATATCATGGTCAGCAAGCCATTTGGTAGTGGTTTTGGCACTAAGGACAGGGGCTAAGTCCTGCTGAAAAAGGAAATCAGCATCTCCATAAAGCTTGTCAGCAGATAGAAGTATGAAATGCTCTAAAATTTCTGGGTAGACAGCTGCATTGACTTTGGACTTGATAACGCACAGTGGACCAACACCAGTAGATGACTTGGCACCCCAAATCATCATAGACTGCAGAAACATCACACTGGACTTCAAACACCTTGGATTCTGTACCTTGCTACTCTTCCTCCAGATTCTAGGACCATGATTTCCAAATTAAATGCAAATTTTACTTTCATCTGAAAAGAGGACTTTGGATCACTGAGTCAGCAGTCTTCCCCATGATTGTGGTTGCATGTACTGAACTAGATGGAGAGATAGACTGTATTTATACTGTTTCACTCAAAACACGAAATGAAATATTTCCATATTTTGAAAATGTTTTGTGCTATAGGACATAATTATCAACATTAAAATACAACCCCGAGTCCAAAACAGTTGGGACAAAGTAGAAATTGTAAATAAAAACAGAATGCAATGATGT
This sequence comes from Neoarius graeffei, assembly GCF_027579695.1. Lineage (NCBI taxonomy): Eukaryota > Metazoa > Chordata > Actinopteri > Siluriformes > Ariidae > Neoarius > Neoarius graeffei. Next base: position 40,130,531 of record NC_083578.1, on the reverse strand, counting down.
GGAAGTTTCAAATTTCCATATTTTATTCAGAATAGAACATAGATGACATATCAAATGTTTCAACTGAGAAAATGTATCATTTAAAGAGAAAAATTAGGTGATTTTAAATTTCATGATGACAACACATCTCAAAAAAGTTGGGACAAGGCCATGTTTACCACTGTGAGACATCCCCTTTTCTCTTTACAACAGTCTGTAAACGTCTGGGGACTGAGGAGACAAGTTGCTCAAGTTTAGGGATAGGAATGTTAACCCATTCTTGTCTAATGTAGGATTCTAGTTGCTTAACTGTCTTAGGTCTTTTTTGTCGTATCTTCCGTTTTATGATGCGCCAAATGTTTTCTATGGGTGAAAGATCTGGACTGCAGGCTGGCCAGTTCAGTACCCAGACCCTTCTTCTATGCAGCCATGATGCTGTAATTGATGCAGTATGTGGTTTGGCATTGTCATGTTGGAAAATGCAAGGTCTTCCCTGAAAGAGATGTCGTCTGGATGGGAGCATATGTTGCTCTAGAACCTGGATATACCTTTCAGCACTGATGGTGTCTTTCCAGATGTGTAAGCTGCCCATGCCACACACACTAATGCAACCCCATACCATCACAGATGCAGGCTTCTGAACTGAGCGCTGATAACAACTTGGGTCGTCCTTCTCCTCTTTAGTCCAAATGACACGGCGTCCCTGATTTCCATAAAGAACTTCAAATTTTTATTCGTCTGACCACAGAACAGTTTTCCACTTTGCCACAGTCCATTTTAAATGAGCCTTGGCTCAGAGAAGACGTCTGCGCTTCTGGATCATGTTTAGATACGGCTTCTTCTTTGAACTATAGAGTTTTAGCTGGCAACGGCGGATGGCACAGTGAATTGTGTTCACAGATAATGTTCTCTGGAAATATTCCTGAGCCCATTTTGTGATTTCCAACACAGAAGCATGTCTGTATGTGATGCAGTGCCGTCTAAGGGCCCGAAGATCACGGGCACCCAGTATGGTTTTCCAGCCTTGACCCTTACGCACAGAGATTCTTCCAGATTCTCTGAATCTTTTGATGATATTATGCACTGTAGATGATATGTTCAAACTCTTTGCAATTTTACACTGTCGAACTCCTTTCTGATATTGCTCCACTATTTGTTGGCGCAGAATTAGGGGGATTGGTGATCCTCTTCCCATCTTTACTTCTGAGAGCCACTGCCACTCCAAGATGCTCTTTTTATACCCAGTCATGTTAATGACCTATTGCCAATTGACCTAATGAGTTGCAATTTGGTCCTCCAGCTGTTCCTTTTTTGTACCTTTAACTTTTCCAGCCTCTTATTGCCCCTGTCCCAACTTTTTTGAGATGTGTTGCTGTCATGAAATTTCAAATGAGCCAATATTTAGCATGAAATTTCAAAATGTCTCACTTCCGACATTTGATATGTTGTCTATGTTCTATTGTGAATACAATATCAGTTTTTGAGATTTGTAAATTATTGCAGTCCGTTTTTATTTACAATTTGTACTTTGTCCCAACTTTTTTGGAATCGGGGTTTATATATATATATATATATATATATATATATATATATATATATATACACAGTGGGGCAAAAAAGTATTTAGTCAGTCACCAATTTTGCAAGTTCTCCCACTTAAAAAGATGAGAGAGGCCTGTAATTTTCATCATAGGTATACCTCAACTATGAGAGACAAAATGAGAAAAAAAAATTCAGAAAATCACATTGTCTGATTTTTAAAGAATTTATTTGCAAATTATGGTGGAAAATAAGTCTCATCTCATCTCATTATCTCTAGCCGCTTTATCCTTCTACAGGGTCGCAGGCAAGCTGGAGCCTATCCCAGCTGACTATGGGCAAAAGGCAGGGTACACCCTGGACAAGTCGCCAGGTCATCACAGGGCTCACACATAGACAACCATTCACACCTACGGTCAATTTAGAGTCACCAGTTGACCTAACCTGCATGTCTTTGGGGGAAACCGGAGCACCCGGAGGAAACCCACGCGGACAACATGCAAACTCCACACAGAAAGGCCCTCGCCGGCCCCAGGGCTCGAACCCAGGACCTTCTTGCTGTGAGGCGACAGCGCTAACCACTACACCACCGTGCCGCCTGGAAAATAAGTATTTGGTCAATAACAAAAGTTCATCTCAATACTTTGTTATATACCCTTTGTTGGCAATGACAGAGGGCAAACGTTTTCTGTAAGTCTCCACAAGGTTTTCACACACTCTTGCTGGTATTTTGGCCCATTCCTCCATGCAGATCTCCTCTAGAGCAGTGATGTTTTGGGGCTGTCACTGGGCAACACGGACTTTCAACTCCCTCCAAAGATTTTCTATGGGGTTGAGATCTGGAGACTGGCTAGGCCACTCCAGGACCTTGAAATGCTTCTTATGAAGCCACTCCTTCGTTGCCCAGGCGGTGTGTTTGGGATCATTGTCATGCTGAAAGAACCAGGCACATTTCATCTTCAGTGCCCTTGCTGATGGAAGGTTTTCACTCAAAATCTCACGATACATGGCCCCATTCATTCTTTCCTTTGCACGGATCAGTCGTCCTGGTCCCTTTGCAGAAAAACAGCCCCAAAGCATGCTGTTTCCACCCCCATGCTTCACAGTAGGTATGGTGTTCTTTGGATGTAACTCAGCATTCTTTCTCCTCAAAACACGACAAGTTGAGTTTTTACCAAAAAGTTCTATTTTGGTTTCATCTGACCATATGACATTCTCCCGATCCTCTTCTGGATCATCCAAATGCTCTCTAGCAAACTTCAGATGGGCCTGGATATGTACTGGCTTAAGCAGGGGGACACGTCTGGCACTGCACGATTTGAGTCCCTGGCGGCATAGTGTGTTACTGATGGTAGCCTTTGTTACTTTGGTCCCAGCTCTCTGCAGGTCATTCACTAGGTCCCCCCGTGTGGTTCTGGGATTTTTGCTCACCGTTCTTGTGATCATTTTGACCCCACGGGGTGAGATCTTGCGTGGAGCCCCAGATCGAGGGAGATTATCAGTGGTCTTGTATGTCTTCCATTTTCTAATAATTGCTCCCACAGTTGATTTCTTCACACCAAGCTGCTTACCTATTGCAGATTCAGTCTTCCCAGCCTGGTGCAGTTCTACAATTTTGTTTCTGGTGTCCTTTGACAGCTCTTTGGTTGGCCATAGTGGAGTTTGGAGTGTGACTGTTTGAGGTTGTGGACAGGTGTCTTTTATACTGATAACGAGTTCAAACAGGTGCCATTAATACAGGTAATGAGTGGAGGACAGAGTAGCCTCTTAAAGAAGAAGTTACAGGTCTGTGAGAGCCAGAAATCTTGCTTGTTTATAGGTGACCAAATACTTATTTTACAGAGGAATTTACCAATTAATTCATTAAAAATCCTACAATGTGATTTCCTGGATTATTTACCCCCATTCTGTCTCTCATAGTTGAAGTGTACCTATGATGAAAATTACAGGCCTCTCATCTTTTTAAGTGGGAGAACTTGCACAATTGGTGGCTGACTAAATACTTTTTTGCCCCACTGTGTATATATATATATATATATATATATATATATATATATAGTGTGTGTGTGTGTGTGTGTGTGTGTGTGTGTGTGTGTGAGAGAGAGAGAGAGAGAGAGAGAGAGAGAGAATTGAAAAATAGTTAGTTTCCCATGAGTTACTTTAATGGAAATGAAAATTAATTTCCCAGCTTTTCTCAAATCCTTAGGCCTGAGATATGATGATGTAATACTTTCATAGGGTTGTATAACTTACAGTATAATTTAATAAAATAATGAATTTTAATAACATAGAAAACATTTATATAATTTGTGATTATGACCTTCCTTAAAAAAAGAACTAAGAAGTTTTCAAGATATGACAATTTAATGATTTTTATGACTTCAAGTATATTTTAATAAAGTATAAAATTATTATGCAGTAACAAATTTTATGGTTGGGAGTACAATATACACCTACTTATAAAGTTAACTGAATTAAACTTTGATCACTATCAAATGAATAAACTAAAGCGTCTCTATAATATAACAGTTGAAACAAAAAAACAATCACCAAAGATACAACATCATTTACTGAATTATTAATATAAAATGATTTCTACAAAACTAATTTGCATATCTTACATTTTTACCTTTCCATATTTCAACATTCCACTAAGACATGCAACCTGCTATCAATAAAAAGTAAAAAAAATCATTACTAAACATATATATAAAATTAAAGTTTATATCAAACATTCAAGGGCGGCACGGTGGTGTAGTGGTTAGCGCTGTCGCCTCACAGCAAGAAGGTCCTGGGTTCGAGCCCCGTGGCCCACGAGGGCCTTTCTGTGTGAAGTTTGCATATTCTCCCCGTGTCCGCGTGGGTTTCCTCCGGGTGCTCCGGTTTCCCCCACAGTCCAAAGACATGCAGGTTAGGTTAACTGGTGACTCTAAATTGACCGTAGGTGTGAATGGTTGTCTGTGTCTATGTGCCAGCCCTGTGATGACCTGGCGACTTGTCCAGGGTGTACCCCGCCTTTCGCCCATAGTTAGCTGGGATAGGCTCCAGCTTGCCTGCGACCCTGTAGAAGGATAAAGCGGCTAGAGATAATGAGATGAGATGAGATCAAACATTCATAAGCATTATATTACAATATATCAATAAAATACCTGAGCATTATTCACACGATCAGCTACTAATATCAGAGGCTTTGTAGTGAAAGTGTGGCCATCTGTGCTTTTCACCAGTGGTTGATGTATATGAGATGCACTGCTACTATCACTAGTCTGAAGTGATGCTGGTAACTGGTAGTTTGTCCTCAGAAGTTTCAGTTTGTCTAAAATGATATCAGCAGTATCATATGAAATTTATGTTCTTTGTTTATATACTCTAATCCTTTAAAATGAAGTGCAAACCAGAAAAAAGTTCTATCATATAATTCTCTTAAGCTTTCTTCTGATGTTATCATGGTAGCAGGAGGTCTTGCATATTAAGCAGGCAACATTCAACATCACTTCTCACTTCCCTTTCAACTGTTGTGTGTACTAACTAGGTTTTATCTGGACAGGATGTTGTGTAATGTAATACATATACTATATGGTCAATTTGAAGATCAAGATGGTGATTCTGAATTAAAGAACAGGCATGTACAATTGGCATTACATATTGGAAATTTTTTTTTTAAATCAAAAACTATAAGTTCATCTCGGCCTAAAAAATTTGGGCAGACGCTCCCATGTGGCACATGCCAGCAATTCCCCCCCCCCCATTCCCCTATGAAATGAGCAATAAGTAGGAGAGTTATACATGGTATCATACCTAAAATTTTATCAGAAATATATATATGATACTATGATTCTCCCCAACATGCTACATTAGATAAGCTAACCCCATTTATAAAAGATACACACTTATATATGACGTACTTTATATACACACACATACATACACACACCATGGCATTGATTCGTGCGATATACATTATAAATAATATAATGAATCATTGAACAGGCAAAATAATTTTCGACCTACCTTTGTGTTTTTTGGTGTATATGTGAAGTTCAATAGTCCTTGCCCCTCTACTAGCATAGTTTATCATGTCAGAACACAATGAGCAAAGTACTTTTCCTGGGACATCTATTTTCCGTATGTGATCACCAAGCTTTGTTGTGACAGTCTGCTTGTCGATCTCGACATTCAGTGTTCTTTCTAACCAAGCCCATCGAAAACAGTTCTTTATTCCTGCACCTTTATCAATCTCCCTTGCTCAATCCTCTTCTTTCTTATCTAGGACTTTTTCCATTATCGATATGCTAAAATATCCTGCCTGAATACGTGTCTTTCCGATGTTACAAATGCGTATTGTCAAACAGTGTGTACAGTCGGTGAATGGCGATTGAAAGCCACGCGTGGAGAGCATGTGTACTTGTGTTTAAACACTGCACGTGATGGGATTTCCTGAAAATTCTACCGCAAATAAGTTGAACATTGTCGCAAAAGTGAATGTTAATTACGACACGTTGAAAGACTCGAGTGTGTTAACCCGGAGCCCACCAAGAATCAAGATGTTTTAAGGTGACCACAGATCGTTAACCATACCCCCCCCCCCAAAAAAAATTCTCAGCAGATTTACATTGATCTCAAAAACGATCATTTTGGTCTGAAAAAGTCGGAAATTTGCCAATCGGCGGAAAATTCTCATCCCTGAAGCATGGGCATGATTTTGAACATAGGCATAGGCTCAAGCATCAGCATGGGCATGGACTCAGGCATGACTCTGGGCTTGAGAACAGGCATGGACCTTGGTGTTGGCATGGGCAGGATTTTGAACATAGGCATGGGCTCAGGCATCAGTATGGACATGGTCTCAGGTACGACTCTGGGCTTGAGCATGGACCCTGGCATGGGCATGCATTCGAACATGGACTCAAGCATCAGCATGGGCTCAGGCATGACTCTGGTCTTGAAGATGGACATGGACCCTGATGTCAGCATGGGCATGGATGCGAACATGGGCATGGACTGAGGCATCAGCTCTGTACTCAACTGTGACTCTGGGCTTGGACTCTGACCTTCACATGGGCATCAACTTAAATCTTGGCATGGGCATGGACTAGAACATGGGCTTGGATCTTGGCATGGGCACCAGAGTGACAACGTTGTCCCTGAAGCCCGGCGGCAGAGCAAAGAGCTCGTCTCTGTCAAAGCCTGGTGGCAGAGTGACAACATCCACAAAGCCAAGTGGCAAAGCTAGGAGTGGAGCACAGGTTGCCCTGTCAATCTCTGGGCAGTGGGCAGTGGAGCCAAGGCCACCCTTTCAGCCTCTGGTGCAAGCTCTGGATCTGGCTCTGAAGCAGAGGCCACCCTTTTGGCCTCTGGTGCTGGCTCTGGAGCTGAGACCACCGTGTTCACCTCTGGCACAGGCTCTGGAGTGGGCAGTGGAGCGGAGGCCACCCAACTGGCCTCCCAAGTCTCAACCACTCCTCTCCCCCCCAAAAAAAATGGGGGTCCTCTTTTCTGGAGGACTGGTACCAGGAATTGAGCTCCTCCCCAAATGACTGGGCACTCTGAATGAGGCCCTTGGCCCACCAGCATGTTGGTCTGGTGAGCCAAAAAAAATCATGCAGCTAACCCACAAGAACTCCAAAGATTTAGGCTCTACAAAGTCCTCATGAAAGAAGTGGCACCACAGCAAAAATCCATTGGGTGGCTGCTCCACCCCGTCATATGGTGCCGGTATGTCCAGCCCCAGCTGCTGGAGAAAAATGATGGATCCCGGCTTCAGCAACCTGCCTTTAATGCGGGACTGCATGGCGTTTCTGTATACTCCCACTACATCCATTGCTAAAGGCTAAGTATTCGGTCAGGAAATGCAGCATTGAGATGGTTGTAAGTGCTGGAAGGTGTTTATTTACAGACATGAGCTATATACAAAACATGAGGCAAGGTCAGAAGAACAAACTGAAACAAAACTGAAACAGAGGCATGAATGGAAAGCAGAGTCACTTAAAGGAGTCATTTAAACAGAGTCATAAACATGGCAAGGAACAAATGTGGACATCAAAACAGTGTTACAGAGATAGTACTTCACAAAGTCCTTTGTGACAAAAGCATCCTTATCTGTGCATGCTGATTTTGCTCCAAAACAGCAATAGGTGTATGCAGTGATCAATTTTTCCAAGAGTGTGCACAAAGTGCTCGGTGTGCATCAGCTCAAGTTGCACCAGGCTCAAGCATGCGAAGGCATGACAGATGTTTTACCTCGTGAAATTTATGGGGTTTTTTTTAATTAAACACATTTCAATTATGATTTTTGTAAAACATTTATCACTTTATAATGTTGCTATTCCTTCTCCCAACACTAAAAAGATATTTAGGGACTGAAGACACCAAGTGATTAAGCATTTCAGGTGGTATTTTGTCCCATTCTTCAGGCAAACAGGTCTTAAGGTCCTCATTGTAATAATATCATTTTATTTCAAAATTTGCCACACATTCTCTATTGGGAAAAAGGGGACAGGCACCCTCCTCTCCTGCAACCATGCCTTTGTAATGAGTGCAGAATGTGGTTTTGCATTGTCTTGTTGAAATATTCCTGGAAAAGGGGTGTTGCTCCAAAATATCTACGTACTTTTCTACATTAAATTTTGCCATCACAGAAGTGTAAGTTACCTTTGCCAAGGGCAGTGACACAACCGCATACCATAACAGACCCTGTCTTTTGGACTTGTTGCTGGGAACAGACTGGATGATCTTCTCGTCTTTGGTCTGAAGCATACAACATTCATTTCTCACAAAAAAAAAAGACCTGGAATATTGATTTGTCTGACCACAGTACATGTTTCCACTGTGTGATGGTCTATCCCAGATGCCTTCAAGCCCAGAGAAGCTGTCAGCACTTCTGGGCACAGTTAATATAATGCTTTCTTTTTGGACAGTACAATTTTAACTGGCATTTGTGGAGGCCACTCCATATTGTAGTGCCTGACAAAGGTTGACCAAAGTAATCCTGAGCTCATGTGGTTATATCAGCTATAGATTTTTGATGCAGTGCCATCTGAGGGATCAGCAATCACAGATGTTCAGCTTAGGCCTGAGCCCTTGCCCTTTATGCACTGAAATTCTTCCATATCCCTTGAATCGTTTAATGATATTATGCAGCATAGAGGGTAAAATATCCAAATCCCTTCTTATCTTTCTTTGAGGAACATGGTTTTTAAACATTTCAATAATTTTCTCATGCATTTGTTGACAAACTGGAGATCCTTGGCACATCTTTGCTCCTCAAAGACTATGTCTTTCTTGAATACTAATTTTGTGCCAAATCATGATTATAATCACCTGCTGACATTGTCTTTTGCAAACCACACTACAATTTAACTGTTTAAACTAATTACTAGCCCAAAATTGGCCCATCCCATGTTAGGGGTGGTGAGATTAGGATCCAGAAGCAGAACACACAGGCAGTAATCCAATAAAAAATGAGATTTAATCCAGGGAAAGGGCGTGGCAAAATAGGTAAACAAATAAATGGCAAAAATAGTCTGGGTAAAAAGAGACAAAAAAACGGCAAAAACACAAGACAGACAAGGACAAAAACGCTAGAGCAAAAAAAAAAAAAAAAACCAAGAAAAAACCACAAGTGCAAAAACCATGAACTAGAAAAATAGCTTGAGCAAAAACCATGAAACACAATAAAGGCACAGAAACGGCTATAATAGCAAAACAAGACTTTCTGGCAAAGTCAGGGTCTGAGAATGGCTTATTTATACACAGCAGAGAGAACCAGGAAGTGAAATGCAGGCTAGATGGAATTCCCGTCCTGGATCCAGATTAGCGCTGACCTGGGAGATAAGTAATCTCCGGAGTGGAAGTCCGGGGCGGAGCATGACATCCCAACTTTGTTTGGAATATACTGCAGTCCTGAAACACAGGAATGGACATAAATTTCAGGTTCTCTCAACCACTTTGATGCCATTCACACATCAGAAATGTCATTCTCACCACTCTTACTGCAGTTCTCAAAACAGTTCAGGCATTTCTTATAACACTAATTCACCTGTGCAAAAGCCACTAAAACAGTCAAAGCATTGTTCACATGTATTGAAACATGGAAAGTCAATCAATCACTTCAATATCATCACCAATGAATAAAACCCTTTCACCAGTGCTTTAAGACTTAGACACCAAATGTTTCGAAATTTTAATAAAAACTTGGTACTGCAGAAACGTAAAAAATATTGTTTAGACATGAAAATGAAATGTGAATTATTTATTTGTAAATTCACACAACATAATTGCTGTAGCTGATGAAAGCAAAGTGACAAACATGGAACTATGCACCAGAAATTAGACAAAGAAAAATATGCAATCAAAGTTTGAACAAAGGACCAATTATAGTCCAGTAAAAGCACACTATGGGACTACTTTACAATAAGACTGTCTTTATAAAGGATTTATAAATTGTTTATAATTAGGTTAATTTGGTTCTAAACATTTTATAAATCATTCATAAGCAATTATAAACAAGTTCTAACACAGTTTACATACATCAATGTAGGTTCACTATTTGGCAAGGTCAAGTTACTGCTGCACATTTTGTCTCAATTCTGCACATCCATCTATTCTGTTAAATCTCAGATCCTGCTAGTTAATTAGCTTGCTTTATCTTCTCCCTTTATCAGTCAGCAGGTGAAATTGTCAGTTTCATCAGATATTTAACATGCTACAACCTTTTAACCACCAAAAGAATTATGTTTGGTTGGCCAGAGTCCTCACTTATTAGGAATTTGATCTATTGGTGAGTTACTACTGTTTATAATTGGCAAAAGGGAGCCTAATTTTAAGTGTGAAACACAACATTTATTAATGAATTACTACCATTTATAACAGACAAAGGGAGCCTTATTGTAAAGTGTGAAACACATCATCTGTTGATGAGATACTACCATTTATAACTGCTGAAAAGGGCCTTATTTGTAAAGTGTGAAACATATAATTTATTAATGAGTTACTAACATTCACACTTAAACTATAAACTATCTGTTTGAGGTTAGCTAACATTTGAGCTAAGAGCAAAGCTAGTTAGCATGCATTACCACCAAAGCAGGGTTTGTGTGTGCAGGAACTGACTACTCAGGTGGGGCAGGAAGGCCTGCCCAAAGCGAGTCAATTGAAAACTTGGCTCATCATGGAATAGCAGAAGCAATTTGTTTGTCAGATCTGCTTTAATATCAACAGATCTTCGATGAAGGTACGTGAATCTATTCATCATGGCACACCTTCAGCTTGTTCAGTGTGCGGAGTGCAGGATGATAGCTTTATTTGTGATAAGTGCAGATTAGTTAATTCTCTGATGGAGAAGATTACAGCTTTGGAGGTGCGTATCCAGACTTTAGAGAGGGTTAGTGAGAATGAGAACAGTGTAGTTTTTGCAGGGGAAAGTCTGGATGCCCTAGGTGGAGTTAGTAATCCCCCAACTCCGGCATTAGAGTCCTCACAGCAAGGTGAATGGGTGACGACTCGGTGGCATAAGCATAGAGCCAAAGCTACTGCTGAGGCTCACCCACAGGAGCATCACTCCTCTCCGCTTCACGTGTCGAACAGGTTTGCCCTCCTCAGTGATGCACCTGCTGAGAAACCTGAAAGAGCTCTGGTTATAGGAGACTATCATACGGCACATGAAATTAGCTAGGCCTTTAGGGGCACCAGCAGCTTTAGTTAGGTGTATACCAGGAGCTGGGGCGTGGGACAAAGCAGGTAATCTTAGGGTCCTAGGCAAGCACAGATTCTCAAAGATAGTTATCCATGTAGGAGCTAATGATACATGCTTTCGTCAGTCTGAGGTTACTAAGAGTAACTTTGTAGAGGTGTTTAAATTAGTGAAGTTGATGTCCGATGCTGTAGTATGCTCTGGCCCCATCCCAATGCGGTGTGGCGATGTAGCTTACAGCAGGTTATGGTTGCTGAACTGCTGGTTGTCCAGGTGATGCTCTGAAAACAGTGTGGGATTTATAGATAATTGGACTAATTTTGACAGCACTGCTGGCCTGTTAGGGTGGGACGGTATCCATCCCATGCGGGAAGGTGCTGCTCTCATTTCTTGCAGCATAGCTCATAATCTCAGAACAGGCCAAGTTAACTTCTGACAATCCAGAGCCAAGGCCAGGGAGCAGATGAACAGGCTAAACTGACTGTCTACTAGCTGCACAGAGTCGTCACTCAGGTTCCACTACATCGAGACTGTGTCTGTTCCCCAAGCAAAACAAAAAAGTAGAAATACTCAGAGAGTTTGTTCTAGTAACCTAGTCAATATAAAATTAGATCATACTGACTGTACAGCTGCTGCCAGCACCTTTAATCTAAAGGTAGGGCTATAAAATATTAGATCTCTTACATCTAAAGCACTAATGGTTAATGAACTCATTACTGATCAGGAGTTTAATGTACTGTGTTTAAAAGGAACACAGATTAAGCCTAACAAATATATAGCATTAAATATAGCTAGTCCTCTTGGTTACAGTTATATACACCAGCTTCATCTAACTGGCAGAGGAGGAGGCGTCACGGTTATTTATAATGATTATCTAGGTGTAACACAAAACAAAAATCGGGTTAAAAATGTAATACTCTGAAGTTGTTCATACTAATAAAATATATGTAGTCTCAAAAAATAAGTCTACACAAATAATTCCGTTAATTAAGCCCTGGGCCATATTCTGAGTTTCTTTCTGAATTTGGGGATTTTATCTCAGACCTGGTAATTTCCTTAGACAAAGCTTTAGTTGTTGCAGATTTTAATATTCACTTCGATAACCCAGATGACCCTTTGAAAACAGTGTTCATGTCCGTTTTAGATTCAGTAGGGGTTAATCAGAATGTCATAGGACTTACCCATAATGGTGGTCACACCATCGATCTAATACTAATAGGTTAAATATAGAAAATATAGTCACACTTCCACAGTCTCAAGTTATTTCAGACCATTAGCTTATTCAAAATATGTCTGAGCAATAATATATGCACCTCACCATGCTACTGTATTAAACGTACATTCACATCAACTACTGCACAGAGTTTTATAAATAATCTCCAAGAGTTATCAACTTTGACTGGATCACTGGCAGCCCCCGCAGAACTTGATCAGGCAACTGAATGCTTAGAGTCAACGTTCTGCTGTACTTTAGATAATGTAGCTCCACTTAAAATGAAAATGATTAGAGAGAAAAATATTAGCACCCTTGTATAATGATTACACTCACACTTTAAAACAGACCACTCAAAAATTGGAACGTAAATGGTGTCAAACAAAATTGGTAGCATTCAATTTAGCTTGGAAGGAGAGCTTCCTGAAGTATAGAAAAGTTCTTAGTGCTGCTAGATCAACATACCTCTCCACCCTAATAGAAGACAACAAAAATAATCCTAGATTATCTAACAACCCATGTCCCCCCCCACACACACACACACACACACTTTGTCTGTCCCTCTGAAGCTGACCTCTTCTGCTCCTCGGTCCTGCCTGATCCATCCTGATGCCCTATGTCTGGCTGGAGTCCCATCACATTGCTCCTGTGGAGGATGGCCCCATATGGACAGTCAAAAGTCGCACTTGGAAGCTGGCTCTGGACACTTACAGTAATGCTTTTATGGCTGAGGACTACAGTTGACTTGCTAACTTTAGGACTGCAGTTGTCATGAACAGTTTTGCACTCAAGTTTCCATCAATGAACAGTTTATAACATAAAGAAAACAAACTTCATGTTAAAAATGTTATAATCATGTTGTCTGTTCTCACCCAAATGAGAATGGGTTCCCTTTTGAGTCTGGTTCCTCTTGAGGTTTCTTCCTCCTTTTGTCTGAGAGAGTTTTTCCTTGCCACTGTCACCACAGGCTTGCTAATTGGGGATAGACTCGGGATAGATGATGGATAAAATTAGCTCATATATAAAGGTCACTAAAATTCTATAAAGCTGCTTTGCGACAATATCTATTGTTAAAAGTACTATAAAAATAAACTTGACTTGGCTTGTCAATAGCCATTTCTGCAGCTAAAGTCCCTTTCAATGTTGCCAGTGTGGAGACTTTGTCATGAGATTTAGTGATTTTTTTTTTATACCCCTTTAGCGACTTTAATTTAAAAAAGCCTCGTGACAAATTTTGCAACTTTTTCAGCACACACTAATGACTGTCTTGAACTTGATATGCCTCTCCAACTCATATCACAGCCGCTGTTATACAAGTTTCGAAAGCAGGTTCGCTCACAGTGTAATGCTGGATGTGAACATGTAGCCAATCACTGACAACCATGCTCCCACCCCAAGACCAATCACCGATAACCCTGGGCCTTATTATTATTATTATTATTTTGCATTTTCTCATCTCATCTCATTATCTGTAGCCACTTTATCCTGTTCTACAGGGTCACAGGCGAGCTGGAGCCTATCCCAACTGACTACGGGCGAAAGGTGGGGTACACCCTGGACAAGTCGCCAGGTCATCACAAGGCTGACACATAGACACAGACAACCATTCACACTCACATTCACACCTACAGTCAATTTAGAGTCACCAGTTAACCTAACCTGCATGTCTTTGGACTGTGGGGGAAACCCGAGCACCTGGAGGAAACCCACGCGGACACAGGGAGAACATGCAAACTCTGCACAGAAAGGCCCTCACTGGCCACGGGGCTCGAACCCAGAACCTTCTTGCTGTGAGGCGACAGCGCTAACCACTACACCACCGTGCCGCCCTTGCATTTTCTCATTCTTTGTATTTATTTTCTTATTCTTTTAGTTTTATCTACATTTATTTTCTTATTGTCATGCTCCGCCCTGGACATCCACTCCGGAGATTACGGATCTCTCACGCCAGCTCTGATCCGGATCCGGGACGGGAATTCCACCTCACCGGTATTCACTTCCTGGCTTTCACCGCTGCCTATAAATACGTCGTTCTTAGACTCTGACTTTGCCAGAATGTCTTGTTTGCTACTCTGGCCATTTCTGTGCCTTTTTGTGTCTCATGGTTTTTGCTCTAACTGTTTTTCTGGTTATGATTTTTTGCAGTAAGGTTTTTTCTTGTTCATGGTTTTTTGCACTAGTGTTTTTGCCCTTAGCTGTCTCGTGTTTTTGTCAAGTTTTTGTCTTTTTTTTCCCCGGACTATTTTTGCCATTTGTTTTTTGTCCTGTTTGTTTACCTTTTGCCATGCCCCTTTTCCCTGGATTAAATCACCTTATTTATTGGATAACTATCTGTGTTCTGCTTTTGGATCCTATCTCACCACACCTCCACCACCCCTAACAGTACATTCTGGCCAACATGGATCCAGCGGAACTCACCCATCTAAGAACGGCCATCCAGCAGCAAGGGACTCTCCTCAGGACCGGTCAGCAAGACCTCCAGCAGATCACTCAGAACCTCGCCACCCTGTCCAACTCACTCGACCTCCTCACCACACAGATGCAGCGTTATCAAGCCGTGCCTACCCCTGCCCAGCCGTCTCCAACTTCAGCTCCTGCCACTGCCTTTCTCTGCGAACTGAGACTCCCAGTGCCTCAACCCTACAATGGAGAGCCAGGTACTTGCAGATCATTCCTATCTTAATGCTCATTGATTATGGAGCTGCAACCTCTGACCTTCCCCACAGAATGCTCCCAGGTGGCATATCATAACGCTCCTCACCAGCAAGGCCAAGGAGTGGGGAACAGTGGTCTGGGACGCCAATGCTCCCTGTTGCTCCAGTTTCAAAGATTTCTCCGAGGAGATGGGGCGAACTTTCAACCGCTCTCTGTCCAGCCGAGAGGTGGCTAGGGAACTCATGGAGCTGCGGCAGTGGTCCCAGTCTACCTCAGACTACGCCATCGAGGCCCGGACGTTGGCGGCATCATGCAGTTGGAACGAGAGCGCCCAGGTCAACGCGTTCCTACATGGCTTGTCCGACACCACAAAGGATGAACTGGTATTGTGGGAACTGCTGTCAGACCTCTCCAGTCTCGTGGACCTCGCCAACCGTATCGATGCCTGGTTCCAGCAATGGAGGAGAGAGAAGACGGAGAGGAGACGGAGAGACGGAGAGAAGATGGACAGGAGCTTCACCTCCTCTCCATCTCCCACCTCGTCCATTGAACCCATGCAGGTAGACTGGGTACAGGTGTCAGCGGAGGAACGGCAGCGCCAGCGCAGCACAGGGGCCTGTTTCTACTGCAGTCAGCGAGGGCACATCTGCCGAGCCTGCCCATTAAAGGGAATGAGACCACCAGCAAATCAAGGGGCCCTGGTGGGCAATGCTTGGAACCAGCCCCCTGCTGATCGACTGTTACTCCTTGTCATCATCATCCACGACAACCAGCATCACCATCTCCAGGCCCTCGTCGACTCAGGGGTGGACAGGAACCTGATCTGCTCCGCCACTGCCAAGCATCTGGGAATCCCGCTACTCACCCTCAACATCCCTCTCACAGTCCTAACACTCGGTGGCACTGGCTTGACCACCATCACCCACCTTACCACCCTGCTCACCCTGAGGATTTCCGGCAACCACTCTGAAACCATCCAACTCCACGTCATGAACAACCCCCACATACCCATCATCCTAGGATTACCCTGGTTAACGCAGTACAACCCCCACCTAAACTGGGCTGATAACACCATCCTAGGCTGGAGCCATTCCTTCCTAGCTTACCCTGCCTGAACTCCGCTCTGTCTCCCGCCAAACCACCACAGCCTTCAGCCAGCGAGTTTCCCGACCTCTCTCACGTGCCTCCGGAATACCTGGACTTAAGACTCATCTTCAACAAGACCCAAGCAGTGTCCCTCCCTCCTCACAGACCCTATGACTGTGGAATCGACCTCCTGCCTGGGACGGTGCCACCCAAAGGGTGACTCTACTCTCTCTCTCCCGTCGAAAGGCAAACTATGGAGAAGTACATCTCTAAGTCTCTGGCAACTAGGATCATCTGCCCTTCCTCCTTCCCAGCAGGGGCAGGATTCTTCTTCATGGAGAAGGACAAGTCGCTCCGCCCCTGCATTGACTATCAAGGTCTCAACACCATCACAGTCAAGAACCGCTACCCACTACCGCTCATGACCAAGGCCTTTGAACTACTCCAGGGAGCCAAGATATTTACCAAGTTGGACTTACGCAATGTCTACCATCTCGTCAGGATCAGGGAGGGGGACGAGTGGAAGACAGCCTTTAACACCACCACAGGCCACTACGAGTACCTCGTGGTCCCTTTCAGACTGACCAATGCCACACAGTCTTCCAGGCACTCGTCAGTGATGTCCTAAGGGACTTAACATCTTTGTTTTCATGTACCTGGATGACATCCTGATCTTCTCTCACTCTCTGGAGGAACAATTGGGGCCACATCCGGCAGGTCCTCCAGGGCCTGTTAGAAAATAAGCTGTTTGTCAAGGCGGAAAAGGGAAAAGAGCGAATTCCACCAGAGCTCTGTCTCATTTCTGGGGTTCATCATCTCCCCAGCTAGGATCCAGATGGACCCCCTCAAGCTTGAGGCAGTCGCTGACTGGCCCACCCCATCCTCGCGATGAGAGCTCCAGCATTTCCTGGGATTCACCAATTTCTAGAGGGGCTTCATCCGTGACTTCAGCACAGTGGCCGGACCTCTCACTGCCTTGACCTCGATTAAGACCTCGTTCAAGTGGGGGGAGGGAGCAGAAAAAGCCTTCTCCATGCTCAAGCGCAAGTTCACCACAGCACCCATTCTCACCATACGCGATCCGTATTCATGATCTGGAGTTCATTGGTGCAGAAGGCCCTGGAGCAGGACCCCGGAGAAGGTAATTCAAGCAACATACCACCTAACCATCTGTTTGTTCCCAGTTCATTGTGGAGTTCAATGCTTCTGAGTCCAGGGTTGGAGCCATTCTCTCCCAGAGGGCCAACAATAACAAGGTCCACCCCGCTCCTTCTTCTCTCGCCGGCTGTTCCCTACTGAAAAAAATTATGACATCGGCGACAGAGAGCTGTTGGCTGTCAAGCTAGCCCTGGAGGAGTGGAGGCACTGGCTCAAGGGGTCGGATCTCCCCTTCCTTGTCTGGACCGACCACAAAAACCTAGAATACCTCAAGTCTGCCAAACGCCTTAACTCACGACAAGCTTGATGGTCTCTCTTCTTCTCCCGGTTTTGATTCATGCTCTCCTACCACCCAGGCTCCAAGAACGGCAAACCCAATGCCCTGTCCAGGATATTCTCTGCCTGCCAGGAAGAGTCTAGTATGCCCAAAACCATCCTCTCTCCACGCTGTCTGGTGGGGGCCGCCCTACTTGAGGTAGAGGCATTGGTGCAGAAGGCCCTGGAGCAGGACCCCGGAGAAGGTAATTCAAGCAACATACCACCTAACCATCTGTTTGTTCCCTGTTCTGTGCACACGCAGGTGCTACAGTGGGGTCATGGCTCCAAGTTGGCTTGTCACCAGGGAGCTGCTCAAACCCTGGCACTCATCCAACAGCGCTTCTGGTGGCCATCCATCAAGGAAGATGTCCAGGAGTTTGTGGCAGCCTGCGACACATGTGCCCAGAACAAGACAGCCAATCGACCCCCTGCCGGTTTGCTAAGACCCCTCCCGATTCCTCATCAACCCTGGTCTCACATCACCCTGGACTTCATCACAGGACTCCCCAACTCAGGTGGCAACACATGCATCCTCACAGTTATTGACCGTTTCTCCAAGACAGTCCATTTCATCCCTCTGCCCAAGCTTTCCACAGCTAAAGGAGCCACCGAATTACTCATCCTTCACATTTTCCACCTACACAGACTCCCCACTGATATCGTCTGACCGGGGTCCTCAGTTCACTGTGCAGTTCTGGAGGGCCTTCTGCAAACTCATTGGGGCCTCCTGTAGTCTCTCCTCAGGGTTCCATGCTCAAACCAATGGCCAGGCGGAACGGGCAAATCAAGATTTGGAGGTGGCACTCAGGTGCATGGCATCCAGGGATGCTGGTTCTTGGAGTAAGTACTTACCTTGGGTCAAGTATGCTCACAACACTCTCCCTTCATCTGCCACAGGTCTCTCGCCCTTCCAGTGCTCCTTAGGTTACCAACCACCCCTCTTCCCCAACCAAGAGGAGGAGGTCGCTGTACCCTCAGCCCAGACCTTCATACGCCACTGCAGGAGGATGTGGGCATTGGCCTGGAGAAGACTCATTCACTCCACCCTAGCATCCAAGAGGCAGGCCGACAAACGCCGCTCTAAGGCACCCACCTACCGGGTGGGGCAGCGAGTCATGCTCTCCATGCGCCATCTGCCACTCAGAACCATCTCCCGCAAGCTGGCCCCCAGATACCTAGGACCCTTCCTCATCAGCAAGGTAATCAATCCATGTTCCGTCAGACTGGCATTACCACTCACCATGCGATGTATTCATCCCACTTTCCACGTGTCACAGCTTAAACCTCTGGTCTCTAGCTCTTTGTTTAATTTGTGATTAAATCACCTTATTTATTGGATAACTGTCTGTGTTCTGCTTTTGGATCCTATCTCACCACACCTTAACCACCCCAAACACTTTTATTTTATTTCTTCTTTTCTCATTCAACATTTCTTATTCTTTTACAGACTTGCTCTTTTTTATGGCACACCTGTGACTCCATAGGTAGAATATTCCACTGCAATTAAAGGCACTTGTTTCACTGAAGAGTTTATGCATGGTGGCTCATCTCATCTCATTATCTCTAGCCGCTGTATCCTTCTACAGGGTCGCAGGCAAGCTGGAGCCTATCCCAGCTGACTATGGGCGAAAGGCGGGGTACACCCTGGACAAGTCGCCAGGTCATCACAGGGCCGACACATAGACACAGACAACCATTCACACTCACATTCACACCTACGGTCAATTTAGAGTCACCAGTTAACCTAACCTGCATGTCTTTGGACTGTGGGGGAAACCGGAGCACCCGGAGGAAACCCACGCGGACACGGGGAGAACATGCAAACTCCACACAGAAAGGCCCTCGCCGGCCCCGGGGCTCGAACCCAGGACCTTCTTGCTGTGAGGCGACAGCGCTAACCACTACACCACCGTGCCGCCTGCATGGTGGCTATCATCCAAATAAATTTTTCACTGATCAATTTAGCTTCCTCCTGAAAAAAGACAAGGTTTGTGTTTTTGAGGATGCAATATGCAAAATTATTCATGAAGTGAAGTTTGTTTGGTGCTAGACTAACAACTTCGAACTTCATGTTTACCATGCTATATTGTTAGCTTGCTAATCACAACTTACCATGCTAAAGTTATTAGCTAGTTTTACCAAAAGTTAAAGCCCTGTGATGACCTGGCGACTTGTCCAGGGTGTACCCCACCTTTCGCCCGTAGTCAGCTGGGATAGGCTCCAGCTTGCCTGCGACCCTGTAGAAGGATAAAGCGGCTACAGATAATGAGATGAGATGAGATGAGATGAGACCAAAAGTTAAAGAGTTCTATTTATAATATAGAGAATATTTTAAAAATGTATAAATTAATAAATAATTTCCATAAAGCAGAATTTCATTTAACCACCAAACAGGACTCACCAAGTAGTTGGTACAATAACTTCTCTCATACACAAATACACAATAAAAATTGTTTACTTCTATTACATTGAAGAAGGTGACAAATGAAAACCTTTTTTCTATCTTGTGTGTGCACATGTCCATGTGTAGGCTTGTGTTACAACTGTGCATCTGGCAGATGGTTGATTAATCAGGTTAGCTCCCCTCTGCCAGTTAAAAATGTTAGTAACTCCTGAGTAGATGGGGATGCATTTTAGACTTTACAATAAAGCCCCATTTTGCCAGTTGTAAATGGTAGTAACGCATAAATAAATGGTTCTAAGATGAGATGCCAAGAAACGCCAAGATGAATGGGGAGAATCAGCTCAGTGAACAACAGATACCAAGAATGATTTAGGCAAACCACAGATATCAGAAAATGGGACCAAGAATGGACGAGCAATACACATTAAAGGAAGGGTACCAACTGTGCCACACCTGGAATACTGTCTTAAAGAAGATCCCAACCATCATGAAGCATCACAATGTACCACTTTAATATCCAGCTTGCATAACAACCTGATAGCATATGTCATATCACCTCCAATAATGAGGACGACTGCTGATAGTATGCTGAAAATGGCAAGGAAAAACAATATTGGCAAAGCCTTAATGTATGAATCAGATAATTTGATGGTTATGTTGATATGCCAAATATACATTTTTGACTATTACTCTATCATATGCTGATGGTGTCAGTCCTGCACACTTTGGCGCGCGCACCTGAAGGACTCTTGGGTGCATTCCGGACAGTGCGTATGCTGAGCAGACTCTTGCATGCGTGCTGTTAATGAGGCTCATCTGCACATGATCAAGAGGCATCAGCATGCCTATATAAAAGACTGAGAAATTGCACGTTCAGTGCAAAGTATTACACCACATCAGTGCACATTACTGAGCCTTATTATCTGTGTTAGATTTCCTGGTTTTCTGATTCCTGTGGCTGTTCCTAGTCTCCATTGTTCTCTGTGCCTGTGATGGTCTGTTTATGTCTTACCCAACCTTTTGCTTGTTTTCCATTCATGAGATTGCCTGCCGTTTTTGATTGTTTGCCAGTGTGTTTTCACTTTTCTCAATAAAGAGTACTTCTGCACTTGCATCCATCTCCAACCGCATCTCTGACAGAATACTTCACCCTGCAGTGGATGCAGCAGATGGGTTCCAGTACACCATGCCACATCACTTCTGGAATTTTATATCTCAGCCTCTAGCCTCGTTTTTCCAGCAGCGTACTGGTGCATACACTCCAACACCCTACAATGGAGAGTATCACCCATGCGGCTTCAGCATACAGTGTGGCACCTTTTATGCAGACCTTGAAGAACCCAAGCCTCCAGAAACCATCTGGGTTACGTGCATGATTACCTGGCTGACTGGAGGAGCACGCTGATGGGCCGAGTTCCTCATGAGAATAGAGCACCCATGCTTTCAGAGCTCACATGATTTTCAGGAAATGCATTGGTTCATTTATGAGTCCCTAAAGAAGGAGAACTCCCATACAAATTTTTGACGGGGCTAGTCTGTCTGAGGCTGATGCAAAGGAGGCCATTGCTCTAGAGTGCCTCCTAAAGGCCATCAGTCCAGAACCAATGCCACAGCCCATTACACAGTCAATCCCAGAGCATGCATCAGAGCCAGCATCTGAACCAGAGCACCAGCCAGAGTCACTGCCAGGACCAGAGCCAACACCAGAGCCAGAGGAAGAGCCAGTGCCCGAACCTAAGCCTGAGTCAATGCTAGAGCCAGCATCTGTGCCAGTGTCCACTCCAGTGCCAGCACCAGTGTCTGCTCCAGAACCAGTGCCAGCACCAGAGTGAGAGCAAGAGCCAGCTCCAGTGCCAGAACCAGTGTTAAAGCCAGTGCCAGAGTCAGCTCCAGTGCCAGAGCCAATACCTGAGTCAGAGCCCGTGCCTGTGTCAGCTCCAGCATCAGAGCCAGCTCCAGAGTCGGAGTCAGTTCCAGAGCCAGTGCCAGAGTCAGCTCCAGAGCCAGTACACGAGTTAGAGCCAGTGCCAGCTCCAAAGCCAGTGTCAGCTCCAGAGCCAGTGCCAGAGTCAAAGCCAGTGCCAGCTCCAGCACAAGAACCAGTACTAGAGGATGATGGTGCGACCTCTGCCTCAGCTGGCTATGAAGACGTTGTTGTCCTGGCACTGGGTCCTGACCAGGACCGAAGTGATGCACAGACAGAGCTCGAATCCATGCCTGAGTCCAGTCCAGAGTCCGAGTCAAGTCCAGAGCTCAAGCATGCTTCCAGTCCAAGGTCTGGGTCCAGTCCACAGCTTCCAGTCCAAAGTCAAGTCCAGAGTTCATGCTCATGTCCTGTCCAGAGTCCAAGTCTAGTCCAGAGCTCGAACTCAGGTCCAGTCCAGAGCCTGAATCGAGTCAAGTCAAGAGGCCGTCATCCCCAGAACTCGAGCCCACTTCCAGTCTAGACCCTAAGTCATCTCCAGAGCATGCGCCCACTCCAAGCCCAGAGTCCAAGTCCTGTACTGAACCTGAGCCCGAACCCTCACTTGAACCAAGTATCCAGTGCCATGTCAGCTCAGAGCTGCACACCAATGGCATGGCAGCCAAAGTCAGGCCCTCATCCCCAGGGCCAGGAAAGATGGCTTTTCACTCTGGGAGAGTGTGTGTGTGTGTCTATACGTCCTTGTTGCATGGACCTGAAGGAATCTCCGGCGCACTCTGGACTTCGCACGTGCACTGTTGATGCAGCTCACCTGCACACGATCAAGAGGCATCAGGGTGCCTATATGAAGACTGAGAAAATGCATTCAGTGTGAAATATGACATCATGTCAGTGCGCATTACTGAGCCTTATTATCTGTGTTAGATTTCCTGGTTTTCTGATTCCTGTGCCTGTTCCTGGTCTCTGTTGTTCTCTGTGCCTATGATAGTCTGTTTGTGCCTTGTCTGACATTTTGCTTGTTTTCTATTCATTAGATTGCATGCCATTTTGGATTGTTTGTCAGTGTGTTTTCACTTTTCTTAATAAAGATTACTTCTGCAATTGCATCCATCTCCAATCGCATCTCTGACAGACAGTAGGTACAGTTGTGGTCAGAAGGTTACCTACAGTGACATGACTTATCTTGGATATGAAATGTCATAGCTATATTTGGGCTTTCAGTAATTTCTTTGAATTGTTCTTTTTCTGTGGTAGAATGATTGTACAGCATACATCTTTAATTAAAAAAAAACTAGAATTTGGTGCACAAGTTTTAATTTTCTTTGGGTTTTCTGAAATCAACACAGGGTCAAAATTATACATACAGGGTCAAAAATTTGCATATGCTCACTTAGATTATTAATTCAGAGGTGCTGAAACTTCCAAAATGCCTCTTATCTTGCCAACGCTGAGGTCTTTTAACTTCCTGTTAGTGATCATGATTGACTACAGCTGGTAGCTTCTCTGTGCCTTCATAAAAAGGGTTTGTTTACAGCACTCATTGGATTGACCAACACGCAGTAAAATGGGAAAGTCCAAGGAGCTCAGTGCAGATCTGAGAAAAAGGATCTCAGATATACATAACTCCAGAATGTCTCTTGGAGCCATTTCTAAACAACTGCAAATTCCAAGATCAGTTCAAACAATTGCATCCAGGTTATTGTGAGGTGTAGTCACTTTGCCAAGCCACTTTGCTTCAAGAAAACCCAAATTGTCACCCTCAGCTGAAAGAAAGTTGGTTTGGATGGTCAGGAACAACCTGGGAACCACCATGGCACAGCCCTGCCATGAACTGGAAGCTGATGGATCACTGTCTACAGTTCAGATCACCATGGACTAAGAGGCTGCTATCCAAGAAATAACCCCCTGCTCAAAAATTACACCTTCAAGCTTAAGTTTGAAGCTGACCACACAGACAAAGAAAAAGCCTTCTGGAGGATAGCTGTATGGTCAGATTGTCACGTTCCGCCCCGGACATCCGCTCCTGAGTTTGCGGCTCTTCCACATCAGCTCCGATCCGGATCCGGGACAGGAATTCCATCCTGCCTGCTTCCCCATTCAGTGAGCGCTCACCTTCGTTCACTTCCTGATTACCACCACTGCCTTCTTAAATGCCATTCTCAGCCACAGACAGTGCCAGAACGTCTCGTATGCAGACTCTAGCCGTTTTTTGCCTCAAGAGTTTTTTTCCTCCAAGTGTTTTTTCATGTCTTTGCCTGCCTCATTTTTCCAAGTCAAGTTTTATGGGTTTTTTTTATACCTGGACTATTTCTGTTATTGTTTTCTTAATCAAGTTTGTTTACATTTTTGCCATGCCCCTTTCTGGATTAAACCTACTATGCTTCTTGGATTACTGTCTGTGCGCGTGTTCTGCTTTTGGGTCCTAATTCACCACACCTCCAGCAACTCTAACACAGATGAGACAAAAGATTGAGTTGTTTGGCAACAATGACCACCATGTACAGAGGGATACTGTACCAGCTGGTGGTGGTGGTAGGATCATCATGCTCTGGGTCTGTTTTGCTGCCAGTGGAACTGGTTCATTGCACAAAGTGGATGGAATAATGGAGGACTACCTCAGAATTCTTCAGCATAAACCATCAGAAACTTGAACGCAACTTGGGACTTACAACAGGACAATGAATCCAAACATGCATCAGAGCTGGTTGTGGAGGACAAAGCAGGCTAACATTAAGCTTAAAACAAGTCCTGACTTCAACCCTATTGAAAATATATGGACTGTGCTTATAAGTCGAGTCTATGCCAAGAAAAAAAAATAATAATTGAACTTTATCAATTCTACCATGAAGAGTCATGAAATATTCAACCAGAATTCTGCCAGAAGCTTGTTCATGGTAAACAAAAATGTTTGGTCAAGGTGAATCTTGTGAAGCAACATTTTACCCAAATATTAGGTGTGCTGTATGTACAGTTGTGCTCTTAAGTTTGCATACCCTGGCAGAATTTTTGCTTTCTTGGCCTTTTTTCAGAGAATATGAATGAGAACACAAAAACTTTTTTCCCCACTCATGGTTAGTGGTTGGGTGAAGCCATTTATTGATAACTGTGTTTTCTATTTTTAAATCATAATGACAACAAAAAACATCCAAATGACCCTGATCAAAAGTTTACATACCCCAGTTCTTAATACCGTGTATTGCCCCCTCTAACATCAATGACAGCCTGAAGTCTTTTGTGGTAGTTGTGGATGAGGCTCTTTATTTTCTCAGATGGTAAAGCTGCCCATTCTTCTTGGCAAAAAGCCTCCAGTTCCTGTAAATTCCTGGGCTGTCTTGCATGAACTGCGCGATTGAGATCTCCCCAGAGTGGCTCAATGATATTGAGGTCAGGAGACTGAGATGGCCACTCCAGAACCTTCACTTTGTTCTGCTGTAGCCAATGACAGGTCGACTTGGCCTTGTGTTTTGGACAGTGATGGGAATAACGGCGTTAGAAATAACGGCGTTACTAACGGCATTACTTTTTTTAGTAACGAGTAATCTAACTAATTACTTTTTACATCGTTATAACGCCGTTCCCGTTACTTACAATAAAATACTATGCGTTACTTTATTAAAGCTGTTCTCATCTGGCACGCTGCTCGTTCAGCCTTTCTTTACTCTGCTTTAGTGTGGGGCGGGGAGACACGAGACAACGCCACAGTAAGCCAATCAGAGTAGATTTGGACAACAGATGTAGGTAGGCCATGCCTACTGCACTACTGCGCGCTCTTTCAATCGGAAGACACAGCGATGGCGAGCGGTCAGCCCAGCACTGCGCTTTCACATTGGAAATACAGACATTACTTTTCATTACTTGAAATAAAAGGCAAGAGTGTTTACGTGCAATGCACATTATGTCGAGGAACAAAGCATTTGTCCTCGTCAGTGGCCAGTAATTAGTAACATAATTTTAATAACTACAAAAATATATTACATTTGATAGATGTCTTATCTCACATTGTTCCACAAACATATTAATATAGTGTAGATAACATTACTAATTGGTTCTGTTAAGTGTCCATTACAGTCATTAAACACATTTAACATTCACTTTTATTATGATTACACTAATTGAATTTGATTTTTTTTGAGGGGGAACAAAATGTAACGGAATAATTACTTTCCCTGGTAATTAGTTACTTTTATGACAAGGTAACTCCGTTACTAACTCAGTTACTTTTTGGGAAAAGTAACTAGTAACTATAACGAATTACTTTTTGAAAGTAACGTGCCCAACACTGGTTTTGGATCATTGTCATGTTGGAACGTCCAAGTACGTCCCATGCGCAGCTTCCAGGCTGATGAGTGCAAATTTGCCTCCAGTATTTGCTGAGAACGTGCTGCATTCATCTTTCCTTCAACTTTGACCAAGTTTCCTGTGCCTTTGTAGCTCACACATCCCCAAAACAGCAGCGATCCACCTCCGTGCTTTACAGTAGGAATGGTGTTCCTTTCATCATAGGCCTTGTTGACACCTCTCCAAATGTAACATTTATGGTTGTGGCCAAAAAGTTCAATTTTGGTCTCATCACTCCAAATTACCTTGGTCCAGAAGTTTTGAGGCTTGTCTCTGTGCTGTTTGGCATAAATTTTTGTTGGTCTACCTGACCGTGGTTTGGTTTTAACAGAGCCCCTGATTTTCCATTTGTTAATCACAGTTTGAACACTGCTGACTGGCATTATCAATTCTGTGGATATCTTTTTGTATCCCTTTCCTGTTTTATACAGTTCAACTACCTTTTCCCGTAGATCCGTTGATAATTCTTTTGCTTTCCCCATGACTCAGAATCCAGAAACGTCAGTGGCTGGATGAAAGATGCAAGAGTCTGTCTGGATCCCAGAAACTCACTCAGCTTTTATGCACACACACTGATTACAAGCAAACAGATCACAGGTGAGGATGTTACCTTTAGTAGTGTTACGATCACCTGGCTCAAGGGCAAATGTAACATAAAAGGAAACCACACGCAGACAAAAAAACGTTTAGAATATTTATTAAATAAAGAATAAAGTAACGTGTATGCAAGATCAGTTGTGTGTATGTGTTGCAAAGAATGTCTAGGGGTGTTCAAACTAATGCAAAATCGGCCAAAGGAGGAAGGGGAGGCCCTGCCAGAATGGACCACTGGTCTTTTTATACCCTGTCCAATTATAGACGCGCACCTGCGCTAGATCACCTAGTTGGACAGGGAAATAGGTTAACCAGGTAGGCGGAGCTACCAACAATAAGCAGAGCGTCACACCCTCCCCCTTAAAACAGAGGCCCACTAATGGGACTCTACACAATTACACCAAAAAAACAAGCTAAACACTAAATAATAGATACAAATGGGCCTTACAAAACAAACACTATATTCCACAACAAAATGTACACCATTTTCCAACAATAATACAGCCCTACAATAACAAATGCATCCTCAAATGTATAGCCATATCCACGTGCACCATCTCTCCCTACAACCACCCCCAGTGTCCTGAACTCCAGCAACACCGGCGCCTGGGAAGCAATTTAAGAAGAACAGAGCACGGAAAAAAGCAGAAGAGTGTGAGATGGTCAGCACATGACTACAACTCACCACCCGGGGTGCGCGACAAAGCATCTGCCACTACATTATCCACACCCCGGATGTGTCGGATAACCAGATTATAAGGCTGCAAAAACAGGGCCCACCTCATCAGACGCTGGTTTGGGCTCTGCAAAGAGTGTAAAAAGGTTAGTGGGTTGTGGTCCGAATATACTACCACTGAATGTGCCCCACCTCCAACATAAACATCAAAATATTGCAGAGCCCACACCAGTGCCAGGGCCTCCTTCTCAATTGTCGAATACAAAAGTTGGTGTTTATTAAATTTTAGCGAAAAGTAACTGACGGGCCTACCCACACCCTGGTCATCCTCCTGCAAGAGTACAGCCCCTGCACCAACATCGCTGGCATCCGCCTGCAATTGAAAAGGCTTGTCCGGCCTTGGGGCAGCCAACACAGGTGCGGTGCTCAGCAACATCTTCACCTGCTCAAAAGCCTCTTGACAGGAAGGAGACCAGGTAAAAGGGACTTTGTCCTTCAGTAGGTCAGTAAGGGGAAACACAACAGCAGAAAAATTAGAACAAAACCCCCTATAATAACCTACCATTCCCAAGAACCGCCTCAACTCCTTTTTGGTACTAGGAGGAGGAAATTTATCAATGGCCAACACTTTTTCTCTCACAGGTCTCACCTGCCCCTGCCCCACAACCTTCCCCAGATATACAACTGTTGCCCTTGCAAACTCGCATTTTGCCAAATTTACAGTTAGATTTGCTTCAATCAAGCGAGTGAACAAGGCACAAATCCAACTGATATGCTGTTCCCAAGTGTCAGCTGCCATGATACAATCATCCAAGTACACACCGCAACCATCTAGACCTGCAATAACCCAATTCATGAGTCTTTGGAAAGTAGATGGTGCATTCCTAAGACCAAAACTCATGACATTATACGAATATAGGCCAGATGGTGTCACAAAAGCTGAGATCTCCTGAGCCCTAGGTGTTAAAGGTACCTGATAGTAACCTTTCAGGAGATCTAATTTGGTGATGTATCGAGCAGAACCGACAAGATCAATACAGTCGTCAATCCTGGGGAGTGGAAAGGAGTCAGGTTTAGTTACCATGTTTAATTTACAATAATCAGTACAGAAACGAAACGTACCGTCTGGTTTCCCTACTAAAAGACACGGTGACGCCCAGCTGGAATATGAGGGTTTTGCCAAACAGTTATCTAGGAGGTATGTTACCTCGGCGTCCATAAACCTCTTTTTGTCTGGTGAGACACGATAAAAGCGTTGCCTGATGGGCTTAATATCACCAACTAATTCAATGTCGTGCTGTATCCAATGTGTGCATGTAGGTGTATCATGAAACAATGAGGGAAAAGACAAAATGACTTTCAGTTCTTCACGCTGTTCAGAAGACATGTGGATCAAAAAAAGCATCCAAACCTTTCAACATTTGCGAGTTTTTAAGTCTGGGTAATAGCACAGCATCGTCGGGAGCGCCCTCATCCTCCCCAGCTACCACCTGAGGAGACTCGCAACGCAACCCATCTGCAATCAACGCAGGTGAAACCTTACCATCAGATACCTCTGATTTCACACCCTGAGTGTAATACGGTTTTAGCATGTTAATGTGGCAAAGCTGCGAAGATTTTTTTCGATCTGGCATTGCCACCAAATAATCCAGCTCGGTGACCTGCCGAACAACGGAATAAGGACCAGAAAAATGTGCTTTAAAAGGTGAGCCCTGTAATGGCAACAGCGCCAGCACTTTATCGCCAGGGCTGAAACCGCGCTCCACCGCCGCACGATCAAAACAACCTTTTCATTTTGCCCTGCGCTTTGGACAAATTTTTATTTGCCAGCTCACATGACAAAAACAGTTTTTGTCTGAAACCTTGGACATACTCAAGTAAATTAACTGGAGGCTCAGCCTCATTAACACAATCTTTCAAAACAGAAAGGGGACCCCGAACTTTGTGTCCAAAAACTAACTCATTAGGACTGAAACCCATGCTTTCTTGAGTGACCTCCCTGGCTGCCAGCATCAGCCAGGGAAGGCCCTTCTCCCAGTCATGATCCAGCTCCAAACAGTAGGTGTGCAATAATGACTTCAAGGTGGAATGAAACCGCTCGAGTGCGCCTTGACTTTGGGGATGATACGCACTACTCAAACTATGTTTCACGTGTAGTTCCTTCAACACCTGCGCAAACATGTTCGAGGTAAAATTACTCCCTCTGTCACTTTGAATAACTTTAGGAATACCAAAGATAGAAATGAATTGCGCTAGTGCTTTTACAATCAACCTGGTGGTAATGGATCTCAACGGGTAGGCTGCAGGATAACGTGTAGTCAGGCACATTACAGTCAACAGATAAGCAGAGCCACTTTTCGATAGAGGTAATGGGCCGACACAATTAGCAAATGCTCAAAAGGGCGACCCACTGCCGGAATCGGATGGAGAGGTGCGGGCTTAATGCCCTGATTTGGCTTACCCGCTATCTGACAAATGTGGCAGACTTTAATAAATGCGGCGACATCCTTCTTCATACGATGCCAATAAAAATGCTGCAACAACCGATTATAGGTCTTGCGAACACCAAAATGACCAGCTACATCCCCATGAGCTGTTTTCAACACTACAGTTTTAAGAGAGTCAGGTACCACAATTTGGATAATATCCACCTCTAACTCCCCATCGTGCTGCACCCATTTACGCACCAGTATGCCATCTTGTATAAAGTACCCAAGGTCTGCATTTTTCATATAGTCAGATGGCAAAGCACTTGCAATTAACTCTTTAAGATACTCATCTTTGTTCTGAGCTGCAATCAACTCGTCACGAGTTAAACAATCAGGTAAGATAGGCAACTTTTTAACAGTATGCGTATCGACCAAACCCAGTGACATATCCACCCCCTGTGCGCGACTTTTTGCCCTTGTTACAGTGCACGCACTAAAGACATCAGGAAAATCTACAGCGCAGTCATGCTCCTCTATTCCAACAGGAACGGCAGCCACTACTGGCGGAGGTGGAACACTAGGCCACACTCGTCCACCAGCCAAGTTGTTTCCCAAAATTACATCCACCCTCTCTACAGGTAACGATGGACGCACGGCAACAACTACTTCGCCCTGTACCAGATCTGAATGTAACACTACCTTATGCAGAGGGACCGATAAAGTAGTCATACCAATCCCCCGAATCAAAACAAATTTCCCCATGCTGGAGCTACAAGAAAAAGGCAAAGGAGACTGCTTAACAAATGTATCAGAGGCTCCAGTATCAGGGAATATTTTTACAGCTACCTTCTCCGAACCATTTGAAAGAGAAACAAACCCGTCCATCAGAAACGGACCATAATGGTCTTCCACCCGTTCATTACCAGCGTCATTCTCCACAGAAGGCGGAGCATCTGCCAGCGCACCATTCTCCACAGAAGGCGGAGCATCTGCCAGCGCACCAGATACCTCACCACCTGCAGACAAACTCCTACAAGACGAGACATCAATTTCAACTTCACAAGAAACAGAACGAGCAACAGGCACCGCACACATCGACGGTTTAGGGGAAACAGGGCGATTTTGATTTTTCTTCCTGTTACGCAACACGGGACATTCATTTTTCCAATGACCAAACTCTAAACAGTAATGACATTGGTTCTGCAAATCCTTACCATGACCTGACTGGTCCAACCTGGATGGAGAAAAACCGCCTTTACCCCACTGATAACGACTTAGTCTGTTATCAGAATTCTGTCCACACTCTTGTTTTCTCTTGTGAATTAAAATAAACTCATCTGTCAATACAGCAGCATCTGCAGCCGTTTTTACCTTCTGTTCACTAATGTAGGTAGCCACTCGTTCAGGCACAATATTTTTAAATTGTTCCAGCACTACAAGTTCACACAATTGTTCGAACGTTTTTACTTCTGCTGCTGCCAACCATCTATTAAAGAAACTGGTGAGTTCTCTCACAACTTCCATGTGCGTTTGTCGCTCACCTTTTCTCCAGTTCCTGAAACGCTGCCTATACGCTTCGGGAACCAAGGCAAACGCACGTAACACAGCTTCCTTAACAGCAGCATAATCCTTGCGCTCAGATGCGGATAACGCTATGAATGCCTCCTGGGCTTTCCCCGTAAATACACTCTGCAATAGCAGAGTGTGCTCCGCATCGGTCCAGCCCCGCTCAACAGCGACATTCTCAAACAGCAAAAAGAAAATATCAGGATCCCTTTCATTAAACTTAGGCAACAATTTGACACTTTGAGATAAATGTCCATGCCCAGACGAAGTTTCTGACTTTTCAGCAAGCCGTTTCTCATGCTCAAGCTTCTGGCGCTCCAATTAATTTACTCGTTCATTCTGACGCAATTTTTCATACTCTAATTGCCTTTCCCATTCACGTTCCTGCATCTGCATTTGCAACAGCTCCCTTTGCTGCTCAAAAGTCAGCGCTGCAGTAGCAGAACGCTGCGGAGAACCCATTTTTAAGAGCGTAGATGCAGCTGCCATGCCTGCACCCTCGGAAAACGGCTTAACCAATAAAATGCCCAACTCAATCAACTTATTTTTCACTGACTCTTTCAGTTCAGCTTTCCTAAGTGCCTTAGGCAGATCCAGATCCAATTTATATTCTTCAGCAGTCTTACACAACTCATCCTTACTCATTCTATCCAAATCATCCTCAGATAAAGCCCCACGGCTCTCAGACAACGACATGTTTAACAACAACAAATCCGACTTTACCAGGACAAAGTACAATATCAGTTACCAGAATACAATTACCAATAGCTATTATCACAAAAAAACACCAATTAAAATTTGTGGAGTCCAAACGCACGGTGCAGGTAATCTCAGCATGCAACAGGAGAAACAAAACACACTTGAGCTGCCCCACATCTACCTACAGGACAGAGAAAGAGGCCCTACTTATTTTAACCTAGTCTTCGTGTGCCCTCATACGATTGAACTGAAACAGTCCCCCCGCGTTCGACACACCAGAAGAACAAAATAAGAAAGGCAAAATAACAACCCGCGTTAAGCGCGCTTACCTGCGGCAGGGGTTCACTTTAGCTCTGGTGGATCTAAACCCGCCCTAATTACTCCAGTGCACAGAGACACCTGCAACCTGCTCTGACTTCCACCAAAACAAAAATAGCGGCCCAAAAGTGTCCTCCCCTCTCCTTAATATCTCCTTAAATCTTAATATGCCAAACCAAAACAAAAACCTGTGCACGGCTTCCAATTAAAAATGTACTTCATCTAAAAAGATAAGTACATCTCGCGGATTTAAAAACCTCCCGGACGAGCCCCCAATTATGTTACGATCACCTGGCTCAAGGGCAATGTAACATAAAAGGAAACCACACGCAGACAAAAAAACGTTTAGAATATTTATTAAATAAAGAATAAAGTAATGTGTATGCAAGATCAGTTGTGTGTATGTGTTGCAAAGAATGTCTAGGGGTGTTCAAACTAACGCAAAATCGGCCAAAGGAGGAAGGGGAGGCCCTGCCAGAATGGACCACTGGTCTTTTTATACCCTGTCCAATTATAGACACGCACCTGCGCTAGATCACCTAGTTGGACAGGGAAATAGGTTAACCAGGTAGGCAGAGCTACCAACAATAAGCAGAGCATCACAGTAGCGATTCAAACCGATTTGTGTCAACTTCTGTGCATGTTATCAGGCCAAAATCACCAAGGTACAGTATGTGAACTTTTGATCAGGGTCATTTGGGTAGTTTCTGTTGTCATTATGATTTAAAAAGAGAAAACACAGTCGTTTGACAATAAATGGTTTCACCCAACCACAAAGCATGAGTGGAAAAGATGTTTTTGTGTTATCATTCATATTCTCTGAAAAATGGTCAAAGAATCATAGATTCTGCCAGGGTATGTAAACTTATGAGCACAACTGTATATTTTTGACCATGAATGTATAATTTTGCTCCTGTGTTGATTTCAGAAAACCCAAAGAAAATTAAAACTTGTACACCAAATTTTAGTTTTTTTTTTTATTATTAAAGATGTATGCTGTACATTGTGCCACAGAAAAAGAACTGTTCAAAGAAATTACTGAAAGCCCAAATATTGCCATGACATTCATATCCAAGATGGCATTCACATCACTGTATGTAAATTTCTGACCACTACTGTACCTTCTCACTGTATTTTCTCTGTTTTAATTTTTTTTAAAAAAGGGCGTGCGCACACAGACCGCTGTGCTGTCTTAGGCACATGTAAAGAAATGCTGTAGACCATAAATGGTTTAAAAAATAATGAAAGGAGATGTTTCAACATAAAACAACAATAACAAAACAAAATCTATAAACAGCAGTAGATAGATTAGATGGAACTTTATTGATCCCTTTGGGAGGGTTTCCTCAGGAAAATTTAAATTCCAGCAGCATCATTACAGGATAAACAGAGAATAGAAAATAGAAAAAAACTTCTAGAAAAATTAAGTATTTACACATACTACATATATATATATATATATATATATATATATATATATATATATATATATATATATATATATATATAAAATGTGTGTGCACGTGTGTGTTTTATATATATATATATATATATATATATATATATATATATATATATATATACACACACACAAATTGCACATTGGGGATAGGGCCAAGAATAGTTCTATTGCACATTTGAGTTTAAAGCCATGATTGCTTTGGGATAGAAATAGTTTTTTAGGTGGTTTGTCCTGGTTTTCATTACTCTGTATCTCTTGCCTGATGGCAAAAGCTGGAAGAGACAATGGCCGGGGTGTGAAGAGTCTTTTGAAATGTCCATTGCTTTCCTGCGGCATCTGGAGGTGTAAATCTGTTCCAGGGTGGGGAGAGGGCAGCCTATTGTTTTCTCTGCTGCCCTAATGACCCTGTGGAGTGCCTTCTTCTTGGAGGATGTGCAGCTGCCGTACCATACACACAGTCCGTACGTGAGCACACTGTCTATGGAGCAGTGATAGAAGGCCCGGAGCAGATTTTGGGGGAAACAGTTCTTTCTGAGGATTCTCAGAAAAGTACAGTCTCTGCTGCACCTTCTTCAGTAGCTCCTTTGTGTTGGCATTCCAGGTTAGGTCGTTCTCCAGCTCAATGCCGAGAAACCTTCAGGACCCTCTCCACACAGGCCCCACCGATGATTAGTGGCTGGATGTCAGTTTTGTTTTTCTTAAAGTCAATAACCAGCACCTTTTTTTGGTGGTGTTGAGGAGCAGATTGTTGACTTTGCATCACTCTGACGGCCGCTCCACCTCGTCCCTGTATGCCAGCTCACCCTCCTCGCCCGAGATGAGTCCGACCACTGTCGTGTCATCTGTGAACTTTACAATCTTATTGCTGAGGTGGGTGGAGACACAGTCATACGTGTAGAGGGTGTAAAGGAGTGGGCTAAGTACCCAACCCTGTGGTGAGCCAGTGTTCAGGCTGAGAGCGGTGGAGGTGTGAGAACCCAGCCTGACCCTCTGGGAGCAGTCTGACAGAAAGTCCAATATCCACCTGCAGGTGAGTGGTGGAAGCCCAAGGTCCGCCAGCTTGGACACTAGTCGTTGTGGGAGGATGGTGTTAAACGCCAAGCTGAAGTCCACAAAGAGCATTCTGATATAGCTCTCCTGCTGCTCCAAGTGGGTCAGTGCAGCATGAAGTGCTGTGGATACAGCACCCTCCATGGATCTCTTTGCTTTGTAAGAAAATTGAAGAGGGTCCAACTCAGCAGGCAGGTAGACAAGGATATGACTCCGCACCAGTTTCTCAAAGCACTTCATGATGCTTTTAAATGAAACTCTTAGTAGCCTCATGAAACTCTTAGTTGCCTCATCCTTTAGGACTCTATAGTCCCTTTTCTTCAAATCAAATCAAATCAAATCAAGTTTATTTGTATAGCGCTTTTAACAATAAACATTGTTGCAAAGCAGCTTTACAGAATTTGAACGACTTAAAACATGAGCTAATTTTATCCCTAATCTATCCCCAATGAGCAAGCCTGTAGTGACGGTGGCAAGGAAAAACTCCCTCAGACGACATGAGGAAGAAACCTCGAGAGGAACCAGACTCAAAAGGGAACCCATCCTCATTTGGGCAACAACAGACAGCCTGACTATAATATTAACAGTTTTAACAGGTATAACCCTCAACTGTCCTCATGGGGCTGTCCTTCACAGGAGCGGTGCGATAAAACTCCGACCAGACACAGGGCACCAGGATGGATCAAGCAGGTCCGAGGGGCAGAAGAGGCCAGCATCTCAATCCCAGGATCAACATGTAACTCAGAGGGACAGATTGGGGGGGGAAGAGAGAGAGAAAGAAAACACAGGTTGTTAGGTATGCCCTAAAAATGACAAGTATTAAATCTGTGTGGTAGGCTCACAGAGACGAGAGTCTTTACATCAGGCATAACACACAACAATGGCATGTTAATATGGTAAAAAATATATCATGACCTGCTCTGGCTAGATGCTTGATTGGGTGATGGGAGCACACTCCTCAGCAATGATGAGATGCAGATGGGACCCTTAGGGATGGCCAAGACAATTCAGTTACATTTCACCGGGTCTGGGACATGCGACAGAATGTCTGACAGCCGATTCCCTGCAGGCTACGATAGCCAGTCGAGGTCTCCACCCTCTCCACCAAAAGATTTCCTGTTGACTCCATGTAACTCAGAGGGACAGATTTGGGGTGGGGGGGAGGGAAAGAAATCACAGGTTGTTAGGTATGCCCAATGTCACCTGAATAAGTAGGAGCAGTATACATATTGCACCGAGTACAAGCAGGGACTCCGGCAACTAACTATGACAGCATAACTAAAAGGAGAGAGCCAGAAGGTAACACAGGCATGAGGGAGCCCCGGGACATAAAGCAGCCAGCCACTACACCGTCAACAAACTCGAGTGAGCAAGCGAGTGGGGACTGACAGCATCCATACATCCCAGTTTACCAAAACACTCTATGTCTGAGGACCCTCCAGATCTACTCCTTTACCTCATAAACACCATTAACAAAAGGCTTGACTAAACAGATATGTTTTCAGCCTAGACTTAAATGCTGAGACTGTGTCTGATTCCCGAACATTACTTGGAAGGCTGTTCCATAACTGTGTGGCTTTGTAAGAAAAGGCTCTGCCCCCTGATGTAGCCTTCACTATACGGGGTACCAGCAGATAGCCTGCACCTTTTGATCTAAGTAGGCATGGCGGGTCATAGAGGAGTAGAAGTTCACTCAGGTACTGTGGTGCAAGACCATTTAGTGCTTTAAAGGTCAATAGTAGTATTTTATAATCAATACGAAATTTGATTGGGAACCAATGCAGTGTGGATAAGACAGGCGTGATGTGGTCATATTTTCTAGTTCTAGTAAGGACTCTTGCTGCTGCATTTTGAACTAACTGGAGCTTGTTTATGCACTTATTGGAACATCCAGACAGTAAGGCATTACAATAATCCAACCTGGAGGTAACGAAAGCATGGACTAGTTTTTCTGCATCATGCAATGACATTAAATTTCTTATCTTTGCAATATTTCTGAGATGAAAGAAAGCTATCCGGGTGATGTTATCAATGTGAGTTTCGAATGAAAGACTGGGGTCAATAATCACTCCGAGGTCTTTTACTGCTGCACGTGAAGAAACAGAAAGGCCATCCAGAATCACTGTGTAATCAGAAAACTTACTTCTAGCTGTATGTGGTCCTAGCACAAGTACTTCAGTCTTGTCAGAGTTAAGCAGAAGGAAATTAATAAGCATCCAGTGTCTAATGTCCTTCACACATTCCTCAATTCTATTAAGCTGGTGTCTCTCATCAGGTTTTGCAGAGACATACAACTGTGTGTCATCAGCATAACAGTGGAAACTAATAAAATGTTTACGAATAATATTGCCCAGAGGTAACATATATAGAGAAAAAAGCAGTGGACCCAAGACAGAACCTTGTGGAACACCAAACTTTACCTCGGTACGTCTAGAAATATCACCATTTATATCAACATACTGATAACGATCAGTTAGATAAGACCTGAGCCAGGAGAGGGCCATTCCCTTAACTCCCACAACATTTTCTAGTCTATCCAGAAGAATGGAATGATCAATGGTATCAAATGCTGCACTAAGGTCAAGCAACACAAGTAGCGAGACGCAGCCCTGATCAGACACCAACAGTAGGTCGTTTACTACTTTAACCAGTGCTGTCTCTGTGCTATGATGAGGTCTAAATCCTGACTGATACATTTCATGGATGTTATTCCTATGTAAATATGAGCATAACTGCTGTGCCACAGCTTTTTCAAGGATCTTGGAGATAAAGGGGAGGTTTGATATTGGCCGATAATTGGACAGCTGACAG
The DNA here is from genome assembly GCF_027579695.1 of Neoarius graeffei. NCBI lineage: Eukaryota > Metazoa > Chordata > Actinopteri > Siluriformes > Ariidae > Neoarius > Neoarius graeffei. The sequence continues at coordinate 40,092,621 of NC_083578.1, read as the reverse complement.
GGATCAAGGTCAGGTTTTTTAATCAGGGGTTTGATAACTGCTAGTTTAAAGGATTTGGGTACATAGCCAATCATAAGAGAAGAATTTATTATTTTTAGAAGCGGTTCAATTACTCCAGGCATTATCTGTTTGAATAGATGTGTAGGTAAGGGATCTAGTACACAAGTTGAGGTTTTTGATGTAGAGATTAATGAAAGTAATTCAGTTTCTTTTAGGGGAGTAAAACATTCTAACTGATGATCTGATACAGTTATATTGTTAACTACAAGGTCACTTTCATTGTCTAACCTTAAATTAGTAGTTTGAATTTTTTGTCGGATATTCTCAATTTTGTCATTAAAAAAATTCATGAAGTCGTTGCTACTACATACTGCAGGTGTGCATGTGTTGATAGTGGACTTATTCCTGGTTAATTTTGCTACAGTATTAAATAGGAATCTAGGATTATTTTTGTTATCTTCTATTAGGGAGGAGAAATATGTTGATCTCGCAGCACTAAGAGCTTTTCTATACTTCAGGAAGCTCTCCTTCCAATCTAATTTGAACACTACCAATTTTGTTTGACGCCATTTACGTTCCAATTTTCAAGTGGTCTGTTTTAATGTGCAAGTGTCATCATTATACTAGGGTGCTAATTTTTTGTCTCTGACCATTTTCCTTTTTAGAGTAGCTACATTATCTAAAGTATGGCGGAATGTTGACTCTAAGCATTCAGTTGCCTGATCAAGTTCTGCAGGGGCTGACGGTGACCCAATCAAAGTTGACAGCTCTGGGAGATCATTTATAAAGCTCTGTGCAGTAGTTGATGTGGTGAGGTGCATATATTATTACTCAGACATAGTTTGAATGAGATGAGACAATGATCTGAGATAACTTCAGACTGTGGAAGTATGACTATATTGTCTACGTTTAATCTGAATGTTAGTATTAGATCAAGGGTGTGACCACCATTATGGGTCGGTCCTATGACATTCTACTTAATCCCGACTGAATCTAAGATGGACACAAACACTGTTTTTAAAGGGTCTTCTGGGTTATCGAAGTGAATATTAAAATCTCCGACAACTAAAGCTTTGTCTAAGGAAATAACCAGATCTGAGATAAAATCTGCAAATTCAGAAAGAAACTCAGAATATGGCCCCGGGGGCCTGTAAATAATAAGCAATGGAATTAACTGGGTAGACTTATTTTTCGAGGCTACATACATTATATGAGTATGAAGAACTTCAAATGTATTAAATTTATAACCAGGTTTTTGTGTTACACCTAGATAATCATTATAAATAACCGCGACGCCTCCTCCTCTGCCAGTTAGACGAGGCTGGTGTATATAACTGTATCCAGGAGGACTCGCTTCATTTAATGCTATATATTAATTTGGCTTAATCCATGTTTCTGTTAAACACAGTACATTAAACTCCTGATCAGTAATGAGTTCATTAACCATTAGCGTTTTAGATGTAAGAGATCTAATATTTAATAGCCCCACCTTTAGATCAAAGGTGCTGGCAGCAGCTGTACAGTCAGTATGATCTAATTTTATATTGATTAGGTTACTGGAACAAACTCTCTGAAAATTTCTACCTTTTTGTTGAGTTCGGGGAACAGACACAGACTCTTTTCTTCCTTCCTTTGGTCTGTGGCTTCTTGTTCCAAGTTCTACCCTTCAGCTTTGCCCACACTAACTGATGATCAGAATCGTAGTCTGCACTAACAAGTGATTTAGAGTCCATACACTCAGATCTTTGTCTCACAATGATTTAGTCAATCATTTACCATCTGGGGAGATCCAAGTGTACCTCTCCTTCTTGTGGTGCTTGAAGCAGGTGTTCAGTGCAATTAGTTTGTTATCTTCCATCCAGTCTATAAGCATATCACCATGCACATTTCTCTCCCCAATTCCAAATTTTCCATAAGCTGGGTGTACCATATCTCCACCAATCTTTGCATTGAAATCTCCCAGCAGTACAAGTCTCTCTTTCTTTGGTACCATGTCAACAACTTTCTGGATTTCAGCATATATTTCCAGTACCTCCTCATCTTCACATGTGCTAGTTGGCATATACACTTGAATGAAGTTCAAAGGTTGTGGTTTTGCATCCATCCTCATCATGATGATTCGGTTACTTACAGGTCTATCTTCAGCGATTGATTTGTTCCATTTTGGTGATACCATGAAGCCTACTCCTGCAAAGTGCTTGTCTCCTCCAGAAGAGTAAAGATTCCATCTTGCAATGATCTTCACATTCCTGTTGCTAATCCAGCATGTTTCCGCTAATCCAAGAACATCAATACTCAGGCGACTGCATTCTCTTCTGATCTGTTCTACAGTGCCACTCTGGAACATTGTTCTCATGTTCCAGGTACCAATATTAAGAAGGTGCTTCATATCCTGAGTGTGTTTCGGAGGATTTCGCTGGATGACAGACGAGGATACCTCTGTACATCCCCTTATGAGCACAACGCAGGCATTCTGACTGCTACCAGTCCCGTTTATGCTGTTCAGCTCACTTTGAATTATTGTCATATCCATCATGAGAAACTAGAGGCTAAATTGTCAAAGGGTCGCCACTCCACGATCAACCTGCAATAGTCAACTTACACAATAAAATGCCAGCTGTATCTGTAGGTGGCACCCTCTCAAACACTTCTGAAGTAATGGTGGGTGTTAAGCAAGGCTGTGTTTTGGCACCTGTCATTTTTAACATCTATATGGCTTGTATGGTAGTGTCTACAACCTCTCCAGACTGAAAGCACATACCCTAACATCCACAGACACGATCTTTGACCTCTAGTATGCAGATGATGTAGGCTACCCCACCACCACTCCTCAAGCGATGCAACTAAACCTCAACACCATCAGCTCAGCTTATTCCAGAGGTGGACTTATGGTCAACATCCATAAGACTGTGGTCTTGCCCCATATAAACACCATCTCAGAGGATCCAGACCTCTTTCCAACATTCCAAATAGGCAACTTCGAACTACAAAGCATTCTTTCAGAGAGGTACCTAGGAGGCATACTTTAATCTGACTGCAGCTTGGAAGACAAAGTCCAGAACCACATTCACCTAGCCTCCTCTAGTTTTGGCAGCCTGAGTGGCAGGGTGTTTTTAAACAAAGACCTTTCCACCACCACCAAAGTCAAGGTATACAAAGCCATTACCCTCTCCATCTTACTATATGGCACAGAGACTTAGACCACCTACAGGCACCAGATAAGCAGACTGGAAGCTTTCCACATTCGATCCCTACAAACCATCTTAGGCATCACATGAAAAGACAAAATCCCACATACCACCATCCTGGAAAGAACCCAGACAGCCAGCATTGAAGCCATGCTGATCACTAAACAACTCCGCTGGGCGGGCCACATCATACAGTATGCATGCCAGAACACCGGCTCCTGAGGAGTCTGTTGTACGGAGAACTGGGGGATGGACATCATTCCCTTGGAGGACAGAAGAAGAGAGGTATAAGGATAACCTCAAAAGAAATCTAAATGCATGTAATATATGACCAGACCAACTAGAACATCTTGCAACAGACCGCTCTCTATGGTGCTCTATCATACATCAAGGTGTCTTGCACTTTGAAGAGGAAAGGACCATTGCTAGAACTCTGAGACAAAGTGCAAGACATGCCAGATTACAAAGAGCACCTTTAGGCCCTGGTGATGGCATACACTGCCCCACATGTGGCAAAAGATGCACATCTGAATTTAGACTTTGGAGCCATCAGAGGTCTCACCAACCCCGACACTGACACAAGTAGCAAACGTCATCGTTGAACACAACAGACCACCAAAAGCAAATAAGCAAACAAGTGGCCTTTTGTGAGCTTTTTTAATAGACTTTAGCTGGGACTTATTAAACCCACACACGGCCTCTTCACTCCACCTGGATGCAGTTTAACATCATACCCAGGATGAAGTCTCTTGCAGTATGTCTCTATTAGCTTAGCACATCTAGCCACTGGGAGTTTTGCCCATTCCTCAATGCAAAACTGCTCCAACTCCTTCAAGTTAGATGGGTTGTGTTGGTGTACAGCAATCTTCAAATTATGCCACAAATTCTTAATTGGATTGAGGTCTGGGCTTTGACTAGGCCATTCCAAGACATTGAAATGTTTCCATTTAAACCACTCCAGTGTAACTTTAGCAGTATATTTCAGGTCATTGTCCTGCTGGAATGTGAACCTTCAACTCAGTCTCAAACCTCTGGCCGATTTGAACAGGTTTTCCTCCAGAATTGCCTTGTATTTAGTGTCATCCATCTTTGCTTCAATCCTGACCAGCTTTCCTGTCCCTGCAGATGAAAAACATCCCCACAGCATGATGCTGCCGCCATCATGCTTCACTGTAAGAATGGTGTTCTCAGGGTGATGGGAAGTGTTGGGTTTGCACCACACATGGTGTTTCCCATGATGGCCAAAAAGTTCAGTTTTAGTCTCATCTGACCAGAGAATCTTCTTCCATGTGTTTCGGGAGTCTGCCACATACTGTTGGGCAAACTTAAAATGTTTTCTTATTTTTTTTTCTGGTTTCCCCCACAGTTCAAAGACATGCAGTTAGGTTAACATGGAGCGGCCTTGGGCTGAAGTGCCCTTGAGCAGGATACTTAACTCCTAACTGCCCCCCAGGTGCTGTAGTATGGCTGCCCACTGCTCTGGGGGTGTGTGTTCACTGCTTCAGATGGATTAAATGCAAAGGATGAACTTGAGTGTGCATGTGACAAATAAAGGCTTCTTTTTCTCTCAAAGTTTGGGATATATATATTTTTTATAACCCAACCCTGATCTATATTTCTCTATAACTTTATCTCTGACCTGTTTGGAATGCTCCTTGGTATTCATGTTGCTTGCTTAGTAGTGTTGCAGAGTCAGGGTCCTTCCAGAACAGGTTGATTTATCCAGACATCATGTGACAGTTCATGTGACACTTTGATTGCACACAGGTGGATCTTAATTGTGTGACTTACGAAGTGAATTGGTTGGACCAGCTCTTATTTAGGGGTTTCATACCAAAGGGAGTTCTGTTTCTTTCATCTTGATTATTGTAAGTCATTAAAAAAAAAAAAAATGCACCTTTAAAGTGGTAGGCATGTTGTATAAATCAAATGGTGCTATCTCCCCAAAAATCTATTCTAATTCCATCTTGTAAAGCAACAAAACAGGACAAACACCAAGGGGGCTCAATACTTTTGCAAGGCACTGTAATACTATTCCAATTTGTGATCATCTTATTAATCCTTTGAGCATGAACAGTGTGCTCATTTTGCATTGGCATTGCACTACTTTAATTATGTCAATCAGGATCTTTATGGATTGTTTAAAATAATTTAAAAAGTTTGTCTTGCTCAGTCTCTTTTGATAATCTACTATCCCTCTGGTACTGGAAAAATTATTATAGACAACCAAATTGTCATTTGCATTCTGAGAGTACACAAAGGCTGTATGTATAGATAAGTCACTCATTTAACCTTCATCCTACCAAGTGGGGTCCATCTGGACCCCGCACCTATATGTTTGTTTGCCATTTTAAAAATATGTGACATACTGCTTCACCGTTTTATGAATTTGTCGGAATTTATGTCTTAATTAAAACACTAAAGCACCGGAAGATCAGCTTTTTGCATTGTGAAGGTATAATTAATTTGTTACTGGGGTCCAACTGGACCCCAGAGTAAAGTTTATCTGTCTTTCATTTTATAATTGAATAGCACACTGAAAGTTAACTTCTTTTATTTCTTTTATGTTCCATAATGAAACTACCAAGGCATTCCTTCTTGGGGTTCGTGTGGACCCCACTGCTGCAATAAGCACAGGCTGCAAAACAAAAGCCCTAAATTATTTTACAATTACTTTTTTGTTTTAAATTCTGTAAGAAAAGACCTAAGTTGTAATCCAGAATGTTTTACAGCTGCATGATCTGCAAAAATCATGTATATAATGCCAATTTTTTTTTGTGGCGCTATAATTAGCTACATGTATGCTAGTTATTGCAATATTATTGCAATGTTATTGCATTTATAATACATCATTGATATTCAGCCATAGTGGATTTTGTTCTTCAATAAAGTTATGTCTGTTTGCTGCATTGAATTGGTTCTTACTGCATTGATTTCAAGGTATTCCCTCCTGGGGTCCATACGGACCCCGCCTGGTAGTTTGTGTATGTAAAATTGGCTGGTAGGATGAAGGTTAAATGTGTTCTTTATGCCTTGGGCCCTTTAGTGTATTGCTGTTATTAATACAAGATGTTCTGAACAAAACTTATCTGGTGATTTTGTCTTTATAAGCTTTAATTTTAAAGAAAAGTATTGGGGTCCAAACGGACCCCACATGGTAAGATTAAGGTGTAAAATAGCATGGTAGGATGAGGGTTAAGAAAACAGGACTGGATTATAGTGTTCATACTGTACACCCACTCTTTTGCCTTTCAGGCATTAAGCCATTAACCAAATGAACTGTCTCTTCTCTTGTCAGTAGCAAACCACTCAGCTTTTACTTGCAGATGTACATGTTCAGTTTGTTAAATGTGGAATTTGGCTGTAATTACATTCACCTTAAAAATGTTTTCTTTCTTTGTGTTATAATTACAGTGCCACCAGAAAGTGTTCACCCCACCTTAAATCTGATGCAATACAATAAAATGAGAATTATAATTATTTCTCATTTGCTGTATTGCATCAAATTTAAGTTGATAATGGGATATTTTTATTCTGAAGTGACCATCTGCAGATTTAAAATTTAATAGTTTCAATAGTCTTCAAATTGTTTTAAAAATAACATGTCTAAAACTGCATAATTGATACGTATTGATGTATCACTCCCCTATCCTTTAGCAGTTTAAATTAGGACTTGTATTTAATTGTCAATAGGGCACATTAAAATATGTTTCACAGGGTACAGCCATTTTAATTGTTAATCAAAATGCATCTAACTGTTTGCTTGCACAATAAATACTAGGGATGTCCCGATCAGGTTTTTTTGCCCTCCGATCCGATACCGATCATTTGATTTTGAGTATCTGCCGATACCGAGTCCCGATCCGATACTTCTTATAATCCATAAAAAATAATAAAGACTAGGAAAGAAACGGATCCAGGATGTTCCTCATTTTTTTTAATTTAACACCTTATTTTAACATCCAACAACTCCGTTAGCAAACAGAGCACTTACGTGAGGTAGTTTGAACAATAAATAACATAAATTAAAAACATAACCTTAAAATACCTGGCAGGAATGTAAACAAATAAAAAAAATAATAATAAAACTGCCACAGTGCCAGTAATTTGCTTTTAAGAACGCATCTCACAGTGGTATACAGTAATTTCAATTAAGGAAATGAACGTTTTTCTTGATGAAAACAAGCATTTCTACCCTTTCAGGTTTGAGCCTGTTTTTGTCATCCAACACGTTTGCAACAGCACTAAAAACTCGCTGTATTGTGTCGGGTGTTTGTTTTTCAGGTGCCGTATCAGGTTTGTTGTATTAAATGCGGCCCTTTCCTGTCCACCCCTTGAAATTCCAACTTTACATATTTCACAGTTTGCTATGGCAATGTTGTCATCAACTTTGAAATACTGCCACACCGCAGACATGCTTTGCTTTCCGCTTCGAACTGCTTCCGTGTTCAACTTCGCCGGCAACAGGCAGCCAATAACCAATAGCGTCTCCGCTACAAAGTGATGTCATGCCGCACGCGCTGATGTTGCTGTGTTGAGACAAGAGGTCTGGTCTCACTCTGTGCCAACGCATAGCTATTGATGTGTTAAAAATGAGAATATATTATACAGATATATATCCGATCCCTGATCGGGAGGTAATGCCCGATTCCGATCGAGTCTGAAACCACGTGATCGGGCCCGATTTCCGATCACGTGATCGGATCGGGACATCCCTAATAAATACCTTTGACTTTTGGAGGTCTCACAGCTAAAATGGCAGATCAAACAGTCCGCCTGTCAGGAAGATCAAGGAATTGCCCATGAAGTTTCAAGATGAGGTTATTAGGAAGAAACAACCTAAAGTTTATTAAAACATTGGCCAGGCTTTCAACTTTCTTAGGACTACTGTGAAATACAGTATAATATAGTGGAAAAAATATGGCACAACTCAGACACTATCAAGAATAGGCCAAATTGTGTTCAGACAAGAAAGCTAAATGTCAGAGACCTGTCCAAGAATCCAAGTGCAAGGCTAAAGATGTTACAGAGCTCCCTGGCTGAAATTGGAGAACCTGTGCTGACCTCAACAATATCATCAGCTTTTCATGGTCAGATGAGCAGGTGACTTTACAAATGCAATCACGGAGAAGAGTCCATAGCAAACTGGTAAACAAATCCAAATCGTGATCCAAACCATAGTCAGGGGAAACGAGGGTTGAGTGAGGCACAGTCAGAATGTCAGAGGCAAAACAAAGATCATAATCAAGGAAGGTGGAAAGAAGCAAAGTCGTAAACTGAGAAAAGCAGAGCAGAAAGTCAAGGGTTTGGAATGGTCATTTATGAAATAACTGAGCGATACTTTGCAATGAGCAGGCAACAGAAGAGTGCTTTAAATATCTTTAGTGGTGATAGGGAAATGTGGACCAGGTGCAGCACTAATTAGAATTTGGGAGAGTTGGCAAGGTCAAGCTTGCTGGAAGTTGTAGCTCGCAGCTGCCATGTTTGGAGGCTGCCGTGAACTCAGAGTTTCCGCATTATTCACCTCATCTCATCTCATTATCTCTAGCCGCTTTATCCTGTTCTACAGGGTCGCAGGCAAGCTGGAGCCTATCCCAGCTGACTATGGGCGAAAGGCGGGGTACACCCTGGACAAGTCGCCAGGTCATCACAGGGCTGACACATAGACACAGACAACCATTCACACTCACATTCACACCTATGGTCAACTTAGAGTCACCAGTTAACCTAACCTGCATGCCTTTGGACTGTGGAGGAAACCGGAGCACCTGGAGGAAACCCACGCGGTTACGGGGAGAACATGCAAACTCCACACAGAAAGGCCCTCGCCGGCCACGGGGCTTGAACCCAGGACCTTCTTGCTGTGAGGCGACAGCGCTAACCACTACACCACCGTGCCGCCCCCACATTATTCATGGCAGAAGAAACCCAAGGTACTCACTCGGAGTGCTTCTTCTTTTGGGATGACTTCAGCTTCCAGGTGCTGTTTTTTTGGGGTACCTGGCATGAAACTCCTGCTTGGGCAGTGGGCCCAAGATGTCCCTGGCTGGAACCCAACTGCATTCCTTGGGGCCGTAACCTTCCCAGTCCACCAAGTACTGAATGTTGCTCTGTTTGTGGCAGGAGTTCAGGATTTTGTATACCAAGTACACAGGTTCTGTCTCCAGGTTAAGAGGTGCTGGGGTGACATGGCTGAGGTGTCCATTGTTAAGGGCCCTGAGATGGTCAGCTTTAGGCAGGACACATGAAAAGGTAGGAGATACCCAGCAGTGCTCAGAGAGTTTTCTAGCTTGTACAATACCTCATTGACTTTCTGGAGGATCTTGAAGGGGGCAATGTGCTTGGTGCTGAGTTTCTTGCAGGCATTGTGGTCTTGTATGTCCTTTCTGGAAACCCAGACTCTATACCCAGGGGTGTACACAGGTGTCTCCCCTCTATGCCTGTTGGCAAAGTGCTTGTATGTCCTAGCCACCTGTTCAAGGCATTGGTGGACACTTTCCCAAACCTGTCCACTCCTTAGGAACCATTGATTGGTATGTTAGTGGGGGAGTTGTCCCAGGGGAAGAGTTGAGGCTGGTATCCCAGTACACATTGAAATGGCATGAGCTGTATGGTTGAATGTTTTAATGAATTCTGTGCATACTCTGCCCAGGGTAAGAATTGGGCCCAATTCCTCTGGTTCTCCATACTAAATACCCTCAAGAAGCACCCAATTTCTTGATTGGCCCATTCTACCTGACCATTGGACTGGAGGTGGTGGCCAGAGGTCAGGCTGACTGATACCCCAGTTTATCCATAAACTTGGACCACAGTTTAGATGTGAACTGGGGACCCCAGTCACTGACTATGTCTTCTGGGATGCCAAAGTAATAGAAGACCTGAGAGAAAATCAATTCTGCTGTTTCAAAGGCTGAGGGCAGGCCGGGCAGAGGGAGGAGTCTGAAGGATATGGAGAATTGATCTATTACTACCATGATGCTCATGTAGTTCTGCGATTTGGGCAGGTTGGTGATGAATTCAATTGCTAGGTGGACCTAAGGACATTAGGGTATGGGGAGCAGCATCAGCTTACCTACCAGCAGTACTTTGAGCACAAGCAAAGCACAAGGCGATTAAATGGTGAATATCCACTTGCATGTTTTGTCACCAATATTTGGCCTTGATTAATTGATAGGTGCGCTGACTGCTGGGGTGCCCCATAGCTGGTGAGAAATGAGCCCAGATGATAAGTCAGCCCCAGAGTTGCAGTGGTACAAACTTTCAGTTGGCAGGACAGTCTTCTGGAATGTGACCAGGTGCTATCTCCCCATCAGTGTCCCATGTGAGGATACTGATGAAGCAATCAGGGGGTAGGATGGTTGTGGGCTCCTGAGTCGAGGTGGCAGGGGAGTACATTCTGGACAGGGTGTCTGCCTTGGTATTCTTGGATCCGGGTCTGTATGCAATTGTGAAACAAAACCTGGTGAAGAAGAGGGACCAGCATGCCTGACAGGGGTTCAGACATTTTTCAGATTTGAGATATTCCAAGTTCTTGTGATCTGTGTATATTGTGAAAGAGTGTGTGGCTCCCCCAAGACAGTGTCTCCACTCCTCCAATGCCAGCTTAACAGCTAAGATTTCCCGGTTACCAATGTCATAATTCTGTTCTGCTGGTGTGAGTTTTCTGGAGAAGGCAGCCACTGGGTGTAGCTTGGGTCTCTCTCAAAAGCATTGAGAGAGCATGGCTCCGACTCCTGATTCCAAGGTATCAACCTCCACAATTAAGGTCTTAGTGGGGTCTCTGTGCTTGAGTATGGCAGCTGAGTTGAAGGCAGATTTGAATTGGGTGAATGATTCCTCGGCCACCTGATTCCACTGGAGGTGCTTGGGCCCCTTCTTCAGTAGAGATGTGAGGGGGGTGGCAACAGAGCTGAAGCCCCAGATGATGCATTAGTAAAAGCTTGCGAATCCTAAGAATCATTGGAGATCTTTAACTTTAACTTGTATCTCCTGTATACTCCTGTTTGCACTACCTCACTGCACTCTGTGTATTCTGACTGCCATGTATATTTTTAGTATATTGTGTCTTGTCTATAAATATCCTGCATATTGTCTGTATATGGTATACTGTTTATCATTGCTAGTGTACACATTTATAATGTATACTGTATATTATAGATATTGTATATTATTGATATAGACATTTTATGCATAATACAGTGGTGCTCGAAAGTTTGTGAACCCTATAGAATTTTCTATATTTCTGCATAAATATGACCTAAAACATCATCAGATTTTCACACAAGTCCTAAAAGTAGATAAAGAGAGCCCAGTTAAACAAATGAGACAAAAATATTATACTTGGTCATTTATTTATTGAGGAAAATGATCCAATATTACATATCTGTGAGTGGCAAAAGTATGTGGACCTTTGCTTTCAGTATCTGGTGTGACCCCCTTGTGCAGCAATAACTGCAACTAAACATTTCCGGTAACTGTTGATCAGTCCTGCACACCGGCTTGGAGGAATTTTAGCCCATTCCTCCGTACAGAACAGCTTCAACTCTGGGATGTTGGTGGGTTTCCTCACATGAACTGCTCGCTTCAGGTCCTTCCACAACATTTCGATTGGATTAAGGTCAGGACTTTGACTTGGCCATTCCAAAACATTAACTTTATTCTTCTTTAACCATTCTTTGGTAGAACGACTTGTGTGCTTGGGGTCGTTGTCTTGCTGCATGGCCCACCTTCTCTTGAGATTCAGTTCATGGACAGATGTCCTGACATTTTCCTTTAGATTCGCTGGTATAATTCAGAATTCATTGTTCCATCAATGATGGCAAGCCGTCCTGGCCCAGATGCAGCAAAACAGGCCCAAACCATGATACTACCACCACCATGTTTCACAGATGGGATAAGGTTCTTTTGCTGGAATGCAGTGTTTTCCTTTCTCCAAACATAATGCTTCTCATTTAAACCAAAAAGTTCTATTTTGGTCTCATCCGTCCACAAAACATTTTTCCAATAGCCTTCTGGCTTGTCCAAGTGATCTTTATCAAACTGCAGACGAGCAGTAATATTCTTTTTGGACAGCAGTGGCTTTCTCCTTCCAAACTTGCCTTGCACACCACTGTTGTTCAGTGTTCTCCTGATGGTGACCTCATGAACATTAATATTAACCAATGTGAGAGAGACCTTCGGTTGCTTAGAAATTACCCTGGGGTCCTTTGTGACCTCGCCGACTATTACACGCCTTGCTCTTGGAGTGATCTTTGTTGGTCGACCACTCCTGGGGAGGGTAACAATGGTCTTGAATTTCCTCCATTTGTACACAATCTGTCTGACTGTGGATTGGTGGAGTCCAAACTCTTTAGAGATGGTTTTGTAACCTTTTCCAGCCTGATGAGCATCAACAACGCTTTTACTGAGGTCCTCAGAAATCTCCTTTGTTCGTGCCATGATACACTTCCACAAACATGTGTTGTGAACATCAGACTTTGATAGATCCCTGTTCTTTAAATAAAACAGGGTGCCCACTCACACCTGATTGTCATCCCATTGATTGAAAACACCTGACTCTAATTTCACCTTCAAATTAACTGCTAATCCTAAAGGTTCACATACTTTTGCCACTCACAGATATGTAATATTGGATCATTTTCCTCAATAAATAAATGACAAAGGATAATATTTTTGTCTCATTTGTTTAACTGGGTTCTCTTTATCTACTTTTAGGACTTGTGTGAAAATCTGATGATGTTTTAGGTCATATTTATGCAGAAATATATAAAATTCTAAAGGGTTCACAAACTTTCAAGCACCACTGTAGATATTGTATAGTGTTTATTATTATAGTAGGCATATCAGGTGAAAATTCAATCCAAATTGCTTGAAATGGCTCTCACTGAATTCAGAATTGAATGTAGAACATCATACTTTTTACAGAATTAGAATATGTTTAGTTTTTCTTGAGATAGCAGAAATCAAAGATTGAAAAAAAAAACAGCTTAATTTTTTGAAAACTGATGTAATATTATGTATTTGGATAACTTGATCCAAAATGGGTCCAATTAACGAATGAGATCAAATGTTTTTTTTTTCTTAACTTTTCTATTTTTCAAAATATTTACATGGAAATTGGCAGGCACATAGATGGTTGTATACTGAATACAAAGTTTGAAAAATTAGTAAAAACAAATTAGGATTTAATTAGTATTGATCATGCTAGTTAGGTAAAATGTTAACTTGGTACATTCAATAAAATGTAGTCTAATAAAAGATCATTTCTAATACCCTTTCTGGGCCTTTGTATTTCTCAAAAGTTTACTAGTGTTTATATTAAAGAATATAAATGATAATATTCACAGCTTTAAAGGCTAACCTCGAAAAACTGTGAGCCACATACAATAAACAATTCTGATGAATTGAATTGAAATAGGTCACTCGCATTTCTGACTTCCAGCTTTTAAAATAGCATTCTGACCACTAAGATCGCAATATTTTTCATCAGAACAACTACAGTTATATTCTAAAATAGTAATATATAACTATTTTAGAATACATGCCGGTGATATAACTAGATACTAGTTATATCACTGGCAGTTTCCTGACATCACGCAAGCAGAGAGTATACTCCATTGTACCAACTTCAGCCTGCTGTAATTCCCAAAGTACTGAACAGAGCTTAACAGGATAAATTTCTTTGGAAAGCAGAAATAAGCTTTTTAATGATAGTATTCACGATAGAAAATATTCAAGAGTTAAGCAAGCAATGACAGATTTGGAAACTTAGATGAGCATCTGCATGCAGAATTTTCACAGCACAGCCAGCAAGCATCTGATATGCCTAATTATAGATCCAGTGGCATGCAAAGGTTTGGGCACCCTTGCTGAAAATGTCTGTTACTGTGAATAGTTAAGTGAGCAGAAGATGAACTGGTCACCAAAAGGCATAAGAGTAACGATGACATTTCTTTAATATTTTCTACAAGATTACATTTTTATTTCCATAATTTACAGGCATAAAATACCAAAAAATGAAAAGGACCTGAAGCAAAAGTTTGGGCACCTGACATGGTCAGTACTTAGTAACACCCCCTTTGGCAAGTATCACAGCTTGTAAACACTTTGCAGCCAGCTAATAATCTTTCAGTTCTTACCTGAGGGATTTTCACACAGACGTCCTTGCAAAAGGCTTCCAGTTCTACAAGTTTCTTAGGCTATCTTGCATGCACTGCTCTTTTGAGCTCTATCCACAGATTTTCAATGATGTTTAGGTCAGGGGACTGTGAGGGCCATGGCAAAACCTTCAGCTTGTGCCTTTTGAGGTATTCCATTGTAGATTTTGAGGTGTGTTTTGGATCATCATCTAATTGTACTGTAGGACCCATCCTCTTTTTAACTTCAACTTTTTTACAGATGGTGTGATGTTTGCTTCCAGAGTTTGCTGGTATTTATTCGAATCCATACTTCCCTCGACCAATGAAATGTGCCCTGTGCCACTGGTTGCAACACAACTCCAAAGCATGATCGATCCACACCCATGCTTCAGAATTGGAGAGGTGTTCTTTTCCTGGAATTCGGCACCCTTTTTTCTCCAAACATACCTTTGCACACTGTGGCCAAAAAGTTCTATTTTTGATTTCATCAGTCCACAGGACTTGTTTCCAAAATGCATCAGACTTGCTTAGATGTTCATTTGCAAACTTCAGACACTGAATTTTGTGGCTAGGACACAGGAAAGGCTCTCTTCTGATGACTCTCTCATGAAGGTCATATTTGTTCAGGTATCACTGCATAGTAGAACAGTGCACCACCACTCCAGGGTCTGCTAAATCTTTCTGAAGGTCTTTTGCAGTCAAACAGGGTATTTTATTTGCCTTTTTAGCAATCCAATGAGCAGTTCTTTCAGAAAGTTTTCATCTTCCAGACCTCACCTTGATCGCCACTGTTTCTTTTAACTGTTATTTCTTGATAACATTACAATCTGAGGAAACAGCTACCTGAAAACACTTTGCTATGTTCTTGTAGCCTTCTCCTGCTTTGTGAGCATCAATTATTTTATTTTTCAGAATGCTAGGGAGTTGCTTAGAGCAGCCCATGGCTGTTGATTTTAGGGACAAGTTTGAGGAGTCAGAATTTATACAGCTTTGAAATCTGCATCATCTGACCTTTCCTAACAAAGAGTTTGAACAAGCCACAGCTCAATAAGCTAATTAAGGTCTGGAACCTTGGTAAAAGTTACCGGAGAACTCAAATGCTCACTTAACTATTCACAGTAACAGACATTTTCAGCAAGGGTGCCCAAACATTTGCATGCCACTGTAGATATCATCTCATCATCTCTAGCTGCTTTATCCTGTTCTACAGGGTCACAGGCAAGCTGGAGCCTATCCCAGCTGACTATGGGCGAAAGGCGGGGTACACCCTGGACAAGTTGCCAGGTCATCACAGGGCTGATACATAGACACAGACAACCATTCACACTCACATTCACACCTACGGTCAATTTAGAGTCACCAGTTAACCTAACCTGCATGTCTTTGGACTGTGGGGGAAACCGGAGCACCCGGAGGAAACACACGCGGACATGGGGAGAACATGCAAACTCCGTACAGAAAGGCCCTCGCTGGCCACGGGGCTCGAACCCGGACCTTCTTGATGTGAGGTGACAGCGCTAACCACTACGCCACCTTGCTGCCCCACAATAGATATATTATAGATATTTAGATTACAGATAGATATTGTATAATACAGATATTTTAGACATTGTGTATAATATAGGTATTGTATATTATGCATTGGGGCAGAATGGTGGTGTAGTGGTTAGCACTGTCGCCTCACAGCAAGAAGGTTCTGGGTTCGAGCCCAGTGGCCAACAGGGGCCTTTCTGTGTGGAGTTTGCATGTTCTCCCCATGTCTGTGTGGGTTTCCTCTGGGTGGTCCGGTTTCCCCCACAGTCCAAAGACATGCAGGTTCGGCTAACTGGTAGCTCTAAATTGACCATAGGTGTGAATGTAGAGGGTGAATAGTTGTTTGTCTCTATATGCCAGCCCTGCAATGACCTGGCAACTTGTCCAGGATGTACCCTGCCACTCGCCAATAGTCAGCTAGGACAGGCTTGAGCCACACATTCTTCAAATATTGTCAGATCTCCACATGGAAGGCATCATTGGAAAGCATAGAAACTGTACTTTCTGAATATGTCAATAACTCAAAATGCCCGCGGGCTGACATGTGTCCCTGGATTTCGTTATGTGACACATATTATTAAAATGTTGCCTTCGTTAGACAAACCACTTAACTTCGTAGACATGCTCGTAAAAATGTCACGACACTGCCAGCTGGTAGGAGCAGATTACCTTTTTATCCTTCATGCCATCCTATGCGACAGTTATGATGAAACTGCATTAATAGCTGCAGTGCCATGTCTAAATCCTAAGAATGATGAATACGAAGTGGTTAAAACTAAGATAGAAGTAGGTGACGGCATAACCACCACAAAGAATGAGTTTAATTTCAACTGGAAGGATACCCGTAAAGCTATAAAGGAATTAAAGGCACAATTGATGTGTTATCTGCTCTCACGACAGCAGGCTAACCGTGATCTTTCACAGGTTACTAATTGTAAACAGGAGAAGGCTGAACTCACTTCAAAGTTTCTGACACATTTTAGCGAGACGTGGACTTGTCTGGGAAACATGCAATTAGATCAGCAGCAAGCCAACCCGCTCTTTATTTCGACATTTTTGAATAATTGTCATCCGTACATACAGAAGGTTCTCAAATATCATTTAAGTGACCCTAGCAATATGATAATAAAAACCCTAGGGGAAAGAATTAGAACTATGGAGGGAGATGGTATTCTGGATAGTAAGCAGGTAGCCTGCCTCTCTGTGGCCGGTGGAAAATCGTACTCACAGCCCCCCAATGCTAGTTTCATGTAACCAAACCACAACACTCTCCGTTACATGCAAAAATAACCACACAGCCTTAGATTAATAAACTTACCCCATCAGAAAGAGAAACATCGCCTTGCACATATCAATGCCTCCAATGGAATAATGTAGTCCTAGAACACTTCCTTTTGGTTGCAGTTTTATTGCTAGAAATGGTTATCTCCGATGTAACTACTGTGCATCTGTTTGCTTCGCGGTGTTTCAGCTCCTCTGTGCTCTGTTTAGCTTGCTCATTCCATAGTGAAATTACATGCCTGTATGCAGCTTAAGTAGCCACAAGCTCAGCTCATATCATACAGCTGATTGGCGAAAAAAAAAACACAAAAGACTTAAATCATCATGTGAATGGCCCATATGGTAATTTACCCACACCCCCCAGCAGGCTACAGTCCTGACAAAAACGAGACAATTTGCAACAAAAAATGTTTGCTTTTCCAACAAAACAATCTATTATCTGAAATACTGATTGCATTCTTCAAGATCTCAACTTGCACATTATGGGAAAAAATGAAAATCACAAATTTCGAAAAAAAAAAGCTTCTTTTGCGATTATCTCGGATTCATTTCGGCCAACATGTGTCCCTGGATTTGGTGAGGTGACACATATCTTTTAGGTCTGATGCAGAAGGCGGAGTGATTTTTAGCCCTCTGCCCTTCTGAACCCATACACAAGCGGCATTCACGGGGGGGGCGGCGGTATATCTGGTCCCACATCATCATCGTCAGAGTCTTCGTCTGTATTAGAATCGTCAGTCTCGTTTTTTAGTAACAGCGTATTTGAGCTTAAAGAGGGTTTTTTACCTGCTTTGGGTTTCTTAGGTTTAGCACCTGTCTCAAGAGATGCAGGCGTGCTGGGAGCGCTATCAGCAGGGCATGAAAGGTTACTTAAATCCGGATATATTTTTGTGACCGGTGTGGATGCAGGAACGTTATTTGATCCCTCATACAGCAACGGTAGAGCGGAGGTTGTAGGTAGTGTGATAACAGGTGTAACAGTAACAGATGTAGACGAAACGGGTTTTGCCTTATCTTCAGGCTTAGAGCATGGTACTGATTTTTTTTGCTCCTTAGTTTCTTTAATTCCATGAAAATCATCCCATATTGATTTCATTCTGACCCATTCTAAATAGCCTTTAATCATATAATCATAATCCCATTCTGGGTCGCCCAATCCCTCGCATATTTGTTTATGTGCCGAAGTGAGGTATTTTGTTTTAAAAGTGCCTGCGCGAGGATGAGTCAAAAATTGAGGCTAGGATTCAGTCCAGCCAGCCAAATTATCTAACCACAGACTGGTGTAAAATGCTAAACCACAGCGATTCATCCAATCCCGTGGGGTTTCCTTGGGGTCCGGTCTGGATACCTTAACACAATTTCCCCCCATGGTGACATGAAAGGACCGTCTCGAGATAAATTATTCTGTGGTAACTCACACAGATGCGCGCGCACTAATTCTTCCCGTGGCAACTCTTCATGGGGATACACTAATCATTCCGTGGCAACTCACACGGAGATAAATGGATTTTCAGATACTACCAACCAGGCGGAAGTCCCTTCAAATAAAAGAGATTTCTTACCTGATCAGGTAGCCTGGCAAGCCAGACTAAATGTGAATATTTAGTCTGGCCTCGCTCGTAGACATTTCCGAAGGGTGGGGGTGGAACAACCCGCTGTCTTTCAAACTGTCTCTGTGCGTATAGGCCAAAGCTCTGACCAATCAGCGCAACAATGACTGTGACGTAGTCAGAGCGACAGAAAGCAGTGGGGGAGGCCTTGAAATAAATAATTTTTCAAAATGCGTATTAATTAATAAACAGGTTCTAGATATTAAGAAGTTTGGAGATAATGACCACAAGTTTGGAGTCTGTACCACATACTTAACATACACTCATTTTTTTCAAGTGTTTTTCAAGGGTTTGCTTAAACTGTTTTTGAGAGTTTTTATTTTTATTTAGTGGTGTTTGGTGAAATAATTTCCCTTAAATTTAAAATAACGGGAAAATAAGAAACAATCAAAAAGTAATGTTTCAAAGCTGTTTATTAATTCTTCGTACTGCACAAACTAGCCCCATCCTTTTGGCTACGAGCGGAGCCAGCTGGTAGATCAGACTTTTGCCATAGCCGGTTGGCAAAACAGCGAAAACGTCCTTCTTGAAAAGGAATGAGCGGAGAGCCTCTTCCTGCTCATGTTTCAGCGAAAACTCCAAGTCTAATTCTTCTAAAACTGATTCCAAAGCGGAGTCAAACATGCGCTGTTCACTAGCCATAGCCATCTTTCCTGTTGTGCTTTCTCCAGCGTTGCGCAGCTTTGTTGTCACTCCTGCAAAAGCCCGCCCAAAGAATCCAAACAAAAACCTTGCGTTGTGATTGGCGGGCACGATTTGATACCCGGGGTGTTTTGTTGATATGGTGCGAGGCTAGACCCACTCGCAGGAAAAAAATATTTTTGGCCGCTAGGCGGGTGGGTCTAGTTTACTAGGCTACTGATCAGGAGTATCCCGGACAAGCCCCCAAACTGTTAGGACAGAGATCCTCCATCTCTTCCTCTTGCCCCCCCACTGGAGCGATCACACTCTCGCAAACAGGTCCCTCCGTGTCACCCAGAATATTCTGGGGCGATTCGTGAAAACAGACAAGAACCCAGAAATTAGTTTCCCATCTTTATTTCACAGCTTCGCCGAAAGGCAAAGAGAGAACAGGAGATTTTATATGCACGTGTGTGTGTGTGTGGGGGGGGGGGGGGGGGGGGATTACATGCAAGTGAAAAGACCTTGGTCTGGGCAGGTCACATCTTAATTACGTCAATAAGCAAAATGTTCTGATAGGATGTTCAGACAGATATCAAAGGCCATTTCTTATCAATAATGTTCTGATGTACAGCCTATTCTTAAGATAGAACACAGAGCAATATGTCCTTACGACAGTAATGGAATTTTTAAACAATGTCTAGCTGACCAGAAGGTCATTTTTAACTGTTTCTAGCTGAACAGAGGGTCACAGAATAAATCCTTACAAGCCCCATCATCTGAAATTGGAACAGCAAGACATTTAGGTTTGAGATCAAAAGATGACAGTAAAATAATGGATCAAAATTTCAGCTTTTATTTTCAGATATTTAGTATTAAAAAAAAGACTGAATTTGTTTTTAATTAAAATAACTTGTTATACATTTAATTAAAAAAAACTAGCGATATCATAAAGACAAACTTTTTCCAGTTTGATGGTGTGCAAAACAAGCAAGATGTCGTCATAGCAATGGGCTCACCTTTGGGTACACTGGTCAATACATTATGTTGGATAGAAGAGAGCTTGGAATGAAGTGACAAACTTCCGCTGTTATACAATAGATACATTGATGACACACTGCCAATAACGGACAGTGTCTCTTCAGCAGAGACATTTCTCCAAACTTTGAATGAATGTCATCCGTCTTTGAGTTTTACCATGTAGCTAGCATCCAGTAACAAGCAGCCCTTCCTTGGCTTTGAAATCATCAAGAATGGCTGTAAACTTGATAAAGGTTTGCAGAAAGTCCACAAACACTGGGCTCTTGCTGCATTATCAAAGCCATGTGCATCACAGGTATCCTTGTTAAAAATTATGCTTCATCACGCCTATTGTCCATCAACAAAGGAGTATTTCAGTGAAGAATATGATCATCTGAGAGAAGTTTTTCAAGCCCTAAAATACCCGGAAAAGCTCACTGGTTCAACCATTGATCAGTTCTGCTCCAGGATGGTGCAGGAGTTAGGGTTATTAGCTGCTGCCAATCAAGTTTCTGATAACACGAAGACCATTCATTTCTCCTTGCCTTTTAAAAAACCAGAAGTCGTCGGACATTGTGAGAAGACAGCTTGGATCTTTGAGTGCTAGACTTAAAGGACACATCACGGGTAAATTCAGGAGCAAGATCAATGTAATTCTCCTATATTATATTAAACTTTGGTCAAATACCTGTAACATTCTGCATTTTCTGCATTTTTCTTTTTTTACCTTGCACAATACCAGAAAAATTCAGTTGAAATAAAGCCATTTGAGGCAAATCGGTCCGTCTCTGAAAAAACTTTGCATTTGAATTTCCCGGGAAACATTGATTTTCGTGACATCATGTGAGGGACGCCTCCCTCTGAATCCTACATCAGCGCTGGCTTGTTTATGAGAAAACGACCTGGTGGTTTTCTGCAAATTTCTTCAACATTATCACATAATTATTAAAATGGTTAACAGATGTATCGTAGGAGGGTGTAGCAACACCAATCATGATGGGATTAGTACTCATTGTTTTCCAAAAGACCGGACAATGAGAGAGAAATGGGAGCGCTTCATCTACACAGGCTGTGTACTGAAACTGCGCAAGCTCGCGCAGCCTGCTGGCGCTTCCGCAGGTAACGTCACGATTCTGGCTCCAGGCTCCCTTGGGATTTTTCCAGACGCATTTTGTTATTTTATTTTTTTCTGCTGTAGACAGATGGCCTTGTGCAAAATTACCCTTCTGGATGAGTGTGTAAAGGGACATACTTTCATATAAAAAAAAAAAAACCTGAAATTGGTCCAGAATATGCCCTTTAACTTTGTCTTATTTCCTGTTTACATGAGTTATAAAATTCAGGAGCAAGTCAAGTTACACAAAGCCAAACCATCACTGGTTAGTCAACAGAATGTTATTTATTTGTTTGTGTGGTCTGTGTGATGCAGAATATGTTGGCTACACCTACAGGCATCTGTACCAATAAATTGAAAAACATTGCCACTCAAAAATCAGTAAACATCTTAAGATTGAGTATGGCCTCCTAGATGTCCCTGACTTGAGCCATAAATTTATTATTCTACTAAAATGCACTGGGAAGCTGGACTGTTTGATTTATGAGATGTTGCTAATCCAAGCAAAAAAGTCAAAATTAAACATCCAATCTGATTCCATACATACTAAGGATTTTACTTGATGCTCTTTCTTGGGACTTAGTCAGTTCAAATTTTTATAATCACTTACTTAAACACTTTGTTTTGCTCTGATGATGAGGTCAGTGATGTAGAAATGTCAGTTTATGATATTGTTAATTTTTATTATTTGTTTTTAAAAAGCATAAACACCAGAGACCTCCCTATGGGAGAAAAACAAGCCATTTTGAAGCTGAGAAAAGAGAGAAAATCAATTAGAGCCACAATCGTACAATCATTGTGCATAGCCAGTGCAATAATTTGGAATGTCCTGAAAAAGAAAGAACCCACTGGTGTATTAACAACCAGACATCATACAGGTCAATGAAAACGACAGTAGTTGATGACAGTACATAGTGAGAGCTGTGAAAAAACCCCCCCAAAACAACCAGTCAGTGTCATCACCAACAACCTCCACAGGGCAGCTTTGAAGGTATTACAATCTACTCTTGGAAGCAGACTTGGAGAGTAGAAATATGAGGCCACACCGTAAGATGCAAACCACTCATCAGCAGTAAGGGCTCTGCAGCCAAATAAGTGTTGTTTACTTTAAGACTGTTCCTATACTTTTGTTACTTACAACAAATTGGGTATTCGCCAAAAAAAGTGCCATGTTCTAAGTCGTTTAACACATCTAGATGTAAATATCAGGAAATGAATGCTGAAACTCTGATCAACTCATTCATCTTTTGATCTCAAATCCAAATGTCTTCATTGTAAAACCAAAACAAAAGAATTGGCCTTGCACTTCCAAAACTTTCAAAGGGGGCCGTTTTTTCTATGTTACTTTAGCTATCAGCTGACTTTATTCTGATCATTTGTATGCAAGATTTGCGTCACCCTTACTGTAGTGTATATTATATGGGCAGCATGGTGGTGCAGTAGTTAGCACTGTCATCTCACAGCAAGAAGGTTCTGGGTTCCTTATGACCAACAGGGGCGTTTCTGTGTGGCGTTTGCCTGTTCTCCCTGTGTCTGCATGGGTTTCTTCCAGGTACTGCAGTTTCCACCACAATTCAAAAACATGCAGGTTTGGTAAAATACCCAGCCACTGGGGTTGCACAGTGCTGGTCCAAAGCCCAAATAGATTGGGGAGGGTTGTATCAGGAAGGACATTCAGTGTAAAACCTATTCCAAACCAAATATGTAAAAAAAAAAATAATCTGCTGTAGTGACCCCTAACAGGAGCAGCTGAAAGAAGATTGTGCTGTATATTATATACTTATTAATAATATATTATTTAATTCATTCATCTTCCATAACAATGTTATCCTGGCTAGGGTTGCAGTGGATCTAGAACCTATCCAAGAAACACTGGGCATGGAAATTCAATCTGGATCAGATAATAATAATAATTATTATGGGTGGCATGGTGAGTAGTGGTTAGCGCTGTCGCCTCACAGCAAGAAGGTCCGGGTTCGAGCCCCGTGGCTGATGAGGGCCTTTCTGTGCGGAGTTTGCATGTTCTCCCCGTGTCCACGTGGGTTTCCTCTGGGTGCTCCAGTTTCCCCCACAGTCCAAAGACATGCAGGTTAGGTTAACTGGTGACTCTAAATTGACCGTAGGTGTGAGTGTGAATGGTTGTCTGTGTCTATGTGTCAGCCCTGTGATGACCTGGCGACTCGTCCAGGGTGTACCCTGCCTTTCGCCCATAGTCAGCTGGGATAGGCTCCAGCTTGTCTGCGACCCTGTAGAACAGGATAAAGCAGCTAGAGATAATGAGATAATCTTTCCTTTTCTCTTTCTGTGGTGTTTTATCCTATCCTTTAAAACCAAAAGCAATTTTTAGTTTTGTCCCTGATGCACTCCAGTCTTCTGTGTCTCTCTACACAGTTCAACTGCAGGGACTCTAGAGAGACACACTGTCTCTCGCTTTAGGCTTTGTGGGGTTTTTTTTCCCTTTCTTTCTTTCTCTTTTGCAGTACTTCTATTCCTGTACAAACCATTAGTGCTGGAATTGTCCTGTACTACAGGAGTATCATGCTCAGCTGGAAGAGATGCGGGTGTCCATCCGTCAGCTGGAGGAGAACCTTTCTGCCGCTCGGCGTCGCAGTGACTTATACGAGTCCGAGCTGAAGGAGTCACGCCAGACTAGTGAGGAGCTGAAAAGGAAGGCAGCAGACTACCAACAGAAGATCCAGAAGGTCAGATTAGTTGTCATAGGGTGGGGTTAGAGACAAATGCACAGAAGGTCACCCTAGTCACTTGATTATGAAGGCAGTATATTCTCCAGTGTTACCTGTAGTACAATTTTTACAGGCCAAAGAACAAGGCAAGGCTGAGATGGAGGATCTTCTTACTAAACTGCAGAAGGTTTGCCAAATTCTCATTATAATAGGGGTTTGTGTTGAATTGAATGTTTTCTTCTGCTTTAAAGTGTGTAAACCCACATTTGGATGCATTTTTCTTATTTACTTAGACCAATGAAGAGCAACAAGCAAAGATTGAGGAGCTTCAAGACAAGCTAGACAAGGTGCTGACAATCACTTTTACCTCAGAAATCTCTTGACTATTCACTCTTCTGTAGCCTTCAAGGAGATATGCAGAACCTTTATTTTTAAATACATTTCTGAGTGGATAGTATCTCCATTCCTGATTCTTGTATGCTGCATAATTGGGAATAAATTAGTTTTTTATTTATTTATTTTTATTTTTTTTATTTGAGAGTTAAAATCGACTGCAAAGTTGGCATTTGAGCTGCCCCACTGAGCCAGCCAGGTGATGTCACAGTGAGAACCAGTGCTATAGACTAAAGTCAGACTTGGCAGGCAAGAGTGGTTGCAATGGCCTCTTCGTCCGGACTTATTGGAGATTCTTTGGATTCCTCAGATAATAGTACGTGACTGTGATAGTCCTGAAATTGGAGTGTGTACATGCTACTGCTATACATGCAGAACCGTATCAGTTCAAACCATCGGAAAGTGAATCCGATAGTAGCATGTCGGCCATGGAGGCCCCCACCTTACGAAATAAAGCCAGAGAACAAAGCCGTCTCGAGAATTTGATGGAATTGAACTGACAGGATCATGTGACTCTCATTAAAACAGGATAGGCGTTATAACTTGTGCAGCATACATGCACATGCCTGCATTTTCACTGATAAAACGTAAAAGGCTATTTAAATAATCAGATGAACTGAGACAATCACATTCTGAAGCAAATTAAATAATCTTATACCGGTAACTTAAATACACAATACAAGTTACATGTATTAATCTAAATGCAGGTAAACAACGAGTGGTGTTTTTGTTATGTAACCAAGTGAGAGTCGCATCTTACCCATCTGTGTTATCGCTTCTTGAAGGCTGAGCTTGTGGCCGATTGTTTAGAAGCAATCCAACTTTCAGTTCTTCGTTCATTTGCTTCTTCCACGCAAGGGCGAGATATTGCTGCTGAGGCAGGCATATCCAGTGGGAGGAAAAAACAAACAAACATATCCAGTGGAGAAATCTGACGACTGGTCCACTCATTCTCCATTTTCTCCATACTGAGTACTCCGCTATTACTGCTCAGCTCACACTCCAGGAGAACTGGTGCAACTGAACTTACTTTCCTTTTCTTGTAGTTTTATTTTCCTTTAATTATTGGTACTGCACCCTCTTTCAATACGGGCTTATAGCCAGCACTCCTCAACAGATCAGAGGTTTCGTACGAGTCCTCAGTAAAATGTGCAGAGCAGAGGAGAGACCACTTCATAAGCACCCAATCTGTGAATTTCTTGCAAAACGCATCCAAATCTTTGCAGTTTGAACATTCTTGGGCCATGAATGCAACATTCATGTTGCATGACCTTGTCATGTTGCTGCACCCGCCAGCAACACATCTACGTGGCATGGCGATAAATTAGCTCAAAATGGAGGATTGAAGCTGCATTTAGCTCGGTGTTTTAGTATAGCGAAAATGGCGATGAGACCGATAGCCTTCCCGCTGTGACGTCACAGAGGTCACTGTCATTCACTCAGACCTGTATGAATCACTTTAATCACAAAAATTACTATATTAGATTTATTGTTAATGCTTAAAACCATTACTATGCCATGCTTGAGATCTCGGGGCATTTACAGTATAAACAAGTAGTGAGGCCATGGTTCTGCGTATCTCCTTTAAGTAAATTAATACATGATGTATAGAAGAAGTAGTTATAATATATTACCAACTGTAGAGCAAGAATTCTGTCAGGCAGGGATTCTCTCACACTCTTACAATCTCTCTCAGGCAGTGAAAGCGAGTACTGAGGCCACAGAGCTCCTGCAGAATGTTCGTCAAGCTAAAGAGCGCCTGGAGCGAGAAGTGACACGACTGCAAACCAGAGAGGACTCCACTGACAGCCTGCGCAGACGCTTGCGTGAGACAGAGGTTTGCTATACATACAGTAGATGAGCTGTTTAACTGAGTGAGCAGACATTCATCAGTGTATGTACTGTAGATTCAGACATTAGTAAGTTTTCTTTTTTCAGTTTGATAAATTAATGGCATATTATGGCATGACCATTAGACATGTATAATTTTATTTGCAACATTATACAGAAACAATATATTTCATCTTTCTCTTTAAATTTTCACAATATAATGCGATGAGATTTACTTACAAATTCACAAATATGAAATGTCATCACTTCCGCCAAGGAGGTTATGTTTTTGGTAGCGTTGGTTTGTTTGTTGATTTGTCTGTTAGCAACGTTACGGGAAAAAGTTATGAACGGATTGCTCTGAAATTTTTTCCAGAGGTGTCACTGGGCACAAGTAACAATCCATTAAATTTTGGTGGTGATCCGGATCACCTTCTGGATCCCGGATTTTTTTAAAGGATTCTTGGCAGAGGTCTGCGCTCTCAGAGTGCTTTTCTAGTTTTATATGGATTGATTTTTGTACATTTTATTTTTCAGTCTTTGCAACAATTCACTCTGCTCAAATATTAAAAATATAAATGTAGAAAAATCAGGACCCATAGGAATGTATCTGATGTTTGAAGGTTTGGACACATTAATAATCCTATAGTGCATAAAATTATTTAATTCATTCATCTTTGCTAACCATGTTACCCTGGTCAGGGTTGCGGTGGATCAAGAGCCTATCCAAGAAACACTGGGTGTGGAAATTCACCATGGACCAGATGATAATAATCTCATCTCATTATCTCTAGCCGCTTTATCCTTCTACAGGGTCGCAGGCAAGCTGGAGCCTATCCCAGCTGACTATGGGCGAAAGGCGGGGTACACCCTGGACAAGTCGCCAGGTCATCACAGGGCTGACACATAGACACACAACCATTCACACTCGCATTCACACCTACGGTCAATTTAGAGTCGCCAATTAACCTAACCTGCATGTCTTTGGACTGTGGGGGAAACCGGAGCACCCGGAGGAAACCCACGCAGACACGGGGAGAACATGCAAACTCCACACAGAAAGGCCCTCATCGGCCACGGGGCTCGAACCAGGACCTTCTTGCTGTGAGGTGACAGCGCTAACCACTACACCACCGTGCTGCCCCATGATGATAATAATAATAATAATAATAATAATAATAATAAAAAATAATATTTCCTGAGTGGTAGGGCGGCACGGTGGTGTAGTGGTTAGCGCTGTCGCCTCACAGCAAGAAGGTCCGGGTTCGAGCCCCATGGCTGGCGAGGGCCTTTCTGTGTGGAGTTTGCATGTTCTCCCCGTGTCCGTGTGGGTTTCCTCCGGGTGCTCCGGTTTCCCCCACAGTCCAAAGACATGCAGGTTAGGTTAACTGGTAACTCTAAATTGACCGTAGGTGTGAATGTGAGTGTGAATGGTTGTCTGTGTCTATGTGTCAGCCCTGTGATGACCTGGCGACTTGTCCAGGGTGTACCCCGCCTTTCGCCTGTGGTCAGCTGGGATAGGCTCCAGCTTGCCTGCAACCCTGTAGAACAGGATAAAGCGGCTAGAGATAATGAGATGAGATGAGATTTCCTGAGTGTTTAAATGAGCGAGCAGGATTTAGGCAGTATATGTAGATTCAGACATTAGCAAGTTTGTTTTTTTTTAGTCTGAGAAATTAATGGCATATTTTAGCATGGCCATTAGACATGCATACTTTTATCTTCATGATGCAACATCATTACGTGTTATCGTTCTCGCTCTCTCTACACACAAACACACACACACACACTTCTCTTTCCACAATATGTGATATTTATTTATAAATATAAAAATGTTATATGAATTTTTTGTACATTTTATTTTTTCAGTGCTTGCAACAATACACTCTGCTCAAACACTAAAATATAAATGTAGAAAAATCAGGAACCAGAGGAATATATCTGATATTTAAAGGTCTGGACACATGAATAATCCTATAGTGCATATGAACTGGTCTCTTTTTACAAATGGTCATGCACTGTTCATGGGTTGTGTGTGATGGAGCAGGATGGCAGAAAGACCCTGGAGAATCAAATAAAGAGGCTGGAGATTGTGGAGCGCAGGGAGAGTAAACTAAAAGAGGATATCCAGACCAAATCACAGCAGATACAACAGATGGCTGATAAAATCATGGTAAGGGACAGCAGGTCACCTACTGATACACAAGCACACATTCTTTTTGTCTCTTCTGTCTGACTCAACAGTGGACCCTACTGCCTTCAGCATGCTTTCTGTACCTGTCACAGTTCCAGAAGTTATATTTGTTGCCACAGACTGTAGAAATAATGAAATCTCTCTCTAATTGATCACATTACAAAATCTAAGTGTATGTGGTAGGTAGTGGTAGTGGATGAGAGGTGCCTAAAGTTCAGTGATGTAGTCTACATCATACACACATAAATAATAAATAGGGTTTTTGTTTTTACAAGAAAAATTGTGCATATACCACTATAGTTCTCATATTAAAAATCACATTATTCCTAAGCTAGGGAGAATAAATATTTGATTTGAGACTTGTGGCTCTTGCTTTGTGCACAGGGGAATTGGAACATTATTGGGCTAGGCCCCATAAGCCAATGGAGGGGTTGGCTGTATTACACTATTTTTGGAGTTCTATCATAACCAGGCCCACCGACAGGGGGGGACAAACGGGTATGTTGTCCCGGGCCCAGAACTGGGCTCTCATGAAGTTGCGATTATTTTATTTCATTTCAAAATGTGTTGATTTGGGGGAGAAATGTGCTATATTTGCATTCAAAATGATTTCTAGATCTTTTGCCTTTATTGTCTTTGAAAAAGGCGTCAAGAACCCCCTACCACCCCTAATGCAAAAATGGTTTGGTCTGACTCTTTGATTAAGGGGAAAAAAAATGACATCATTCGATCATAGCTCTTCGACAATCAGCGTGCGTGCCATTTGCCAACATGCACAAGTCAGGAGCACAGAAAAGAAAAGAGAAAAAGAGAGGAAGAAACCAAGAGACTCAGGGGCTCACTGCATAAATATTTTAAAAAAGAGTCGGATGATGCAGCAGGTACTAGCAAAGGCAGTGGGGCAGCTGAGCCAGGTAAGACCAGTGTTGGGCACGTTACTTTCAAAAAGTAATTAGTTATAGTTACTAGTTACTTTTCCCAAAAAGTAACTGAGTTAGTAACGGAGTTACTTTGTCATAAAAGTAACTAATTACCAGGGAAAGTAATTATTCTGTTACATTTTGTTCCCCCTCAAAAAAAATCAAATTCAATTAGTGTAATCATAATAAAAGTGAATGTTAAATGTGTTTAATGACTGAAATGGACACTTAACAGAACGAATTAGTAATGTTATCTACACTATATTAATATGTTTGTGGGACAATGTGAGATAAGACATCTATCAAATGTAATATATTTTTGTAGTTATTAAAATTATGTTACTAATTACTGGCCACTGACGAGGACAAACGCTTTGTTCCTCGACATAATGTGCATTGCACGTAAACACTCTTGCCTTTTATTTCAAGTAATGAAAAGTAATGGCTGTATTTCCAATGTGAAAACGCAGTGCTGGGCTGACCGCTCGCCATCGCTGTGTCTTCCGATTGAAAGAGCGCACAGTAGTGCAGTAGGCGTGGCCTACCTACATATGTTGTCCAAATCTACTCTGATTGGCTTACTGTGCCGTTGTCTCGTGTCTCCCCGCCCCACACGAAAGCAGAGTAAAGAAAGGCTGAACGAGCAGCATGCCAGATGAGAACAGCTTTAATAAAGTAACGCATAGTATTTTATTGTAAGTAACGGGAACGGTGTTATAACGATGTAAAAAGTAATTAGTTAGATTACTCGTTACTAAAAAAAGTAACACCGTTTATTTCTAACGCCATTATTCCCATCACTGGGTAAGACACAGCCAACTTTTTCCAGCCCCGTAAAGTAACCCCAACCAAGGCACGCGCGGCACGCAATTCATGTTACAAACGAGGGGAGAGCAAGTCACACTGAACACCATATCAAACGCACAGGGCATTGAATCATTTCATAACCACAACGGCTTAATAACATTGTGTTTCATATATCTGATTGAAGCTAAGAATATTCACATTAGCCCGCAATCATATCCCGCCATTTCTCGAGCAGTGTGTTCTTCTCTGCTTTTCACACTGGACAGTATGCATGCACGCACAACAAAAGTCCGGCGCATTGCATTTCGCACCTGAATAGTTGCAGACTAAGGAAATGTTAAAATGTTAAAACTGTAAAAATGTTGAAATGCTAAAATGAAATGGTTGTTGACCGGTTGAATGGTTTTTGAATACCTGTCATTTAAGGGTTGGAGTGAGTAGAGACTGGGATAAGAGAGGTGGGGGTGTGTGTGGGTTGGCCTGGGGGGGGGGGGGGGTGTTGTTAGGGGGGGCCCATTCAGAGCATTTTGTCCCGGGCCCAGCCAAAGCTGTCAGCGGCCCTGATCATAACCTCTGTAAAGTGGAATAAATGCATCTTGTGCTTCCATTAACAGGAACTGGAGCAAAACTTGCGTGACATGCAAGCCACAGCCCAGCGCATGGACACTCATCTGGAGCAGAAAGAGAAACTGTATGAGGATAAGATCAAGGTTGTGTATTAGGAAAAAAAAATCTGCTGTTTTTTTTAGTTCAAATATTGAAATTAAAATAGATAATTTACTGTTTTCATTGATATACAAGGTACTGTTAAAGTTACAGGTTTAAGTATTCACCCCCTTGAACTTTTCCACATTTTGTAATGTTACAATCTAGAGCATTCATGGACTTAATTGGGATTATGTGTCATGAACATACACAAACAGTCCATAATATTGAAGGGGGAATCTATACAGTTTGCTTGTCAAACCTCCTAATTAACTCTGTGCAACCATTTGCCAAGAGAAGTCACATAATTAGTTGAATGGATTTGATCTGTGTGCAATTAAAGTATAGTGTGATTTCAATATAAATATACTGGTTCTTAGCAAACCCCAGAGTTTGTATTGGCCCAGGTGAGTCAATATTTGTGCTTATGCAGTCAAGAAATATCTGCATTTGCTTAATTAACAATTGTTTAATAATATTAGTTTTGCACCTTCAAATGATGATACTATAAATCAAACAGCAAAAATTCCAATTAAGTCCATTTCCGTTATAGTTTTTAGGAGTACAAAAACCTCATACAGTGAACTTTTAATAGTCACTAATATGAAATCAGATTTGTTTACACTTGGTATTATGACTATATTCCAGCAAAATACACAGTACATAATACCTTTGCCTTTCAGCTTCAAAAATGATCTGATATACTATAAATCATTCAAAAACATTAATTTAGCACACTGAGTCATGCTTGTTGTACATTATGTTGACAAGGTTTTGGAGACGCAAATGAGGGTTGACTTGGCTGATAAAGAGCTCCTGGAATCGAAACAGGACATATATGAGGAGGAAGCTCGGGAGAAAAGCAAATTGATCAGTGAGCAGGCTGCGGTAAGACCACTATAAAACTTGTGATGGTGCCACAAATGTATTAGTTGTAGGTAGCTGTCGGTAGTTGTAGTATGATGGGGAGCGCTGGCTGGTGGATGGGAATTCACAGGTGACCAAATTGAGGGAGAAGTCTAAATAAAAATAAATAAATAAATAAAAATAAAAAAACCCACTGAGTCAGCCATTATCCCTCAAGGTCACAGGGGAAGCTGGAGCCAATCCCAGCTGAATTCAGGTAAGAGACACAGAACACCTTGGGCAGGTTGTCAATCTCCCACAGAGCTAACATAAGCTCCTTTAACACAGCCTGTTCAAGGTGGGACTCTTACACCTTTATTCCACCTTACAATTTATATAAATATCTGAATGTGGAACGGGGGATCTTCATGGTTCCGCCTCTGAGCTGGAATGATTGATAATGTAAGGGGGCAGGATTGACATCAATGTAAAAGAGACAGCTGGCATAATGGAGCAGGGGTGTGAGCTTTTTGACATTGACATTCTTCTTTCCGAAACCAGTGCGGAGTCAAAAAAATCTCTGTTTACGTCCACCTTTCTGCCTCAACTCTCTTCCTATTTCTCTTCACTTTCTCATCTCATCATCTCTAGCCGCTTTATCCTTCTACAGGGTCGCAGGCAAGCTGGAGCCTATCCCAGCTGACTACGGGCGAAAGGCGGGGTACACCCTGGACAAGTCGCCAGGTCATCACAGGGCTCACACATAGACACAGACAACCATTCACACTCACATTCACACCTACGGTCAATTTAGAGTCACCAGTTAACCTAACCTGCATGTCTTTGGACTGTGGGGGAAACCGGAGCACCCGGAGGAAACCCACGTGGACATGGGGAGAACATGCAAACTCCGCACAGAAAGGCCTTCGCCGGCCATGGGGCTCGAACCCAGGACCTTCTTGCTGTGAGGCGACAGCGCTAACCACTACACCACTGTGCCGCCCCCTCTTCACTTTCTCCTCCAAGATATTTCTGATCATACAGCAGCTTTGCACTGCATCAAGACCTGTCATTCATCTATAGCTGATATAACACATGGGCTCAGCATTACTTTGGCAAACCTTTGTCAACCACTACAATATAGTGTTGCATCCAGATATGCCAGTTAAAACTTTACTGTGCAAAAAGGAAGCCTGATATTAACCGTGTCCAGAAGCACTGTTGACTTATCTGGTCCATCTAGGTACAATGGTTGATCTACAATGGACCATCACACAGTGGAATGTGTATTTTGGTCAGACAAATCAGCATTCCAGGTTTTTTTTTTTTTTAAGAAATTGATGCTTTTGGTAACATGCCATAATCATTTGGCATAAGATAGTTATATCTACATTAAATTTTTTACTAATTTCGTGTCAGTGTGTCACACCTGTGTGCCTTGGCACATGCATCTGATAGACTCTTGGGTACACTCCGGACAGCGCGCGTGCAAAGCGGACTCTAGTGTGCGTGCCATAAACGACTCGCACCTGCACAGGATTAAGGCGCAAACAGCATGCCTATATAAAAACTGTGAAAACACACTTCCTTTGCAAAGTATTGAGTTATGTTGCAGACACATTACTGAGCCTCATTTCCTTGTTTGGTTTCCTGATCCCTGATTTCCTGTTTCTTGTCTTTGATTCTGCCGCGTCTACGATAGCCAGTTTGTGCCTCGCTCGACTTATTGCCCGTTTCACCATTTTATGATTTTGCCTGCCATTCTGGATTGTTTACCTGTCTTCACTTGTATTAATTAACATACCTTCTGCACTTACATCCATCTCCCAACCATCTCTGACAGAATACTTCACACTCCCAGACAAAGAGAATGCACGTTCACCTGTTCATACGTCATGTTCAGGAACAAACAAACGTTAATGGGGCTAAAACACGCACCGTCAAATGATGTGGTTGCAGTATTGGACTGGACTCTGACTCAAAT
Organism: Neoarius graeffei; assembly: GCF_027579695.1. Classification (NCBI taxonomy): domain Eukaryota; kingdom Metazoa; phylum Chordata; class Actinopteri; order Siluriformes; family Ariidae; genus Neoarius; species Neoarius graeffei. The sequence goes on along the minus strand of NC_083578.1, from coordinate 40,058,753 downwards.
CAGCTCAATAGTAGACTCCATCCATCATCTGTGACTGCTTATCCTGTACAGGGTCGCAGGCAAGCTGGAGCCCATCCCAGTTGACTATGGGCGAAAGGTGGGGTACACCCTGGACAGGTTGCCAGGTCATCGCAGGGCTCGACTCGGACTCGAATTTTTTTTTTTTAATGACTTGGACTTGAACACTGGGGACTCAAGACTGAACTCAGACTCAAGGTTTAGTTACTCAACTACAACACTGGGTAAAACATCAAATAAGGTGCTATTGTATTATTTTGAGTGCAATGCAGGTCAAAGATTATTTTACTTTATTCATTGTTTTCAGTTTTAATTTCAGATTCTACATACAGTCCCAACTTTTTTCCGATGAACAACCATTTACATGTATGGGCAAGTTTAAAATAGCCAGTTGACATATGCATGTTTTTGGACTGTGGGTGGAAACTAGAGCATCTACGGGCATGGGGAGAACATGCAAACACCAGTCAGTCACACTCCCCAAGCAGCCATGAGGTTTGAACCCATAACGTTCTTGCTGTGAAGCAAGAATGTGCAAAATAAAACATCACTTCATTTTTATTTTCAGTTTATTTTACAATGCAGCTAGTATCGGTGTATGTAACACATACAGTACAGCCGGATATTTTAAGTGCTACAAGCATCCACAACAACAACAAACAACTTTAGGAAACAGGTAGCAGTGTGGAATGTAAAGCTCTACTTTTGCTTAAGAGTGGTGGCTGGTGGTGATATTAGATGGGAGGGCTAAAATCTATCAATAGTTTGATAAACTATTTAGGATGACCAATACAATATCTCTCAAGGTCTCTATAATAATAATAATAATAATAATAATATTATTATTATTAAATCAGTAAGTTGCTGGAAATACAAAAATATGGAGGCCAATTCTTTACACACAAAGTTCAAGAGCTGCATTAGTGATTACAATCTTTTTAGTGTTTCACACCCATCATACTTGACTGGGTTTATGCGGAATTTCCTGTGAATACCAAAAATACAGTAAGCAGAAATGTTCTAGCCCTCACTAAATTCAGTTTTGGTGCCTGTCCTTTTGTGCAATTTGTAGGTTGATTAGACAGTATCAATCTACTTTTAGTTTCTCTTCCAAACACACCTTAGGGGAGAAATACACTGAACTTGTGTTTATTAGTGTGCTTGCAAAAGCACACTATTGTTCTTCTTAAGTTTTATTATTATTATTCCGTTTCACCTGTTTTTTGGATCCACTACTGCTCCTAGGGCTTTCAAGATAGAGACACCGTTCTAACACTGAAACGTAGGGCCCGATCTGGAATGTCATGCTTGTTAAAATGGTTGCACTAACCCTCGTCGTTCGTTCAGTATTCCCGTTTTTCGGCAAAATTCCGTGCCATTGAAATGAATGGGTAGAACTTTGGAGTGATGATGTCATAAGGAGCGCCTCCACTCTAGACATTAGAGTGGGAGCAGCAGAAAAAAAATTAAAATTGCGATTTTACAGCCAAAATCCATGTTTTAAACCCTGTAAAACCTCTGAATTAAATTGAAAAAAAAAACATATAAAAGGGTGGAGAGGAGATTTCACTGCGCTTCGCGCAGTGAAATCTCCCTTCAAAATGATGTGAAAGAGACTTTGAGCCAGAGAAAGAGTGAGAGCTATTGACCAAATCCATTTAAAACAAGGATTGCTCTGAAATCCTTCTTTTAAAACATGACAGTGTGACAATGTGTATTGGTGGGGATAGTGATTGGGTGAGAGAGAGATGTAGAGAAAGAGACAGCGACACACACACACACACACAGAGAGAGAGAGAGAGAGAGAGAGAGAGACTTCATTTGAGCAAGCACACTCCAGCAGTTTCTGCAGAGGAAATGCAATCTAGTTACATCCACTACTGACTGCTTGACATATTACAGTTCCATTGCATTCTCCATTGCTGTGCTCTGCTTCCTCTCCAAACTAATGACACACCCACTGATGTTGTCACTGTTCATGCTGGAAGAACCAGCCACACTGCAACTCCACTATAATGAACTCTTTCACTATGAATGTTCACATACAGTAAAAGAAACTAAATTTCATGTCCCCTGCCTTTAATGACGAGTCGGAGTCTCATCTCATCTCATTATCTCTAGCCGCTTTATCCTTCTACAGGGTCGCAGGCAAGCTGGAGCCTATCCCAGCTGACTACGGGCGAAAGGCGGGGTACACCCTGGACAAGTCGCCAGGTCATCACAGGGCTCACACATAGACACAGACAACCATTCACACTCACATTCACACCTACGGTCAATTTAGAGTCACCAGTTAACCTAACCTGCATGTTTTTGGACTGTGGGGGAAACCGGAGCACCCGGAGGAAACCCACGCGGACACGGGGAGGACATGCAAACTCCACACAGAAAGGCCCTCGCCGGCCCCGGGGCTCGAACCCAGGACCTTCTTGCTGTGAGGCGACAGCGCTAACCACTACACCACCGTGCCGCCCCGAGTCGGAGTCATCCAAAAAAAAAAAAAACCCTCACTGTGTCACGTCCATGCTACGTGTGCTGTGCGCTCCGAGTGCCATTAGGTCTACTTACTATACACCTGTTTCGGATTAGAGCACAATCACACCGCGCACTTATAAGGACACTCTAAACACACAGACTTGGCAAAGTATATGCACTGTACCTAGTGTTTCACATTACCAAGCCTTGTATCCGTGTATCTTACCTTTCTGGTATTGACTTTGTTTTGTGTATTTGGACACTGCCTTTTCATCTTTGCCTCCGTCATTCTGTTTGTTCCTCGCTTGACCATTGCCCGTTTCATGACCCTGCCTTTGTCTTATGTTTTTGAATTATTTGTTAAAAAAAAAAAACATTTCCTGCAATTATATCCATCATTTGCCTGCTTACATGACACACAGTCATGCACTCCTCTTCCCACCAGAGACAAACAATAAGTGATCAGGTCCGCAGTCATGTTAAGAATATGCGTCAACACCACAAAACAAAAGTCTTAACTAGCCTAGTTTAGGTATCGATCACTAACAATTCTTGAGAACAGTGATCAAATGAACGATAAAAGGATAAAATGACTACTGATACTGCTACACTTAACACCTAGCGTAAAGCATAATGGCAGCATTTTGATACCCCCAGTCCTGCGGCACGACATAAATTACATCGGTGATTTACAACACATGAATGAATGGTGCAGATGTAGAAAACATAGCGTTTCAGTAGGTGGACATTGACAACAATACACCCGTAACCTCCATCATTTCCATAGCAGACGAAGAAATCACCACCTCCATTCATGAGCCTTTAACTCAGTCAATGAACTGCAAAAGTGACTCAGAAGGAGAAATTTGTGATAAGGAGAACATGCATAAAATACTGCATACAACAAGTGTGTTTGCTGTGACAAGTGGGTCCATTTCAGTATTACGAACTTTTTGGTATAAGTAACTATTTGAACGTCCCCCAAAGAATTCATTATAGTGGGGCTGCAGTGTATATTTTGGTTCCAGCTGGGAACCATCTTTTCATATTCCTCATAGATTTATTTTTGGTTGAAATTCTCCAAACAGTTCAACATTTGGTACATAAACCAGAACAGAACCCATTGGCCTGTTGATGAAAAAGGGGTATAATGGGCTGCATTAATCTACAGTGCTTGGTTTATTACACCAACCTCATACGAGGGCTTCATACCATTCCTTTTTTTTTTTAATGACTGCTGGTGGTGCTGTCACAATCAGTTATTTAAAAAACAAAACAAACAACAACAAAAAAAAAACAGTCCAAAATAAATATCTTTAAAACATTTGTTAACTGCAAAAAAGATTATGTGGGCACCAAAAATTGAACTGTATATTGATTTTCTTTGAAAGGCTTAGCCCTTCTAGCCCATTCATAGGATCCAGCCTAGCTGCTTATTAACAAGGTTCTTATTCTTGCAGACTATCAATGCTATGGAGTCGAAAATGACCAGCTTGGAGCAGAGGATTGCTGAGCTCTCCGAGGCCAACAAACTGGCAGCCAACAGCAGCATCTACACTCAGAAGAATATGTGAGTTCAGAGTGAAAAATGTGCTCACATCCTAAATTGCATTCAACTGTCTTTCAATTTAGAAGGTGAGATTTTTATTATTGCTCATTTACACTGTGAATAACCTTCAGAGCATTTTCTCAGTATTGTCAGGAAAATATACAAAAATGGAAGGAAACAAATGAGATTTGGACTTGCATTTACCTGCTTTGGTTTAGGTCAACATAATTTAAATTGTTGATGAAATATCTTTCCTCATTTGAAAAAAGAGCCGTTTCTGTTGCCACATTGGAAGCTTTGCCAGAAGTATTTTTTGCCTTCCTTCAGTCTAATTACTTTCTTGATTAAAAAAAAAAAATCCATATGCCATTGTGTCGGAGATAAATAATAAAAAAAAAAAAATCAAGTTATGGCAAACCTGTTAGACTGAATGCACATGACTTAAGGGTCGTTTTAAATTGTTGATTGTACAGGCTTACAGTTGAATGCAATTGTAAAGCATATACTGTACAGTGGTGCTTGAAAGTTTGTGAGGCCTTTAGAATTTTCGATATTTCTGCATAAATATGACCTAAAACAATCAGATTTTCACACAAGTCCTAAAAGTAGATAAAGAGAACCCAGGTAAACAAATGAGAAAAAAAAATTATAATACTTGGTCATTTATTTATTGAAGAAAATGATCCAACATTACATATCTATGAGTGGCAAAAGTATGTGAACCTCTAGGATTAGCAGTTAATTTGAAGGTGAAATTAGTCAGGTGTTTTCAATCAATGGGATGATAATCAGGTGTGAGTGGACACCCTGTTTTATTTAAAGAACAGGGATCTATCAAAGTCTGATCTTCACAACACATGTTTGTGGAAGTGTATCATGGCATGAAGAAAAGAGATTTCTGAGGACATCAGAAAAAAAGAAAAAAAAAGTTGTTGATGCTCATCAGGCTGGAAAAGGTTACAAAACCATCTCTAAAGAGTTTGGACTCCACCAATCCACAGTCAGACAGATTGTGTACAAATGGAGGAAATTCAAGACCATTGTTACCTTCCCCAGGAGTGGTCGACCAACAAAGATCACTCCAAGAGCAAGGCGTGTAATAGTTGGCGAGGTCACAAAGGACCCCAGGGTAACTTCTAAGCAACTGAAGGCCTCTCTCACATTGGCTAATATTAATGTTCATGAGTCCACCAAACAACAAATGGTGTGCATGGCAGGGTTGCAAGGAGAAAGCCACTGCTCTCCATAAAGAACATTTCTGCTCATCTGCAGTTGGCTAAAGATCATTTGGACAAGCCAGAAGGCTACTGGAAAAATGTTTGGTGGACGGATGAGACCAAAGTAGAACTTTTTGGTTTAAATGAGAAGCATTATCTTTGGAGAAAGGAAAATACTGCATTCCAGTATAAGAACCTTAATCACATCTGTGAAACATGGTGGTGTTAGTATCATGGTTTGGGCCTGTTTTACTGCATCTGGGCCAGAACAGCTTGCTATCATTGATGGAACAATGAATTCTGAATTATACCAGCAAATTCTAAAGGAAAATGTCAGGACATCTGTCCATGAACTGAATCTCAAGAGAAGGTGGCTCATGCAGCAAGACAATGACCCTAAGCACACAAGTCGTTCTACCAAAGAATGGTTAAAGAAGAATAAAGTTAATTTTTTGAAATGGTTAAGTCAATGTACTGACCTTAATCCAATCAAAATGTTGTGGAAGGACCTGAAGCGAGCAGTTCATGTGAGGAAACCCACCAACATCCCAGAGTTGAAGCTGTTCTGTACAGAGGAATGGGCTAAAATTCCTCCAAGCCAGTGTGCAGGACTGATGAACAGTTACCGGAAACGTTTAATTGCAGTTATTGCTGCACGGGGGGGGTCACACCAGATACTGAAAGCAAAGGTTCACATACTTTTGCCACTCACAGATATGTAATATTGGATCATTTTCCTCAAAAAAAAAAACTATAATATTGTGGTCTCATTTGTTTAATTGGGTTCTCTTTATCTACTTTTAGGACTTGTGTGAAAATCTGATGTTTTAGGTCATATTTATGCAGGAATCTAGAAAATTCTAAAGGGTTCACAAACTTTCAAGCACCACTGCAGGAGGTCAAGAAAATGGAAAGGGGATGATTTACTCATTCACACAAACATACACCAAGATATTATTGGTGCAAAACAACTGGGCACATATAACAATCAAATTTGTGATTATAGAAACCAGTCACACAGGTGTATCAGTATATTTAAAGCGGTTTATAAAAAAAAATTAATAATAATAAAGTTTCTCTCCCACAAAAGTTAAACCTTCTCAAATTCTTCATTGCACGTACACAAATCCTATTCTCTTAAATCACAAATTAAGAAACTCATATGCTCACAGTTTTGCTACATTTACTGCAGTGAATACAGTGGGGCAAAAAAGTATTTAGTCAGTCACCAATTGTGCAAGTTCTCCCACTTAAAAAGATGAGAGAGGCCTGTAATTTTCATCATAGGTATACCTCAACTATGAGACACAAAATGAGAAAAAAAATCCAGAAAATTACATTATCTGATTTTTAAAGAATTTACTTGCAAATTATGGTGGAAAATAAGTATTTGGTCAATAACAAAAGTTCATCTCAATACTTTGTTATATACCCTTTGTCGGCAATGACAGAGGTCAAACGTTTTCTGTAAGTCTCCACAAAGTTTTCACACACTGTTGCTGGTATTTTGGCCCATTCCTCCATGCAGACCTCCTCTAGAGCAGTGATGTTTTGGGGCTGTCGCTGGGCAACACGGACTTTCAACTCCCTCCAAAGATTTTCTATGGGGTTGAGATCTGGAGACTGGCTAGGCCACTCCAGGACCTTGAAATGCTTCTTACGAAGCTACTCCTTTGTTGCCCGGGCGGTGTGTTTCGGATCACTGTCATGCTGAAAGACCCAGCCACATTTCATCTTTAATGCCGTTGCTGATGGAAGGAGGTTTTCACTCAAAATCTCATGATACATGGCCCCATTCATTCTTTCCTTTACACGGATCAGTCGTCCTGGTCCCTTTGCAGAAAAACAGCCCCAAAGCATGATGTTTCCACCCCCATGGTTCACAGTAGGTACTGTATGGTGTTCTTTGGATGCAACTCAGCATTCTTTCTCCTCCAAACATGACAAGTTGAGTTTTTACCAAAAAGTTCTATTCCGGTTTCATCTGACCATATGACATTCTCCCAATCCTCTTCTGGATCATCCAAATGCTCTCTAGCAAACTTCAGATGGGCCTGGACATGTACTGGCTTAAGCAGGGGGACATGTCTGGCACTGCAGAATTTGAGTCCCTGGTGGCGTACTGTGTTACTGATGGTAGCCTTTGTTACTTTGGTTCCAGCTCTCTGCAGGTCATTCACTAGGTCCCCCCGTGTGGTTCTGGGATTTTTGCTCACCATTCTTGTGATCATTTTGACCCCATGGGGTGAGATCTTGTGTGGAGCCCCAGATCGAGGGAGATTATCAGTCGTCTTGCATGTCTTCCATTTTCTAATAATTGCCCCCACAGTTGATTTCTTCACACCAAGCTGCTTACCTATTGCAGATTAAGTCTTCCCAGCCTGGTGCAGGTCTACAATTTTGTTTCTGGTGTCCTTTGACAGCTCTTTGGTCTTGGCCATAGTGGAGTTTGGAGTGTGACTGAGGTTGTGGACAGGTGTATTTTATACTGATAATGAGTTCAAACAGGTGCCATTAATACAGCTAATGAGTGGAGGACAGAGTAGCCTCTTAAAGAAGTAGTTACAGGTCTGTGAGAGCCAGAAATCTTGCTTGTTTGTAGGTGACCAAATACTTATTTTACCGATGAATTTACCAGTTAATTCATTAAAAATCCTACAATGTGATTTCCTGGATTCTTTCCCCCCATTCTGTCTCTCATAGTTGAAGTGTACCTATGATGAAAATTACAGGCCTCTCTCATCTTTTTAAGTGGGAGAACTTGCACAATTGGTGGCTGACTAAATACTTTTTTGCCCCACTGTATAGTGCAAAACTCATTCATACAGCCATATCAAAAAAGTAACTAGTAGAATTTCTCTTCCACAAACACAACACAAATTACACCTTCTCAAATTTGTCACTGAGGGTACTATGCGACACATTACAAATCCTGTAGGCCTAAAATATTAATTATTATCTGAGCCCACTCCTCTCCTATCACTAAGGATAGGATAGAGGGACAGCTGAAGGTCAATACGTGCTTTAGCTTTATGGCTAAAATATCTGACAAATAAATATCTGGCTCCAATTAGTCTAATTAATGAGCTGACTCCAAAGACTATCTTTTAATGATTGTTAGAAGTGAATTAACTCAGGGTTCCAATAGCATTTAAATTTACAACAGCTTCATGTTAAGCTTTCATTATAAAATGATGTTCCTACATCAGAAGCTTTTATATAGCCTATTCATTAAACAATTTTCCTGTCAGGTCAGGGGAGTCTACTGAAGTCCAAGCTTGGCCTTTCCTATTTATTTGCCAGAGATTTCTATTTAAACTTGCAAGTATTAGCCTTTTACTTTAGTTTGTCAGGGGTTGATTTCAAAAGATGTCCAACTTATTAAAACCTTTAAATAAGGATTGTAGTTTTAACCTCAACCATAAACTTACTGACTGTGGTTATCATGTACAGCTTTGATCACCCTAAATGCTGTTTTATTCAAAGTCAATTTATGTGACGATTTTTACTACATTAGTCTAAATGTACATTAACAACTATAGGATAAAAAAATCTCCTGTGGGTTCACCACCCACAGAGGTAGCAGTAGGGGTTTGGTGCAATGTGGATTGGGTGGCAGTCGAAGGCAGGGGCCTCGACGACCTGATCCCCGGACACAGCGGCTGGCTGTTGGGACATGGAATGTCACTTCGCTGGGGGGGAAGGAGCCTGAGCTTGTGCGGGAGGTTGAGAGGTACCGGCTAGAGATAGTCGGGCTCACCTCCACGCATAGCTTGGGCTCTGGAACCCAGCTCCTCGAGAGGGGCTGGACTTTCCACTTCTCTGGAGTCGCCCGTGGTGAGCGGCGGCGGGCTGGTGTGGGCTTGCTTATAGCTCCCCAGCTCAGCCGCCATGTGTTGGAGTTTACCCCAGTGAACGAGAGGGTCGCCTCTCTGCGCCTTCGGATTGGGGAGAGGGCTCTTGCTGTTGTTTGTGCCTACGGGCCAAATAGCAGTAGAGAGTATCCGGCCTTCTTGGAGTCCCTGGGAGAGGTACTGAGGGGTGCTCAGACTGGGGACTCCATTGTGCTACTGGGGGACTTCAATGCTCACGTGGGCGACGACAGTGACACCTGGAGGGGCGTGGTTGGGAGGAACGGCCTCCCCGATCTGAACCCGAGTGGTGTTTTGTTATTGGACTTCTGTGCTAGTCACGGTTTGTCCATAACGAACACCATGTTTGAGCATGGGGTGTCCATAAGTGCACGTGGCACCAGGACACCTTAGGTCGGAGGTCAATGATCGACTTTGTAGTCATTTCATCTGATCTCCGGCCCTATGTCTTGGACACTCGGGTGAAGAGAGGGGCTGAGCTGTCAACTGATCACCACCTGGTGGTGAGTTGGATCCGCTGGCGGAGGAGGAAGCTGGACAGACCTGGCAGGCCTAAACGTATGGTGAGGGTCTGCTGGGAACGTCTGGCCGAGCACTCTGTTGGGGAGGTCTTTAACTCCCACCTCCGGGAGAGCTTTTCCCAGCTTCCGAGGGAGGCAGGGGACATTGAGTCTGAGTGGACCATGTTCTCTACCTCCATTGTGGACGCAGCTGTTTGGAGCTGTGGCCGCAAGGTCTCCGGTGCCTGTCGTGGCGGCAATCCCCGAACCCGGTGGTGGACACCAGAAGTAAGGGATGCCGTCAAGCTGAAGAAGGAGTCCTATCTGGCCATGTTGACCTCCGGGACTCCTGAGGCAACCGACGGGTATCGGCAGGCCAGGCGTGCTGCAGCTCGGGCAGTTGCGGAGGCAAAAACTCGGAACTGGGAGGAGTTCGGGGAGGCCATGGAGAAGGACTATCGGTCGGCCTCGAAGAAATTCTGGCAAACTGTCCGGCGCCTCAGGAGGGGGAAGCAGTACTCTGCCAACACTGTTTACAGTGCGGGTGGGGAGCTGTTGACCTCGACTGGGGACATTGTCGGGCGGTGGAAGGAATACTTTGAGGATCTCCTCAATCCCACCGTCATGTCTTCCACTGAGGAGACTGAGGCTGATGACTCAGAGGTGGACTCGTCCATTACCCAAGCCGAAGTCACTGAGGTGGTTTGCAAGCTCCTCGGTGGCAAGGCACCGGGGGTGGATGAGATCCGCCCTGAGTATCTCAAGTCTCTGGATGTTGTGGGGCTGTCTTGGTTGACACGCCTCTGCAACATCGCGTGGCGGTCGGGGACAGTGCCTCTGGAGTGGCAGACTGGGGTGGTGGTCCCTCTTTTTAAGAAAGGGGACCGGAGAGTGTGCTCCAATTATAGGGGAATCACACTTCTCAGCCTCCCAGGGAAAGTTTACTCTAGGGTACTGGAGAGGAGAATTCGACCAATAGTCGAACCTCGGATCCAGGAGGAACAATGCGGTTTTCGTCCTGGTCGCGGAACACTGGACCAGCTCTATACCCTTCATAGGGTGCTCGAGGGTTCATGGGAGTTTGCCCAACCAGTCCACATGTGCTTTGTGGATCTGGAGAAGGCATTCGACCGTGTCCCCCGTGGTATTCTGTGGGGGGTGCTTCAGGAGTATGGGGTTCGGGGCTCTTTGCTAAGGGCTGTCCGGTCCCTGTACGAATGGAGCAGGAGTCTGGTTCGCATTGCCGGCAGTAAGTCAGACCTGTTCCCAGTGCATGTTGGACTCCGGCAGGGCTGCCCTTTGTCACCGGTTCTGTTCATAATTTTTATGGACAGAATTTCTAGGCGCAGCCAGGGGCCGGAAGGAATCCTGTTTGGGAACCACAGGATTTCATCTCTGCTTTTTGCGGATGATGTTGTCCTGTTGGCTTCTTCAAACCAGGACCTTCAGCATGCACTGGGGTGGTTTGCAGTCGAGTGTGAAGCGGCTGGGATGAGAATCAGCACCTCCAAGTCCGAGGCCATGGTTCTCGACCGGAAAAGGGTGGCTTGCCCTCTCCAGGTTGGTGGAGAAGTCCTGCCTCAAGTGGAGGAGTTTAAGTATCTCGGGATCTTGTTCACGAGTGAGGGAAGGATGGAGCGTGAGATCGACAGGCGGATCGGTGCAGCTTCCGCAGTGATGCGGTCGCTTTACCGGTCCGTCGTGGTGAAGAAGGAGCTGAGCCAAAAGGCGAAGCTCTCAATTTACCAGTTGATCTACGTTCCGACTCTCACCTATGGTCATGAGCTTTGGGTAATGACAGAAAGAACAAGATCGCGGATACAAGCGGCTGAAATGAGTTTCCTTCACAGGGTGGCTGGGCGCTCCCTTAGAGATAGGGTGAGAAGCACAGTCACTCGGGAGGAGCTCGGAGTAGAGCCGCTGCTCCTCCACATCGAGAGGAACCAGCTGAGGTGGCTCGGGCATCTTTTTCGGATGCCTCCTGGATGCCTCCCTGGGGAGGTGTTCCAGGCATGTCCCCCCGGGAGGAGGCCCCGGGGAAGACCCAGGACACGCTGGAGGGACTATGTCTCTCGGCTGGCCTGGGAACGCCTCGGTGTTCTTCCCGAGGAGCTGGCCGAGGTGTCTGGGGAAAGGGAAGTTTGGGCTTCCATGCTTAGACTGCTGCCTCCGCGACCCGGTCCCGGATAAGCGGAAGAAGACGAGACGAGGTTAAAAAAATTGTTTCTGATAACCATATGAATTTGTTTACCTTCTTGCAGAACTACTTGAGCAAATAATCAATAGGCTTATAATGGAAAAAAACATGCAATACACAGCAAAATAGAAATGAAGCTCTATTACAGAATCATGGGCATAGGACATGTGATGGTCAAAGTATTTCTTGGAGGCATGATGGAAAATGCCTCCTGATGCTTGATGGTAAAACTGTCAAGATCTGAGGCTTTTTCTTCTCCTGAGGCCCAAATGGAGCCATTATTCCCCTAGGACTTCTGTGTTACTCCCTGCATTGTGTCCCCATTCCCCATATCCTGTGATTACGGTGTTCATCATTTGTACCCGTTCCTGGTCAGCCCCTGTATATAAGCTCTCCTTGAACTGGTCTCTTTGCCCAATTAGCAGGTTTTCTCCTGATGCACGCGTGTTTTGTAGCCCTAGTGCCTTGGTAGTTTTGAGTTTGTTCCCTGGAAGTTTTGAGTTGGACGGTTTATCTTTTGGGATTTTTGCTCTATTTTGTTTGAACTTTGGATTTTTTTACATTTTTCTCTTTGAACTATTTTTTTTTTTGCCTCTGTGGACTCCGTTTATGTTTACCTTCAGTAGAGGTTTCTCTCTATGCCCATGCATCTTGGAAGTGTCTGCAATTGGAGCTATTCTGTTCCCGTGATCTCATGGGTAAAAAGACTGATCCTGCAACACTGCAAACCTGGTTCAAATCCTGCACTGGGACCTTACCAGAATAACTGAGGTCAGAATGGACCCAGCAGACCCCAATGCAATGGATACTTTAAACTTTGACTGCTTCTTTGCCATAAATGGCCAAGCAGGCAGGGAGCCACCATGGACAGACACAAACAAGTCTTGGCTGGCCAGGCAGCAGCACTAAAGAGACATGACCAGGTGTTGACTCAGATTCTACAGATTGTACAGGTTGCCAGCATGCCACAGCTCCAGCACTGCTGAGCCCCATCTGGTGCACCCTCTCATATGGCTGAGCCATGGCTACCTGCTCCCAAAAGATATGATGGGAGCCCTGGGGATTGGTGTGGTTTTCTGACTCCCTCATGTTTGAGCTCCAACCCAAGTCCTTTCCCTTGAAATGATCCAAGATAGCCTGAATAATCACTCTGCACATTGAAAAGGTACTTTCCTGGGCCACAGCCATTTGGGAATAGCAAGGACCCTTCTGTTCACACTACCAGGATTTCATCACTGAGATGCGAAGGGTCTTTGATGAAAGTGGATAAGTTGTTTGCTGACCACTGGCAGGGTGATCAGAGTGATTTTAGTATAGCAGAGTATGCCATTGCTTTCTGTACCCTGGCTGCTGAGTGTCACTGGAACCAAGAGGCACTCATCGCTGCTTTCCAGAATGGACTGACAGATACAAATCAAGGAATGAGCTGGCTTCCAGGGATCCAATGAGTGACTTGGACACCCTCATTGACCTCTCAATCCATCTGGACAACCAACTCTGTGAGAAGTGACAGGAATGCCGCTTCACAGCAAACACCCCTGAGACCAGAGTCTGGGCTTCTACTCCAGAGCCCACCCTTGCTACCGCAACCTCAGAGGGACCCACGCAGTTGGGAGGGACATGGCTCTCCCAGACTGAGAAACTGGCAGATGAGAAAGAAGTGCTGCCTCTACTGCAGCAGTCCAGGGCACTGCAAAACAGCATGTCCAAAGCAGTCAGGAAAAGGCCCCATCTTATCCAGAACTGGGAGGACTTTGACTCAAGACCTCTCCAACTGGGGTTTTCTTCTCTGGCTAGCTTTCTTGAAGTGACCAATGGCACACCCTTAAGGCTTTGATGTCCTCAGACAACAGGAAACTCCATAGACTTGTCCCTTGCCAAGGCCCTACAAATCCCCCCCAACACCTCTTGTTCCTCCATTAACCGGCACTGCTCTGATGGGAGGTCCCTGGGAAAAGGCCACATCCACCATCTCACTGTTCTGAATGTGCACATCCAGAATCACCAAGAAAAATTAGTTTCATCTGATTGGTTCTCCTGAGTTTCCTGTTCTTGGATTCCCTTGGCTAGCTCAGCACAACTCCAACATCAACTGGTCCACTGGTTCTTTTCTACAGTGGGGTCCTACTCATCATCCCACCTGCCTCTTCCCTCCTTCTCCCTCAGTTCCTTAGTCTTCAAGTCTTCCTGAGTTGTCCTTAGTCCCTTCCAAGTGTCCTGACTTGAAGGAGGGGCTTTGCAAAGAGAGAACAAGCCTTCCACCTCACTGCTTGTATGACTGTGCCATAGACCTGCTCCCAGACACCAGCCCCTCCAGGGGTAGAACCTTCTCTGTCCCCCTCTCTGAACCAAAGATGATCAATATAGAGGCTTATATTAGGGAGCTCCTTTCTGCAGGAATTATCTGATCCTCCACCTCCCCAGCAGGGGCAGGATTTTTCTTTGTGGGGAAGAAAGATGGAGGCCTTCACCCATACATATACTATTGTGATTTAAACATGATTACTACCAAGAACCAGTACCCACTTCCATTGATGTCCACAGCCTTTGAGCAGCTTCAAGGTGCTACCATTTACTCCAAACTTGATTTCCACAATGCTCATCACCTGTTCCACATCTGATAAGGGGACAAATGGAAGAAGGCATTCAATACACCATCTGGCCACTACAAGTACCTGGTGAAGCGATTTGGCCTGATTAATGTTCCAGCCTCTCATTAATGATGTTCTATGGGACGTGAAACCACTTTGTCTTTGTATACCTGAATAATATACATTTCCAAATTGCTCCATGAACCTGATAATCATGTACAGAACATCCTACAGCACCTCCTGAGGAACCAGCTTTATGTGAAACTCAAGAAACGTGACTTCCATACTAGACTGGTACCAAAATCCAGAATTGTGACACCCAAAGGCATTTTTGAGACAAAGTCGGCAAACAGTCTTATTTTGTCAATTTGGGTGTGCCGAATTCAAATCTGCAATATGCCGAGCTCTATCTGACCTCTGTTGACCTCTAGAGGTCATTGAACTTTGGGCCTGTAAACGTCTCAGCTGAACCCAGTTTCTCAGCTTTCTAAGGAATGAAATGTACTAAAATGATTAATGAAGTTAGCAAATGGCCTTGTTTGTTAAATGTTTGGGTGCTGAATTCATTTTTCATTTGTAAAACGACATATGATCTCTGATAACCTCAAGGTCATTAAACTTGGCCTACAGGCCTATGCATTTAACGGCATTTTTAAACTGACTTTACTCCCCCAAAAAGAATATGAACAGACAAAAAACAAATAGAAAGGAACAAATACAACATTAAATGCCAGTCCATGTATATGTGACTTACTTTTCACAATGAGAATGCCTAGGCGATCACCTTACATAACACTGCATTACATTTAGCGGTTATTGTTTATACAAAGCTACTGAAAAAAGGACAGATTCAGCAGCATACAAAATGTGGGGGCATACAGGGTATACAGGTTAATCAGGGTTAGTATATATGAGAGTTTTTTTCTTTGTTGTTTGTTTTTTGTTTTGTTTTAAATGCGGTAAAGCCTTTACAAAAAACAAACAATGCCCAAATCAATGGAGTAGATTTAAGTTGTGCTTGATCCATTCCTAAGACTGAACAGAATCACCTCAAGTGACCAAAACAGTTCCACAGAATGGGTAAGGCCCCCCCCCACACACATTCCAGTTCTAAAACTTTTTTTTTTTACATAATTTATGTCTTTTTTTTTTAAGTACAATCATGACATACAAATTACATGGATAATTATTGCAGCTGCTGAATACAAAAATGTCATATGACTTTGAAAATACTGCATAGATTTGTTGAGATTGATAAAATCAGAGCATGCCAAAATTATTAGAGTGCCAGAAAATACCCTCAGACCCCAGAGGGTTAATGTGTGAATGTTTTTTGAGTATATGGTCTCCCACAGGACCTGGTGTCACACCATGGCTCCCAGTTCACCTCCCAGTTCTGGCAAGCATTTTGGAGGCTGATTGGGGCTTCTGTCAGCCTTTCCTCTGGCTTTCATTCAATGGCCAGATTGAGAGGATGAACTAGGACCTGGAATTCACTCTGAGCTGCCTTACTTCCACTAACCCCTCCTCCTGGAGCAGCCAACTCCTGTGAGCAGAGTATGCCCACAACACTCCGTGCTGCTTGTCCATGGGCTTGTCTCCTTTTGAGCGCCAGTTCGGATACCAGCCCCCTCTGTTCATGGGCCAGGAGCTTGAAGCTGAGGTTTATAAGGGAAAAAAAATGCAATATACAGCATAATTTATTATCATCATTTATATAGCACCTTTCTCAAACTCAAGGTCACTTTACATAGTCAAGAATACAAAACAAAGAACACAAAAAAAAGTTGGTAAAGAGTGGTAAATTTATGCAGTGGTGGAGAAGTGTTCATTCTAAGGGAAGAACTGATTATTTTTAAAAGAGGTTCAATTGCTTCAAGTATTATTTGTTTGAAGAGGCGTGTAGGTAAAGGATCTAGTACACAAGTTGAAGATTTTGATGTGGAAGTTAATGAAGTTAGGAGAGTAAAACATTCTAATTGCTCATCTGATAGTTATCATCTTATAGTTAACTAAAGGGTTACATAAATTATATAGTCTTACATTAGTAGTTGCCGGCGAGTGGCCTAGTGGTTAGCGTTTCCGCCTCTCGATCAGGAGATCACGAGTTCTACTTACGGTCGAGTCATACCAAAGACCATCATAAAAATTGTGCCTACTGCCATCTGGCAAGGCACACTGCAATACAGATGCAAGTGGGGAGTCAAACTCTCGCAGTTACCAGAGGACTAGCTCCCTCTCTGTAACCCTAGCTATGTAACATAGGCGAGAGGCCAAGGGCTACGAAATGGAGATCAGCGCCACCAAGTGCGCCATGTACTGTATGGTGCAGGAAGGACTTTGACATTAGTAGTTTGAATTTGTCAGATATTTTGAAATTGAAAGTTTTCTGCTCCGAACTATTGGAAAATTTCACAAGGTTGGTGCCCCAAAGAAGCATTACAAGGATGAGCTGAAGTACACCCTGAAGAAGTAAGGCATAGATCCCGAGAACTGGGAAGCTCTCGCAGTGGACCGTAAGAAGTGGCGAAGAGCGGTGAATGACCCAACAACCTGTGTTTTCTCCCTCTCTCGGGCTCTCCCACTGTCTCTCTTTGTCGGGTTACTGGTGTCTCAGGATTGACTGGTGATGCTGACAACTTCTGCTGTTCTGACCTGTCTGATCCATCCTTATACCCTACATCTGGCTGGAATCATCACGTCACTCCTGTGGAGGATGGCCCCATATGGACAGTCAAAAGATGCACTTGGAAGATGTCTCTGGACACTTAGTTTTGCTATGCTGGCTGAGGACTACAATGGTCATGATATCTTTTGGACTGCAGTTGTCATAAACACTGAAGTCTCCATCACTGAACAGTTGATAACTTCAACAAAATAGACTTCATTTTAAACCTATAATGAATTTCCTGGTTGCACAATTTTACTGTGTAACTATAGAGGAAACAGTTATAGAAGAAAGTTATTTATAAGCACGCTATCTGTCATCACCCAGATGAGGATGGGTTCCCTTTTGATTCAAGATGTTTATTTGTTATATACACAATAACAGACACAGCGGTTTATTATTGGGTAATGAAATTCTTATTTTGCAACTGCCCGACCAAACTATGCTTACCAATATAAAAAGAAATATATATATATAAAATATGAAATATAAAATATAAAGTGCATATGGAATGCAAAATATAAAAGTAGAATGAAAAATGAAGATAACATTTAAAAAAAAAGAGAGACAAACAAACAGGCAATGTGGAAACATAGAGGCAGATATACTGTGCAATGTCTTTTGCAAAATTGCTAATATAATCCGTGGTTCAAAGCCTGATGGAAATATAGAGGTAGATGGTGGTTATAATCCGTGGTTCAAAAGCCTGATGGAAATATAGAGGTAGATGGTGATTATAATCCGTGGTTCAAAAGCCTGATGGCCTGGGGGTAAAAACTGTTTGTCAGTCTTGTAGTCCTTGCTTTCACACTCCTGTAGCGTCTGCCAGATGGTAGGAGCGTGAATAGTCTGTGTTGTGGGTGTGTTTGGTCCCTGATGCTCTGTGCCCTTTTTGTGACCCGGGTGTTGTAAATGTTCTGTAGTGGGGGGAGGACAGCTCCACAGATGAACTGTATCATTTTAATGACACGCTGGAGAGCCTTTCTGTCCTGAGTTGTGCAGTTCCCGTACCACACAGTGATGGAATTTGTCAGGACACTCTCCACTGTGCACCTATAGAAGTTGCTGAGGAGTTTGGTGGACAGTCCAAATTTCCTCAGCTTCCTCAGGAAGAAGAGTCACTGTTGAGCCTTCTTGATGCAATGTCTTTTGCAAAAGTCTGCTGTGTGTTGTGTGTCCAGGTGAGATCCTCACTGATGTGAGTTCCGAGGAATTTAAATGTTTTCACCCTCTCCACCTGTGTCCCGTTGATGTGCAGCGAGGCATGCTGGTCTCTCCTCCTCTTCCTCGAGTCAATAATCATCTCCTTGGTCTTCTCAGCATTCAAGGAGAGGTTATTTTCCTGGCACCAGGAGACCAGCTGAGCCACCTCCTCCCTGTAGGCTCTCTCATCTCCGCCGGTGATCAGCCCAATGACAGTGGTGTCGTCAGCGAACTTGATGATGGAAGTGTTGCTCTGGGTTGGGGTGCAGTCGTAGGTGAAGAGGATGTACAGGAGTGGACTGAGCACACAGCCTTGGGGGGGTCCCTGTGCTCACTGTCTTGGTGCTGGATGTTCTGGTACCAACTCTGACAGCCTGGGGTCTGTTTGTGAGAAAGTCCAGGACCCAGCAGCAGAGGGAGGATGTCAGTCCAAGGGTGGAGAGCTTCTCTGTCAGTCTGCTGGGGATGATGGTGTTGAAGGCTGAACTGTAGTCCACAAACAGCATTCGAACATAGGTGTCCCTGTGTTCCAGATGTGACAAGGCTGTGTGGATGGCTGCATTGACATCATCAGTTGAACGGTTCTGACGATATGCAAATTGAAGGGGGTCTATTGTGTCTGGGATGCCCTTTTTGATGTATGACATGACTATCCTCTCAAAACACTTCATTACAACTGAAGTGAGTGCAATTGGGCGATAGTCATTCAGGCATGTTATATTGTTTTTCTTTGGGAGGGGCACTATGGTGGTGGTCTTGAAGCATGTGGGCACAGAAGACATGGAGAGGGACAGGTTGAAAATGTCTGAAGACCTCTGCTAACTGTGTGGAGCAGGCCCTCAAAGCACGGCCAGGGATGTTGTCAGGGCCGGCTGCCTTTCGGGGGTTAGTCCTCCTGAAGACCTTGCTCACCTCGGTTATGGTCACAATAGGTGAAGAGCTCTGTGCTGCCCCTGTTGGTAGAATGCCTCTGTGTTGGTTGAATCCCTCTGTGTTGGTTGGTGTTGAGGGTGTCGAAGCAAGCATAGAACTCGTTCAGCTCACCTGGTGATGTGTTGTGGTTGGCTGTGACCCTGCTGTTCTTCTGCTGAAAATTGGTGATGTGTTGCAGGCCCTGCCACATGCATCTGGAGTCTGAGGTGTTGTAATATCCTTCCAGCTTCAGTCTGTACTGCCTCTTGGCTTCCCTGATGGATCTGCGTAGGTCATATCTGGCCTTTTTATATCCATCTGCATCGCCAGAGGCAAAAGCGGTGGAGCGTGCATGTAGCATGGAGCGTACTTAACTGTTAATCCAAGGTTTTTGGTTAGGATATAATTTGCAGCACTTGGTGGGGACAATGTCATTAATACACGTACTGATGTAGCTGGTGACCACAGGTGCATAATTCCTCTAAATCCACAGAACAGTCTTCTCTCAAAGCAGCAGTCTTAAACACATCCCAGTTTGTAGAACTGAAGCAGTCCTGGAGCACCAGATCAGTCTCCTCATTCCAAACCTTAACAATTTTACTCACTGGAGGGGCTTGTTTGAGAAGGGCCATGTAAGCTGGGTAGAGGAACACAGAGATGTGGTCAGATTGTCCAAAGTGGGGGCAGGGCACAGCCTTGTAGCCATTTCTCACATTGCTGTAGACATGGTCCAGGATGTTGTTGTCTCTTGTCAGAAAGCTCACGTGTTGATGGTACTTTGGTAGCACTGTCCTGAGGTTGCAATGATTAAAATCCCCAGCCACGATGAACACAGCATCTGGGTGTGTGGTCTCGTATTTGCTGATGATGTCATGTAGTAGTCCTAGCGCTGTAGTGCGGTCGGCCCGCAGCGGGATGTAAACAGCCAGCATAAACACGGCACTGAACTCCCTTGGTAGATAAAAGGGTCTGCACTTCACCATCAGCACTTCAATGTCTGCACAACAGTGTTTTTCAACCACCTGTATGTCTGTACACCATCTGTTGTTAACATAAACACACACACCGCCACCTTTGTTTTTACCAGAAGCAGATGTGCGGTCTCCGTGGTGCATGGAGTGGGTCTGTAGTTCAATGGCCGGGTCTGGCAGGCTTGCAGTAGTCCAGGTTTCCGTAAAAATCAGGGCACAACACACTCTGATCTCACGTTGAGATGTTATCCTGGTTCTCAGCTCATTCATCTTATTCTCGAGCGAGCGAATGTTAGCTAGCAGAAGGCTAGGTAGCGGTGGTCTTGTAGCTCTGGCCTTTAGCCTAGCATGTAGCCCGCCTCTCTTACCGCGCCTCTGTTTTGGGTGCGTGGATCGTCGGCCGTTTCACCTACTCGAGTCTGGTGATGATGCGGCCTGCCTTGAGTCCGATTCCTCTAAAGGTTTCTTCCTCATGTTGTCTGAGGGAGTTTTTCCTTGCCACCATCACCACAGGCTTGCTCATCAGGGATAAATATATTTATTAAAAATAAAGTTAGCACATATGTTTAAAGCCTTTATTTTTCTGTAAAGCTGCTTTGCGACAATGTCTGTTATTAAAACACTATACAAATGTTAGATTTTGATCTATCTGTACCGAAGGAGGTTGAATTGACAAAGTATGATTTAGGAATGTAGACCTCTTCCACCTAAGACGTTCTGCCTCACGGATATCCTCATGGATTGATCTGGGAGCAGTCACTGACACAGACATAGCTGCTCAGAGATGTTTCTCAGTTTACTGCAGGACAAACATGAGTATATGTTCACAGTCAAGAGCATGTTCTAGCTATGTGATTGGATGATGATTTAATTGATGAAGCCAAGTTATCCATGTATAATGTAAATGGGTGATGAAGCATTACATCACCACTTTAGACTACACTACTGTATGAAAGGAGAGAGACAATATGTACGATTACATCACCCGTCAGGATCATAGTCTTATGAAAAGATGACAGACAATACTGGTCAACATAGCCTTCATTAAGCACAGAGCAGAATGTGCAAAGATAAATCAGGGATTTAACTTACCAAAACAAGTAGTGATCAGGGCCACCTATACCAGTTTCAAGAGCAAGTAGCAATTATACCAGCCTATACCAGTTTCAAGCATAACAGACAAATATTTATCAACAAATAAACAGACTTGACCAATACTAAGGCTCGTATCCCGATACCAATCATGATACTTAAAAATAATAGTCTTCTTGTGTACACACAAAACAGGAAATCCTTATTTTGATCATGAAAATTGGTAAATACAGACATAAAAAAAAGTTATACTTGAAAGCTTTGACAAATATGAAAAATGATAAAAAGACTTCAGAATCAGGCTTCTCCATTTTGTTTTAATTTTTAAGAACAGCAATTATTAAAATGAATTTAAAATGGGTTCAGTCTGGTTCAAAAATGTCCAAGAAATATTTATTTACATTCGTATCCTTTTCAGGAGCTATTCTTCACATAAACAGGTTCAAGAATGTTCCACAATAATCTACTGTTTCTTTTCTGCAATTGTGTGTCTAACTAATGGTACATTCACACCAAAAGCAGCAAGAGCATTGAAACTTGCTCTGGTTGCCTTGCCAGCGATGTTGTTGAAGTTTATGGACACTGTGACGTAGATGAAATAGGTAGCTCCAAGTTTGTACTGAATGCTTTGTTTTGCAAGCTTTCTTTAAAGGGACTGCAAAGCAAATACACAATCAACCAGCATCTTTGTCCTGACTGACCACAAGTAGGGTATAAGTTAACCTCATAAAATCTTTTAAAATGTGAAGGTAAGAAATCGATCCATGACTGAAAATAATTGATAAATTAAACAAGCCTTACCTGTAAGGTGAAGTTTGATTGTGATTCTACCAAATCCAGGTGATGCGGGGAGAGTTAACATGAGATGCATGCGTGCCGCCGTGGAAAATCAGATTTTTAAAATGTTGTGGACACGATTATGGCCATCATGTAAAAGAGAATAGCATAAGCAAGCAAACCAAAGGGAAAGCAATTGGGGTTGGGGTAGATGCATTTAAGGGAGGGCAAGTTAACACTCATTGCATCACCTGGATTTGGTAGAATCACAATCAAACTTCACCTTACAGGTAAGGCTGGTTTATCAAGTCTACCAAATTCTGGTGATGTCACTTCCGGTTACCATGAGATTTTAAAGTAATAATCATGGACACAGCAGTTCCATTTCACAAAAATTTACTCCAACACAGCCTTATCAAATTTATTGTCATCATGAATAGGTTTGTTGTAGAAGGTCTGAAATGTAGTCTCTTGTGACCATCCTGTGTGTCTTAGTACCTCATCAGTTGTGATGACTTTGCTTGCTTTAGACACAGCTGTGGCTCTTGTACTGTAGGGTTTGAGTTTCGTTATATCCACGCCACTTGTGCCAAGGACTGTCTTAATCCATCGTCCAATAGCACTCGTGCCAGTGGGTCGATATGGCTTGACATACAATAGCAGTAATTGTGTACGGTCAGAGTCACAGAACAGCTTTGTTCTCTCAAGGTAATGTTGCAGGGTTGTGTAGATGCACAATTGTTCTTCTGAATACTTTCTCTAGAATAAATAGTAATCTGCAGTTTCTGTCATAGTGTCAGTGTTCAAAAATGTTAGTGTTTGACATTTCTGTCCTGATGTTAAGGCTAGTAAGATAACTAGTTTCAAATGTTAATTCTTTTAGTGATAACTTGTCCAGAGAATAACAGTTCTACGTACCTTAAAACAGGACTGACATCCCATGTCCCTTGATACTGAGGAGTTGGCTTGCAGCAATTAAACACACCATTGAGGTAACGCACTATAAATGGGCGATTGGCCATATTGAAGTGGAAGTCAGGAAATTCAAACCCCAGTATATAGCTTGATAATGCAGAATGTGCAGTATTAATCATGGAATATGACAGCTTGTGAAAATGAAACCCATGAAGAAACTTTAAACACCTCATGTACACTTGGTTGCAATGAATTAATTTTCTCTTGAATACAAAATGTTTCCCATTTTTTAATGTAAACATCTTATTGCTTTTGTGTTCCGGGTCACCAAGAGCACATTGGCAATGTCTCCTGGAATGCTGCACTCAAATTGCTCCCTGATACCTTGCATGCCAGTAGTTGTAGCTTTGAGCTCAGGGGATGGACATTCCCCTTTACTGGATGAGACAGTATGTCCTTGGTGACTCGGAATACCATGGGCTGGTCAATCAAGAGGCTCAGTAGTCTTGTAAACCATGGCTGTGTAGTCCAGCAAGGTATTATTATGATAATCGCTTGCTCCAAAACTATTTTCTGTAGAGCCCTGCCAATCAAACAGAATGGCGGAAAAGCATAACTATGAGTAAACGGAGTCCAATTCACAGTAAAAGCATCCACATGTGGCATATGGGTGTTGTTTCCAAGACACGTCAGTTTGGTGGTTAATTCTACTTGCAAATAGATCGATTTTAGGGGCTCCAAATTTGTCACCTATTCCAAAGAATATGTAACAATCTAATTGCCATTCTATCCCATCCTCAAAATGTCTTGACAGCAAGTCTGCAGTTACATTCAGGTGCCCTGGCTGGTAAGCGGCTGAAAGCCAGTTGTGTCTATCGGCAGCCCATAACCAAATGTGCCTTGCAATATGATTGCATTCTCTGCTCTTGCTTCCTCCCATGGCATTTTTGTAAGTAACTGTAGCCGTGTTGTCAGATATAATTCTTGTGTTGGTTTGATGCAGATTCAAGTAATGCTATAAGTTCCATTTCAACAGCATGCAGTTCAAGAATATGAACAAGATATGACAATCACATTCTTGTTCAGACCAGAGGCCTTGGGTCTCCTTTCCAAGGGTGGTTGCCCCCCAACCTATGTGAGATGCATCTGTCACCAAGGTGATGTTTGTCCTGCCATGATCAATATTCCTGACAGCTGTTGGGACAGCACTGACCCACCATTCAAGTTCCTCAAGGCTTTCTGCAGATAGTGACGTTTTGGTTATGAAGAGAAAATCAGCTTCTAAGACTACATTTGTCTCATGTTCTAAACTTCTATAATATAGGGGCCCAAATTCTACTCCCGGAAAGGTTGCTACTAAAGTTCCTATTAATGAAGCAACTTTACATATTGTAAACTCCTGACAATGTGAATATTTCCTGCAACTATCTACAACCTTTTGAATTTGACATACAGTCATTGAAGTAGAAATTAATTGAAACCCCAGGAATTCTAGTGACTGGGTAGGGTCAAGAATAGATCTGGCAGGATGAATGACAAATCCTAGGCAAGTAAATAGTAAGGTAGCCTCTCAACAAGCATTCTCTGTGTCTTCTGTATAAAATGAGTCATCAATATAATCCAAACAATTATGTCCGAATTGAGTCTGCTAGTGTCTCAAAAACAGGTTTCAACACCTTGGTGAAAATGCATGGGCTGCTTGTCAGTCCCATGGGTAGTGCTCTAAACTGAAAAAGCTGGTCCCTCCATACAAATGTAAGATATTTTCTGAAGCAAGGTGATCTAGGTATAGAGTAATAAGCATCACATCGATCTATTGACGTCATGAAACACCCTGGTTTCATTATTATTTATAGCAGCTTCAAGGGTGTCCATTTTGAACTTGTGATATGTCACTGACTGATTCAGGGATTTTTCAGTTGAAAACGACCATGTAAACTCCAGGTTCCCTCTTAGGTCTTAAGAAAATGGGAGAGACAATTTGACCTGTTTTTGTTTCAGACAACTCAATGGTCTGTTTTTCCAAAAAGGTGTTAATCTCTACATCAGTGGGTTGTTGTTCTGGGTGTTATTCTGGGTGTAGACTTCTTGGCATATAGTCAGGAGATGGTACATAGTCAAATTCAAGCTCACAGGGAGTTATACGCTGCAAAACAAATGGGTCAGAGGTGACTGTTTTCCATTTCTTCTATACATTCTTTTAATTAGCCTGCTTTGAAGGGTCTCTCAGGTCCAATAATATCCTTAATTTTGTTTGTGTAACGAACCTGCTGTATTACGATTACTCAAGTGGTCTTGGTGTGTGAGATTGGCTTCACAGACAACCTGACGCAGTCTGTGTTCCTTTCCCCTAAAAAAGACTGGGGTCTGGTAAATCCTCTGCCACCATAGCAGCCCCTTGAGTAGCTGGAGCCACCTGTAAACCTGTAGGGTTGGAAGCATGAACCATGACTTGTTTTTGTGCACTGCAATCTTCTTTTCCAGTTTGTTCGCCTTGGTCACCTCATCAAGCTGCTTCCCCATGTCATCTCCGAATAGTTTGGTGGCGATGGGCATGGACACACTACACAAAGCACTGTATTGCGAGTTTAGATCTGGCTTTATTATTCCCTTCACTTGAGGTTAATTTCCCTGTCGCCTGACATAATGAGCACCAAGGCATGAACTAGGTTGGTCTTTGTGTTGCCGGTTGCTGTCTTGGGTGCTTGCAGAACCGCGTACGCTGCTGTCAAAAATAAAATTTTGGCATTTCTGCATCCCAATGTTGTGTTTCTTGGTATTGTCTTTAAGCTGAGTCCACACTGCTTTGTTTGCCTTGGGAGCCAGCAGGTGTCTGAAGTTTTCTGGTCTGGCGTATTTCTCAGCAAATTCATCAATTTTGGCTTTAGGCAGTTTGTCATTTATGAGGCCTTCAATCATCTTCACCAAATCCTCATCAACTGGCAGGCTCGTTTTCTCACTGGTGGAAAACTCTAGAGCAAGCTCCTTGAGCTCAGCTGAGACCTTATCATGACCCTTTATCGGCTGTTATGCTTGCAGATGCCAGCTTATCTAGATCATCAGCAAGACAGAAATCAGATGAATTATCAGAGTTCGTCGCTGTGATTTTCCTCATAGTCCTGCATGACCGATGTAACACAATCTTCCACGTTTTAGTTCATTTTTCATATACAAGAACATATTGGCTATGGAGGTTTTGAAATCCTCCAAGATTACAAGGGGCACTGGTCATCTCCTCGTTGATGATCCTTCAGAAAATCACTCAGTGCTGTAAACAAATGCAGTGTGAACAGGAATTCACCTCTTATGTGCTAATGGCACTGCAACTTGTTCAACACTCTTCAAAAAAAAAAAAAACATGTACAGTGGTGCTTGAAAGTTTGTGAACCCTTTAGAATTTTCTAAATTTCTGCATAAATATGACCTAAAACAATCAGATTTTCACACAAGTCCTAAAAGTAGATAAAAAGAAAATCAGTTAAACAAATGAGACAAAAATATTATACTTGGTCATTTATTTATTGAGGAAAATGATCCAATATTACATATCTGTGAGTGGCAAAAGTATGTGAACATTTGCTTTCAGTATTTGGTGTGACCCTCTTGTGCAGCAATAACTGCAACTAAATGTTTCCGGTAACTGTTCATCAGTCCTGCACACTGGCTCGGAGGAATTTTAGCCCATTCCTCTGTATAGAACAGCTTCAGCTCTGGGATGTTGGTGGGTTTCCTCACATGAACTGCTCGCTTCAGGTCCTTCCACAACATTTCGATTGGATCAAGGTCAGGACTTTGACTTGGCCATTCCAAAACATTAATTTTATTCTTCTTTAACCATTCTTTGGTAAAACAACTTGTGTGGTTAGAGTCGTTGTCTTGCTGCATGACCCACCTTCTCTGAGATTTAGTTGGACAGATGTCCTGATATTTTCCTTTAGATTTCACTGGTATAATTCAGAATTCATTGTTTCATCAATGATGGCAAGCCATCCTGGCCCAGATGCAGCAAAACAGGCCCAAACCATGGTACTACCACCACCACCATGTTTCACAGATGGGATAAGGTTCTTATGCAGTGTTTTCCTTTCTCCAAACATAATGCTTCTCATTTAAACCAACAAGTTCTATTTTGGTCTCATCCATCCACAAAACATTGCTCCAATAGCCTTCGGGCTTGTCCACATGATCTTTAGCAAAGTGAAGATGAGCAGCAATGTTCTTTTTGGAGAGCAGTGGCTTTCTCCTTGCAACCCTGACATGCACACCATTGTTGTTCAGTGTTCTCCTGATGGTGGACTCATGAACATTAGCCAATGTGAGAGAGGGCTTCAGGTGCTTAGAAGTTACCATGGGGTCCTTTGTGACCTCACTGACTATTACACGCCTTGCTCTTGGAGTGATCTTTGTTGGTCGACCACTCCTGGGGAGGGTAATAATGGTCTTGAATTTCCTTCATTTGTACACAGTCTGGCTGACTGTGGATTGGTGGAGTCCAAACTCTTTAGAGATGGTTTTGTAATCTTTTCCAGACTCATGAGCATCAACAACACCTTTTTTTTTTTCTGAGGCCCTCAGAAATCTCCTTTGTTCGTGCCATGATAACACTTCCACAAACATGTGTTGTGAAGACCAGACTTTGATAGATCCCTGTTCTTTAAATAAAACAGGGTGCCCACTCACACCTGATTGTCATCCCATTGATTGAAAACATCAGACTCTAATTTCACCTTCAAATTAACTGCTAATCCTAGAGGTTCACATACTTTTGCCACTCACAGATATGTAATATTGGATCATTTTCCTCAATAAATAAATGACCAAGTATAATATTTTTGTCTCATTTGTTTAACTGAGTTCTCTTTATCTACTTTTAGGACTTGTGTGAAAATCTGATGTTTTAGATGATCTTTATGCAGAAATATAGAAAATTCTAAAGGGTTCACAAACATTCAAACACCACCATAATATTGAAGATTAAAGCCATAGAAACTTCCCAATGTAGTCTATACACAACTACAGCATGAGCTATCGGGAAACTATCACTTACTTTCCCTCATTTATGCTCACATGCGAAGGACATCTGCATCTTAACTGCTCGTGTTAAGTGCAGCCAGTTTTCAATTCTTTGCTGTAACTTCAATGGGAAACCATCACTTACTTTCCCGATTATTTGTTTTATCAGGGAATTATCACTTATTTCCCTGTAGCCCCATCAATAGATGGTTCAAATGAGACTTAAAAAGTGCTCGCATGCTTGCTTCTTCCTTGTAGTCATCCATGTGTTTTTAAATGTCTTGAATGCACACTGAAGCTCAAACGCACCTGAAATAATAAAAGCAATAAAGACATTATTCATACAAAAGGTATTACCTGGAAAAGCCCAATGAAGGATTAAATGGTTAGAGTGAAGTGGTCCAACAACTTCCAACCACCACGGCATTCCACTGTGTACTGATTTTCCACGGCAGCACGTGTGCATCTCATGATAACCCGAAGTGACATCACCAGAACTTGGTAGAATCAACAATTATGATTAGTTTATTTTAACAAACATGTAATGACAAACTAATTAAAAGCCATTTGTGGGTGTGACTTGTATTGATTCTAAATGTCAAGTCAAATTTTGACATGCAATATGTAAACAGGGACATCATAAATAATGGGGAATCCAACACCTGCAACTGTTAATTTCTCCTCTATTGTACTTAGGATCAGTTTGAATGAAACCAAAATTTACATGACTTTGTTCTTGAGTATTCTTTAGAGCAGAGCACTTCAAAATTCCAATTGGTTGCTGCCAAACCATGTTAAACCTCATTACCATAAAGTTGCCTGGATTTCAACTTTATTCTAAAGCCCCCCAAAGCCCAAGATATGCCACCAACAATCATCCCGCTGCTCACCACCAATACATGCTGACTCACACAGAAAATGAACAACTTCCAGTTGTTTTGACACTCTCGGTTGGTGTGAATGTATGGTCACTGACAGAATCGGTTTCTATTCGTGCCTTACTACTGCCTTTCTATATGCTATGGGGAGTAGAGCAAGAAGGTGGAAGGAAACATACTTCCTTTCCTGAACAGCAATAAAAATAATAAAGTTAATAAATCACTACTTAGACAGTACCTGTTATTTACCTTTTTTAATTAGGCTCAATTCTCAAAACTGAACCATCAGGACCATCCTGAGCACAAGTATGCAGCCAAAGTGGAGTGTGCACAAAGTGCAGATGTTGAGCAAGCATGCAGGCAGAATTGAGCAGGTACAGAACAGAGATTGAGCGAGTATGCAGGTAGAGTTGTGTTCACGTTTGCGCAGATTAATTTTTTTTCTTTAAAAATATACTTTGTGCTTGAGAGCATCTCACTGCACATTCAGGAATGACACAAAAATAGCACCATATTCAAATAGCTGTAGTCGTTGACTTGTGTCTGTGCTAGAAAAATATCCAAGAACAAAATTAACAAAGTATTTGTGAGAAAATATTCAACAGGTGGGTAACACTGATTTTGCATACTAATTTGTGGATGTGCAAATTTTGTCCACAATCCACATTTTTTGATACAGGTGTATAATTATATTTTACAACATATGCACTGCAGCAACTGTAACAAAAATGTGAACATGAGTTTTTTTAATTTGTAGAATTCTTGAGTCATAGAATTGGATTTTAGAAGCATAGCAGGATTTGTGCACCTGCAGTGAAGAATTTGAGAAGGTGCAACTTGTGTTTTTGGGAGAGAAAAAAAGTTCTACAGGTTTAAATTTACTAGCCATGTGTGACTATTTTCTAAAATTACAATTTCCACTGTTACAGGTGTTCGGTTGTTTTGCACCAATAATACTTTCATAACACACACACACGCAGGTCTTGAAACCGAAACTCTTATTCTTCTATTCATCCTATTCTTCATATACTTTTCTAAAATTGTAATTTAAAATTAAATTTTAAAACTGTCTCTGGTTTTTCAATCAGTATGCCAAGTCATTTTTAGAATTATGGAATTATTTCGTTTTAATTATTCAGTAATCCTTATGAGACATTGCACCTCAATAGCTTTAATCCCACTTTTCTGTGAGATAAACAGACTTTTTGGTCTGCCACTTGAGTACATATTAAATCACTTTTTTGGCATCAAAGACATTGTCTTCACATTACAGCTATCATTCCTGTTGCTGTTCTACAGGAAAGCCCAAGAGGAAATGATATCTGAACTGAGGCAGCAAAAATTCTACCTGGAATCTCAGGCTGGCAAACTGGAGGCCCAGAATGCAAAACTGGAGGAGCATCTGGAGAAGATGAGTCAACAAGAGCAAACCAATAAGAGCCATATGCTGGAGCTGGAGGCCAGGCTCAGAGAGGTGAGCACAAAGAGAATTTAAATGCGACTGCTCTGCTAAAATAAAATTTAAAATGGTGTACAAGGGCATGTTGAAAGATCATCTTACCTACAGTGGATACCTCTAAACACTGGCCTCTCATTTTAGGTGGCTTCTATCCAGGCTTGACGGACTCGAGTCCAGGACTCATGACTCGACTTGGACTCGTGCGTTAACTGCATTCGGAAACTGGAGACGAGGACTCGTATTTTTTCTTTATTTTTTTTTGTAACATGCCATAATAATTTGGCATAAGATAGTTATATCTACATAAGTTTTTATACTAATTTCGTGCAAGTGTGTCACACCTGGGCGCCTTGGCACGTGCATCTCAGGTGCATTCCGGACAGCGCGTGCTGTCACAAACGACTCACACCTGCACAGGATTAAGGCGCAGTCGGCGCACCTAAATAAAGACTGAAAGCACACTTACTTTGTGAAGTATTGAGTTGCGTTGCTGACACATTACCGAGCCCTGATTTCCTGTTTCACTGGTCTATGATTTTGCCTGCCGTTCTGGGGTAGGTTTCCCAATAATGTTGTCCTTTAGGGCTAAAGAGAGAATTGTCTCTGTACATGGTTTTCCCGAACTCACTTGTCAGGAGGAGTCTTAATAGCAACATTACAAAGAGCTTCTTTGCAATACGCATCCCCGATATAGGCATGAATAGTTGCTAAACTCGGTCGAAGAGGTCACGTGGCGTTCGTTCCCCCCCCCCCCCCCCCCCAAAAAAAAAAAAAACTGACATATAAAGTGTTTAAAATATGTTAAAATATTGTATTGTCATTAAACATTACATATATAATGTGATTATTAATAACTGAAACTATTTTACTTTTTTTGGGCAATATTTTTTATTCCAAGTGTTTTTTTTTTAATAAATGTTCACACGAAAAAAAAAAGAGCAAATACTAAAAGTAAATAAGTAAATGTGTTTCCCGTGCCCGCTCATTTCACTGTTACTCAAACATACACTCCGGATTATTTTAACTGTTATCCACAATGCCAAGTTGGCAGTGTTCTCCCTTATATACGTGCTCGGAGAGAGAGTGTGCACGAGAGAGGTTTTAATGTGTGTAGCCTACCTAAGGAGATTGAATTGACTCTCATATATGCGTAGAATTGGCTATGGACGTGTCCCTACCAATATTTCTGATTGAAGAAAAAAAAAATCACGCTCCGTCCGCGGTACACAAATGGTTACTGTAGGTTTCCACTGGGCGAAATACCACGCAAAATTTGCTCATGAATATTCGCTCTAGGGGCGTGGACGCGAAAACAGCATGTATGTCTGGCTGCCATGTCAATTAGCAAGTGCCGTTGCAGTGCAGTGATCGGCTGCTAGCTAGCAAACTGTCCTTGCGGAATGTAACGTTAGATTAGCTTGTAAAATGAATCCGTTAACAACAGTTCGTATTCAGTGTGTAAAAACGACAACAAAGGAATATGACTGTATTCTAAGTTTGTGTGGCATGTAAATAACAATCCGACTTGATACTGACAACAACTGGTGTTCATTAAGGTCACAAAGACATTATTAAATCATATCAAATTGTGCTAATGTTGGCTAATATTATACCTAGTCTTGCTTGTGAAGTGCCTGCAAACTTTAGCAGCCCACTAACCCTTAATTTGAAGTGCTTCAGTTAAGATCTGCAGAGTGCCCTGACCAAGTTCGTGTAACATGACACATATGAACAACAACCCGATGGTGATGTGGACATTGTTCGTGGCCCAGACACCTTTTAATCAAATAAAACACTTTTGCGTAATAAGCATAACAGCCTCCGCTTTCTTGATCAGAAATTTTTGGTTACTCCCGCGTCTCTTTTGAAAACTTTTTTTAAGCGTGTTCTGAATTGAAGAAATACATTTTACACAATTTTCCTCAAGCAGAACCCTGTCACTACCTCCTCTCCTCTCCACTCTGGGCTCAAGAAGACAACAATAGGGCAATAATATAACAGCAACCAATCAGAATTCAGATACATTCTGTTGCCAAGTAAAATTGTAACCATTCAACATGTCAGAAAAGTTATAGAGACCTCATCCTGTTTTACGGTTAGATCAATCACATATCAGCTTAAACTAGCATAAGAAGAAGAAACCTTTATTCATCACATGCACACTTCAAGCACAGTGAAATTCATCCTCTGCATTTAACCCATCTGAAGCAGTGAACACACGCACACACACTCAGAGCAGTGGGCAGCCACACTAGAGCGCCCGGGGAGCAGTCAGGGGTCAGGTACCTGGGTCAGGTACCTTGCTCAAGGGCACCTCAGCCCAAGGCCGCCCACGTCAACCTAACTGCATGTCTTTGGATTGTGGGGGAAACTGGAGCACCCGGAGGAAACCCACACAGACACAGGGAGAACATGCAAACTCCACACAGAAAGGCCCTCGCCGGCCATTCTAAAACTAGTTAAAGATCACACAGAAGATAGCCTACTCCCCCTGCCAGACTAATGGAATGCAGTGTTTAAGGCTCCGTATGTGTTTTACTTCCATTTATGAGGGAAAGGAACATACACCCTCCTGACAGTCAGTGCGTTGTTTGCTTGTAAAACACATTTGCAAATTGGTAGAATAAGTTAATCATCACATGGAAGATTTGCAATTAATCAAATGAATTGCATATTATTATTACTGCAGTTCTGAACTTCAAATTTTAAAACCCTGGACTTTGGAGAGATGATGGAACACAACAGAGCAAAATATTGTGACCCTCTAATGGTGACCTGAACTTGGTGCCACTGGGGGTTGGCATTGGGTTTGTCCCCACCAATGTTAATACCAAACCTACGCCCTTGTGTGTGTGTGTGTGTGTGTAATTTATATATGTCAGTACAGTGGTGTAGTGGTTAGCACTGTCACCTCACAGCAAGAAGGTCCTGGGTTCGCGGCTGGCGAGGGCCTTTCTGTGTGGAGTTTGCATGTTCTCCCCATGTCTGCGTGGGTTTCCTACAGGTGTTCCCGTTTCCCCCACAGTCCAAAGACATGCAGGTTAGGTTAATTGGTGGCTCTAAATTGACTGTAGGTGTGAATGGTTGTTTGTCTCTGTGTCAACCCTGCGATGACTTGGCGACTTGTCCAGGATGGACCCTGCCTTTCGCCCGTAGTCAGCTGGGATAGGCTCCAGTTTGCCTGCGACCCTGTAGAACAGGATAAAGCGGCTAGAGATAATGTGATGAATGAGATGATATATATATATATATATATATATATATATATATATATATATATCTCAAAACCTCTCTCACGCACGCTCATGCGCTCTCTCACACACACACGCACGCACAATGTTAGAGGTGCAGAAATTCGTCTCATTTATGACACCAAATTAATCACTGGCCTTATGGAGTTAAATTTGATGAAAATGTAACAAAATCAATGTGACTACGATATCCAGATGTGATTCCAGACCATACTGAAATATATTCATCATGATTTTGTATGTTAATTTAATAATTAACTATTTTAATTATTGTAAATATATGTTAAATATATTAAAGACACTCTTGGCCTTAAGAGGCTTTCGGGAAACCCACCCCTGGATTATTTATTTGTCTTCACTTATATTAATAAACACCTTCTGCACTTGCATCCGTCTCCCAACCATCTCTGATTGAATACTTTATACTCCCTGACAAAAAGAATGCACATTCACCTTTTCAAACAGCATGTTCAGGACCAAACTAATATTAATGATGCTAAAAGAGCCACTGTTTTGGTGCAGTTGGAGTGTTGGACTTGACTAGGACTCAACTTTTTTTTTTTTTTTAATGACTTTGACTTGACTCGGACTTGAACACTGAGTACTCGAGACTAGATTCGGACTCAAGGTTTAGTGACTTGACTTGACACTGCCTCTATCATTAGACCAATTTCCTTAAAATACACTACATAGCCAAAAGTTTGTAGACACCTGACCATCATATTTGTATGTGCTTTTATTAACACCCCATTCCAGATTTAGTCTCTCCTTTGCTGTTATAATAACTTCCACTCTTCTGAAAAGGCTTTCAACTAGATTTTGGGAATTTTCTCATTGAACCACAACAGTATTAGTGAGGACTGGCACCGATGATGGGCAAGGAGGCCTGGGGCACTGTTAGCATTACAGTTCATCCCATATGTGTTCTGTGGGGTTGAGATCAGGGTTTTGTGCACAGGCCATTAGAAACTATGTCTTACCATATCTTTTTGGACCTTGCTTTGTGCACAGGGGTATTGTCATGATGGAACATGTTTGGGCTAGGCATCTTTATATACTAGTGCATCTCGATATATTGGACGATTGTGAAAAAGTTTATTTTTTCCTTATTTAATTCAAAAAGGTAAACTTTCATAGATTATATATTCATTACATGTAAAGTGAAATATTTCAAGTTTTTTTTGTTTTAATTTTGACGATTATGGATTATAGCTCATGTAAAGTAGAAATCCAGTATTTCAAAAATATTGGGATATTTCATTTTGAGTTGGAAGTACATGAAAGTTTACCTTTTTGAATTAAATTGCAAAAAAAAACTTTTTCACAATATTCCAATATTTTGACATGCACTAGTATAGGCATTGTAGCAAGTGTTCTAGGTGGGTGGAGCACAGAAGCACGGCAGGCCAGTACTGAGTTCTCAATAACTCTTTATTGTCAGCTTTTCAGCTTCTATACGTTTACATATACACATATACACATGCCACACACACGTGTTCTGGTCGGGAGAGAGCCCGCTCCGCTCCCGCTCTCCTCCTTAAATAGGGCGCGGTCACTGGGGAAGACACACAAACACAGGTTAATTCACATCAGGTGTAGTGATTCTGCCACTTACCTTCCCTGACTCCGCCCTCCAGTCACAGACTGACGCTTGACCACGCCCTCACTGCCACATACCCCCACCGCCCGACTCAGGCCGGGCAGCGGTCCGGCCCGCAGCCGACTCCCCCCCCCCCCCCCCCCCCGATGGGAGAGGAAGTCCGCCACGACCATCTGCGCCCCCGGCCTGTGGACCACCTTGAAGTTAAAGGGTTGGAGTGCCAGATACCAGTGGGTGATCCGCGTGTTGGCATCCTTCATGCGGTGGAGCCACTGGAGGGGCGCGTGGTCCGAACAGAGGGTGAAAGGGTGCCCCAGCAGGTAGTAACAGAGGGCAAGGACCGCCCACTTGATGGCCAGGCACTCCTTCTCTATGGTGCTGTAGCGCCCCTCATGCACTGACAGCTTTCGACTTATATACAGCACTGGGCGATCCTCCACCTCCTGGGACAAAACAGCCCCCAGCCCTCTGTCCGACGCGTCCGTCTGCAATATAAAAGGGAGAGAAAAGTCAGGGGAGTGTAACAGTGGCCCCCCACACAGTGCAGTCTTTACCTCAGAAAAAGCCCGCTTGCATTGCTCCGTCCACTGGACCGGATCTGGTGCCCCCTTTTTAGTGAGATCAGTCAGCGGGCTGGTGACATCCGAATAATTAGGTATAAACCTACGATAATAGCCAGCCAGCCCCAGGAACTGTCTCACCCCCTTTTTGGTCTTGGGCCTCGGGCAGGCCGCAATCGCTGCCGTCTTGTTAATTTGGGGACGCACCTGCCCATTGCCCAAGTGGAAGCCCAGATACCGTACTTCCACCTGCCCAATCGCACACTTCTTCGGGTTGGCTGTGAGACCCGCCTGCCTCAGCGACCTAAGGACGGCCCTCAGGTGTTGTAGGTGCCGCAGCCAGTCATAACTATAAATAATCATGTCGTTAAGGTACGCGGCAGCATAGGTGGCATGGGGGCGGAGGACCCTATCCATCAGCCGCTGAAACGTAGCGGGCACCCCAAACAGCCCAAAAGGAAGTGTGACAAACTGGTGTAAGCCGAATGGTGTGGAAAAGGCCATTTTTTCTTGGGATAATGGAGTCAAGGGGATCTGCCAATAACCCTTTGTCAAATCCAGTGTCGAGTAAAAGCGAGCTGTGCCTAGTCGATCGAGCAACTCATCAATACAAGGCATCGGGTATGCATCAAATTTAGACACCGCATTGACTTTTCTATAGTCCACACAGAACCGGACCAACCCGTCGGCCTTGGGTACCAAGACCACCGGGCTGCTCCAGTCGCTGTGGGACTCCTCGACGATGCCCATTTCGAGCATGGCCTTGAGTTCTTCCCGAACCACTTTTTTCTTGTGTTCGGGTAGCCTGTAAGGGCGGCTACGCACTACCACCCCCGGGGGCGTCTCAATGTGGTGCTCTATGAGGTGGGTGTGGCCGGGCAGGGGTGAGAACACGTCAGAAAATTCTGTTTGCAACCGGGCGACCTCCGCGAGCTGGGTCGGTGAGAGGTGGGCTCCACAGGGGACCGGAGCGGTGGGTGATGGCAATTTTCTCTTTTGAACCTCCAGCCCCAGGTCCACCTTCTCAGGAACCACCAACACCAGCGCCACAGGGACCTCCTCTCTCCAACGTTTTAACAGATTGAGGTGGTATACCTGTAACGTCCCACCCCTGTCCGTTCGCCTCACCTCATAGTCAATGTCCCCGACTCGCCGTGTGACCTCAAAGGGTCCTTGCCACCTGGCGATTAATTTAGAGCTCGATGTGGGCAACAGTACGAGTACTTTATCTCCCAGTGCAAACTCACTGAGGTGCGTACCCTTGTTGTACAGGCAGGTTTGCCGTTCTTGGGCCTGCCGCAAATTCTCCTGGGTTAGGTGGGCGAGTGTGTGGAGTTTTGCGCTCAGATCAATAACGTATTTGATTTCATTTTTACTTTGTGAAGGTCCCTCCTCCCAATTTTCCCACAGCACATCTAGAATGCCGCGTGGCTTATGCCCGTATAACAATTCAAATGGGGAGAACCCTGTGGAGGCTTGTGGGACCTCTCGCACTGAAAACAACAAGGGTTCAAGCCACTTATCCCAATTACATGTGTCCTCACTTATGAACTTTTTAATTATATTTTTGAGGGTGCGATTAAACCGTTCAACTAAACCATCCATTTGTGGGTGATAAATGCTGGTGCAGATTGGTTTAATACCCAACAATCTATACAGTTCCTTTAGTGTTCATGACATAAACGCAGTGCCTTGATCAGTCAGAATCTCTTTCGGGATTCCAACTCGGGAGATAATGCGGAACAGCGCCTCCGCAATACTGCGTGCTGAGATATTGCGAAGAGGCATGGCTTCCGGGTATCACATTGCATAGTCCACCAGAACTAATATAAAGCGGTACCCTCGTGCTGACCGATCTAATGGCCCGACGAGATCCTTCCCAATTCTTTCGAACGGGGTCTCGATTAATGGTAGAGGGCGCAAAGGCTCTTTTGGAATGGATGCTGGATTTACTAACTGGCATTCGCGGCATGCCGTACACCACCTACGGACATCGCCGCGAATCCCTGGCCAATAGAATCGGGCCATTATTCGGGCTAGTGTTTTATCCTGCCCTAAGTGTCCAGCCATGGGATTAAAGTGAGCCGCCTGGAATACCAATTCCCGGTGGCTCTTCGGAATCAAAAGCTGCGTGACTCGCTCTTTAGTCTGAGTGTCCTGCATCACTCGGTATAAGCTATCCTTCATAATTGCAAAGTAGGGGAAGGATGGGGTGGCGCTTGGCTGGAGCATTTGACCATCGATTACTCTCACTTGGTCAAATGCATGCCGCAGAGTCTCGTCTTGCGACTGCTCTAACGGGAAATCCACTAGGGATTCCCCGAGAGAGAGGAGGGGCCGGCGGCTCCTCACTCTGACGCAGAGCTGACGTAGACAGCTCTGTGACAGCTGCTCCCGCCAATGCCACTCCGGGACCTCACCTTATTAAACTGCTGCAGGACCCACTCTTTACTAAACGAGTCATTAAATCCCGAAATCCCGGCCAATCAGTCCCCAAAATTATAGAGTGGGTGAGGCGAGGATTAACCACCGCCGTTACTATAAATTTCTCCCCTCGAAACAGAATGTGAACTGACACTAAAGGGTAGCTGTGAACATCCCCGTGCACACACAACACCTTCACCAATTGTGCTCCCCCCAATGCCTCGTCTTGCACCAGGCTTTGGTGGATTGAGGTCTGATTACAGCCGGAATCCAACAAAGCCTGATACGTATCCCCTTGGATACTCACCGGTATGCAATATGCTCCGGCCCGATCGAGGGCGGCTCCTGGCGTGTCGGGGATCCAAACCACCACGCCCACCTCCATCGCCGAGCACTGATGCTGGAGGTACCCCGGCTCCCCGCAGTGCCAGGACACCGGCCCGGGCTCTCTCTCTGCACCGGTGTTCCGGATATCACTCACCTGATGTGGGGGAAGACACAGACATGGAAGTAGGAGAAGATAGGACACTGCGGGTGCGGGGAGCCGGCTGGGGTGGAGCCGGCCCCCGCCTCCGCGGTGGGGGAATGGGGCGAGGGAGAGGAACAGAAGGAGAGAGAGAGAGGGGAGGGGAGAAAGGGAGAAGGCCACCATATGGTCCTCCGCCAGCTCAATGGCCTGATCCAGCGACGCCGGGCGATGGCACTGGACCCACTCCGCGGTTCCCTCTGGGAGTCGAGCGACGAACTGCTCCAGGGCCACCAGCTCGATGATCTCCTCAGCATCGCGGTTGTCGGCCCTCAGCCACTGGTGGCAGGCGTCCCGGAGTTGCTGGCCAAACACGAATGGCCGGCCGACTTCCTCCAGGTGCAGTGCGTGGAAGTGCTGCCGCTGCTGCTCCGGAGTGCAACCCACGCACTGGAGGACAGCCCTGCGGAGGTCCGCGTAGACCAGCCAGCTGTCAGCGGGGAGCTGTAGCATGGCCAACTGCACCTCACCCATGACGAGGGGGAGGAGGTGCACCGCGCACTGTTCCACCGGCCAATCCCACGCCTCTGCTGCCTGCTCAAAGAGAACGAGGAAGGCCTCGGGGTCGTCGTGCAGGCCCATCTTCGTCAGGGTGAGGTGGGAAGGGCCCGTGGAGGTGGGGGACCCCGCCAACGCGAGTAGGTGCATTGAATGCCCGGCGATCTTCCTGTTGTGCCAGCACCAGGGCCTCGAACCTTCGCTCCTGTTCTTCCCGGAGGGCGACCAGTGCCTGGTGCTGGCTCTGTTGGGCCGTGGCGAGGGCATGGACCAGGTCCTTGAAGGGGGAGGACTCCATGGGGCTGTTCTCTCCTGCACTCCTCCCAGGTTTCGGCACCACTGTAGCAAGTGTTCTAGGTGGGTGGAGTACAGAAGCACGGCAGGCCAGTACTGAGTTCTCAATAACTCTTTATTGTCAGCTTTTCAGCTTCTATACGTTTACATATACACATATACACACGCCACACACACACGTGTTCTGGTCGGGAGAGAGCCCACTCCGCTCCCGCTCTCCTCCTTAAATAGGGCGCGGTCACTGGGGAAGGCACACAAACACAGGTTAATTCACATCAGGTGTAGTGACTCCGCCCTCCGGTCACAGACCGATGCTTGACCACGCCCTCACTGCCACAGGCATCTACATTGGTGCTTGAAAGTTTGTGAACCCTTTAGAATTTTCTACATTTCTGCATAAATATATGACCTAAAACAATCAGATTTTCACACAAGTCCTAAAAGTAGATAAAGAGAACCCAGTTAAACAAATGAGACAAAAAATTACACTTAGTCATTTATTTATTGAGGAAAATGATCCAATATTACGTATCTGTGAGTGGTAAAAGTATGTGAACCTTTGCTTTCAGTATCTGGTGTGACCCCCTTGTGCAGCAATAACTGCAACTAAACATTTCCGGTAACTGTTGATCAGTCCTGCACACCGGCTTGGAGGAATTTTAGCCCATTCCTCTGTACAGAACAGCTTCAACTCTGGGATATTGGTGGGTTTCCTCACATGAACTGCTCACTTCAGGTCCTTCCACAACATTTCCATTGGATTAAGGTCAGGACTTTGACTTGGCCATTCCAAAACATTAACTTTATTCTTATTTAACCATTCTTTGGCAGAACAATTTGTGTGCTTAGGGTCGTTGTCTTGCTGCATGACCCACCTTCTCTTGAGATTCAGTTCATGGACAGATGTCCTGACATTTTCCTTTAGAATTTGCTGGTATAATTCAGAATTCATCATTCCATCAATGATGGCAAGCCGTCCTGGCCCAGATGCAGCAAAACAGGCCCAAACCATGATACTACCACCACCATGTTTCACAGATGGAATAAGGTTCTTATGCTGGAATGCAGTGTTTTCCTTTCTCCAAACATAACGCTTCTCATTTAGACCAAAAAGTTCTATTTTGGTCTCATCCATCCACAAAACATTTTTCCAATAGCCTTCTGGCTTGTCCATGCGATCTTTAGTAAACTGCAGACAAGCAGCAATGTTCTTTTTGGAGAGCAGTGGCTTTCTCCTTGCAACCCTGCCATGCACACCATTGTTGTTCAATGTTCTCCTGATGGTGGACTCATGAACATTAACATTAGCCAATGTGAGAGAGGCCTTCAGTTGCTTAGAAGTTACCCTGGGGTCCTTTGTGGCCTCACCGACTATTATACACCTTGCCCTTGGAGTGATCTTTGTTGGTCATCCACTCCTGGGGAGGGTAACAATGGTCTTGAATGTCTTCCATTTGTACACAATCTGTCTGACTGTGGATTGGTGGAGTCCAAACTCTTTAGAGATGGTTTTGTAACCTTTTCCAGCCTGATGAGCATCAACAATGCTTTTTCTGAGCTCCTCAGAAATCTCCTTTGTTTGTGCCATGATACACTTCCACAAACGTGTTGTGAAGATCAGACTTTGATAGATCCCTGTTCTTTAAATTAAACACCGTGCTCACTCACACCTGATTTGTCATCCCATTGATTGAAAACACCTGAGTCTAATTTCACCTTCAAATTAACTGCTAATCCTCGAGGTTCACATACTTTTGCCACTCACAGATATGTAATATTGGATCATTTTCCTCAATAAATAAATGACCAAGTCTAATATTTTTATCTCAT
Organism: Neoarius graeffei; assembly: GCF_027579695.1. NCBI lineage: Eukaryota > Metazoa > Chordata > Actinopteri > Siluriformes > Ariidae > Neoarius > Neoarius graeffei. Next base: position 40,017,463 of record NC_083578.1, on the reverse strand, counting down.
TTGTTTAACTGGGTTCTCTTTATCTACTTTTAGGACTTGTGTGAAAATCTGATGATGTTTTAGGTCATATTTATGCAGAAATATAGAAAATTCTAAAGGGTTCACAAACTTTCAAGCACCACTGTAGGTCCAGTGAAGGGAAACTGTAATGCCACAGCATAAAAAGACATGCTATAGAATTTTGTACTTCCAACTTTGTGGCAACAATTTGGGGAAGGTCCACATATAGGAGTGATGATGAGGTGTCCATAAATATTTGGCCATATAGTGTTCTGAAGGGATTGAAAGTAAGGTTAATAAAGACAACAGAGAAATTGTGGCACATAATTATGCTCAGTAATTGGTAAAAATTCCTTTTACCTCTTTAGATCAGCCTGGAACATGAGGAGCAGAAGCTGGATTTAAAGCGGCAAGTGTCAGAGCTGACACTATCATTACAGGAGAGAGAGTCTCAGATCAGTAGCCTGCAGGCTTCACGTCATGCTTTGGAAAGTCAGTTACAGCAGGCCAAGACCGAGCTAGAGGAGACCACTGCTGAGGCAGAAGAGGAAATCACTGTTCTCCGGGTGAGATAAAGTTTATTAAATAAAAAAAATGTGGAATAAGAAATAAAACATATTTGGATCTAAAAATAATCTATATCCATATTTCTATAAAGCTGCTTTGTGACAGCTTCCATTGTTAAAAGTGCTATATAAATAAAATTGGGTTGAATTGAATTGAACCTCCATATTTACTATATTATCAAATGAAATACCTTCAGGTGCACAAATATTTGTGCATTGAAAATATTACTATTATTTTAGCTGTCTTCCACAGTATAGTGAAGGTGAAATTAAATAATATGAAAGTACAAACTTTCAGCTTTAATGTAAGGGTATATTCACCCAAATAGGGTGAATGATATAGCAATTGCAGCCCCCCTTTATAGGACCAAAAATGATTTGACAAATTTACATTATTATAAATTAAATTATCATTTACTTGGTCACAAATCCTTTGTAGCCAATGACTGCCTGAATTCTAGAAAGACAAAGGCATCACCAGACACTGGGTTTCTTCCCTGGTGATGTTCCGCCAGACTGGCCTTTACTGCAGCTGTCTTCAGGTCCAAATTGTTCTTTGGGCATTTTGCCTTTAGTTTTGCCTTCATCAAGTGTGAATCTGGTCAAATAATATAGCCCTATACACTTCATAATTTATCCTGTTTATCCTGCTGCTTTTGTCAGCAGTTACATCAATAAAAACAAGAAAACCAGTTCCTGGTTTTATAGACATCTATGCATGCCCATGGCAGACCCTTCTCTATACTCTTCCCATCATACAAGTTAATCTTTGTCTCCTTTGTCCAATAGAAGTTGTTCCAGAAATGTATGGACTTTTTTTTAGCCCATAGTTTATTGGCAAACTCTAACTAGGTTTTCCTTTTTTTTTTTTAAGCTTACCAATGGTTTAGATCATGTGGTAACCCCCTTTTTTATTTACTCTGGTGAAGACTTCTCTTGATTGTTGACTTTGACACAAATATGTGTATTTCCTGGAGGGTGACTTTTAACTCACCCAACTGTTGTGAAGGGTTTTTTTCTTTACTGGGGAAGAATTATTCTGTCATCCATCACAAATGTTTTCTTCTGGGGCTCTTGGTGTTCTTGAAATGGGATGTGGACCACATATAAAAATTGCTGTACTGTTTACCCAATGTGGGTGTAAAAAATGTCAAATTAAAACTGAAGGTTTATATTAATTCAACTTTATATTCATTAACTTGTATTGTGGTAGACAGCTAAAATAACAATAAATTTGTCAATGTTTAAATATTTATGAACCTAACTGTATTTCTACAAGAATTTTCATCCTGCAGGGTTTTTTTCACTCTACTCTTAAAACTCTGCTGGATTTCTAGTTTTGCAACATGCATCTCAGAGCTCTTTGGGCTCTTGAAATGCACTCTACAAGAGTATGCACTCTTCTCTATTCTTGGATGTAACTGATGTGGCTTTTTTTTTTTTAATCCAGGCTCACCGGGATGAAATCCAACGAAAGTTTGATGCCCTGAGAGACAGCTGTGCGGTATGCTGTTGAGTTTTAGATTTAACTCCACAGACTTGGGCTACCTTGTTTGCACCAGTTAATAATCCATATTAAAGGAACAGTTCAGCATTCTTCAACCTAATAATTATGGGGATGTATTCAGAGTAAGCAAGTTAATAGTTTACATCCATATTTATGTGGGGCATATTTGGCCTGTACACATGTTTAACTTGGAATTATGTGACCCATTTCAGTTATTAAGATTATCCATGCTCAGTTCGCATCAAGGTTGCCAGATTTCTCTTATTGAGAGCTCTCAGGACAGCACTGCATATTATGCAGCATGTGTGTCTCAGGTATGCAGGCGACAGATGGATGTAAAAGCAGTAGAGAGTTTATTGAAGGCAAGCTGGCAGACAAATCCAAATCATGAAGCAAAGGCAGAGTCAGTAAACAGGTAGTAGTCAGATGAGGCACAAACAGAATGGCAAAGCCAGGGTCTATAAGCAATAATCCAAATACAAACTGGGTCAGTAATCAAATAAGCAGCATGACCAATAAAGGCTTGGTAAAGTATGGCATTGGAACACTGAGCATTTACTTTACAAATGACAACTGTGAACAGAGTCCTTTTGTACTGTGGTTGTGATTGTACTGTAATCAGGAACAGGTGTGTATGATTAGAATTCCGGAGACTGAGAGCAGTGCAGTCCAGGATGGTTGTTGTAGTCTGTGGTGGCCATATTTGAATGCCACTGTGAACTCTGGGAAGTGGAGTCTTGAGTGCGAGCAGGTGCAGACCTGACAGTGTGTGTGGGTGTGTGCTTTTTTCCAGCTTTCATTTTCCTATTTTGAATTTTAAAATTAATAACTGTTGCTCATGTTTTGGTTAATTTGCACCCTTCACCAAAGAAAACATGTCCACTGACATATGAGGAATCTGCAATGGTTAAAATTCACTTTAAGAAGATGGAGTTCCTAAATTCAATATAAAAACAAACATGTCATATCGAATTCAGTTCTCTAGATATTATCTCAGAACAAGATGCTGTCACTGATGATCTTTTCTGTGCATATCACAAACAAATTTTGGCCTGTCCTGGAACAATGCAGATACCAAAATGTGTTTCTGATAATATTGTGGTTATCACAAAATATCAAAGAGTGGTGCTTGACTGCTCCACAATTGTGCCAATATTGCATAGGAAACATGGGTTCAAGGTCACAATTACACATACCTGAGATATGCCACTGTTTTCAGCAAACTCCACCCCATTCATACAACTCACTGGAATTGTCTGAACAGCACTGGGGTCTGTAGTTATGTTTCAGGTTGGAATACCAATGTGCACAATTTCAGTATTAACTCATGTCTGAATACAGTGTATGGTTTTACTGAAAATACATTTATAGTGTTTTCTGGGGTTAATCAACATTTATGTGAAACACTTTTTTTCATCTTTTTCAAGATATGTGATACCAACATGATTGTGCAGGGATACAAACAGTTTGGGGAAAGCATTAATAACTGAAATTACTTTTTACTGTAGTGTGTCAGTGTTCAAAAGATAAAACTACATAACCACATTCTGTATTACAACCGATAAACTGTAGTGTAAAAGTTGTCCATTTATGAAATATTATACAACCCCGATTCCAAAAAAGTTGGGACAAAGTACAAATTGTAAATAAAAAGAGAATGCAATAATTTACAAATCTCAAAAACTGATATTGTATTCACAATAGAACATAGACAACATATCAAATGTCGAAAGTGAGACATTTTGAAATTTCATGCCAAATATTGGCTCATTTGAAATTTCATGACAGCAACACATCTCAAAAAAGTTGGGATGGGGCAATAAGAGGCTGGAAAAGTGAAAGGTACAAAAAAGGAACAGCTGGAGGACCAAATTGCAACTCATTAGGTTAATTGGCAATAGGTCATTAACATGACTGGGTATAAAAAGAGCATCTTGGAGTGGCAGCAGCTCTCAGAAGTAAAGATGGGAAGAGGATCACCAATCCCCTTAATTCTGCGCCGACAAATAGTGGAGCAGTATCAGAAAGGAGTTCGACAGTGTAAAATTGTAAAGAGTTTGAACGTATCATCATCTACAGTGCATAATATCATCAAAAGATTCAGAGAATCTGGAAGAATCTCTGTGCATAAGGGTCAAGGCCAGAAAACCATACTGGGTGCCCGTGATCTTCGGGCCCTTAGACGGCACTGCATCACATACAAGCATGCTTCTGTATTGGAAATCACAAAATGGGCTCAGGAATATTTCCAGAGAACATTATCTGTGAACACAATTCACCGTGCCATCCGCCGTTGCCAGCTAAAACTCTATAGTTCAAAGAAGAAGCCGTATCTAAACATGATCCAGAAGCACAGATGTCTTCTATGGGCCAAGGCTCATTTAAAATGGACTGTGGCAAAGTGGAAAACTGTTCTGTGGTCAGACGAATCAAAATTTGAAGTTCTTTATGGAAATCAGGGACGCTGTGTCATTCGGACTAAAGAGGAGTAGGACGACCCAAGTTGTTATCAGCGCTCAGTTCAGAAGCTTGCATCTCTGATGGTATGGGGTTGCATTAGTACATGTGGCATGGGCAGCTTACACATCTGGAAAGACACCATCAATGCTGAAAGGTATATCCAGGTTCTAGAGCAACATATGCTCCCATCTAGACGACGTCTCTTTCAGGGAAGACCTTGCATTTTCCAACATGACGACGCCAAACCACATACTGCATCAATTACAGCATCATGGCTGCGTAGAAGAAGGGTCCGGGTACTGAACTGGCCAGCCTGCAGTCCAGATCTTTCACCCATAGAAAACATTTGGCGCATCATAAAATGGAAGATACGACAAAAAAGACCTAAGACAGTTGAGCAACTAGAATCCTACATTAGACAAGAATGGGTTGACATTCCTATCCCTAAACTTGAGCAACTTGTCTCCTCAGTCCCCAGACGTTTACAGACTGTTGTAAAGAGAAAAGGGGATGTCTCACAGTGGTAAACATGGCCTTGTCCCAATTTTTTTGAGATGTGTTGTTGTCATGAAATTTAAACTCACCAAATCTTTCTCTTTAAATGATACATTTTCTCAGTTTAAACATTTGATATGTCATCTATGTTCTATTCTGAATAAAATATGGAATTTTGAAACTTCCACATCATTGCATTCTGTTTTTATTTACAATTTGTACTTTGTCCCAACTTTTTGGAATCAGGGTTGTAATATTTTAGAACCATTATAACTCAGTAAACTGATAAAATATGCTTGCCCTCTAACAAAGACTTCCTATGTTATTCTCTGTAAATATTTAGTTATCTACAGTCAAGCAAATGCACAAAGTTTTGTGGAGGGAATGCAAAATGGTACAGGAGAAATAAACCTCAGAATAAAGCAACATGGTAGAGCTGTCACACAATGTGGCACCGGCTGTTCTGGAGCCATGATGAAGGCGCTAAAAACAGCTTGTGTGTGGGTGGACAGTAAAAGTAGGGCAACAGGATAATATGAAAAAGATGGCTATAGATTAGATAACAATGAATAGAAACTCAGAGGTATTGCAGAATAAAGCTTCTTTTAACATTTATTTAAAAAAAAGGATTTAACCACAGAGATCTTTATATCTGTGGAATGTAATTCACCTCTCCAAAAAAAAAACATTCAAGTTTTTTATTTTTGCTTTTATTGACAACAGTGATAAAATGAAAGGTTGTACAACCCTGATTCCAAAAAAATTGGGACAAAGTACAAATTGTAAATAAAAATGGAATGCAATGATGTGGAAGTTTCAAAATTCCATATTTTATTCAGAATAGAACATAGATGACATATCAAATGTTTAAACTGAGAAAATGTATCATTTAAAGAGAAAAATTTGGTGAGTTTAAATTTCATGACAACAACACATCTCAAAAAAGTTGGGACAAGGCCATGTTTACCACTGTGAGACATCCCCTTTTCTCTTTACAACAGTCTGTAAACGTCTGGGGACTGAGAAGACAAGTTGCTCAAGTTTAGGGATAGGAATGTCAACCCATTCTTGTCTAATGTAGGATTCTAGTTGCTCAACTGTCTTAGGTCTTTTTTGTCGTATCTTCCATTTTATGATGCGCCAAATGTTTTCTATGGGTGAAAGATCTGGACTGCACGCTGGCCAGTTCAGTACCCGGACCCTTCTTTTACGCAGCCATGATGCTGTAATTGATGCAGTATGTGGTTTGGCATCATCATGTTGGAAAATGCAAGGTCTTCCCTGAAAGAGACGTCATCTAGATGGGAGCATATGTTGCTCTAGAACCTGGATATACCTTTCAGCATTGATGGTGTCTTTCCAGATGTGTAAGCTGCCCATGCCACACGTACTAATGCAACCCCATACCATCAGAGATGCAGGCTTCTGAACTGAGCGCTGATAACAACTTGGGTTGTCCTTCTCCTCTTTAGCCCGAATGACACGGCGTCCCTGATTTCCATAAAGAACTTCAAATTTTGATTTGTCTGACCACAGAACAGTTTTCCACTTTGCCACAGTCCATTTTAAATGAGCCTTGGCCCAGAGAAGACGTCTGTGCTTCTGGATCATGTTTAGATATGGCTTCTTCTTTGAACTATAGAGTTTTAGCTGGCAACGGCGGATGGCACGGTGAATTGTGTTCACAGATAATGTTCTCTGGAAATATTCCTGAGCCCATTTTGTGATTTCCAATACAGAAGCATGCCTGTATGTGATGCAGTGCCGTCTAAGGGCCCGAAGATCACGGGCACCCAGTATGGTTTTCTGGCCTTGACCCTTACGCACAGAGATTCTTCCAGATTCTCTGAATCTTTTGATGATATTATGCACTGTAGATGATGATACGTTCAAACTCTTTGCAATTTTACACTGTCGAACTCCTTTCTGATATTGCTCCACTATTTGTTGGCGCAGAATTGGGGGATTGGTGATCCTCTTCCCATCTTTACTTCTGAGAGCCGCTGCCACTCCAAGATGCTCTTTTTATACCCAGTCATGTTAATGACCTATTGCCAATTGACCTAATGAGTTGCAATTTGGTCCTCCAGCTGTTCCTTTTTTGTACCTTTAACTTTTCCAGCCTCTTATTGCCCCATCCCAACTTTTTTGAGATGTGTTGCTGTCAAGAAATTTCAAATGAGCCAATATTTGGCATAAAATTTTAAAATGTCTCACTTTTGACATGTTGTCTATGTTCTATTGTGAATACAATATCAGTTTTTGAGATTTGTAAATTATTGCATTCTATTTTTATTTACAATTTGTACTTTGTCCCAACTTTTTTGGAATCGGGGTTGTACATTTATATTGCTTATTATATGATTATTATGTGCTACTGTTTCTAAGGATAGGGGACACCAAAGGAGTTACAATATATTAAGATAGGCATTTGTATACTATACAATAGACCTGTTCCTCAAAAAAAGAAGGAACAAATGAGCTTCAGGTAGGGCTTACTGCCACTTTCTCGCTGCTGATTGGGTGCTGATCCCAGGATTAAAAAGTAAGGGATTTTCAGAAGAACACATTTCACCCTGATTCCTCTGTTGACTAAATTGTGTGTGTGCACGCGCAGTGGTGCTTGAACTCTAAAATTTTCTACATTTCTGCATAAATATGACCTAAAACATCATCAGATTTTCACACAAGTCCTAAAAGTAGACAAAGAGAACCCAGTTCAACAAATGAAACAAGAATATTATACTTGGTCATTTATTTATTGAGGAAAATGATCCAATATTACATATCTGTGAGGGGCAAAAGTATGTGAACCTTTGCTTTCAGTATCTGGTGTGACCCTCTTGTGCAGCAATAACTGCAACTAAACATTTCCGGTAACTGTTCATCAGTCCTGCACACTGGTTTGGAGGAATTTTAGCCCATTCCTCCATACAGAACAACTTCATCTCTGGGATGCTGGTGGGTTTCCTGACATGAACTGCCTGCTTCAGGTCCTTCCACAACATTTCGATTGGATTAAGGTCAGGACTTTGACTTGGCCATTCCAAAACATTAACTTTATTCTTCTTTAACCATTCTTTGGTAGAATGACTTGTGTGCTTAGGGTCATTGTCGTGCTGCATGACCCACCTTCTCTTGAGATTCAGTTCATGGACAGATGTCCTGACATTTTCCTTTAGAATTTGCTGGTATAATTCAGAATTCATTGTTCCATCAATGATGGCAAGCCATCCTGGCCCAGATGCAGCAAAACAGGCCCAAACCATGATACTACCACCACCATGTTTCACAGATGGGATAAGGTTCTTATGCTGGAATGCAGTGTTTTCCTTTCTCCAAACATAATGCTTCCCATTTAAACCAAAAAGTTCTATTTTGGTCTCATCCTTCCAAAAAACATTTTTCCAATAGCCTTCTGGCTTGTCCATGTGATCTTTAGCAAACTGCAGACGAGCAGCAATGTTCTTTTTGGAGAGCAGTGGCTTTCTCCTTGCAACCCTGCCATGCACACCATTGTTGTTCAGTGTTGTCCTGATGGTGGACTCATGAACATTGACTAATGCTAGTGAGAGAGGCCTTCAGTTGCTTAGAAGTTACCCTGGGGTCCTTTGTGACCTCACCGACTATTATACACCTTGCCCTTGGAGTGATCTTTGTTGGTCAACCACTCCTGGGGAGGGTAACAATGGTCTTGAATTTCCTCCATTTGTACAAAATCTGTCTGACTGTGGATTGGTGGAGTCCAAATTCTTTAAAGATGATTTTGTATCCTTTTCCAGCCTGATGAGCATCAATAACACTTTTTCTGAGGTCCTCAGAAATCTCCTTTGTTCGTGCCATGATACACTTCCACAAACATGTGTTGTGAAGATCAGACTTTGATAGATCCCTGTTCTTTAAATAAAACAGGGTGCCCACTCACACCTGATTGTCATTCCATTGATTGAAAACACCTGACTCTAATTTCACCTTCAAATTAACTGCTAATCCTAGAAGTTCACATACTTTTGCCACTCACAGATATGCAATATTGGATCATTTTCCTCAATAAATAAATGACCAAGTATAATATTTTTGTCTCATTTGTTCAACTAGGTTCTCTTTATCTACTTTTAGGACTTGTGTGAAAATCTGATGTTTTAGGTCATCTTTATGCAGAAATATAGAAAATTCTAAAGGGTTCACAAACTTTCAAGCACCACTGTGTGTGTGTGTGTGTGTGTGTGTGTAAAATATTGCATGCACACACACACACTTATTACCCATACTACTGCGCAAAAGTCTGAGGCATCCTATTTTTTTCACACAAATTTTATCAATTTCTATTTTATGAGCCAATACAAAAACATTTCAGTGTTCCAAATGTTCGTTTTCCAGCACAAAATTAAATTTTACATTAAAAAAATTTGTATATGAGCAGCATATTACAGAAGAGACCACTTTTCAGATTAAAAAAAAGAAGACATACTGGAAGAACTACTGGGTTTTGCTGCAAAATTAAGATGCAAGTGTGACAAAGTGTCCAGAAAAACTGTGGCTGGTTCTGCAAGATGCTCAGTAAAACCTACAGTTTACTTATAAAACTGCACTAATTGTACCTGCGATGACTATTTTTTAAAGCAAAGGGTTGTCTCACACCAAATATTGAGTTTGTTTCATTTATTATTACTTAGTGCTCTTTATAGTCTACTTTTTAATGTTGAAACATTTAATTTCATTGTCTTTTAAGCCATTTTTGGTCTACAGCATTGCCTTCCATGTGCCTAAGACTTTTGCACAGTACTGTGTGTGTGTGTGTGTGTGTGTGTGTGTGTGTGTGTATATATATATATATATATATATATATATATATATATATATATATATACACACACACACACACACACACACACACACACGGTGCAATTTGTCAAAAAACCAGAAGGGGGGATGTTTTTTTTTTTAATCATGAAACGTCACAAAATTAAGGTAACAATAGGCTAACAGCTCAATAACATCCGATGATATCAAATGAATAACACTAAATGAAAACAAACACTAAACCAGAGATAGTAAATTCATCTTCCTATCTCTCTGACTAAATACACGAGCACTAACACACAACAAAGTTCGCATTGCTTGTTGCGTTGCTGTGATGTTTCTCTCCCTCCAGATTAAATGGACAGTGACTCGAAAATCACTAAAATACATGAATACTCAATGAACAGTTTGCTCTGATTGCGCAGTTCATGTGGCCTTTTCTGCTTTCCCGTCGGTGCGCTATCCGCCGCGTTTCGCCCTTCTTTAATCCACATTTCTGCGAATTTTTCAGCAGGGAAGGAATGCACGTCTGGCCCATTGACAGTGAGGAAAAGAAGGCTGTCAGTGTGGATACATTCATTCTGTTGCGCTCATCAATAAGGATGTGATTCATGGCGCTAAATCCACGTTCACACTCTGATTATTATCTACAATGTATCTATTTGCTGGGGACATTCGTGAACATCAAAGCTGCCACTTTGGGTCATTTTGAAAGTGAGTGCAATGTAGACCATAGAAAACTGTGTCACAACATGCCTGTCATGTCAACTTTTTTTTTTGGTTTGTTTGTTTTATTGACGGGGTTGTCCCCGAGGATTTTTTTTCAGCAGAGATAAAAACCAGAGGGGGGGATGATCCCCACCATCCCCCCCAGCAAATTGCACCCAGTATATATATATATATATATATATATATATATATATATATATATATATATATAATGTGTGTATGTATGTATGTATGTATGTATATACACACACACATTTTATATACACACACACACATACAGTGGGGAAAAAAAGTATTTAGTCAGTCACCAATTGTGCAAGTTCTCCCACTTAAAAAGATGAGAGAGGCCTGTAATTTTTATCATAGGTACACTTCAACTATGAGAGACAGAATGGGGGGAAAGAATCCAGGAAATCACATTGTAGAATTTTTTTATGAATTAATTGGTAAATTCCTCGGTAAAATAAGTATTTGGTCACCTACAAACAAGCAAGATTTCTGGCTCTCACAGACCTGTAACAACTTCTTTAAGAGGCTCCTCCGTCCTCCACTCGTTACCTGTATTAATGGCACCTGTTTGAACTCGTTATCAGTATAAAAGACACCTGTCCACAACCTCAAACAGTCACACTCCAAACTCCACTATGGCCAAGACCAAAGAGCTGTCAAAGGACACCAGAAACAAAATTGTAGACCTGCACCAGGCTGGGAAGACTGAATCTGCAATAGGTAAGCAGCTTGGTGTGAAGAAATCAACTGTGAGGAGCAATTATTAGAAAATGGAAGACATACAAGACCACTGATAATCTCCCTCGATCTGGGGCTCCACGCAAGACCTCACCCCATGGGGTCAGAATGATCACAAGAACGGTGAGCAAAAATCCCAGAACCACACGGGGGGACCTAGTGAATGACCTGCAGAGAGCTGGGACCAAAGTAACAAAGGCTACCATCAGTAACACACTATGCCACCAGGGACTCAAATTCTGCAGTGCCAGACATGTCCCCCTGCTTAAGCCAGTACATGTCCAGGCCCGTCTGAAGTTTGCTAGAGAGCATTTGGATGATCCAGAAGAGGATTGGGAGAATGTCATATGGTCAGATGAAACTGAAATAGAACTTTTTGGTAAAAACTCAACTTGTCGTGTTTGGAGGAGAAAGAATGCTGAGTTGCATCCAAAGAACACCATACCTACTGTGAAGCATAGGGGTGGAAACATCATGCTTTGGGGCTGTTTTTCTGTAAAGGGATCAGGACGACTGATCCGTGTAAAGGAAAGAATGAATGGGGCCATGTATCGTGAGATTTTGAGTGAAAACCTCCTTCCATCAGCAAGGGCATTGAAGATGAAACATGGCTGGGTCTTTCAGCATGACAATGATCCCAAACACACCGCCCGGGCAACGAAGGAGTGGCTTCATAAGAAGCATTTCAAGGTCCTGGAGTGGCCTAGCCAGTCTCCAGATCTCAACCCCATAGAAAATCTTTGGAGGGAGTTGAAAGTCTGTGTTGCCCAGCGACAGCCCCAAAACATCACTGCTCTAGAGGAGATCTGCATGGAGGAATGGGCCAAAATACCAGCAACAGTGTGTGAAAACCTTGTGAAGACTTACAGAAAATGTTTGACCTCTGTCATTGCCAACAAAGGGTATATAACAAAGTATTGAGATGAACTTTTGTTATTGACCAAATACTTATTTTCCACCATAATTTGTAAATAAATTCTTTAAAAATCAGACAATGTGATTTTCTAGATTTTTTTTTCTCATTTTGTGTCTCATAGTTGAGGTATACCTATGATGAAAATTACAGGCCTCCCTCATCTTTTTAAGTGGGAGAACTTGCACAATTGGTGACTGACTAAATACTTTTTTGCCCCACTGTATGAAGGGGGAGCCACAGATGTAAAATTAGACATGAAGCACCGGTAGTAGCCAGCCAGCCCCAAAAAGGCATGTACCTGTTTCTTGGTGTTAGGCCAGTGATAGTTGCAGACAGCATCAGTTTTCCTTTACTGTGTCTTCAGGAGACCCGGGTCAATGCGGTACCCCAGGCACTGTGCCTTGGCCAGCCCCAGATGGCATATTTTGGGGGTTTGTCATCAGTCCTGCATTGCAGAGTCTGCTCAGCTCTTCCCTGAGGTGGTAGAGGTGATCTTGCCAGTTGTTAGAGTGGATGACTATATTGTCCAAGTAGGCTGTGGTGTGGGGTAATGGGCTCTCAGGACAATGTCCATTAACTTCTGGAACATTGCGGGCACTCCACCATGGAACCCAATGGGAATGACCAGGTATTGCCAGTGTCTGGAGTTGGTGCTGAAGGCCATTTTGGGCCACACTTCTCTGGCTAGGCTACCTGCCAGTACCCTTTGGCCAGGTTGAGGATGGATATGAACTAGGCCCTCCCTAGGTGCTCTATGAGGTCATTCACTCATGGCAGGGCATAGCTGTTGAACTCCAATACCTCGTTCAACCTCCAGAAGTCATTGCAAAGGCTTCTGTTAAGCTTGGGCATGATGACGATGGGGTTGGACCAGGGGCTAGTGGATTCCTCAATCATGCCCTCCTGTAGCATCAGGGCTCCTTCTGCCTCTATCGCTTGACAGCGGGACTCTGGGACTTGGTAGGGCCACTGTCAGACAACTACTCCAGTGGGATTTTGATCTAATGCTGCAGCAGGTGGTCCACTGGGGCTCTGCAGAGAACACATACTTGAACTGATCCTCCTATCCTTGCAGCTCTTGCAGTTAGGAAGGTATCAATTCCTCTCCTTTGTGGACCTGCTCTGGCTTGGTTGGACTTGTGGAGGGGACAGGAAAGGCTGAGTGTGCTGGCACCAGTTCAGTCCAATGATTTAGAAGATTTACATGATACAGTTGGGTGGGGGCTGTCTTACCTGGTTGCTGCACGCAGCAGTTCATAGGACCTACTCACTCCTGGATGACATAGGGGCCTTGTCAGTGGGTGAGGAATTTACACTTCACACTTGGGAAGAGCAGGAGCACATGACTCCTGGGCTGAAACTCTCAAGGTTGGGCCAGCCAGTTGTAGGCTCGCTGCTGCTCTCTCCTGGGACACCGACTCAATCCACTCTTGCATTTCTTAGATCTAGTCAGTGAGGGAGCAGAAAAGGGATGGTTGCTCCTCCCAGGCTTCCTTAATGATGTCCAATAGGCCCTGGGTCATTGGCCAAACAGCTCAGAAGGCATGAACACTGTAGAGGCCTGAGGAGTATCTCACACAGCAAAGAGAACATTGGGGAGGAGTAGGTCCCAGTTTCACTCTTCTTCATCCACCACCCTTTGCAATATGTGCTTGAGGGTTTGGTTGACTCGCTCTACTAGGCTGTTGGACTTGGGGTGGCAGACCAAGGTTTTGAGGTGTTTGACCTGCAGCAGCTGACACAGGTCCACCATCACCGTGGAGATGAAGTGGGTGCCCTGGTCCATGAGGATGTCCTTGGGAATTCTGACCCAGCTGAAGAGGGGTGTCAGTTACCTACCGATGTTCCTGGATGTGACTTTGTGGAGAACAACAGCCTCTGGGTAGCAAGTGGCATAGTTGACAATCACCAAGATGTATTTGTGGCCCCAGGTGGACTTGGGCAACAGTTCTGTGAGATCCATGCCCACCTGCTTAGGAAAGGGGGCTTAATGGGGCTGATGCTGGTCTGTAGGAGTCCCATGCATTCCTGGCAGATGGAACTGGTCCTAGATGGTCCAGGGTGTTCTTGGGCCCCAGATGGCAATGTAGCAGGTGAGAGTGGGCCACATGTGAGATAGTCTATTGTAGTCCTCTGTATGACAGGGCTTATCCTGGTGGCTGCAGTGGGAGTATAGCAACCCATTCTTCACCATAAAGTAGGCCATGGGCAGCCCCTGATTGAAGTGTAGGCTCCCTCTATCACCTTCTAGCACCTGGTGTCAGCAGTGTTTCAGCCAGCCACTACCACTGTAGCCTTTTGTTCCTTCCTGAAGTTTCCCTCCTTTGATGCCTGCTAAGACAGAGTAGAGGGGGGAGTTGGTGGGTAGGGTGGGCTCACCTTTGGCTTTGGTTTCCACAGCTATTGTCTTTCCTTCAGCCAGAAGCATGGCCTCAGGAGTGGCTGGAGGGGTGCACTGTTGCTGCTACTGCAGCCTTCTGCTGCTTCTCTTCTTCCTCCTCCTCACTGGTGTGCACCCATGGAGGTGGAAAACCCAGATCAGTCTCTGCCTACAAGGAGAGGCACAAGGAGATCAGGGATTTGACCAAACATGACAGGCCACTCACCTCTTTGACCGCCTATCTGGACCTCTGCAGTGGGGACCTCTCTCACATCTCTGTGCACACAGGTGACAGCCAGGCTTCTACAGGCTTGGGTGGTCCAAAGTAGGGCCAAGAGACAGGCCAGAGTAATAGTGCTCCCTGAATCCAACAGCACTGACTCTGGGATGCTGTTCAGCTTGAGGGTGATGATGGGAGCTGGCAGCTGGGGGGGTGGTATGAAGTGCACACACCACCAACCAGGTCTTGAAGGGCCTAACTGGGAGGGGGACCATGGCTGCAGGTGGCATGTGCTTCAGACTCAAGAGCTCCTTAGTGGCTGTGTGAAGACAAGTGCACCAGCTCCTGGAACAGCTACCCTTGCAGCATGCTGACATCCTGCAGATGCCTCACCACTGAGTCCATGGCAGGGGTGCCTGGGTCTGTGTCTCCTGCCCACATTCTCCACCAGTGTAGCCCCTTCTAGTGGCAGGATCTGACACAGAGGCAAATGTGTGAGGTGCAAAAAAAAGTGCTCTTATTTATTTATTTATGTTTGTGAAGTGAAGTGAGCCAGCTGTTGTCTGGAGTGGAGGAGGCTTGCTGGAGGGTCCTGTGTTGTGAGGAGCTTTAAGCTCTTTTTAGAGGTGTTGAGGAGCAGATCGGCAAGGTTCCAAGCAGGGGATGGTGTTGTCTGCACTTGTATCTGATGGCAGAAAAAAAAACAGCTAGTCGGATTAACATTCTGGAGGAGATACTCACTCAGGGTATGGTGCGCCACTGTTATATACTCTCCTGTTGTCTCCTGGAGGGTGAACGCGTGTGCTGTCATGAGTGGCTGCCAGCCATACTGCATTAAGCCGCTCGTCCCCTTGTGTGCATGCTAGGCACTGTTTTTTGCTGATGGTGCTGAAATGCCACTACTGAGCATCAATGCAGGTGGTGGCGCATGTACTTTCAGCACCACAGCAGCAGCACTGTGAGGGGCACCAGCAGAGAGGGGGAAGACAGCTGACAGTCCATCATTGTTACAACACACACACACACACACACACACACACAAAACCCTGAATTAGAAAAAGTTGGGACAGTATATTGAAATTGAAATTAAAATGGAAAACACAATGATTTGTAAATATCTGACCTGTATTGCACTCAAAACAATACAACAGAACATTATTTTATGTTTCACCTCATGAATTTTATTGTTCTTGTTTTTTTTTTTCAAAATAAACATTTCAATTTTGATTTTTGTGATACAATTCAAAAAAGTTGGGACAGTAAACCATTTACAACCCCGATTCCAAAAAAGTTGGGACAAAGTACAAATTGTAAATAAAAATGGAATGCAATGATGTGGAAGTTTCAAAATTCCATATTTTATTCAGAATAGAACATAGATGACATATCAAATGTTTAAACTGAGAAAATGTATCATTTAAAGAGAAAAATTAGGTGATTTTAAATTTCATAACAACAACACATCTCAAAAAAGTTGGGACAAGGCCATGTTTACCACTGTGAGACATCCCCTTTTCTCTTTACAACAGTCTGTAAACGTCTGGGGACTGAGGAGACAAGTTGCTCAAGTTTAGGGATAGGAATGTTAACCCATTTCTTGTCTAATGTAGGATTCTAGTTGCTCAACTGTCTTAGGTCTTTTTTGTTGTATCTTCCATTTTATGATGCGCCAAATGTTTTCTATGGGTGAAAGATCTGGACTGCAGGCTGGCCAGTTCAGTACCCGGACCCTTCTTCTACGCAGCCATGATGCTGTAATTGATGCAGTATGTGGTTTGGCATTGTCATGTTGGAAAATGCAAGGTCTTCCCTGAAAGAGACGTCGTCTGGATGGGAGTATATGTTGCTCCTGGATATACCTTTCAGCACTGATGGTGTCTTTCCAGATGTGTAAGCTGCCCATGCCACACGCACTAATGCAACCCCATACCATCAGAGATGCAGGCTTCTGAACTGAGCGCTGATAACAACTTGGGTCGTCCTTCTCCTCTTTAGTCCGAATGACACGGCGTCCCTGATTTCCATAAAGAACTTCAAATTTTGATTCATCTGACCACAGAACAGTTTTCCACTTTGCCACAGTCCATTTTAAATGAGCCTTGGCCCAGAGAAGACGTCTGTGCTTCTGGATCATGTTTAGATATGGCTTCTTCTTTGAACTATAGAGTTTTAGCTGGCAACGGCGGATGGCACGGTGAATTGTGTTCACAGATAATGTTCTCTGGAAATATTCCTGAGCCCATTTTGTGATTTCCAATACAGAAGCATGCCTGTATGTGATGCAGTGCCGTCTAAGGGCCCGAAGATCACGGGCACCCAGTATGGTTTTCCGTCCTTGACCCTTACGCACAGAGATTCTTCCAGATTCTCTGAATCTTTTGATGATATTGTGCACTGTAGATGATGATATGTTCAAACTCTTTGCAATTTTACACTGTCGAACTCCTTTCTGATATTGCTCCACTATTTCTCGGCACAGAATTAGGGGGATTGGTGATCCTCTTCCCATCTTTACTTCTGAGAGCCGCTGCCACTCCAAGATGCTCTTTTTATACCCAGTCATGTTAATGACCTATTGCCAATTGACCTAATGAGTTGCAATTTGGTCCTCCAGCTGTTCCTTTTTTGCACCTTTAACTTTTCCAGCCTCTTATTGCCCCTGTCCCAACTTTTTTTAGATGTATTGCTGTCGTGAAATTTCAAATGAGCCAATATTTTGCATGAAATTTCAAAATGTCTCACTTTCAACATTTGATATGTTGTCTATGTTCTATTGTGAATACAATATCAGTTTTTGAGATATGTAAATTATTGCATTCCGTTTTTATTTACAATTTGTACTTTGTCCCAACTTTTTTGGAATCGGGGTTGTACCACTTTGTAATGTTGCCATTCCATCTCATAACACTTAAAAAAATGTTGAGGAACTGAAGATACCAAGTGATGAAGCATTTCAGTTGATATTTTTCCTCATGCTTCATGCAAATGGTATGGGGTCATCAGTGCATATGCCTTTGTTGTGTGTGCAGAATGTGGCTTTGTATTGGCTTGCTGAAATATCCCTGTGTAACAACTTTGTGGGAGTGGGCAATGAGGAACTGGAGACAGGTGCTGCAATTTGAGGTACATTTTAACTTTTATTGGCACTTTTCAGTGACTTTTACCATTAAAGAACACTAGACACACATGGATGGGATGGGGTAAAACAGCTCTCTCTCTCATTCCTGGCTATCTGAAAGATGCACAGACACATTAATAGACAACCAGTAATTAAACACAGCTGTACCTCATCACATGTTACCTGCTGGTTCCACTTGACTTCATGCTGTTCACAGCTGACACTTGACCACACCCTCGCTGCCACATGCCCCCATTGCCTGACTCAGGCTGGAGAGCCGTCTGGCCTGTAGGTAACTCCCCCCAGCAGGAAAGGTAATCCGCCACCATCACGTGTGCCCTCCAGCCTGTGAACCACCTTGAATTTAAAGGGTTGAAGGGCCAGATACCAATGAGTGATCCATACATTGGCATCCTTCATGCAGTGGAGCCACTGGAGTGGGACATGGTCATAACAGAGGGTGAATGGGTGTCCAAGCAGGTAGTACCAGAGAGTGAGGACTGCTCACTTGCCAGACACTTCTTTTCCATGGTGCTGTATTTTGACTCTCGCATGGAGAGCTTGTGGCTGATGTACAGCACTGGGTGCCCCTCCCTCTCCACCATCTGGGAAAGCATGGCCCCCAGCCCTCTGTCCAACACATTGGTCTGCAAAACAAAAGGGAGAGAAAAGTCAGGAGAATGCAACAGGGGGCCCTCACACAAAACCACCTTTACCTGAGCAAAAGCCTGTTCACATGGCTCCATCCACTGGACCAGATCTGGTGCCCCCTTTTTAGTGAGGTCAGTCAGCGGGCTGGTGTCATCCGAAAAGTTAGGCATGAATCATCTATATAAGCCAGCCAACCCCAGGAACTGCCTCACCCCCTTTTTGGTCTTAGGTCTTGGGCAGGCCACAAATGCTGCAGTCTTATCAATTTGGGGATGCACCTGCCCATGATCCAAGTGGAAGCCCAGATACTGTACTTCCGCCTGTCCAATCACACACTTTTTTGGGTTCACTGTGATCCCAGTGCACCTCAGTGCAGGACCACCCTAAGATGTTCTAAGTGCCACTTCCAATCATTATTTTAAATGATGATGTAATCTAAATAGGCCGCTGCATACATGTTGTGGGGACGGAGAATACAGTCCATGAGACGCTGAAACATCGCTGGGACCCCAAACAACCTGAAAGGAAGGGTGACAAATTGGTGTAAACCAAACAGAGTGGAAAAGGCCATTTTTCTCATGGGATAATGGAGTCAAGTGGATCTGCCAATATCCCTTTGTTAACCAAGACCACCGGGCTGCTCCAGTCGCTGTGCGACTCCTCAATTACCCCCATCTTAAACATAGCCTGGAGTTCATCCTGAACTACATTTTTCTTGTGCTCAGGGAGCCAATATGAGTGGCTGTGCCCCACCACTCCTGGGCGAGTCTCAATGTGGTGTTCTATGAAGTCAGTGCAACCAGGGAGGGGTGAGAATATGTCACAGAATTCCCCCTGCAAATTAATAACATGTAATCTCTGGGATGGTGAGAGGTTGTCTTCACAGGGGACTGGTGTGAATTGGGCTGCACTTTTTAGACTTGCCTCCAGTCCCAGTTCCACCCTCTCTGGAACTACTGTTGCCAGAGCCACAAGAACCTCCTCTCTCCATGGTTTCAGGAGGTCGAGGTGGTAAATTTCACGTGCTGTCTCTATCTGGATGCTTTACCTCAATTTGCCATGTAACCTCAAAGGGCCCTTGCCACTTGGTGAGTAATTTTGAACTTGAGGTGGGCAGTAAAATGATGACTTTATCTCCCAGTGAAAATTCCCTTAGCTGTGTCCTTCTGTTGTACAGGCGAGATTGATGTTCTTGGGCCTGTAGCAAATTCTCCTGGGTTATGTGACTCAGTGTGTGGAGTTTTGCTCTGAGGTAAAGAATGTATTGAATTTCATTTCTGCTTTGAGAAGGTCCCTCCTCCCAATTTTCTCTAATGATGTCTAAGACACCATGGGGCTTGTGCCCATACAGCAATTCAAATGGAGAAAACCTGGTGGAGACTTGCGGGACCTCATGCACTCCATACAACAGGGAATCTAGCTACTTGTTCCAGTTTTTTGTGTCCCCATAAATGATCTTGCGAATCATGTTTTTAAGTGTTTGGTTAAATTGTTCGGTCAGTCTGTCCATTTGTGGATGATGAACACTAGTATGAATCAATTTAATCCCCAATAATTCATACAATTCCTATACTATTCGTGGCATGAATATAGTGCCTTGATCAGTCAGGATTTCTTTCAGAATCCCGACTCAGATGATGATGTGGAAAAGTGCCTTTGCAACACTGTGCGTTGAAATATTGCAAAGAGGCATTGGTTCTAGGTATTGTGTTGACTATGACTGATACAAAGTGATACCCACATGCAGATCGATCTAACGGCCCAATGAGATCCATGCCAATTCTTTTGAAGGGGATCTCCATTAATGGTAATAAGCACAATAGTGCTTTTGGTGTTGCTGCTGGATTCACCAGCTGGCATTCATGACAAGCTGCACACCACCTGCAGACATTGGTGTGAATTCCTGGCCAATAGAAATGGGCCATGAGACAATTCAGTGTTTTATCCTGCCCCAAGTGCCCAGCCATAGGATTATAATGAGCTACATGGAATAAAAGTTCCCTACGGGTCTTCAGGACCAACAACTATGGTATCTCTTCTTTAGTTTGAGTGTCCTGCATCACTCAATATAGCCTATCCTTCATAATACAAAAATACAGGAAGGAAAGTCAAATGTTAAGTTGGAGGATTTGGCCATCAATTACTTTCACTTGGTCAAAAGCTTGTCTCAGAGACTCATCATGCATCTGATCCAATGGGAAATCCCTTAAAGGATTCCCCCAGAGAGAGAGAGAGAGGAGAACCCTCCCCACTCTCCATGTCATCATGATGCAGAGCTGATGTGGATGGCCCTGGGACTGCCTCCCCAGCTAATGTTGCAGTGGGATTCCCCCATGATATACTACTGCAGGACCCACCCACTACCAGCTGTTTCATTAAATATTTTAAATCCCAGCCAATCTGTTCCCAGGATAAGTGTGTGGGTGAGGCTCAGACTAACTGCTGCCTCCACACTATTCTTTTCTCCCCAGAAATGAATAGTGATGGGCATTCATGGATATCTGTGAATGTCACTGTGCACACACCTGACGTTCACCAATTGTGCACCTCCCAGTGGCCCACATTGTATCAGGCTTTGATGCATGGAGGACTAATTACAACCAGAATACACCAAAGCCTGATGTGTACCCCCTTAAATACTCAGAGACTCTGTACATTCCTGCTCAATCAGGGGAAGCCTGCGGCATGTTAGGAATGCAAATCAGTGGTGCTGCCTCCTTGTGGAAGTGCTGATTCCCGGGAAGTCGCAGCCTTCCCTTCATGCTGACAGACCTGTCTAGGCTCGCACCTGGTTCTGGTGGGCATGGATGAGTCCACCTCTGGAGAGAGAGACAGGGTTAATGGAAGTACAGACACAGAAGGACAGACCAAAGTGTGGGGAGCAGGTTTTGGGGGAATTGGACCTCATTTCCATGGGGCTGGGGTAGGGGAGGGGTGAGGACAGCAAGAGGGAGAGGGAGGGGGAGAAAGTGAAAGAGAGACAGGAAGAGAAGCTGCAGGAGCACCTGCTCCCTGAAACACCATCAGGTGGTCCTCTACCAGCCTGATTGCCTCCTCCAGCGACACCGCTTGGTGACACTGGACCTACATTGATGTCTCTCTTGCCAGTTGGATGACAAACTCTTTCAGTGTCACACGGTCAATGATGTCTTCCACACCGCACTCGCCTGCCCGTAACCACTGTCAGCAGGCATCTTGGAGCTGCTGTGTGAATGCAAATGGCTGGCCCACTTCACTTTAGGCCAGTGCATGGAACCACTGGTGATGCTCTTCTAGGCTGCAGCCGGCTCATTGCAGTATAGCCCGCTTCAAGTCCAGATACTCCAGCATGCTGGTGGCAGGGAGCTGTGTTTCCTCTGACAGGAGTGGCTGCCCACTGTGAGGTTTGCCACAACCTCACCTCCTCAATGCACTTGAACAGCTCCAGAAAGGCTTCTGTGCCATCCTGAGACCCCATCTTGACCAGCTGCACAGGAACCCTGGCTGCAGGAGCGACTGCTGTAGTACCCACTGACTATACCAAGCTCCACATCACCTGTTGGTCCTTCACCTGGATCTTAAGCAGGGCCTGGAAGCGCTGCACCTGCTTGTTGGACAGGGTGGGCAGCTCTTAGTGCTGGCATTGGAGATTACCCATGAGGATCTGGAGGAGCTCTCTGGCTGGTGCGGACTCCATGGCGGTGTTCGTTCCTCAGTCCCAGGTTTCAGCACCAGTGTAACAACTTTGTGGGTGTGGGCAATGAGGAAATGGACATAGGCGCTGCAATTTGAGGTACGTTTTAACTTTTATTGGCACTTTTCAGTGACTTTTACTATTATGGCACACTCAACACATTGGCACGTGATGGGGTGACAGCTCCCTCTCTCGTTCCTGGCTGTCTAAAAGACACACAGACACACATTAATAGACAACCTGTAATTAGACACAGGTGTGCCTCGTCACATATTACCTGCTGTCTGAAAGACACACAGACACATGTTAATAGACATCCAGTAATTTGACACAAGTGTACCTTGTCACATGTTACCTGCTGGTTCCACCTGACTGCTTGCCATTTACAGCTGATGCTCGACCACATCCTCACTGCCACACCCTGGAAAAGATGTATTGAAGGAAGCATATGTTGCTCCAAAATCTTAATGTATTTTTCTACATTGATCAGAATTGAGATTATTGCCAAGTACGCTCTCACATACAAGGAATTTGCTTTGGCGGTTGTTGCTTGAACAGTTAAAGGTAGACTGTCTTTCAGGTTTTTCAAGTTTAGGTCAGAAAAACAATTTTCCCTGACACCCCAATTATTTTTGTTTAATGGACCAAAAGCTACTGAATTCAAATCACAGACTTCCAATTTTATTAGTTTTTTTTTAATAGAACAATTAATGAATTTAGGGCCATGTGGCCCTAAATTCTCCACTATTATTTCTTGCTTTACTGTGACCCAATTCAAGAAACTACATAATGCATCATGTGGTGGGCTTTCCCCCTTCACGCAAGGTGTTGTGGGATACAAATTTGAAACAGGAGAGAACAATGGTGGATGTGAGTGTGCAAATGAAACTGGAAAGACCGAGTACAGTCATGGAAAGTGAGAAGAAAAGATGTTATGTTGTGAAGGAAAGGAAACGCAGGACCAAACTAAAAAATATCGGCAGTCAGCGAGCATCTCGATGTGATCAGCTGTTCATTTAGTGACAGAATCATGTAACTGTCAGTGCATGGTCAAGGTAAACCTGTAGATGGCAGTAATGCAACACTGGATGCCAGCTGCTGTAAAACCTAAAGATGAAGATGATGACGACGACTAAGGTAAGCGTGTGCATGTGCACACGGACTTCATCTGTCTGCTTGACTGCATAAAGTGAACAATTTCATGCACATTATTTGCCTTCAGGTGCATGTGCCACAGTGCACAGGACTGACAGAACCCCCTCCCAAAGAGCTCCCACTGGGAACGAAAATCCATCATACTTGGCTCTGGTGGGGGTTCGGGCTCAGGCTCAGGACAAGACTTGGATTCTTGACTAGGAGTGGGCTTGAGCTCGGAACTTGACTTGGGCTCTGGACTGGAATCATGCTCAGACTCCAGACTTGACCTGGCTTGGATCCAGGACTGAAGGTGGACTCAAGCTCCGGGCTGGATTCGAGCTCTGGAGAGGAGTTGAGCTTTGGGCTGGACTCTTGCTCTGGCTCAGAAGATGACTCAGGCTTGAGCTCTGGATCTGGCTTGGACTTAGGGCTGGGCTTAAGCTCTGGAGACAACTTGAGCTCGGGCGATGACTTGAGCTTGGGGTTGGACTCTGGCTCCAGCTCAGGAGATGACTCAAGCTGGAGTTCTGGAACTGGCTTGGACACAGGGCTGGAATTGTGCTTGAGCTCTGAAGATGACTTGGGTTCTGGGGATGATTTAAGCTCTGGAGATGGTCTGAGCTCTGGGCTGGACTCTGGCATGGGCTCGAGCTCTGTCAGTGCATTGATTCAGTCCTGTTTAGGACCTGGCAGCAGGACGATGACAATGTTATCATAGCTGGGCAGTGGCAGGACGATGACGTCTTCATAGCCGGGTGGCAGTGGGATGACGACATCTTCATAGCCGGGTGGCAGCGGGATGACGACGTCTTCATAGCCGGGTGGCAGCGGGATGATGACGTCTTCATAGCCGAGTGGCAGCGGGATGATGACATCTTCATAGCCGGGTGGCGGCGGGATGATGACGTCTTCATAGCCGGGTGGCGGCAGGATGATGACGTCTTCATAGCCGGGTGGCGGCAGGATGATGACGTCTTCATAGCCGGGTGGCGGCAGGATGATGACATCTTCATAGCCGGGTGGCAGCGGGATGATGACGTCTTCATAGCCGAGTGGCAGCGGGATGATGACATCTTCATAGCCGGGTGGCGGCGGGATGATGACGTCTTCATAGCCGGGTGGCGGCAGGATGATGACGTCTTCATAGCCGGGTGGCGGCAGGATGATGACGTCTTCATAGCCGGGTGGCGGCAGGATGATGACGTCTTCATAGCCGGGTGGCAGCAGGATGATGATGTCTTCATAGCTGGCTGAGGCAGAGGTTGCTCCAACGTCCTCCGACACAGGTTCTGGAACAGGCTCAGATTCTGGCACTGGCCTCGACTCGGGCATTGGCACTGGAGCTGGTGCAGGCGCCAACTCTGGCATAGGCTCTGATGCTCTCGCTGACCCGGGCACTGGCTCTGGAGTAGACACTGACACAGACTCTGAAGCAGGCTCTGGCAAGGGTTCTGGAGTAGACACTGACACAGGCTCTGATGCTGGCTCTGGCACTGGAGCTGACTCCAACACTGGTGCTGGCACTGGTGCTGACTCCAACTCTTGCACTGGTTCTGGAGCAGACACTGGCGCTGACTCTGGTATTAGTTCTGGAGCAGACACTGGTGCTGACTCAGACTCTGGCACTGGTTCTGGAGCAGACACTGGTGCTGACTCCGACTCCGACTCTGATGCTGGAGCTGGCACCAGCTCTGACACTGGCTCTGGTTCAGGCATGGGTTCTGATACAGACTCTGGTTCAGGCATTGATTCAGGTACTGGTTTTGGCTGAGAAATCAGCTCTGGAGAGACAGCCTCTAGGAGAGGCTCAGGAACAGCCTCCTCTGCTGCATCGGCCATCGGAATGATTGCCTGCCTCCCCAAAAAAAAAAAAATTCATGGGATTCCTCCTTTTCCAAAGATTCAAAAATGAACTTGAGCATGGCAAAAAAAAAAGTCTGTGAGCTTTAAAAACACAGGTGCTCGACTTGGACCAGGTAATCCACCCATTGGCATGCTCGTCCAGAAATAAACATGAGGATGAAGCTTACCCAGATGGGTTCGAGTAGCTTGGGCTCTTGGAGGTCCTCATAGAAAAAGTCACACTGCATGTTGAATCCCATAGGGTGATATATTCCATAGTAGGGTGCCAGGGACTCCAGTCAGGCTTCAGCTGGAAATATAAGGTGAGGGGCTGAGACAGGGAAACCTGGAAGTGGCATTAAATCACATATTGAAAAACTTCTGCTATATCCACTGTATGGTGAAGTATTCTGTCAGAGACACAAGGAAGGTGGATGTAAGTGCAGTGTATGTGTACAGTGAACAAATATACACATAGGCAAACAGTCCAAAATGGCAGGCAAAATACAAAAATGTGAAACAGGCAAAAAGGTCAGGCAAGGTGCAAACAGAATATCAGAGGCAAAGCGAGAATGAGAACAAGAAACAGGCACAAAAATCAGGAAACAGGAAATCAAGAACACAGGTAGAAAGGCTCGGTAACGCATACTGATGTATCGTAATACTTCACACTGATCATGCATCAGCACAGTCATTAAATAGGTGCACGCATAGCTCCTTAATTAAGTTCAAGTGCACATCGTTAACAGCGTGTGCGCTGGAGTCTTCTCGATGCACGCACAGCCCGAGACGCACCTTAAGGTGCATGTGCCACAGCACGCAGGACTGACTGACATATTTAAAGAGTATGTGCATGGGTTGTTTAGAAGTCCAAGCTGTACAGTATGTCCAGGAATGTACAAAAATAGGTCACAGGATGAAAATGAAGAGTCATGACATGAATGTGCAAGAAGAAGAGGATATGTGCAATGGGTTAAATAAATAAATCACCAAGCTGTTCAGTGTGTGCCAGAATGTGCAATAAAAAAAATCACAGGATGAAGATGCATAACATGACCATGAAATGTGCAAAACTGCAGTTCAGAGAGGAAGTGCATTCATATCACCAGTTGAGTGTGTGTGCTTAGAGTCAGTGGGTGTCTCTGACCTTATTGATGCAGCCAGTTGCAGTGGGGGAAAAAGCTGAACTTTTGGTGTGATGTTTTGGTTCTAATGGACCACAACCTCCTACCAGAGGAGAGTGTCACAAAAAGTTTGTGTCTGGGGTGAGGAGTCTGCCACAATCCTTACTGCCCTCCTCAAGGTCCTGGAGAAATGGAAGATTGCAGTCAGTTATCCTCGCAGCAGAGTCAATGATGCACTGCAGTCTGCCCTTGTCAGTGGCAACAGCTTAGCAGACAGTGATGGAGGAGGTAAGGATGGACTCAATGATGACAGTGTAAAAGTGCACCATCACTGTCTTTGGCGGATTGAACTTCAACTGCTACAGGAAAAACATCCTCTGAAGTGCTTTCTCGGTGAGAGAGCATATATTCGTCTGCTCTCATCACAGAATGCTGCCATCACAGAAGTGATGCCAAAGGCAATAATACAATTATCATTGCCAAATTATCATTGGAAAGGCAGCAATGCAACTCCACAGTATGATAGAACCTGACTTTTGGACTTGTTGCTGGTAACAGTCTGGATGGTCTTTTTTTGTCTTTGGTCCCAAGCATATGGCATCCATCCACAAAAACGACCTTGAATCCTGATTCATCTGCCCAAAATACACATTTCCATTGTGTGATGGTCCATCCCAGATGCTTTCAAGCCCAGAGAAGTTAATAGTGCTTCTGGACACAGTTAACATAAGGCTTCATTTCTGTACAGTAAAGTTTTCACTGGCATTTGTGGATGTAACTCTCTTTTGTAGTGCTTTACAAAGGTTTGCCAAAGTAATCCAGAGCCGATGTAGTTATGTCAGTGATAGATGAATGACGGTTCTTGATGCAGTGCCATCTGAGGGATCAGAAATCACAGGTGTTCAGCTTAGGCCTGCGCCCTTGCCTTTACGCACCAAAATTCCTCTAGATTCCTTGAAACGTTTAAGGATGTTATCCACCGTAGGTAGTGAAATATCCAAATCCCTTTGTATCTTTCTTTGACAAACATTGTTTTTAAATGTTTCAATTATTTTCTCATGCATTTGACATACTGGGAATCCTCGGCCCATCTTTTCTCCTCAAAGATTAGGCCTTTCCTGGATACTGATTTTGTGCCAAATCATGATTACAATCACCTGTTGACATCACCTGTTTCAAATCACATCATTATTTAATTGTTTTACCTCATTACTAGCCCTACATTGCCTTGTCCCAACTTTTTTTGGAATGTTTTGCAGGCCTGAAATGCAGGAATGGATGTATATTAACAAATGAAATGAAGTTGACCAGACAAAACATGAAATATTTTAGATTCATACTGTCTGCAATGAAATACAATTCAAAGTAAATTTAGAATTCACTATCTATCTATCTATCTATCTATCTATCTATCTATCTATCTATCTATCTATCTATCTATTCATCCCTCATACTCTCCTGGTTATTTTGGGTTTAAGCTTTACGATGCTTCCTTGAAGGGGGAATTCAATAATAATTTCCTAGAGTCTTTACTAAGGTTTTGCAGTAATTAAAAAAAAAAACACACCCATGTAAGTGGGTCAGTATGCTTGTGTTTTTGTATCATTAACAGGAACTATCATACAGATTTTGTATAGCTCAAGGACACAGTCACAGGGGGCAGCTGATATTAGACTGTGTGTAATGTCTTTACTGTACCTGTAGTGTTTTCATTCATTTCACATACCTTTCTGATCTATAACCTCTTAAATTCCCAGCTTCCTATTTAGTTATTTGTCTTAAAACATATTATTCAGTGATGATGAATTAATTAGTAATTCCCCTTCAACATGGTAACAAACAAATAAAACAGCAAAAAGATACAGTAATATACCAAAAACAGTGACAATTATTTGTACACTTGGCATGCTGTGAATGCCATATTATCTTGGCTACATGTGTTTAGGTGATCACTGACCTGGAGGAGCAGTTGACTCAGCTGACGCAGGAAAATGCAGAGTTAAACAGGCAGAACTTCTACCTTTCCAAGCAGCTGGATGAAGCAACAGACGAGAATGAGGAGAGACTGCAGCTTAGCCAAGAGGTGGATCGCCTGCGCAGAGAGGTGGCTGACCGAGAGATGCACCTCAACAACCAGAAACAAGTAAACACACACATACGTATGTACATGCATACACATACAGAATTAATTTTCTTCTTTTAGAATAACATTTTATACTTGCTTTAATTGTTTTATAGAAATAATTAGGGGTGATTGACAGGGTTTGTAGAAATGCAGCCACATGCCTAAACAAATACTAGTGCCTCTCAAGCAATTAGAATGTCATGAATTTTTTTCGCAATTTAGTTCAAAAAGGTAAATGTTCATATATTCTATATTCATTGCATGTAAAGTAAAATCTTTCAAGCTTTTTTTATTTTCATTTTGATGATTATAGCTCATGCAAAACAGAAACCCAGTATCTCAAATTATTACAATATTTCCTAAGATCAATCAAAAAATGACTTACAATACAGAAATTTTCAACTTCTGAAAAGTACATTCATGTATACACTTAATACTTGGTTGGGGCTCCTTTATCATGAATTACTGCATCAATGCAGTATGGTATGGAGGCGATCAGCCCGTGGCACTGCTGAGGTGTTATTGAAGCCCAGGTTGCTTTGATAGAGACCTTCAATTTGTCTGTATTTTTGGTGTTTCTCATCTTCCTCTTGATAATAGCCCATAGATTCTTTATGGGGTTTAGATCAGGTGAGTTGGCTGGCCAATCAGTCATATCATGGTCAGCAAACCATATAGTAGTTATGGCACGATGGGTAGGTGCTAAGTCCTGCTGGAAGTGTCAGAAATGGCAAGCTGAGGTGAAGTGAGGACCCAAGACAGGCAGTGTACAGAGAAAAGCTTTTTTAATGAAGTAGAGGGCAGAAGTACAGTAGGGCTCAGGCAAAAATCAGTGGTCAAAAAACAGGCCAGGAGGTCAAAAACACAGAGGAGCAGGTAGGCACGGTCAGGGACAAAAACAGGACAGAAAAATCTTAACAAAAATTGAAGAACACAGGGACAAGGGAAATCCAGGCAGAGGAAGCAAAAACACAATCCAAAGGAACAAGCAGGTAAAACAGGGGCAAAAAAAATAGACAAAAAACTAGGAAAAATTCAGGCAGGGGGAATCAAGAAGACACAATACCAAAGGGTTGTAGTGAGGCAAGGAAAGTCTACGAGAGACAGTCTGGCAACTGGAGTAGCTCCAAACAGTTCTTAAGAAGGCCCTGGCTGATAGGAGAGGAGTACTAGCAGGTGTGGGAGTGCTGCTTCAGGGAAAATGGCCTTCAGCAGGCAGGACTGAATTCCTGTCCCGGATCTGGCCTGGAGCCGGCATGGAAGTCCCCCAAACTCAGGCATGGATGGACTGGACCAGACTGTGACAGGAAGAGGAAATCAGTATCTCCAGAAAGCTTGTCAGCAGATGAAGCATGAAGCGCTCTAAAATCTCTGGTAGATGGCTCTGCTGACTTTGGAATTAACAGTGGACCAACATCGGCAGATGACATGGCACCCCAAATCATCACAGACTGCAGAATCTTCACACTGGACTTCAAGCACCTTGGATTCTGTGCCTCTCCACTCTTCCTCCAGACTCTAGGACCTTGATTTCCATATGAAACGCAAAATTTACTTTCATCTGAAAGAGGACTTTAGACCACTGAGCAACAGTCCAGTTCTTTCTCCCCTTAGCCCAGGTAAGACACTTCTTATTTTGTCTCTGGTTCAGGAGTGGCTTGATATTAGGAATGCAGCAGTTGTAGCCCTTTTCCTGAAAATGTCTGTGCATGGTGGCTCTTGATGCACTGACACCAGCCTCAGTCCACTCCTTGTGAAGCTCACCCAAGTTCTTGAATTGACTTTTCTTGACAATCCTCTCAAGGCTGTGGTCATCCCTGTTGCTTGTGCACCTTTTCCAGCCAGCCTTTTGAGCAATGACCTTCTATGGTTTACCCTCCTTATGGAGGGTGTCACTGATCAACTTCTGGACAACTGTCAAGTCAGCAATCTTCTCCATGATTGTGGTTACGTGTCCTGAACTAGACCAAGAGATGCACAGTATTTATACTGTTTTACTCAAACTCAAATCTCAATCAAACTCAAACTCAAACTCAATCAAAACAAAAAATGTTTTGATTTTTTTTGCACTGTAGGTCATCTCATCTCATCTCATTATCTCTAGCCGCTTTATCCTTCTACAGGGTCGCAGGCAAGCTGGAGCCTATCCCAGCTGACTACAGGCGAAAGGCAGGGTACACCCTGGACAAGTCGCCAGGTCATCACAGGGCTGACACATAGACACAGACAACCATTCACACTCACATTCACACCTACGGTCAATTTAGAGTCACCAGTTAACCTAACCTGCATGTCTTTGGACTGTGGGGGAAACCGGAGCACCCGGAGGAAACCCACACGGACACGGGGAGAACATGCGAACTCCACACAGAAAGGCCCTCGCCGGCCCCGGGGCTCGAACCCAGGACCTTCTTGCTGTGAGGCGACAGCACTAACCACTACACCACCGTGCCGCCCACTGTAGGTCATAATTATTAAAATCTAAAAATCATTTTAACATTTTAATTTATGTGTAATGAATCTAGAAGATATTAAATTTTCACTTAAATAACTGATGGAAAATATTGAACATTTTCACAATATTCTAACTGCTTGAGAGACACTAGTGCACTGAAGCTAATAATACAAATAGAGAGAATGAAGGATTCACTACCCTTAATTCCATTACAAGTAATCCCTGACAACTTCAAAAATCATGCAAGACATTTCCTTTGTTTCATAGCATCACAGAAAAAAAATATGGTGTATAGAAGAGCAGAGGCTGGTTGTGTGTGTGTGTGTGAGAGAGAGAGAGAGAGAGAGAGAGATTGAGAGAGAGAGAGAGAGAGAAATGGAGCTGTTGCATGTGTGTAGGCGGTAATTCATGTGGGTGTTCCCTGTCTCAGTGCTGGCTGTTGTATAACACAAGTGAATGGTAATCATAGGCACTTGTGGGAAGGAGAGATGTGTCATCCACAGTCTCAGGTATCTTCTACTTAGCTTTGTTGCATATCGCAGGGGCATCTGTACATGGACATGTTTGGAGCATCTTCACATTTCTTTTCCCTTTCACAGCCTCTTTACTCTTATTCTCTCATTTGCATATTGTAAAATTGCAGCATTGCAATTAAAAACTGTCACAGAGCTGTCTACTTGCACACATAGATGTGATATCGCTGGGCTTTAAGGTTGCATACCACTAGAAGTATATCTGGGAAGTTGGGTGGTAATAATAATAATAATAATAATAATAATAATACTTTAATGCTTTCCATTGTAAACAACAAGACACCCTTCCCACTACTGTTAATTATTATCTAATTATCTATAATAATAACTGTTGTAAAATTGTATTTCATTTACTTTAATTGTAGATTAATTATGACAAATGTATTAGTGAAATATATGGTCTTGCCAGGACAACCTGCTTTGAATCATTGTTCCACTGTACAATGAAAATGAAATAATATAATCAAGTAATAATATAATACACTAATCTGTATTTATAATGTTGTACATGATACTCTGTAACAATCTCGGCAGAATACGGTTCAATCAACACAGCAGACCCAGGGTAAGAGCTCAGATGAGCTTTTTTTTTTATTTGGACTTGTGACCTTGGTATAGTTGAAAAACTAACATGTAAAATCTCAAAACAAATCACGTTTTGGCTTTACAGCTCACAGGAGCCTGCATTTTTTACTCTGCTCATGGCAACACACACACACACACACACACACACACACACACACACACACACACACACACACACTCTTAATTCACTACTCAGAGAGAGAGAGAGAGAGATTTCACATAAACACAAGTGTGACACTTAACCCACTGGGGTCTGAGAGTATTTTATGGCACTCTTATGATTTTGGCATGCCCTGATGTTGTTGTCAATTTCAACAAATAACAGATAAATGAAGATAATGTAAAAAGAAGTTTTTGGAATGTGTGGGAAAAAAAAAAACCTTACCCATCGTGATGAACTGTTTTAGTCACTTGAGGTGACTCTGTTCAGTCTTAGGAATGTATCAAGCACAAAAATTTTAATCTGCTCCATTATTTTGGACAATTAACTGGCCATCAAAAAAATTATGTCCTATTATTTTGGGATAAAGAGTTGGCAGTGGGAGGGGTATTCAATGAGAAAAGTAAAAAAATTCCATTCCATTCAATGAGAAGGGTGAATACTCCTCCCACTGCTATCTTTTAATCCCATCAGATCAAGTGATCAAAATGGTTCATCACAATGGGTAAGGTAATGTTTTTTCACACATTCCAACACAGTTCTAAAACTGCTTTTTACAACATCTTCATCTCATCTCATTCATCTCATTATCTCTAGCCGCTTTATCCTGTTCTACAGGGTCGCAGGCAAGCTGGAGCCTATCCCAGATGACTACGGGCGAAAGGCGGGGTACACCCTGGACAAGTCTCCAGGTCATCACAGGGCTGACACATAGACACAGACAACCATTCACACTCACATTCACACCTACGGTCAATTTAGAGTCACCAGTTAACCTAACCTGCATGTCTTTGGACTGTGGGGGAAACCGGAGCACCTGGAGGAAACCCACGCGGACACAGGGAGAACATGCAAACTCCGCACAGAAAGGCCCTCGCCGGCCACGGGGCTCGAACCCAGGACCTTCTTGCTGTGAGGCGACAGCGCTAAGCACTACACCACCGTGCCGCCCACATCTTCATTTATCTGTTATTTTTTCTTTAAAAGTACAATCATGACATACATACTACATAAATATTATTGTAGCTGAACTTGTGCTGAATCCAAAAAAAGATATATGACTGAAAATACTGCTTAGATTTTTTGAAATTGACATCAGAGCATGCCAAAATCATAAGAGTGCCAGAAAAAAATGAAGAAAAGAGAGCAAAAAGTGAGTGTGTGCTTTATTTACTCAAGAAGCACACAAAGATTATGCACTACACCACATGCATAGCAACTCATATGCTCATAAGAAATAGAAGAAAATTTTCACTTACTCGAGTTGATCTTCGGCCAGATCGAGTTGAAGTTCAAAATTACACCGCTCATCATCAGTGTCGCAGTTCTCAAGATTGAATTGAATCGCTGTCCTGAATCATGAATTGAATTATGAATTGAATTGCTGTCCGGAAATTGAATCACTGTCCTGAATCATCCGAAGTGCCTCCTGAGCATCAAATCACCGTACCATCTTACAGCAAGTTTTACTTCCAAACAGGTAGCCTAAACTATGGCTGATATATTTTATTCTTTTTACAGTGAGCCTTCCCACCGCAAAAGAGAAACCAATCAAAACCGAAAAAGTGAAAGTGATTATCATTCCTTTACCATGTGAATAGTCTTTTATAAATGCGTAAGTGGGCACTCAGTGCTCCGACTCAGGTGTGACTGAGTAAGGTGACAAGTTTTACGTTTCATCAAATTTAGGTAATTTAAAAACTCTATTTCGCAGTGGGCACACAGGAAAGTATAAAGTTTCTGTCAATAACTTTATCATGCTTGTATGATAAAAACTCGCAAAGATATTAATCTAAATACATGACCTACTCATTCTAAACTTCCCAAGCTTCACTGGCGAAGTTTTTGACCCCCAGAGGGTTAATCACTTATCTTGCAACCACCAAATGCCTCCCTCCCAGTGCAGACACAAAATTGTTACATACCGAATTTAATGTTACAGATAACACCTCATAATTAGTTGATGAATAATCAATGTCAGAATGAATTGGTAATCTGTGAGTGGGTGTATTTGTGCATGTGTGTGTCTGTGTGTGTGTACAGAACATAGAGACCCTGAAGACGACATGCACCATGCTGGAAGAGCAGGTTCTAGAGCTGGAGACTCTGAATGATGAGCTGTTGGAGAAGGAGAGACAGTGGGAGAGCTGGAGGACAGCACTGCAAGAAGAGAAGAACCAGGCTGAACGCAGGACTCGTGAAATACAGAGACAACTGGACAATGAAAAACAGAATAGGTTATAATGCACAAATATACATATGCTCATATTTCAGTGCAGAGTTCTCTGACTCTCTTGCTCTGTCTTATTCAGGTTGCGTGCTGACCAGCGCAGCTCTGAGTCTCGTCAAGCTGTTGAGCTGGCAGTAAAAGAACACACAGCTGAGATCTTGGTGCTGCAGCAGGCATTGAAAGACCAGAAACTGAAAGCAGAAGGCCTCTCCGATACAGTACGTTTTTGACTACTACTTGCTTCTCATATCTGACATACATAAAACACACATCCAGACTGATGCAGATATTTTTTGTCATTTCTTCTTGTACATTTTTAACAACTGAACAAAAAAGCAATCATAAATAGAAAACAGAATAATGTAAATCAGTGTTTTTCAACTTCGGTCATCTAATATCATTATTAATTAGTTGATGAGTTGAATCAGGTGAACATCAAAATGTTCAGGATGGTGGTACTCCAGGGAATTAATTATCTAGTATTTTGAGTGAAAGACAGAGAAGGAATGCTACTTTTCCTTACTTTCCTTTAGCTGAGTGACCTGGAGAAGAAACACTCCATGTTGGAGATGAATGCACGCAGCCTGCAGCAAAAACTGGAGACTGAGCGAGAGCTTAAACAGAGGCTGGTGGATGAGGTACTCTCTGACTATTTTAGTGTGAAACTAATTTTCAGAAAATACTGTCAGAGCAAATGTTCTATATGAGAGAGGATGTTTATGTCAGGACTAAAGGTAAGTTCTGCAGTGATAACATCACAACAATTAGATTTTATTTTGTGAGTTGCTTCT
Source organism: Neoarius graeffei (assembly GCF_027579695.1). Lineage (NCBI taxonomy): Eukaryota > Metazoa > Chordata > Actinopteri > Siluriformes > Ariidae > Neoarius > Neoarius graeffei. The sequence goes on along the minus strand of NC_083578.1, from coordinate 39,982,216 downwards.
TCCTCCAACTCACAACATTAAATCTATTGTTTCAACCCCATCTCACCCCCAAGTAAACACAAATGTATTCAAACCCCCATATAAATAGAGCCATGATTTTCAGTGTATCTCAAGGAAGTTTCCCAATTCAAATAGATACAATGTGGAATGTTCACAAAGTTGTACTGCAATTACAGTTATACAGAAATACAACATAATAATGCGGTGAAATGATGGTATTGTCCCATGAGTTTATAGTAGTATCATTTCAGTTATTTGTGCAAAAACATCTTACTGTAATAATCTTTACTTAATTCCTGTTTTTGGATTGTTTGCCTCGAGTCATTTTTCAGTGTCAGCGTTTAAACTACAATCTTTTTTATCTTTAAGACAAATAATTTTCCATGATCAGTTTATTTTTGTTGTATTTTCACTTTCCCTTTTCCCCACATTTTCATTTTTCTCGATGAACAACAAAGGCAGCAAGTTTTTTTTTTCCTGTGCAAAGACAGCAAATGTAGGCCATCCACATCAGATCTGCCTTAATATCAGCAAATCTTTGATTAAGGTACGTAAACCAATTATCATGGCAAACATTCAGCTTGTTCAGTGTGCTGAGTGCAGGATGTTTAGTCATTCTTCCTCCATCATTGGTAATTACTTTATTACCTCCGCCAAGGAGGTTATGTTTTCGGTAGCATTGGTTTGTTTGTTGGTTGGTTTCTCTGTTAGCAACATTACGGAAAAAGTTATGAACGGATTGCTCTGAAATTTTTTCCAGAGGTGTGACTGGGCACAAGTAACAATCCATTAAATTTTGGTGGTGATCCGGATCACCGTCTGGATCCTGGAATTTTTTTAAAGGATTCTTGGCGGAGGTCTGCGCTCTCCGAGTGCTTTTCTAGTTTGTGATCTGTTTATGAGTTTGCTCTCTGATGGAGAAGATTGCAACTTTAGAGGTGTGCATCCACACTCTAGAGAGGGCTAGTGAGCATAAGAGCAGTGTAGTTTCCGTAGGGGAAAGTCTGGACGCTCTAGGTGGAGTTAGCAAACCCCCAACTCTGGCATTAGAGCCTACACCACGGGCGATTGCTCTAAGACAATGAGGGAGGCTCAGCCTCCTCTAAAATGCAAGACGGTTATTGGACAAATACTGCGAAAACGCCCGCCCCACGGACTCCCAGCCTCAGTGGACTTCAATGGCATTTGGGAGCGATGCGCTTTTCAATCTCAAAATGCAAAATGATTATTGGACAAATACTGCGAAAACGCCCGCCCACCGGACTCCCAGCCTCAGTGGACTTCAATGGCATTTGGGAGCTATGCGCTTTTCAATCTCAAAATGCAAGATGATTATTGGACAAATACTGCGAAAATGCCCACCTACGGACTCCGAGCCTCACATGGGAGGGACATGGCAAAGCTTTCCGCAAGGAGACTGGTGATTGGTGAAAGCGGCTGGATATTTTCTTTGATTGACAGCTCGTTTCAAATATAGACAGGCAGCGGTGAATTTCAGTTCAGTCCCATGCAGATTCGCAAGTGCTGTGGTGTATTGTAAGAGATCAGCTTACATTTCGATTTCATTCATTACATACGGTTTCTACCAGCTTTTTTAGTTTGTATATATTTTCATTGTAAATAAAGTGTAAATATAGTGTTGTCAAGTTTGCTATCTTAGTTCCAGAAATTTTGTTTATTTGAGTGACTGAACTTGAGGGGGCTAGTCAGCTAGCAAGAAAGCTGCGCACGGATGCCAAGCATTGTTGATTTAATTTTGGCGAAGCCATTTTCCAGTCTTCCTTTCAAGGAAAAAATTAAAATTAAAGAGCAGGGTAGACCAATGCCTCAAATTGACTTGGTGAAAAAGGTAGGGAATAATACTCGTTCCTTTCAGCTCTCCTGGTACGAGAAAGTGAATTGGCTAACAGCAAGTGACCCACATCAACAACAGTAAATAGGCTACTTTAGTAATATGTCATGGATGGACCAAAAATATAGAATCTATTTAAAATGTTTATGCTGAGTATATTATATTGGAATATATATTTTTCTGGATATGAATTAAATACAGCTACAATTTGGAAAACATTTTTAAACAAAAACACAGCTGAGAACATTTCACACTACAAACCTGGATTAAAAGTGAAGGGTTATCAAAATTGTCAATAAAACATTTCTCAGTCAAAATAAGTAAAATATAGGGAAAGTGTCATTGAATGAAATGTGTGGCACCCAGCTCTATGTTTGGCTCCCCAAGGTCAGTGCTTGTGCCTATTCCAGAACACTCTGCTGTTACTGCTGAGGTTCCTGACAAAGAGCTGCTTTCAATAATGATCAATTTGTAAACAACATGCCACAATTTTAAAATATAAAATGTTAAAATATATCCCCCCCAACACCACCATCATGTATATTGGACAGTAGGCTAATGGGCCAAAAGAACCTGTTATTTCACAGTTTGTGACCCTGCCAACAATCAGCCAGATCAGAGGCAAGAGTATGGGCAAAATTTATGTGTTTTTTCTTTTTTCTTTTAAAATCTGGAAATATCGTAACCAACCAGCCTCCCCTGTTTGAAAGACTACCAGCTGCCACTGGCCTACACAGTGGGGTTTGAATGGGTGACAACTCAACAACATAATCGCAGAGTCAAAGCTAAAGCTGAGGCTCACCTACGGGAGCACCACTCCTCTCTGCTTCAAGTATCTAACAGGTTTTCTCTCCCCAGTGAAGTGCCTGCTGAGAAACCTGAAAGAGCTCTGGTTATAGGAGACTCTATCTTGCAGCACATGAAATTAACTAGGCCTTTAGGGGCACCAGCAGCTTTAGTTAGGTGTATACCGGGAGTCATGATAAGATTATAGCAGGTAATCTTAGGGTCTTAGGCAAGCATAGGTTTTCAAAGATAGTTATCCATGTCAGTGCTAACAATGTACACCTTCACCAGTCTGAGCTTACTAAGAGTAACTTTGTAAAGGTGTTTAAATTAACGAAGGCGATGCTGTAATATGCTCTGGCCCCCTCCCAATGTGGTATACTGATGTAGCTTACAGCAGGTTATGGTCGCTGAACTGCTGGTTGTCCAGGTGGTGCTCTGAAAGCTGTGTGGGCTTTATAGATAATTGGAATAGTTTTGAGGGCAAGGCTGGCCTGTTAGGGTGGGACAATATCCATCCCACTCAAGAAGGTGCTGCTCTCATTTCTTACTCATAATCTCAGAACAAGCCTAGTTAACTTCTGACAATCCAGAGCCAAGGCCAGGGAGCAGACGAACAGGCTAAACTGATTGTCTGCTAGCTGCACAGAGTCGTCACTCAGGTTCCACTATATTGAGACTGTGTCTGTTTCTCGAGCTATAAAAAAAGTAGAAATACTTGGCGAATTCATTTTAGTAACCAAATTAACATACAATTCGATCATACTGAATGTACAGTCACTGCCAACACTTTTAATCTTAAGGTAGGATTATTAAATATCAGATCTCTTACATTTCAAGTAATAATTGGTTCTGAACTTATTACTGATCAGGAGTTTAATGTACTGTGTTTAACAGAAACATTGATGAAATCAAATTGATTATAAAATACTACTATTGACCGATAAAGCATTGAATGGTCTCGCACCACAGTATCTGAGCAAATTTCTGGTCCTTTATGACCCCCGCCATGCCTACTTCGATCAAAAGTTGCAGGTTATCTGTTGGTGTCTCAAATGGTGAAGGCTACACTGGGGGTAGAGCCTTTTCTTACAAAGCCCCACAGTTATGGAACAGCCTTCCAAGTAGCATTCAGGACTTGGACAGTCTCAGTGTTTAAGTCAAGGCTGAAAACGTCTCTGATTAGTGAAGCCTTTTTGTTAAGAACTTTTTAATAGGTAAAGGAATAGATCTGGGAGGTCCTCAGACATAGTGTTTGGTAAACTGGGATGTTGCCCCCCCCCACCCCCACCCACACACACTCATGCATTCACTCAGGTTTGTTGACAGTGGAGTGGCTGGCTGCTTTATGTCCCAGGGCTCCCTCGTGTCTGTGTTACCTTCTGTCCCTCCCTTTTAGTGATGCTGTCATAGTTAGTCTTGCCAGAGTTCCCGCTTGCACTCGGCGCACAATGTATTCTGTTCTTAACCATTAGGTGACAATGGGCATACCCAACAACCTGTGTTATCTCTCTGCCTCTCTCTCCCTCTCCCTGTCTCTCTCTCTCTCTCTCTCTCTCTCTCTGTTGAGTTACACGTGAATCCTGAGATACCAGTGATGCTGGCCTCTCCTGCTCTTTGGGCCTGCCTGATACATCCTGATGACCTACCTCTGGCTGGAATATCAGCACATCACTCCTGTGGAGGATGGCCCCATATGGACAGTCGAAAGATACATTTAGAAGATGGCTCTGGACACTTACAGTTTTGCTACAATGGTTTAGGAGTACAATTGACATCATAACTTTAGGACTGCAGTTGCCATGAAGAATTTTGCACTCAAGTCTCCATCAAGTAACAGTTGATAGCTTCAACAAAATAGACTTCATGTTAAAACTATAATGAAGTTCCTGGTTACTCAATTGTACTCTGTGACTATATAGGACACAGTTTTAGAAGCAAGTTATTTAGAATCATGCTATTTGTTATCACCAAATGAGGATGGGTTTCTTTTTGAGTCTTGTTCCTCTCAACGTTTCTTCCTCAGGTCGTCTGAGGGAGTTTTTCCTTGCCATATTTGCCTCAGGCTTGCTCATTAGGGATAAATAAATTTATTAGGGATAAAATTAGTTCATATGTTTAAAGTCTTTATTTTTCTGTAAAGCTGCTTTGTGACAATTCATGTTGTTAAAAGCATTCTACAAATAAACTGACTTGACTTTACAGCAATCACTTGTAATCACTCATTTTATACTTGTCACACCTGCACCTGTGAGCACTCAAGACTCCTGTTTCCCACAGTGCACAGTGGCCTACAAACATGGCCACCACACAGAGTACAGCCCCCCAGTACACACCTCACCATTCACCGTCTCCCAAATACTGATAATGCACACCTATTCACAATCACAGCTGACAGTACAAAAGGACTCGCAGTTCACACCATCATTGCAAAGTAATGCTCAGTGTTGTTGTACTTGACTTTACCAAGCCTTCACAGTGTTCATAGTGCTATCTGGTTTGACTTTGTTTGTGTTTTGGACTTTGCCTTTGATTTTGCCTCTAAGATTCTGCTTGTGCCTTGCCTGATCATAGCCTGTTTTTGGACTATGCCTTTTGCTTCATGATTCAGATCTGTTTGCTAGTGTGCTCTGAATAAACACACTGTTCTGCTTCTGTCTGACAACACTATGATACTACATTATACACCAAATGTGTAAAAATAATCTGAGCTCTTGAAGCATAACAGCAATAAAATCCAGGAACCCCCCTTTTTTCTTGATATATTAATGAGAAATGAATCATTACGTTGAAAATCACAGATTATTTTGAACCATCACTTATAGAATTACGTTAAGCTTGGCATCGATGCAGACAAGGTACTGAAAATCTGTTGATGTATTCATATTCTTTTAACTTCAATATTAATATTCCATAAAGCTTGTAAAAAACCTATTTACCCTAAATCAGAAAAAAGTTGGGATGCAAATTAAAAAAAAAGACAAATACAAAAGAAAGTAGTGATTTCTAAATTTACTTTGACTTGTATTTTATTGCAGATAGTATGAACCCAAGATATTACATATTTTGTATGGTCACCTCTATTTCATTTGTTAATATACTTCCATTCCTGCATTTCAGGCCTGCAACACATTCCAAATAAATAAATAAAAATAAAATTTAGACGGTGGGAGTGTAGGGCTAGTAATGAGATTAAACCGTTAAATAATGATGTGATTTGAAACAGGTGATGTCAACAGGTGATTTATAATCATGATTTGGCACAAAATCAGTATCCAGGAAAATCCTAGTCTTTGAGGAGCAAAGATGGGTTGAGGATCTCCAGTGTTCCTCAAAGATAGACATGAAGGGATTTGGATAATTCACCCTATACAGTGTATGATATCATTAAACAAGTCAAGGAATCTGGAGCAATTTTGGTGCATATAGGGAAAGGGTGCAAGCCTAAACTGAACACCCATCATCTCCAATCCTTCAGATGGCATTGCATCAGGAACTGTCATTCATCTCTAGCTGATATAACCGCATAGGCTTGGGATTACTTTGTCAAACACTACAGTATGTAGTTACATCCACAAATGACAGTTAAAACTTTACTGTGCAAAAAAGAAGCCTTATGTTCACTGTGTCCAGAACTGCTGTCAACTTCTTTGGGCTCGTAGGCATCTGGCATGGACCATCAGACAGTGGAAACGTGTATTGTAGTCATGTGAATCAATATTCCAGGACTGTTTTTTTTTTTTGTAAGAAATGGATGCTGTGTGCTTCAGACCAAAGACAAAATGGACCATCCAGACTTTTACCAGCAACAAGTCCAAATTCCAGGGTCTGTTATGGAATTGGGTTGTCAGTGCCCTTGGCAAACTTGATAGCAGTATTAATGCAGAAAAGTAAATTGAGATTTTGGAGCAACACATGCTGCTTTCAAGATGACATCTTTTCCAGGGATGTTTCAGCAAGACAGTGCAAAACCACATTCTGCACACAAAAAGCATGGTTGTAGAAGAAGAGGGTGCCTGTCCCTTCTGTCCCCAATAGAGAATGTGTGGAGAATTTTGAAATGAACAAATATGACAACAGTGACCCTGTACTGTTGCATATATTAAGACCTGTTTGCAGGAAGAATGGGACAAAATAACACCTAAAACGTTTCATCCCTTGGTGTCTTCAGTTCCTAAACATGTTTTAAGTGTTGTGAGAAGGAATGGCAACATTATAAAGTGGTAAATGCTTTACTGTCCCAACTTTTTTTAAATGTATTCCAAAAACAAAAATTAAAATGAGGGTGGTACAGTGGTTAGCACTGTCACCTCACAGCAAGAAGGTCCTGGGTTCAAGCCCAGTGACCTTTCTGTGTGGAGTTTGCATGTTCTCCCCGTGTCTGCGTGGATTTCCTCCAGGTGCTCCAGTTTCCCCCACAATCCAAAGACATGCAGGTTAGGCTAACTGGAGGCTCTAAACTGACTGTAGGTGTGAATTGTTGCTTGTTTCTATGTGTCAACCCTGCAATGATCTGGTGACTTGCCCAGGGTGTACCCAACCTCTCACCCATAGTCAGCTGGGATAGGCTCCAGCTCACCCATGACCCTGCACAGAATAATGGATAATGGATGGAAAAATTAAAACGTGTTTATTTTTTGGAAAAAAACAAAACAAAAACCCCAATAAACTTCATGAGGTAAAACATCAAATAATGTCCTGTTGTATTGTTTTGAGTTCAATACAGGTGAAAGATTAATTACAAATAATTGTTTTCAGTTTTATTTTCAATTTCAACATACCATCCTACCTTATTCTGATTTGGAGTTATACAATGTAAATTTTGTAATACAAGATTCAAGATGTTTACTTGTCATATACACAATAACAGACACAGCGGTTTATTATTGGGTAATGAAATTCTTATTTTGCAACTGCCCGATCAAACTAATGCTTACCAATATAAAATATATATATAAAATACGAAATATAAAATATAAAGTGCATATGGAATGCAAAATATAAAAAGTAGAATGAAAAACTGAAGATAACATTTAAAAAAAAGAGGCAAACAAACAATGTGCAAACATAGAGGTAGATATACTGTGCAATGTCTTGTGCAAAATTGCTAATATAGAGGTAGATGGTGATTATAATCCGTGGTTCAAAAGCCTGATGGAAATATAGAGGTAGATGGTGATTATAATCTGTGGTTCAAAAGCCTGATGGCCTGGGGGTAAAAACTGTTTGTCAGTCTAGTAGTCCTTGCTTTCACACTCCTGTAGCATCTGCCAGATGGTAGGAGTGTCAATAGTCTGTGTTGTGGGTATGTTTAGTCCCTGATGATGCTCTGTGCCCTTTTTGTGACCCGGGTGTTGTAAATGTCCTGTAGTGGGGGGAGGACAGCTCCACAGATGAACTGTGCCATTTTAATGACACGCTGGAGAGCCTTTCTGTCCTGAGTTGTGCAGTTCCCGTACCACACAGTGATGGAATTTGTCAGGACACTCTCCACTGTGCACCTGTAGATGGTGCAGTATTCTATTGCAAAAAAGATGCTGTAAAAATTATAGCAATTGTTTTCTTAAGTGGAAGAAAAGGAAATTTATTATAGCAGTTATGCAACTGACTCAACAGTCCCTACAACAGTCCTGTAAAAATACAATACAGTAGTGTCATTTTAGAGGTATCATTTCAGTTATTATCTTCTTTTTTTAAACATAACATAAAAAAGTGATTTCTGACAATTGACTTTTGGTTGCTATCCCAAATGTATGGAAACTTAATTGAAGTATAAGTTTGATACAACTCACAAATGACAGAAAAGCAAGACTGAATATTTAGTTCTCTAAAACATGCCCAAATGCAAAAGCACGGATTTACCACTTTCTGTAAGGGAACAAGGATAGGGTGATTACAGTTTACATTTTGCAGATGTTTTGGATAGCATGTGTAAGCTCTCAAAGGGAAGTGCTGGAAACAGGCTTGGGAGGCAGTAGTAAGGTGCAGAAAAAATATCTATCTATCTATCTATCTATCTATCTATCTATCTATCTATCTATCTATCTATCTATCTATCTATCTATCTATCTATCTATCTATGAATGAATGAATGAATGAATGAATGAATGATGGTGTATCTGTTTGTTTGCTCTCAGTGCTGGGTCAGCCCACTAGGGTGTTAAGTGCAGGCTTGGTGGCTTACTCTTGCTTGCTGGAGCATCTCTGGGGTGTCCAAGGGAGTTGCTGGCCACAGCATGCAGGAGGCTCTCTTTCCCTCTGTCTGGAAATGCAGGATTCAGATATTAACATAATCTGTACTGCGTGAGTGAGCTTACTTGCTTGTGAGCTGTTACATCACCTTTTTATACTCCCTTGGTGCCTTAGATCATTAGTGCACTTCAGCTGAGCAGAGTCAGTGGGGCCTGTTCTCTGGCCATGTGTGCACTGTTAGTCCATTATTTCAGTGGGGCTGAAATACCATGACAGAGAGTAGCAAGGTGGGTGGGCACTGTCTGTTCAGCAAAACCGGAGTGGCACGATGAGGAGTGTTTGTTTGAGGGCGTGTGTCAGCGGTACATTGCCACAGTCCCCCCTCTCAGCACTGAGCCTGTAGTGATGGGATTGGGCCAGAAGCACAAAATGTCCATTATTATGCAGTTTGGGCATTACAGTCTTTAAATCCACATGATTAAGTCTCCTGCTACAATCACAGCTCCCTCTGGACATGCATTCAGCTGGCTATTAATGGGATCATGAAGCTCCTCCAGAGCTAACTTAGCATTAGCCTGTAGTGGAATGTAAGCAGTAAAACCCAGACATAGTAAAACATTAAAAAAAAATGCAACCTCTTAGATGGTGTTGTAAGAGGCCTTTGGAGATGAAAATCAAGTGTTTGCAAAAAAAAATTGTTTTTGTAAGGTTTTATGGGCATGTTGTAATCTTACAACGTTGGGTGAAGTGGGTAGCAGAATTTCCTGTAGGCTATTTGTACTCATTGTCTGAACATAAAGGTACAAATGTTTGTACCTCAGTAAAAAAAAAAACAAACTAAGGGTTCATTTGCATGGTTGATTGCTTATTACTTGGCCCCAGAACAGTATATAACATGAATAAAATATCAACATTAGTCATATTTTTATGAATAGCGATTTTATTTTAAAACAATAACTAAATAAAAAACAGGAACATGTGCAAGGCAAGCATGTGCATGGATGTAAGGAGTAGTGCAGTGATCATTTACAGTGATAGTTCCAGAAACAGTCTTTGTCCTCCAAAAAGCAAAGACGAACATCACACTTGCGGCACTGTGTGTTGGTGTACCCTTTGGGGCAATGTCTGCAGCGCTCTCTCTTAGTCTTCATTGGGAAATGTCCAATGAGGTCCTTGCGTGCATCCAGTGGTGGGTGTGCACATGATCTCTTTGGTGGGATGCTGTTTGGACTCCCATCACCCGAGGATGGTCTCTTCTGTGCATTCAGAGGGCTGCTTGTTGTCACCGTCCATGTGTCTGGGCTAACAGAAGATGGTTGTCCCCTCTTTGGAGTTTTGACTGTGTCCACCAGAATGAGAGAGGATGCTAGCTGTGCCTGGAAAAGTCTCATGATCAGTGTCTCTTTCTTAGAGATCTTGAGAGCTTGGCAGTCCCGCTTGTAGAGGAGCCAGGCGTTGACCACAGCAAGGGTGATGGTGTGCCAAAAGAAGTACATGTACCAGTGGCGGGATTTCAGGGGGAACTTATATTTGGCTGTAAATGAGTCCAACAAATCTACACCTCCCATGTATGTGTTGTAGGTACACACAATGTAAGGCCTTTCAACTTCAAAGTAGGTCTTGTTGGCTTTGTCCCAGCATTGAACCTTCTGCACTGGTTCTGTTCCAGCAAAGGATGACACAAGTTATGTATGTTCCAAGATGGCGGCGTGCACACACGCAGCGTCTCCTCTCTGTCCTGACAGAATGGTGTTTTCATGTTTGTGTTTTAAAACAGTGTGTATCTGTTCATCTTTGTCGCGTCCATCAGTCTCAAGGCGTATATACTCCCGTGAGTTTCTGCTCGACATCCGCAGAACTATATTCACGGATATAAATCCAGCGGACGCGGAAGTGCTATGTGGCTACGGTTTGCTCCGGAGGCCTGCTCAATCACCAACCCCCACTCCTGCATCCAGCCCACAGTGGAAGCGCCACAGGCGGAACATGCAGAAGCAGAAGAGAGGCAAGCATGGAGGTATCCAAGCTAGGCTAGCGGCTAGCCCTCACCGGCCGGCTATCCCTACCATCACTCTGGTCAACATACGCTCACTGGACAACAAGCTGGATTATGTCTGCCTGCTCTACTCATCTTTTAAGTCTGTGAGTGAGTGCTGTGTCCTTGTGTTTGTGGAAACATGGCTTAATGACAGCGTCCCGGACTATGCCATTCAGCTAGCCCAGCTAACATGCTACTGGTCAGACAGAGCACTAGTCGAGGGGGGGAGACTCGCGGCGGAGGACTGTGTGTTTACATCAGTGATGCCTGGTGCCGTGATGCTGTTGTGGTCTGCAAACACTGCTCACCACTGGTGGAGTTTATGATTATTAAGTGCCAGCCATTCTACCTGCCAAGGGAATTTACAGCCATATTGCTGGTAGCAATATACATCCCTCCTGGCTCCAATAACAACAGGAGTGAAGCACTGAATGAACTCTATCAGCATATCAGTGAGCAGCAGACAGCCCACCCAGATGCTTTCCTCATCCTGGCTGGGGATTTCAATCATGCAAACCCCAAGAGCGTGTTTCCAAAACTCTATGGTCATATCAACTTTCCCACACGTGGAAACAATACTCTGGACAATGTTTACCCCAAGCATAAAGACGCCTACAAAGCCCTCCTCCTCCCCCACCTTGGGGCCTCAGATCACTCCACTGTTATGCTAATGCCAGCATACAGGCCGCTGGTTAAAGTCACCAAACCAGCTACAAAACAGATACGTATGTGGCCAGAGGGGTCCTCAGAGGCACTCCAGGACTGTTTTTCCACCACTGACTGCAGCATGTTCAGACAGGCGGCCACCTACAGCAACATCACAGGTCTCCAGGAGTACACGGAGACCATCACTGCCTACATGAGGAAGTGCATGGACGACATTACGGTCACCAGAACCATCTCTATTCGGGTCAATCAGAAGCCATGGCTGACAGGGGAAGTCCACAGGCTCCTGTGGGCTCGGAACGCCGCTTTCAGAGCTGGGGACGAGGTGGGCCTGAGGACAGCTAGGGCCAATCTGTCACAAGGCATCAGGGTGGCCAAAAGACAGTATTCCAGGTACATTGCTGACCATTTCAACGACAGCAGAGACACCAGGAACCTGTGGCGGGGGATTCAGACCATCACAGACTACAAGCCCTCGCCGCAGACCTGTGACAACTCATCGTCTCTGCTGAATCAGTTGAACAACTTCTTCGCTCGCTTTGAGGCAAACAACAGCGCCACGGCACAGAAGACCCCACCACCTCCCGGTGACCAGGTGTTGACGCTGTCCCCAGACAGCATGAGGAGAGCTCTCAGGACAACAAATGCATGAAAAGCCCCGGGTCCTGATAACATTCCTGGTCGTGTCCTGAGAGACTGTGCCAAGGAGCTCACAAATGTCTTTACAGACATCTTCAACATCTCATTGAGCCAGGCTATTGTCCCCATGTGCCTCAAAACCACCACCATCATCCCAGTCCCGAAGAAGCCGTCTCCCTCCTGCTTCAATGACTACCGCCCTGTTGCACTCACTCCCATCCTCATGAAGTGCTTCGAGCGGTTAGTCATGCGGCATATCAAGTCTGCCCTCCCCCCCGCCCTGGACCCTTTCCAGTTTGCATATCAGTCCAACCGTTCGACCGATGACGCCATCTCCACTGCCCTCCACTCAGCCCTCACCCACCTGGAGACAAAAGACTCATATGTCAGAATGCTGTTCATAGACTTTAGCTCAGCATTCAACACAATCATTCCTCAGCAGCTCATTCATAAACTGGACCAGCTGGGACTCAACACCTCCCTGTGCAACTGGCTGCTGGACTTCCTGATGGGGAGACCACAGTCTATACAGGTCGACAGCAACTCCTCCAGCACCATCACATTGAACATGGGGGCCCCCCAAGGATGTGTGCTAAGCCCCCTCCTCTTCACTCTGCTGACCCACGACTGCACACCAACATCCAACTCTAATCTCTTCATTAAGTTTGTGGATGACACAACTGTGGTGGGTCTCATCAACAATGGCGATGAGACAATCTACAGGAGTGAGGTGAGTCCCTTGGCCATGTGGTGCAAGGACAACAATCTCCGTCTGAATGTGGAGAAGACAAAGAAGATTGTTGTGGACTTCAGGAGAGAGCACACCCAGCATGCTCCACTATCTATCGACGGTGCTGCAGTGGAGAGGGTGAGCAGCACCAAGTTTCTGGGTGTGCACGTCTCTGAAGACGTGTCCTGGAGCAACACCACCGCATCACTGGCCAAAAAAGCCCAACAGTGTCTGTACTTCCTCCGCAAACTGAGGAGAGCAAGAGCCCCAGCCCCCATCATGCACACATTCTACAGAGGCACCATCGAGAACGTCCTGACCAGCTGCATCACTGTGTGGTACGGCACCTGCACCGTGTCCTGCTGCAAGTCTCTGCAGCGCATCGTGAGAGCAGCTGAGAGGATCATTGGTGTCTCTCTCCCTTCTCTAATGGATATTTATAACTCCCGTCTCACCCGCAAAGCCATCAGGATTGCAGGTGACCCCACCCACCCATCTCACAGCCTGTTCAGTCTGCTGCCATCAGGGAGGAGACTGCAGAGTCTCCGGGCCAAAACCAGCAGGCTCAAGAACAGTTTCTTTCACCAGGCGGTCAGGAGGCTAAACTCCCTCCCTGTTCTGCCCCTCCTCCCCCCTCTGCCCCCTGCCACAGATTCTGCTTGCACACCCCCCTGCCCCCCCTTCAGCATCTGACATGTCATCCTCACAGTTCCCCTCCCCAAACACAAACACACACACACACACACACACACACACACACACACACACACACACACACACACACACACACACACACACATCCATACATCTCATCGTTCATTAACACACTGAACTCAGGGACCGCACATCTCACTTTACCTCGCTCATTTGCACTATTCTGCACTACCTCACCTTAACAGCTGCTAGTTTGTTTATACTGCTTATTTTCATGTTTACCTGCTATACCTCAAGTGCCCTTGACTGTTTGTTTATTTGCACCAATTTACATGTGTGTATATATATATATATATATATATATATATATATATATATATATATATATATATATATGTGTGTGTGTATGTATGTATGTATATATGAGTGTTTAGTCTACGTCTAGTTCTTATCTAGGGTGTTTATATTGTTTGAGTGTTTAGTCAGTCTAGTTCTTATCTAGTGCTTATACTGTTTATATTGTCTGTTTATATTGTCTGTTTATGAGTGTTTAGTCTTTGTCTAGTTCTTATCTAGTGCTTACACTGTTTATATTGTCTGAGTGTTTAGTCTATGTCTTGTTCTTATCTAGTGTTTATACTGTTTATATTGTTTGTCTGAGTGTTTAGTCTATGTCTAGTTCTTATCTAGAGTGTTTGTACTGTTTATATATACTGTTATATATTATACTGTTTATATCAAGCTCTTATCATCCTCAAGGTTGCAGTTGGGTAGGCGCACCTGCCTGGCTGTTCCCACATAATGGATTCCACGATCGAGGAGCTTTCCTATCAGTGGCACAGAGGTGAAGTAGTTGTCTGCATAGATTTTGTAATTCTGCAACATCGGGTCTTTTAGACTACACTTAGCCAGGTATGTTGTAAACTTACAACATGGCTATTTTGACTACCACACTTTCCCAGTGTTGTAAAATTACAACAAATATACAACATGCTCTAATTTACATTTGAGGCATGTATTTCACAATAACCACATATGTACATGTTCTAGTCAGTGTAATGATCACCAAAAAAAAATATTAAAGGCATTTTACTTACTTAAATCTGACAAATCCAGTCCAATGAAACAAAGTGTTGTTGCTCGGCCAAAGTTTTGCAGCTTGTGAAAGTTCAGGACCTGTGGGCTGGACTTATATACAAATGTCCTATCCAATACCACCGTGAGACTGAACAATAGGACTCAATGACTATGTTAATGTGAAAAAAAACCAAAAAAAACCAAAACATTTATACATTTTTTTAGAAAAAATAAAAATGTTATAATTCTGCAACGTCGGGTCTTACCTGTTAAGATGGCAGTAAACTCTCTCGGCATGTAGAAAGTTCTGCATTTCAAAGCCAGATATTCAATGTCAGAGGAGCAATGTGACCTAATAATGTTTGTAGATGTACACCAGTGATTATTAATGTATATGCACACTCCTTCACCACAGACTCTTAGCAGAGTCATCAGTTCTGTCTGCTCAGTAAACAGAGTGGCCCACTAGCTCAATAGCTGCGTTGGAGATGGCGCTATCCAGCCAAGTCTCTGTGATTACCATTACACAGCCATCCATGCTGTGAGCGGTAATCCTCATTCCGCTGGGCTTTTCAGCATGCAGGATCTCCAATGGGACAGAGTACAGGCTTTCGGAGGTACTGTATAATCCTGACATTGATCTCCAATTTTAAGCAGTTCGGCTCATCCATAATATAGCCATCCACCAAGTGGTTGAACATAATGAACAAGTTAAACTTAATACACATACCCCCCCCCAAAAAAAAAACACTGCTATATAACTGAGAGCTCTGAGCTGCTGCATCTGTCCATGCCACCATCTTAGTTGACTGGGCCTACTATTTCCACCATGGTGTAGGGACATTGCCAACATGCCAGGAACTTGCAGTTAGTACCAGGGAGGAGAAGGAGCACATGGTCACCAGGACTGATTTCCCTGGGCTAGGTGGGGCAGGTGTAGATGCAGCGTTGTTCAGCTTGGGCCACCTGTAGGTACTCCTTCACAATGGGCATGACTTTATTAATCTGGGACTCCATGTTTTGAACAAACTCAACCACTGACCTGTAAGGTGATGGCTGCCCCTCCCAGGCCTTTCTAGTCAGAGAGGTCTTTTGGGATTCCCACCCAGCTGAAGAGAAGGACCAGGTCTCGGGCAATGTTCTTTGAGGTTGCTTTTCAGAGGTGGATAGCCTTGGGATACCGCGTCGCATAGTCCACCAGGACCAGCATGTGTTCTTGATCCCAGGTGCAATTGGGTAGTGGACCTACCAGGTCCATGCCCACCCACTCAAATGGCACATTGATGATGGGCAGTGGGATAATGGGGGCAGCTGCTGGATTACATGGGGATGTCTGTTGAGGATCATGGAGAGGAGTGATGACTGCCGGTGTCAGCTGTCAAAGTTCTTGGATGGCAGCATGGAGGCCTCTTGCAATCTCCTGGGACAGCTGGCTCTGCTGGAGACTGGCCTCAAAGAGATGCTGGACGATGGATGTCAGGTTTGGGGACCCTCTGGCCAGCTCTGTTTCCAGCCCCTGCATTCTTCACCAGTGTAACCTCTCACAGGGCAGTGCTGAAAACAGGCTTGGGAGGCCCAGTAGTAAGGTGCAGAAAAAAGTGCTCTTTATTTATTTTTTTAAGTGAGATGGTGGTGGTGGGGTGTGTGTGTGTGTGTGTGTGTGTGTGTGTGTGTGTGTGTGTGTGTGTGTGTGTGTGTGTGTTTTCTCAGTGCTGGGTTGGCATGAAGTGCAGGCTAGGTGGCTGGCTCTTGCTCACTGGAGTGTCTCTAGAGTGTCCGAGAGAATCACTGGCTACAGCATGTAGGATGCTCTCATTCCCACTGTCTGGAACTGCAAAATTCAAGTGTTAACATAGTCTGTATTGCAAGAGTGAGCTTACTTGCTTGTGAGTGGTAGCATCACCTTTTTATACTCCCTCAGCACCTCATGGAGGGTAGATCATTAGTGTGCTCCAGCTGATCAGAGTCAGCAGGTCCTGCCCTCCAGCCATGTGTGCGCTGTTGGTTGAAAACATTAGTGGTGCTGAAATGCCATAGCAGAGCATGGCAAGGTGGTGGGTGTGATCCTTTAGCACCACCAGAGTGTCATGATGAGGAGCACTTGCTTGTTTGAAGTTGCGTGCCACCAATACATCGCCATGCAGTCCAAACAATTAATTTCTGCACAATGACATCCTGAATACTGGATCTCATTCCAAATGTATTTCCAAGAACATAAGAAAATGGATCATAGTTTAGTCATCATCTTTGTCCAGATCTTTCATCATGATTCTTAAAATGCAATCTGTGGCCCAATCCCAATTCACCCCATTTGGCCCAGTCCATAGTTTTGGAGTGCCTTTGACTGGGTAGTGAACCTTTAAAACAGAGCTACAAGGGGTAGGGGTTGAAATCTTTATTAAGGAAATGGGAACTCTACTCATTATGTCATCACTAGCATATGTAATAAATGACTAATGAGGCGTTCCCATTCCTGAGGGTTTTTTTTAAACAAACAGGAAGGAACATACAAAAACTCATAGATGTTATATAAATAGTCTATAAATCAATATAAACATTATCAAAATAAAGAAAAAATAAATATGAGGATTTATGTATAAAAACATATGTACATATAAAAAAGCAGTCATTTCTAAATCACTCAGCATGCAGGGGTGCCAATAATAGTGATGTATTTTTGTTGAAAATAATTATTTCTTGATAAGGTATTTGTTTTTCTCTGAATAAATTCATTTAAAAGTTGGATTTTTCTCATTTTTTCAGTGCGAGATGAAGCTACTTCACCCTTTTTGCTAATCTTTGCAAGTGGTGCCAATAATTGTGGAGGGCACGGTACAAGAACAAAAGAAAGAGTAGCAAAAGTTTCAAAAACAAGGGGCATAAATCAAAAGATGAAACATATATCTTCACATATATTTCTTGCTATTTTACTAGAATACATTTTTAAGTGATGAGAGAAATAATTTGAAATTAATTAAAATTAATTATAAACCAAATTAAGGTTTCTGGACAGTGGTTTCCACAAAGGTTTTATTTATTTTTTTTTTTTGGCTGGTTTGTGACATTTCTTCCTGTGACATAGTTCCTGTTTTCAAATTGTTTACCATGAGTCTCTTATCAGTGTCAGCATTTAAACTACAACATTTGTTTGGGGTTTTTTTTATCAATGATTTTCCCATCATTGTTTTCATTTTTCCCTATGAATGCCTTTTTTTCCCCATCCAAAGACTGCAAGCAGAGGCCATCCATATCGGACTTGCTTTAATATCAATAAATCTTCAACGAAGGTACTGTACATAAATAATTTACCAATCAGGTTATGGTTGCTGACCTGCTGGATGTCCAGGTGGTGATTGGAAAACAATGTGGGTTTTATACATAATAGACCCCTTGCACTGACATCACATTTATGTTAGCAGCTGTTACTACCCTTGTCCTGGGGAACAGGCGAACTTTGTTTACATACTGTTCACATACTGAAGGCAAGCAATATTGATGTCAGATGCCTGTAGTTCAAAGAAAGCTACAGCTAAAAAAAATTTTTACGACCGGATTACTTGGATAGTCTAAGTCAGAAAGAAGCAAAGGATAGAAATGTGCAGAAATGAGACTTTATTAGTGGTTATGATCCATAAAAAGTTCCTCAAAATGTCTGGAACAATGATGTAGATTTCTGGCCTAGCGTTACCTACATAGATGTTGGAATGTACCTTCTCACTGCATTTTCTCTGTTTTAATTTAAAAAAACAACAACAACCTTACCATTTACTGGAAGAGAAGAGCAGGGTGGATTGAGAATCAAGTGGCTGAGGCTTGTTTACACTTGACACTAAAACTTGTAACGTCCTAGCAACCATTGCAATGATGCATACAAAAAGCCTAAAAATGCCTACTTACCCAGGCAAAAATGATACAGGATTTATCTTATAGTCTTGATCCTCAGATCTTTAACCCAACCACAGATAAAAAGTTGTAGGCCTCCATGCTCTTCCAGGTTTTCATTTGTTTGTCCATGGAGAACAATGTCTGCAGCACCAAGTAGTTTGAGATGTCAGGAAACTCAATGGATGGATGATTTTCCAACTCACAGGAAAAATCCTTCTTTGATAATGTGTAAAGATCTATTCCATTGCAAAGAGCAACTTTATGAAGGTATCTTGACTGTGCATTGGCCTCTAAGGCCCCCGTCAGACTTATTTGGAATTAGCAGGAATCAAGCAGAACCAGCCGGAATGAAAAATTTTTCAAAATTCTTGCCACATTCGGGTGGGAATTTCAAAATGACCAACATTCTTACAGCTTTGTAAGAATGCCGTTCAAATACTTAGAATGAGCTTCGAACCCGCCTCGAATGATTCTTGCACATTCCGGGTGTATTAGCTTTTGAATGCAGTTCAAATGTAGTTGGAACACAGTAGGAATACATAGAATGCTCTTAGAATGCAGTAAGAATATTAAGAATGCACTTCAAATGCCGTACGAGTGTGGTTTGATTGCTGCCCGAATACCACCCGAAGTCTGGTTGGAAGGTGCCTCGAATGCTGTACGAATTCACCTCAAATGCAGTCAGAATGCTCCCGGAACAGCTGCCAAATATGTTTCGAACATCTAAGAATTCAAAGAGAATGCAGCTCGGATACTTAGAATGTACTTCGAATATCCCGGAATATACGAAGAATTTTCATTACGACAGCATTCTGGCTCATTCCGCCTCTAGTGTGATTACCCTATAAGCTGTGAAAACAGTTAGAGACGGTTTCACTAGCTCTTTACATAATGGCAGCCCAAATCGTTTTGCCTGACCACCACTTCATTCAATTGAAATAAACTCACAAGCAAAGGTCATGTGACTGAATACAACCTATATTCTATTCCAGGTTAATCACTCACAAAGAATGACTGAAAAATCTTTAACTCTGTGGACTGTCAGTGAAAAAAAAATGACAAGATCATGGCTGCACACTCCAACTGTATGGCAGGCCTTGGAGGGAGCTGTTCTCACATAGCATCATTATTGTTGGCTATCAAAGCTAGAGTGAAACAAAAGGATTCACTGACAGTTACAGATAAAAAGGTGCACTGGGTTCTTCCTACTGCTGTGAAAAAAAATCTTCTACTCTTGGATCAGATATATTTCCTTTCTAAAGAAATGCCCAATTCAAGTTCCTAAGCCACAATCACAAGTTCAGGACAAGGTTCCAGGGAGATGGTAATACCTTTTATCTTTTTCTCCATTTGAACAATTGAAACAACCAAAAACAGCACAAAAATGAACAATATTTAAGACAGATTAAGCCTTGCATACAGGAAAGATGGTGTCTAATTGTCCCCCAGGAGAAATTATCATGTGAAGTGTGACATCATGCACAAGGGGTCTGTAGGAGTAGTTTTGAGGGCAAGGCTGGCCTGTTAGGGTGGAGAAGTATCCATCCCACTTGAGAAGGTACTGCTTTCATTTCTTGCAGCACAGCTGCCTGTCTCAGAACAGGCATAGTTAGCTTGTGACAATCCAGAGCCAAGGTCAGGGAACAGACAAACAAGCTAAACCAACTGTCTGCTAGCTGCACAGAGTTGTCCCTCATTTTCCACTATTGAGACTGTGTCTGTTCCCCGAGCTATACAAAAATATAGAAATAGGGTTTGTTCTAGTGACCTAATTAACATAAAATCAGAACATACTGATCCCCTGCCAGCATCTTTGATCTAAAGTTAGGACTATTAAACATTCGATCTCTTACATCTTGTCATGTCCACGTGCACTCTGAGTGTGCAGCGCATGCAGAAGACTACCACGTACAGCGCACACAGCAAGGACTAATTACTATACACCTATTCCTGATGAGAGCGCCGCAAGGACTAATTACCATACACCTATTCCTGATTAGAGCGCAATCGCAGTGCATGCTTTTAAGGAATCTGCAAGCTCACAAACTTTGCAAAGTATACGTGCAGTATCTAGCATCTCATGTTAGTGAGCCTTGTATCTCTATCTTGCTTCTCTGGTTTTGATTTTGTTTTGTTTATTTGGACTCTGCCTTCCTCGTTACCTCTGATACACTGTTTGTGCCACGTATGAACCTTGCCTGTTTCAAGACCCTGCCTTTGTCTCACGTTTTTGATATTAGACCTCTTATGTCTAAAGCACCAATTGTTAATGAACTTAATACTGATCAGGAGTTTAATGTACTGTGTATAACAGAAATGTGGATTAAACTAAATGAGTATGTAGCATGAAATGAAGCTATTCCTCCAGATTGCAAAAATATACACCAGCCCCGTGTAACTGGCAGGAGATGAGGTGTTGCAATTATTTATGATTGTCTAGGCATGACACAAAAACATGGTTATAAATTCAATGCATTTGAAGTTCTTTATTAGAGTTGAGCCAGATACTCGGCTGAAACTAGTATCCTGTACAGATAAAGCACTTTTGCCAAGTACGAGTATTATACGAGTCAATATCTGTGCTCGGACTGAATGAAAATCCTCACACAGCATCACAGCGCCCCTCCCCTACACACAGCGCCCCTCCCCTACACACATTGCTCTGCTCACTCACACAGAGAACAGCTCTCTGTCTCTTTCCGTTAACGTTTCGGGTTTCTTCAGCTTCAAGTTTGTTTTTATTTCAGTTTGTACTTACTTATAACCAGTAGAGTTCTGGTAAACGTGGGTTCGTTCAGATGTGGTGCTTGGTAGAAAGCAACTCACGTTGCGTCTCTGCCTGTCAGAGATTTTTTTTTTTCGTTTTTTAACCTTTGGTTAAAAAACAGTTTTTTTAACTTCACACATTGAGTGTCTGACACTTTCTTGCTGTAATTCATGTAAAAATAAAGGTAGTAGTGGTATAAGTATTACAAATTAAGCTACACACACTCTCTCTCTCTCTCTCTCTCTCTCTCTCTCTCTGTCGGTCATCGGAGTTTTTTTTTTTTTAAACCGTCAGTTGGCTCTAACCAGTTTTATTTTACTTCACGCACTGAGTGTCTGACACTTTCTAGGTAGTAGTGGTATACAAAATATTACAAATTAAGCTACACACACACACACACACACACACACACACACACACACACACACCTGGTGTGGAAATAAAAAAAATAAAAAAGAACCAAAAAAAAAAAAAATCACACCAATCATAAAAAAATTAAAAGTTAAAAAAGAAAGTTATGCTGAGTATGAAAACTCTTGTTCATTACATTTCATTTCATAATTGCAACTGCATGTGTTGTATTCATTGTTGCAAAACTTGTTCTGTAAATAGTTCGTTTGCTATAGTGATCAAAACCATTGATCTGAAGCTCAATGCTGATGCTGTCCTGTAAATAGTTTTCTAATCAGCAATAAATATAACAATTTCTGATCAACCCATATCAATTGCATGCTTAAAATAACATACTGGTTAAAGCCCCGCCCGTTTGCTATAGTGATCAAAACCATTGATTTGAAGCTCAATGCTGATGCTGTCCTGTAAATAGTTTTCTAATCAGAAATAAATATAACAATTTCTGATCAACCCATATCAATTGCATGTTTAAAATAACAGACTGGTTAAAGCCCCGCCCGTTTCAAGACAACCAGACCCATTTCTGGGTTAAATCCCGCCCACTTCCTGGTTAGGCCCGCCCACTCTGATACAGATAATTCATATGGTTAATGGATACAGATACAGATAATGCTGTACTCGCTCATCCCTATTCTTTATACTTACCTGTGTAGCCAAAATAATAAGTCTACCCAGTGCTTTCTGATAATTATTATATTCAGAATTTATTTATAAATTTGCAGATGTAATCTCAAACCTAGTTGTTTCTTTAGACAAAGCTTTAGTTGTTGGAGACATTAATATTTACTTTGATAACCGGGAGAACCCTCTAAAAACATTGTTCATGTCCATTCTAGATTCAGTAGGGGTTAATCAGAATGTCAGTGATCCACTCATAATGGTTGTCACACTCTTGATCTAATAGTAACATTCGGATTAAATACAGAAAATGTACAGTAGTCACATTTCCACAGTCAGAAACTACCTCAGATCATTATCTCATCTCATTCGAAATACATCTTAGCACCTTGCCATGCTACTGCATCAAATGCACATTCACATTAACGACTGCACAAAGTTTTATCAGTAGTTTCCCAGAGTTATTATCTTTGATTGTGTGTTTTATTTATATATATATATATATATATATATATATATATATATATATATATATATATATATATATATATATCTCAGTGGCGGCTGGTAGTCTTTCAAACAGGGGAGGCTGGTCGGTTACGATATTTCCAGATTTTAAAAGAAAAAACACATCAATTTTACCCATACTATTGCCTCTGATCTGGCTGATTGTTGGCAGGGTCACAAACTGTGAAATAACAGGTTCTTTTGGCCCATTAGCCTACTGTCCAATATATGGTACATGATGGTGGTGTGGGGGGGGGGGTATATTTTAACATTTTATATTTTAAAATTGTGGCATGTTGTTTAAAAATTGACCTCGGCTGTGTTTTTATTTAAAAATGTTTTCCAAATTGTAGCTGTGTTTAATTCATATCCAGAAAAACATATATTCCAATATAATATACTCAGCATAAACATTTTAAATAGATTCTATATTTTTGGTCCATCCATGACATATTACCAAAGTAGCCTATTTACTGTTGTTGATGTGGGTCACTTGCTGTTAGCCAATTCACTTTCTCGTACCAGGAGAGCTGAAAGGAACGAGTATTATTCCCTACCTTTTTCACCAAGTCAATTTGAGGCGTTGGTCTACCCTGCTCTTTAATTTTAATTTTTTCCTTGAAAGGAAGACTGGCAAATGGCTTTGTCAAAATTAAATCAGCAATGCTTGGCATCCGTGCGCAGCTTTCTTGCTAGCTGACTAGCCCCCTCAAGTTCAAGTTCAGTCACTCAAATAAACAAAATTTCTGGAACTAAGATAGCAAACTTGACAACACTATATTTACACTTTATTTACAATGAAAATATATACAAACTAAAAAAGCTGGTAGAAACCGTATGTAATGAATGAAATCGAAATGTAAGCCGATCTCTTACAATACACCACAGCACTTGCGAATCCGTATGGGACTGAACTGATGTTGCCAGATACTGCTGACGTTATCCAGCCCAAAATATGTTCAAAACCCGCCAAAATGCACTTAAAACCGCCCACAATCTGGCAACACTGTACCGCTGCCTGTCTATAGTTGAAACGAGCTGTCAATCAAAGAAAATATCCGGCCGCTTTCACCAATCACTAGTCTCCTCGCGGAAACTGCCATGTCCCGCCCATGTGAGGCTCGGAGTCTGTGGGCGGGCATTTTCGCAGTATTTGTCCAATAACTGTCTTGAATTTCGATATTGAAAAGCTCATCGCTCCCAAATGCCATTGAAGTCCACTGAGGCTGGGAGTCCGTGAGACTCCGTGGGCGGGCGTTTTCGCAGTATTTGTCCAATAATCGTCTTGCATTTTGAGATTGACAAGCACAGAGCTCGCAATCCACTGAGGCTGGGCTGCATCGCGCTGTCACGAGGGGGAAAAACTCACGCACACATTAGGCGAACTGGGGAAAGTTGTAAGGGAATGATTTCGCACTGTAGTTGGGTTGAGCACATATATTTCTATGATTCTGGATCTGAAATAGCAATGTTATAAGGTCAGCTATAACATAAGCCTAGCGCAATTCATCCTACACGATGTTCGTCATTTTTAGAGGAGGCTGAGCCTCCCTCGTTGTCTTATAGCAATCGTCCGTGATATATATATGACACACACACAGTGTGTATGTATATATATATATATATATATATATATATATATATATATATATACACCAAAATGCACTATATATATATATATATATATATATATATATATATATATACACACACACACACACACACACACACACACACACACAGTGTGTGTGTCTCATCTCATCTCATTATCTCTAGCCGCTTTATCCTGTTCTACAGGGTTGCAGGCAAGCTGTAGCCTATCCCAGCTGACTACGGGTGAAAGGCGGAGTACACCCTGGACAAGTCGCCAGGTCATCACAGGGCTGACACATAGACACAGACAACCATTCACACTCACATTCACACCTACGGTCAATTTAGAGTAACCAGTTAACCTAACCTGCATGTCTTTGGACTGTGGGGGAAACCGGAGCACCCGGAGGAAACCCACGCGGACACGGGGAGAACATGCAAACTCCACACAGAAAGGCCCTCGCCGGCCACGGGGCTCGAACCCGGACCTTCTTGCTGTGAGGCGACAGTGCTAACCACTACACCACCGTGCTGCCCTCAGTGTGTGTGTGTGTGTGTGTGTGTGTGTGTGTGTATACAGTATATACAACCCCGATTCCAAAAAAGTTGGGACAAAGTACAAATTGTAAATAAAAACGGAATGCAATAATTTACAAATCTCAAAAACTGATATTGTATTCACAATAGAACATAGACAACATATCAAATGTCGGAAGTGAGACATTTTGAAATTTCATGCCAAATATTGGCTCATTTGAAATTTCATGACAGCAACACATCTCAAAAAAGTTGGGACAGGGGCAATAAGAGGCTGGAAAAGTTAAAGGTACAAAAAAGGAACAGCTGGAGGACCAAATTGCAACTCATTAGGTCAATTGGCAATAGGTCATTAACATGACTGGGTATAAAAAGAGCATCTTGGAGTGGCAGTGGCTCTCAGAAGTAAAGATGGGAAGAGGATCACCAATCCCCCTAATTCTGCACCAGCAAATAGTGGAGCAATATCAGAAAGGAGTTCAACAGTGTAAAATTGCAAAGAGTTTGAACATATCATCATCTACAGTGCATAATATCATCAAAAGATTCACAGAATCTGGAAAAATCTCTGTGCATAAGGGTCAAGGACGGAAAACCATACTGGGTGCCCGTGATCTTCGGGCCCTTAGACGGCACTGCATCACATACAGGCATGCTTCTGTATTGGAAATCACAAAATGGGCTCAGGAATATTTCCAGAGAACATTATCTGTGAACACAATTCACTGTGCCATCCGCCGTTGCCAGCTAAAACTCTATAGTTCAAAGAAGAAGCCATATCTAAACATGATCCAGAAGCTCAGACGTCTTCTCTGGGCCAAGGCTCATTTAAAATGGACTGTGGCAAAGTGAAAAACTGTTCTGTGGTCAGACGAATCAAAATTTGAAGTTCTTTATGGAAATCAGGGACACTGTGTCATTCGGACTAAAGAGGAGAAGGACGACCCAAGTTGTTATCAGCACTCAGTTCAGAAGCCTGCATCTCTGATGGTATGGGGTTGCATTAGTGCGTGTGGCATGGGCAGCTTTCACATCTGGAAAGACACCATCAATGCTGAAAGGTATATCCAGGTTCTAGAGCAACATATGCTCCCATCCAGACGACGTCTCTTTCAGGGAAGACCTTGCATTTTCCAACATGACAATGCCAAACCACATACTGCATCAATTACAGCATCATGGCTGCATAGAAGAAGGGTCCAGGTACTGAACTGGCCAGCCTGCAGTCCAGATCTTTCACCCATTGAAAACATTTGGCGCGTCATAAAACGGAAGATACGACAAAAAAGACCTAAGACAGGTGAGCAACTAGAATCCTACCTTAGACAAGAAATGGGTTAACCTTCCTATCCCTAAACTTGAGCAACTTGTCTCCTCAGTCCCCAGACATTTACAGACTGTTGTAAAGAGAAAAGGGTATGTCTCACAGTGGTAAACATGGCCTTGTCCCAACTTTTTTGAGATTTGTTGTCATGAAATTTAAAATCACCCAATTTTTCTCTTTAAATGATACATTTTCTCAGTTTAAACATTTGATATGTCATTGTAACATTTCTATCGAAGGGCAGAGCACAGAGGACGGCAGGACAGAAATCAGGTTTGTAAACAGGGGTTTTATTGCCACACTTTTCAGTGAACAACTCGTACTTCACACAGGCACACACACACACACACGACCGGCGTCTGGTTCGGGGATGAGCTCCTCTGCTCTACACTCTCTCTCCTTAAGTAAGGCGCGGTCACTGGGAAGACACACACAAACACAGGTTAATTGACATCAGGTGTAGTGATTCTGCCACTTACCTTCCCTGACTCCGCCCTCCTGTCACAGACTGGCACTTGACCACGCCCCCGCTGCCACATACCCCCACCGCCCGACTCAGGCTGGGCGGCCATCCGGCCTGCAGCCGATTTCCCCCCCCCTTGATGGGAGAGGAAGTCCGCCACGACCGTCTGCGCCCCCGACCTGTGGACCACCTTGAAATTAAAGGGTTGGAGTGCCAGATACCAAGGGGTGAGCCATGCATTGGCATCCTTCATGCGGTGGAGCCACTGGAGGGGCGCGTGGTCCGAACAGAGGGTGAAAGGGCGCCCCAGCAGGTAGTAACGGAGGGCGAGGACCGCCCACTTGATTGCCAAGCACTCTTTTTCTATTATGCTGTAGCGCCCCTCACACACCGACAGCTTCCTACTGATGTATAGGACTGGGCGGTCCTCCCCCTCCACCTCCTGGGACAAAACAGCCCCCAGCCCTCTGTCCGACGCATCCATCTGTAACATAAAGGGGAGAGAAAAGTCAGGGGAGTGTAAAAGTGGCCCCCCACACAGTGCGGCCTTTACCTCAGAAAAAGCCCGCTGGCATTGCTCCGTCCACTGGACCGGATCTGGTGCCCCCTTTGTAGTGAGATCAGTCAGTGGGCTGGTGATGTCCGAATAATTAGGTATAAACCTACGATAATAGCCAGCCAGCCCCAGGAACTGTCTCACCCCCTTTTTGGTCTTGGGCCTCGGGCAGGCCGCAATTGCTGCGGTCTTGTTAATTTGGGGACGCACCTGCCCATTGCCCAAGTGGAAGTCCAGATACCGTGCTTCCACCCGCCCAATCGCACACTTCTTCGGGTTGGCTGTGAAACCCGCTCGCCTCAGCGACCTAAGGACGGCCCTCAGATGTTCGAGATGCCTCGGCCAGTCATTACTATAGATGATAATGTCATCGAGGTAGGCGGCCGCATAGGTAGCGTGGGGGCGGAGAACCCTGTCCATCAGCCGCTGAAACGTAGCGGGCGCCCCAAACAGCCCAAATGGAAGTGTGATGAATTGGTGTAAACCAAACGGTGTGGAAAAGGCCATTTTTTCTCAGGATAGTGGAGTCAAGGGGATCTGCCCATATCCCTTCGTTAAATCCAGTGTCGAATAAAAGCGAGCAGTGCCTAGTCGATCGAGCAACTCATCAATACGAGGCATTGGGTACGCGTCGAATTTAGACACCGCGTTGACTTTTCTATAGTCCACACAGAACCGGACCGACCCGTCGGCCTTGGGTACCAAGACCACCGGGCTGCTCCAGTCACTGTGGGACTCCTCGACGATGCCCATTTCGTGCATGGCCTCGAGTTCTTCCCAAACCACTTTTTTCTTGTGTTCGGGTAGCCTGTAAGGGTGACTACGCACTACCACCCCCGGGGGCGTCTCAATGTGGTGCTCTATGAGGTTGGTGTGGCCGGGCAGGGGCGAGAACACGTCCGAAAACTTGGTCTGCAACTGGGCAGCCTCAGCGAGTTGGGTCGGGGAGAGGTGGTCTCCACAGGGGACTGGAGAGGTATGCAATGTCAATGCGCCTTTTTGAACCTCCGGTTCCAGCTCCGCCTTCTCCGGAACCACCGACACCAACGCTACGGGGACCTCCTCGTTCCAGAGTTTGAGTAGATTGAGGTGGTAAATCTGTAGCGCCCCACCCCTGTCCGTTTGCCTCACCTCATAGTCGATGTCCCCGACTCGCCGTGTGATCTCAAAGGGTTCTTGCCACTTGGCGACTAATTTAGAGCTCGATGTGGGCAACAGTACGAGTACTTTATCTCCCGGTGCGAACTCTCTAAGGCGCGTACCCTTGTCGTACAGGTGGGCTTGCCATTCTTGGGCCTGCCACAAATTCTCCTGGGTTAGGTGCATGAGTGTGTGGAGTTTTGCACGCAGGTCAATAACATATTGAATTTCGTTTTTACTTGGTGAAGGTCCCTCCTCCCAATTTTCCCGCAGCACATCTAAAATGCTGCGCGGCTTACGCCCATATAATAATTCAAACGGGGAGAACCGCGTGGAGGCTTGGGGGACCTCTCACACTGCAAATAACAAGGGTTCGAGCCATTTATCCCAGTTACGTGCGTCCTCACTTACGAATTTTTTAATTATGTTCTGGAGGGTGCAATTAAACCATTCAACTAAACCATCCGTTTGTGGGTGATACACGCTGGTGCGGATCGGCTTAATACCTAATAACCCATACAGTTCGTTCAGTGTTCGTGACATAAACGAGGTGCCTTGATCAGTCAGAATCTCTTTCGGGATTCCAACTCGGGAGATGACGCGGAAGAGTGCCCCCGCAATACTGCGTGCTGAGATATTGCGAAGAGGCACGGCTTCCGGGTATTGCGTTGCATAGTCCACCAGAACTAATATAAAGCGGTACCCTCGTGTTGACCGATCTAATGGTCCGACGAGATCCATCCCAATTCTTTTGAACGGGGTCTCGATTAACGGTAGAGGGCGCAAAGGCGCTTTTGGAATGGCTGCCGGATTTACTAACTGGCATTCGCGGCACACCGTACACCACCTATGGACATCGCCGTGAATCCCCGGCCAATAGAATCGGGCCATTATTCGGGCTAGTGTCTTATCCTGCCCTAGGTGTCCAGCCATGGGATTAAAGTGAGCCGCCTGGAATACCAATTCCCGGCGGCTCTTCGGAATTAAAAGCTGTGTGACTCGCTCTTTAGTTTGAGTGTCCTGCGTCACTCGGTATAATCTATCCTTCATAATCGCGAAGTAGGGGAAGGACGGGTTGGCATTAGGCTGGAGCGTTTGACCATCAATTACTCTCGGTCAAACGCATGCCGCAGAGTCTCGTCTCGCGACTGCTCTAATGGGAAATCCGCGAGGGATTCCCCAGCAGAGAGAGGAGGGACCGGCGGCTCCTCACTCTGACGCAGAGATGATGTAGACGGCTCTGCGACAGCTGCTCCCACCAAAGCGACACTGGGACCTCCCCCTGTTAAATGGCAGGACCCACTCTTCACTAAGTGTGTCATTAAATCCCGAAATCCTGGCCAATCAGTCCCCAAAATTATAGAGTTGGTAAGGCGAGGATTAACCGCCACCTTCACTATAAATTTTTCCCCTCGGAAAAAAATGTGGACCGACACCAAAGGGTAGCTGTGAACGTCCCCGTGCACACACAACACCTTCACCCCCTGTGCTCCCCCCAATGCCTTGTTTTGCACCAGGCTTTGGTGAATTGAGGTCTGATTACAACCAGAATCCACCAATGCCTGAAATGTATCCCCTTGAATACTCACCGGTATGTGATACGCTCCGGCCCGATCGAGGGCGGCTCCTGGCGCATCGGGGATCCGAACCACCGCGCCCACCTCCATTACCGTGCACTGTTGTTGGAGGTGGCCCGGCTCCCCGCAGCACCAGCAAACCGGCCCAGGCTTCCTCTCCACACCGGTGTTCTTGGGCTCACTCACCTGAGGGGGTGGAGAGACAGACACAGAAGGGAGAAATGGGAGGGCACCACGGGTGTGGTGGGCTGGCACAGGTGGCGCCGGCCCCTGCTTCCGCGGTGGGGGAATGGGGCGAGGGCGAGATACAGGAGGAGAGGGAGAGAGAGAGAGAGAGAGAGAAGAGGAGAGAAGAGGCTGTCTGCTGCCCTGCCACTGGGACAGCCGCCATATAGTCCTCTGCCAGCTCGATTGCCTGATCCAGTCACGCCGGGCGGTGGCACTGGACCCACTCCGCGGTTCCTGCTGGCAAGCGTGCGATGAATTGCTCCAGTACCACCTGGTCAATGATCCCCTTGGCGTCACTGTTGTTGGCCCCCAACCACCGCCAGCAGGCGTCCTGGAGTTGCTGGCCAAACGCGAACGGCCGGCCGACTTCCTCCAAGCGCAAAGCGCGGAAGCGCTGATGCTGCTGCTCAGGGCTGCGCCCCACACGCTGGAGGGCGGCCCTGCGGAGGTCCGCGTAGGCCAGCTGGCGGTCGGCGGGGAGCTGTAGTGCGGTCAGCTGCGCCTCTCCCATTAGCAGGGGGAGGAGGCGCGCCACGCGCTGCTCCATTGGCCACGCCGAGGTCTCCGCGACTTGCTCGAAGAGTGTGATGAATGCCTCGGGGTCGTCCTGCGGGCCCATCTTTGTTAGGGTGAGGGGGGATGGGCCCGCGGTGGGAGCGTTGGTGGACCTCGCCGACGCGAAGAGGTGCCGGAACGCCTGACGATCTTCTTGCTGGGCCAGCAGCAGGGCCTTGAACTGCTGTTCCTGCTCCTTTCGGAGGGTGACTAGTGCCTGGTGCTGGCTTTGCTGGGCCGTGGTGAGGGCGTGGACCAGTTCGGTGAACGGGGAGGACTCCATGGGGCTGTTCGGCTGCTGCGCTCCAGTCCCAGGTTTTGGCACCACTGTAATGTTTCTATCGAAGGGCGGAGCACAGAGGACAGCAGGACAGAGATCAGGTTTGTAAACAGGTGTTTTATTGCCACACTTTTCAGTGAACAACTCATACTTCACACAGACACACACACGCACACGACCGGTGTCTAGTTCGGGGATGAGCTCCTCTGCTCTATGCTCTCCCTCCTTAAGTAGGGCACGGTCACTGGGAAGGCACACACAAACACAGGTTAATTCACATCAGGTGTAGTGATCCTGCCACTTACCTTCCCTGACTCCACCCTCCTGTCACAGACCGGCGCTTGACCATGCCCCTGCTGCCACAGTCATCTATCTTCTATTCTGAATAAAATATGGAATTTTGAAACTTGCACATCATTGCATTCTGTTTGTATTTATCATTTGTACTTTGTCCCAACTTTTTTGGAATTGGGGTTGTGTGTATATATATATTTTTTGAAACGCCCTGTGTGTGTGTAAAAAAAATATATATATATATATATATATATATATATATATATATATATATATATATATATATATATATATATATATTTTACACACACACAGGGTGTTTCAAAAATTTGATATTATTTGAGATGTAAATATCCCGGAAACTAAATAGTCTAGGCAAATGAAACTGAACAGGCTTAATGTTCAGCAATATCTGATTTATTCCTCAAAATTTAAATGAGAAATTCAATGGTATGTGGATTCCATGAACAATTTCACAAATTTTCAATTTTCAATTATTTAATGCAATTTTACATTCTTGCAACAATTTTCAAGCACCACTGTATGTTGTATATGTATATACACACACACATACATACATACATACATACAACCCCGATTCCAAAAAAGTTGGGACAAAGTACAAATTGTAAATAAAAATGGAATGCAATAATTTACAAATCTCAAAAACTGATATTGTATTCACAATAGAACATAGACAACATATCAAATGTCGAAAGTGAGACATTTTTCAAATTTCATGCCAAATATTGGCTCATTTGAAATTTCATGACAGCAACACATCTCAAAAAAGTTGGGACAGGGGCAATAAAAGGCTGGAAAAGTTAAAGGTACAAAAAAGGAACAGCTGGAGGACCAAATTGCAACTCATTAGGTCAATTAGCAATAGGTCATTAACATGACTGGGTATAAAAAGAGCATCTTGGAGTGGCAGCAGCTCTCAGAAGTAAAGATGGGAAGAGGATCACCAATCCCCCTAATTCTGCGCCGACAAATAGTGGCGCAATATCAGAAAGGAGTTCGACAGTGTAAAATTGCAAAGTGTTTGAACGTATCATCATCTACAGTGCATAATGTCATCAAAAGATTCAGAGAATCTGGAAGAATCTCTGTGCGTAAGGGTCAAGGCCGGAAAACCATACTGGGTGCCCGTGATCTTCGGGCCCTTAGACGGCACTGCATCACACACAGGCATGCTCCTGTATTGGAAATCACAAAATAGGTTCAGGAATATTTCCAGAGAACATTGTCTGTGAACACAATCCACCGTGCTGTCCGCTGTTGCCAGCTAAAACTCTATAGTTCAAAGAAGAAGCCGTATCTAAACATGATCCAGAAGCGCAGACGTCTTCTCTGGGCCAAGGCTCATTTAAAATGGACTGTGGCAAAAGGGAAAACTGTTCTGTGGTCAGACGAATCAAAATTTGAAGTTCTTTATGGAAATCAGGGACGCCGTGTCATTTGCACTAAAGAGGAGAAGGACGACCCAAGTTGTTATCAGCGCTCAGTTCAGAAGCCTGCATCTCTGATGGTATGGGATTGCATTAGTGCGTGTGGCTGGCAGCTTACACATCCTGAAAGACACCATCAATGCTGAAAGGTATATCCAGGTTCTAGAGCAACACATGCTCCCATCCAGACGATATCTCTTTCAGGGAAGACCTTGCATTTTCCAACATGACAATTCCAAACCACATACTGCATCAATTACAGCATCATTGCTGCGTAGAAGAAGGGTCCGGGTACTGAACTGGCCAGCCTGCAGTCCAGATCTTTCACCCATAGAAAACATTTGGCGCATCATAAAACGGAAGATACGACAAAAAAGACCTAAGTCAGTTGAACAACTAGAATCCTACATTAGACAAGAATGGGTTAACATTCCTATCCCTAAACTTGAGCAACTTGTCTCCTCAGTCCCCAGACGTTTACAGACTGTTGTAAAGAGAAAAGGGGATGTCTCACAGTGGTAAACCTGGCCTTGTCCCAACTTTTTTGAGATGTGTTGTTGTCATGAAATTTAATATCACCTAATTTTTCTCTTTAAATGATATATTTTCTCAGTTTAAACATTTGATATGTCATCTATGTTCTATTCTGAATAAAATATGGAATTTTGAAACTTCCACTTCATTGCATTCCATTTTTATTTACAATTTGTACTTTGTCCCAACTTTTTTGGAATCGGGGTTGTGTGTATATATATATATATATATATATATATATATATATATATATATATATATATATATATATATATATGTGACTTTTTAGACTTCCATTATAAAATGGAAGTCTAAAAAGCAGTGATGCCTATAAACATACAAAACACAAAAGAGTTGGCTAAAGCTGCAAGAGGCTCAGAGAACTGGGCATCTATTTTGCCAGAACGTAAGTGCATTGAGAAGGACTAAACAAATCCAGTCAAAAAGTTAGGACTGATAGAGACAGACTCTAGATATGTATCTATCTAAAATCTAGTCACTAATATTAACATCTAATATTAATATGTCAGACCAATATTAATTATCAATTAACACTATTTGTATTCCTATTATTGATCATATTAACTAACGTTAGACCTAGTCAGGACTAATTGCCATTGAAATGCAACTATTTAATTTTTAAGTTTAAATAGCCCTAACTGTTACAGTGGTGCTTGAAAGTTTGTGAACCCTTTAGAATTTTCTATATTTCTGCATAAATATGACCTCAAACATCATCAGATGTTTTAGGTCATCCTAAAAGTAGGTAAAGAGAACCCAGTTAAACAAATGAGAAAAATATTATACTTGGTCATTTATTTATTGAGGAAAATGATCCAATATTACATATCTCTGAGTGGCAAAAGTATGTGAACCTCTAGCGTTATCAGTTAATTTGAAGGTGAAATTAGTGTCAGGTGTTTTCAATCAATGGGATGACATTCAGATGTGAGTGGGCACCCTGTTTTATTTAAAGAGCAGGCATCTATCAAAGTCTGATCTTCACAACACATGTTTGAGGAAGTGTATCATGGCACGGACAAAGGAGATTTCTGAGGACCTCAGAAAAAGCGTTGTTGATGCTCATCAGGCTAGAAAAGGTTACAAAACCATCTCTAAAGAGTTTGGACTCCACCAATCCACAGTCAGACAGATTGTGTACAAATAGAGGAAATTCAAGACTATTGTTACCCTATCCAGGAGTGGTTGACCAACAAAGATCACTCCAAGAGCAAGGCGTATAATAGTCAGCGAGGTCACAAAGGACCCCAGGGTAACTTCTCAGCAACTGAAGGTCTCTCTCACATTGGCTAATGTTAATGTTCATGAGTCCACCATCAGGAGAACACTGAACAACAATGGTGTGCATGTCAGGGTTACAAGAAGAAAGCCACTGCTGTCCAAAAAGAACATTGCTGCTCGTCTGCAGTTTGCTAAAGATCAGATGGACAAGCCAGAAGGCTATTGGAAATATGTTCTGCGGACGGATGAGACCAAAATAGAACTTTTTGGTTTAAATGAGAAGCGTTATGTTTGGAGAAAGGAAAACACTGTATTCCAGCATAAGAACCTTATCCCATCTGTGAAACATGGTGGTGGTAGTATCATGGTTTGGGCCTGTTTTGCTGCATCTGGGCCAGGATGGCTTGCCATCATTGATGGACCAATGAATTCTGAATTATACCATCAAATTCTACAGGAAAATGTTAGGACATCTGTCCATGAACTGAATCACAAGAGAAGGTTGATCATGCAGCAAGACAATGACCCTAAGCACACAAGTTGTTCTACCAAAAATGGTTAAAGAGGAATAAAGTTAATGTTTTGGAAAGGCCAAGTTAACGTCCTGACCTTAATCCAGTCTAAATGTCATGGAAGGACCTGAAGCGAGCAGTTCATGTGAGGAAACCCACAAACATCCCAGAGTTGAAGCTGTTCTATTTGGAGGAATGGGCTAAAATTCCTCCAAGCTGGTGTGCAGGACTGATCAACAGTTACCAGAAACATCAGAATCAGAATCATTTATTTGTCATTGTAAAACATTGTAAGACATTGTCACAATGAAATTTAAAGTGCTCCTCCTTCTGGTGCATAGAAGTATACATTCATACACTTACTCACACCATACTCTCATACCAAACTCATACCGATACATACACATCATAAGACAGGTCACATAAGAAAACAGAATAAAAAAATAGATATTATACAGTATAAAAATATATATATATTTTTTAAAAAGAATCACAGTACTGGAAAAGTGCAAATGCAGTGCAAACAGGCAAGATAATCATTCAGCATGATGAAGTCCTATTTCTGTAATTGAATGTTTAGAGTTGTGATGGCTGTGGGGAAAAAGCTGTCTCTGAATCTGGTTGTGCGAGTTCTGGCAATCCTGTAATGCCTTCCTGAGGGGAGTAACTGAAAGTGTTCATGGCCTGGGTGAGAGGAGTCCTTGATTATGTTTTTTGCTCTGCTGAGGTAACGGGATGAGGCGATGCTGGCAAGTGTGGGCAGAGAGCAGCCAATTATCTTTTCTGCAGACCTGATGACCCTTTGCAGTTATTTTTTCTGTGCCACAGTGCAGTTTGCATACCACACTGTGATGCAGTATGTCAGTATGCTCTCTATAGCAGAGCGATAAAAGGCCACCTACAGCGTCTCCCTTAGGTTGTTTCTCTTTAGCAGTCTCAGGAAGTAGAGAAGCTGCTGTGCCCTTTTGATGATGATAGTGGTGTTTGCTGTCCAGGAGAGGTCGTTAGCGATATGGACTCCCAGAAATTTGAAGGTGTGGACCCTCTTGACACTGGCACCTTCTATGAGGAGTGGCAGTGGGTCCATGTGCCGCTTCCTCCTGAAGTCCAGGATCAACTCTTTGGTCTTTGATATATTGAGCTTGAGGTTGTTGTTATGGCACCATGCTGTCAGCCTCTCAATCTCAGCCCTGTAGTGTGTTTCATCATCTCCCTCTATGATGTGACCACCGACTGTGGTGTCATCTGCAAATTTGATGATGGTGTTGGAGGGATGAGCTGAGGAACAGTCACTGGTGTACAGGGAGTATAGCAAAGGGCTGAGAACACACCCTTGTGGTGCACCTGTACTGAGTGTGATAGTGGAGGAGAGGTGGGGGCCCAGTTGGACAACTTGTGAGCGGTTGGTGAGAAAATCACTTATCCAAGTACAGATGGGGTGGAGAGGCCCAGGTGGAGCAGCTTGTTGATGAGAATGTCTGGGATGATAGTGTTGAATGCCGAGCTGTAGTCCACAAAGGGCATTCTCATATAGGTGTTACTGTGTTCCAGATGGTTTAGCGCCGCATGCATCACTATGGTGATAGCATCCTCCGTGGACCTGTTTGACCGATATGCAAACTGATGGGAATCGAAAGAGGCTGGGAGGCTAGATTTTATGTACCGTAGCACCAGTTTCTCCAGGCATTTCATGACAACAGGTGTCAATGCAACTGGTCTGTAGTTGTTAAAGGTCCTCTGGAGCTGGCTTCTTTGGCACAGGGATGATGGTGGCTGATTTCAGACAAGATGGTACAATGGCTTGTGACAGGAAGCTGTTGAAGATTCTGGTGAAGACTCCTGCTAGCTGGTCAGCACAGGATTTAAGGACTCTGCCCAGCACTCCATTAGGTCCTGTTGCCTTCTGTGGGTTGACAGTCTTCAGTGAACATCTCACTTCATGCTCCTGCAGAGTGTGACTGGTGAGAATTGGTGGAGACAGCAGGTCTATTGCAGGTCTGTCAGCCTCGAACCTGGCAAAGAAGTGGTTCAGCTCCTCAGCCAGTGAGGCATCAGTGTTGGTGGTACTGTTGACAGTGCTGCCTTTGTAGTTGGTTAGTTGTTGTATTCCCTGCCACACTCTACGCAGATTGTTGTGTGTCAGGTAGGCCTCCACCCTCCTTTTATGCGCCTCCTTTGCCTCCTTGATGCCCCTCTTCAAATCAGCTCTGGCAGAGCTGTACTGTTCTTTATCCTCTGACCTGAAGGCAATATTACGTTTCCTCAGGAGTCTCTTGACTTCTCTCGTCATCCAGGCTTTCTGATTGGGATATGTCCTGATGTGACGTTCGACTGTGACATTGTCCGTGCAGAATGTGATGTAATCCAGGACAACCTCTGTGTCACCATCTACGTCACCTTGAAAGAGCAGGTCCCATTCAGTCTGTTGGAAGCAGTCCTGGAGCTGGGATAGGGCAATGTCAGGCCAAGTTTTGATAGTACTTCTGACAGGGATGTATGCTGGGATCAGAAGTAGTTGGATGTGATCTGGCTGGCTCAAATGAGGGAGAGGAGTAGTTCTGTATGCTTTCTTGATGTTAGAATATACATGGTCTAGTGTGTTCTTCCCTCTAGTAGCACAACCTACATGCTGGAAAAAGCTGGGGAGTACAGTCTTTAAGGATGCCTTATTAAAGTCCCCTGCTACAATATGAATTCCCTCCGGGTGGTCACGCTGCAGTTTGTTGACTATGGTTAGCAGGTAAGCCAAACTTGTGCTAATGTTAGCATTGGGGGCTATATAGATGGCAGTAACAGTCACTACGGTGTGCTCTCTTGGTAAATAAAATGGTCTGCATATTACCGACAAGGCTTCCAGGTCAGGTGAGCAGTGCTGGGCAACAATCCTGCTGTTGGTGCACCATTCCTTATGCACAAAAATACAAAGTGCTCCTCCTCTGGTCTTGCCTCAGTCCTGCCGATAGCTAGCTCGGCCTGCTAGCTGTATGGCAGCATCTGGGATGAGGGGGTTCAGACAGGTTTCAGTGATAATCATCATGCAGCAGTTCCGTGTGTAGTTGTTCATTGCTATACTGAGTTCCATCTCATCCATTTTGTGTGCTATGGATCTGGTGTTGGTGAGTAGGAGGCTTGGCAGTGGAGGTCTGTGTGGTAGTTTCCTTAGCCAGGCTAGCAAGCCTGACCGGCATCCTCACTTCTGCTTTCTCTCCCGTCACTGCCTTCGTTGCCTGCCACTGCCGACAACAATCCATGGAGTGCCCGGAGGTCTGGCTATATCCTCCGGGATGTTATAAGCCTCCTGGAAGGCTCTTGTAATGGCTGTGTTGTATCGTAGTCCTATCTTGATTAGTTCAGTATAGCTATACTTGTTTGTAAGACCTCGACATGGGAACGTTACGAAAAACACAAACAAAAAACATAAATATATGCCAACAGGAGAGCTAGAAGCCACTGCACAATCGCATGCCACCATCTTGGTATGGCCCCCCACATTTAGTTGCAGTTATGGCTGCACAAGGGGGTCACACCAGATACTGAAAGCAAAGGTTCACATACTTTTGCCACTCATAGATATGTAATATTGGATCATTTTCCTCAATAAATGACCAAGTATAATATTTTTGTCTCATTTGTTTAACTGGGTTCTCTTTATCTACTTTTAGGACTTGTGTGAAAATCTGATGATGTTTTAGGTCATATTTATGCAGAAATATAGAAAATTCTAAAGGGTTCACAAACTTTCAAGCACCACTGTAGGTCTGTCATTAATATTATAATGCAGAAATAAATCTGAATGTTAAATCTTTACAGTTCGGTTGCTGTACGTCAATATGCCTAAAGTTATTGGTCTATATTTGACCCATGATCTTGTTTTAGATGATTGATGATTTAGTGATCTATATTCTCTAATATTTTTGTGCTAATATTCATGAATACTATCAATCCCAATGTACCATATTATCAGTAATTTGTGCAAAATCCAGACATGATGAAAGCTAAATTTATTAGTTCATCATTATTAGTTCAACATTGTTCATCTTTCAGACTTTTCCTTTAAGTTACTTTAATGTATTTAAAAAATTTGCACTACTTGAATATTTGAATGTGTAAGTCTTTCAGTGGGCTTCTCAAAGCTATCTGTCTGCTGTAATGTTAGCATTCAGCTTGGTGCATTTTTCCTTAATAATATTATATTAACCAGGATAGTAAGGGTTAATACAGTTATACTGGGCCTGCTATAAACAGATATGTTAATTGGCAGCAAGGTCTACATTCAGGATTATTCAGTTTTTGTATAAAATTACCTGCACTGATTTGCAAAATCTCATAGTCAGCCTGTTTAGGAAAAAAAGAGAAAAAAAAACCCTCAGGTTAATAAATTTATTCTCAGAATGTCTGCAGCTGAATGCTGAGATTCTTTAGAGATTGATAAAATTGATAGAACAGTAGAGGAATTACATTCCTGAATATATGCATTGTGCAAAACTGTTGCAGAGACAATAACTTAAAATGCCTTTGTTAGAATTATTATTCAACTCTGATAATGTCACTTTTAATAAATATATATGCATAGTTCTATATAGTATTAATCATACTATAATACTATTATAAAGCACTGTCTTAAACTGGTTAATGAAAGTTTCAGATTTGATTGTTTTATTTTACAAAAGTAATCCGCATTGAATAGTTGCTCAGTATGGCTACTTTTGCATGATAGATTCTTTGTCTATCATGCACTATATCTAGATTTATAGTGATGTGCGCAAAATTGCCTAGATATATGTCAAATTGCCTGTGATAATCATTTGCACCCTGCCCTCTTGAAAAGCTAGCTGGAACACTGATAAATTTTTACATATTTCATATGTTTTACATATCTGTTTAATTTTGTAATTTCTTTTCTCAACTCGAGTGTGAGCAACTGCAGATGTACTCAATTTCCTCAATGTTCTTGAGATTATTAAATTATTTCTGATTCTGATTAAAGAGCCTGGCCTCAACCCCTGTCAGCTGTTCAATTATAGGCCAATATCAAACCTCCCCTTTATCTCCAAGGTCCCAGAAATAAACGGTGGCACATCAGTTATGCTCATACCTACATAGGAATAACATTCATGAAATGGATCATTCAGGATTTAGATCTCATCATAGCACAGAGACAGGAGTGTGTGTGTGTGTGTGTGTGTGTGTGTGTGTGTGTGTGTGTGTGTGTGTGTGTGTGTGTGTGTGTGTGGCAGTGATGGTGGAAGATAGAAAAGGAGGGAGAGAGCAGAAAGAAGGGATTCCCCCAACCAGAACACAACTGTGTGTGTGCATGTGTCTGTGTGTGTCTGGAACAAACGTTGACGCTGAAAAGCGTTAATAAAATAAAAGTGTGTGTGAACGTCATCTCTCGCCTGCCATACTCCACCCACATCAGGGACTAATTACAGTGGCGCCCAAACCTGGGAGTATGGAAGGGAACCACCACACGGAGTCCTCCACATAAAAAAGCAAAGGTTCACATACTTTTGCCACTCATAGATATGTAATATTGGATCATTTTCCTCAATAAATGACCATGTATAATATTTTTGTGTCATTTGTTTAACTGGGTTCTCTTTATCTACTTTTAGGACTTGTGTGAAAATCTGGTGATGTTTTAGGTCATATTTATGCAGAAATATAGAAAATTCTAAAGGGTTCACAAACTTTCAAGCACCACTATAAACCTTGTTTCACCCACCCGCTGATTTTGGGGATTGATTGGCCAGGATTCAGTAACTTAATGGAACACATAGTAGGGGGTGGGTCCTACAATTATATGTCATGGGGGGATCCCAGCATGGCATTGACTGGGGAAGCTGTCACAGAGCCATCTACATCAGCACCACATCAGGGCGATGTGAGGAGTGAAGAGCAGCTCACCCCTCCTCCCTCTTTTGGGGATTCCCTCGAGGATTTCCCATTAGAGCAGTCACGAGACAAGATTCTGCGTCATGCGTTTGACCAAGTGCGAGTAATTGCTGGTCAAACTCTCCAGCTAAATGCGACACCCTCCTTCCCGTATTTTACAGTTATTAAGGATAGGCTGTATCGAGTGATGCAGATCACTCAAACCAGTGAACAAATAACACAGTTGTTAATCCCTAAGAGCCATAGGGAACTTGTGTTCCATGCAGCTCACTTTAATCCCATGACCAGATACTTGGGACAGGATAAAATGCTAGCCTGAATAATGACCCAGTTCTATTGGCCAGGGATTCATGGGGAACGTTTGTTGGTGGTGTGTGGCATGCCATGAATGCTAATTATTAAATCCTGTGGTCACTCCAAAAGCGCCTTTGTGCCTGCTCCCTCTAATCAAGATCCCTTTTGAGAGAATTGGTATGAATCTCATCAGGCCATTAGATCGGTCAGCATGAGGATATCGCTTTATTTTAGTTCTGGTAGACTATGCAATGTGATATCTGAAAGCAGTGTCCCTCCACAATCTCTCCACACTCAGTATTGCAGAAGTGATCTTCCGTGTTATCTCCTGGGTCAGGATTCCGAAAGAAATCCTGATGGACCAAGGCACTACGTTT
Source organism: Neoarius graeffei (assembly GCF_027579695.1). Taxonomy (NCBI): domain Eukaryota; kingdom Metazoa; phylum Chordata; class Actinopteri; order Siluriformes; family Ariidae; genus Neoarius; species Neoarius graeffei. Next base: position 39,940,539 of record NC_083578.1, on the reverse strand, counting down.
ACATCATGCACACTGTGCAAACTTTATGAGTTATTGGGGATTACATCTATCCACACCAGCATCTATCACCCACAAATGGATGGCTTAGTAGAGCAATTTAATCAGACACTTAAAAATTTAATTCGGAAATTTGTAAGTGAGGATGCACGTAATTGGGATAAATGGCTTGAGCCCCTGTTATTCACAGTATGAGAGGTCCTGCAAGCCTCCACAGGGTTTTCACCATTAGAATTATTATATGGGCAAAAGCCACGTGACATTTTGGACGTGCTGCGGGAGAATTGGGAGCAGGGACCTTCAATGAGCAAGAATGAAATTCAATATGTTCTTTACCTGCACGCAAAGCTCCACATCTTCACACACTTGACCCAGGAGAATTTATGGCAGGCACAAGAGCGTCAAACCCGGCTGTGCGACAGGGGCGCGCACCTTAGGGAGTTCACTCCAGGAGACTAAGTACTCATGTTATTGCCCACGTCAAGCTCCAAATTAGTCGTCAAGTGGCAAGGGCCCTTGAAGGTCACACAACGAATAGGGGACATTGACTATGAGGTGAAGCTAATGGATAGGGGTGGGGCTCTGCAAATATACCACCTCAACCTGTTAAAACATTGGAACTGGGGGGGTCCCTGTGGCATTGGCATCAGTAGCTGAGTGTGTCAGCCTCCCCTGCTGGTACATTGCCCCTCCATAGACTCTAACATAACTCCCAGAGGTGCATCACAGTAACTGGGTACCTCATGGTCCCTGGCTGACCATTTGGAGATCTTGGAGTAGGTTGGAGCCCCAGAGGTGCAGTATGCATGGCCCACTGGGATGTAGATATGCCCTGGCACTCACCAATCCAACTGCTTCCTCTATGTAAATAGGAAGCCTGGATGGTACTTTTGGCATTACAGGAAGGTAACCTCCTGTGGTATTGTAGCGTGCATGAGGGGGTTACTCACTCCCACCAGCTATTCATCAGTGTTGAAAGAGTTGCAACCCCTATGCTCAGGCACCACAGGTACTATCACAATAAAGCCCAAATATGGATCAAGACACTGAAGCAAACCCTATACTTCCAGTGGCAGGAGTCCACAAGAGCAAGGCTGAGGACCAGAGTGCTGGTCAACAACCAGGTTGTTATTATGATATTGGGTCCTCAAACCCTTTTGGGAGGGATCAATCTGAGAGAAGTACTCAATCTGATGCACTACTGCATTGCAAGTGGCCACTCCTCGTGGTCACCTTCAATGCCAACACATCAGCAGAAGAAGAAAGAACCAAGGGACTATCCCATTGTTGCTCAGCAGTAGGTATAAGCATTCTTGGCATCCAGGAGCATAGAATAGTCCATGATGACTATTCTGATACCCCTATATGCCCTGCATATGCCGGCAGATAGATAACTCCTCCAAATCACCACACTGAAGAGGATGCTTAGTTCAACTCAATTTAATGGTTGACTGGAAGTAGGGTAAAACTACAAGAAATACAAAACAATGAATTTATAAACTTAAATACATCAGTAAAGTGAATTTGAAATTAGATTTGAGTTTTCAGAGCATATTGCATTGCTATTTCAGAATATACTCTAATATTAATCAACTATGATGTGTAGTTTTAGTTCAACTCATGACAACAGGTTCTCATGCAACTCAATACACTACGAGCCAGCACATGCTAATGATAACACATGTAATATGAACTCCTAAATGATGACATCCACACTAACTCAAATGAATATCAATAAATGTTACTTCAGACTTGTTAACAAACGAACATACTGACAGTGCATCCAAAGGCATGAAATGTAACAGATGAATATTGATATCATGAACAGAACTCCATGAGGCTTTTTTTCCCCATTAACCGATTCACTTCCTATATTGTCGCTATGGAGGTGCTGTCTTCATTGATAGACAAGGGACTCTAAAAGAGGCAGTACACATTAACTACACTGACAGTACACTCTCCACCTGGTATCCTATGATACCAGTACTTTTATCTTCATCAACATAAAGAAAACTGTCCTTTCTTTACTCAGTGGGAAGGAGTGTGACGACTTGAGTTATAGATCTTAGGAACATCTTCATCCCTTCTTTATCAGCAACCATGATCTCCATCTTGTGGATTGTTTTGTCTTCACGTGGGAATACTTTGGTGATGCGCCCTAATGGCCAGTCATTCTGTTTGGTCTGACAGTCTTTCATGAGTACTACCGTCCCAATTGTGATGTTCTGCTTATCGGCCTGCCATTTCCTTCTCCACTGAAGTGTAGACAGGTATTGTTTCTGCCACCTGTCCCAAAAGGTGCTTCCTATGCATTGCACCTGTTTCCACTGGTGCCTGTTGAGATCAGTACCATTAAACTCATCTGGAGGAGCAGGACATGGACCAGACATCTGTGTAAGTAGAGTTGTGGGCGTCAGTACAGACAGGTCATCCGGATCCATGGAGACAGGTATCAGAGGCCTAGAGTTCACAATAGTGGTCACCTTGGCCATTGATGTGGCAAGGACTTTGTGAGTAATTCTCAAGGGTCTTATTTGAAACTTCATAGAGTCCAAAATCTCTAAAATATGTGAGGCATGGAGGGGTTAAAGATCCAAGTGCATCCTTGTTCTGTGAAAAACTTAAACACTCTGTTCTTGTCCAAGTTGGAGGGCATATTCAACTCTGCATGCTCCTACAAAGTTGGTTCCTCAATTGGAGCTTATCTGCTTCATAGGACCACAAATGGCAATAAAGTGTCCCACAGTGTTTATGAAGCAGATCATGTCCATACTCTCTACAATTTCAATGTGGATCACTCTGATGCTTAGGCAGGTGAACAGCACTGCCCATCTCTTATCATTGGCATGGCCCCCCCTGGTGCAGCGAGTAGAGACCACCTAGGGCCCAAACACATCAATCCCAAAATATGTGAATGGGGGTTCCATACTGACTCCCTCCATGAGTAAGTCTGCCATTTTCTGTATTTCACACCTCCTGTAGAGCCTCTGGCAAGTCACACATCTGAAGATGAGACAGCATATATGTCTTTTAGCTCCTAAAATCCAGTAACCTGCCATAAATGCTGTCCTTGATGTTGGCCATGCTCATGATACCATCTCACAATTAGAACTGCAAGGTGATGACATCCTGGGATTATAATGAGATTCTTCTCATCATGTCCAGTGTTTGCTTGAGAAATGCTGCCCCTGACTCTCAAAAGGCCATCCTCACCTATGACTGGATTCAGGGTGGGCAAGGAATTATCTTTTGGAATGTTCTTACTATCTCTAATACACTGAAATTCTCTTGCATAGGTCTCTTCTTGTGTGGCTTTGATGAGGACAGTCTTGGACTTGTGCAAGCTCCACAAATTCTCAGGCATCTACTCCATACTCTGCTTCACCCTCTCTTGCTGCTTGTCTGAGGCCATAAATTGCAACCACAGCAGAGGGGCTGTTGCCAAATACATGTACTTTCATCCTAAACTCAATGACACCTTTGCTTTCATCATTATCTTGATACCAAAAGAAACAGAGGAGGTTTCTGTCTTCAGGCCTGAAAACAAAGCAATGAAACATCATCTGCATGTCTGTAGTAATGGCTACTGCTTCTCCCCTGAAGTGCATAAACACTCCAAGGAGTCTGTTGTTGAGGTCAGAACCAATGAAGAGTGCATTGTTGAGGGACATGCCATCACACCGATAGCTTGAATTGAAGACCACCCTGATCTGGCCTGGCCTCATTGGATGGTAAACCATAAACAGAGCTAAATATCAGCACTCCTCATGCTTCTTGAGTGGAGGGGCCATTTCATCATGGCCTTGCTCCAGTATCTTCTCCATGAAGCCAAAGAAGTCATCCTTCATGTCAGGTTTCCTTGAGAAAGGCCGCTCTAAAGTGATTCAGGGCCTGTTCTCTGTTGTTGGGTAGATACTGTCTCTGAGGCTTGAAGGGAAGTCAGGTCCTCAATGGAAGGGGCTAGCTTCTCATCATCTTCCATTCTCTTAAAGATGTCATCCCCCATATGCAATCTGCTCATGTCTCGTGATGATTTCTTATGCAAGACAGTGGGGCTTTCACTTTACAGACATTTTCCTTTATGTGAAAAGTGTTAGGGCATGGTTTAATGAGTGACTTCCTGCCATTCTCTAGGGTATTTGTGAAAAAGACATGGACACTAAGTGGCTTATCGACTCTGCTTAGGCAAACATTCCTGACTAGGATCCACCCAAGGTCCAGTCTTTGAGCATATGGGGCACCATGTGGTTTTGAATATGTAGCCTAGCATCATCCATCTCTCTTGCAGATTAAAGGACAGTTTTTAAACTATGCTAGTTATGCCCCATGCTGTATCTAGACATGCAAGACCAGGAAGCACTCCATCTGATTTTGCTGCTTGAAGCTCCCACAACAGATTTCTTAGCTCTCTGTTTTTTTTTCCTGCCAAATTATTTCAAGGCCCTGTGCTTGGTCATAGACATGTACAGCTCTCAAACGTTTTGCCTATTCTCTTGACTCTGCACCTAGCCACTTAACCAGTAGATCCATTTCATCTTTGACTGAGAGGTCAAGGCCTGATATGGTGTTTAAGAATGATGCTTTCCAGGCTCCTTAGTTTTCTGGTCAATCATTAAACTGCCATAAGACTGGGGCAATGACTTCTCTGCGTGTCATGAATTTAACAAGATCAGACACATTATTATTGCCTCCATAGTGAGCCCATGGGGGCTGGTAAGAAACTGGGCATGTGTCATTGGTAAAAGTGGGTGTGGCTTGATCTGTGGATAAGTCTGAGACCATGGCAGTGGCTCTGGGTGAGACGGTTGCACTATGCTATGGCATATGAGTATCTGAAGGTAAGTGACTGCGGTTCTCAGGTGGCCTGACATGGCTGAAATAAGCCTTATGTTTATGACCTCTAGAGCCTGAATGCTCCATGATTGCTGTTAGCTTGGTAGCATTTGCATCAGAGTGGGTAACATGTCTTTCTATGCTGACTGCGCGTCTACTGGGGAGACATGCTTCAACACTGGAGGAAGGCCTTGTAGATGGCCTGCCATGGGGGAAGCTCATGTCTAGATATAGACCCAGCACACTGGGTGACACTGATGGTTGCCATGGCTCTTCTGGTACTGTGAATGGATCTACCTGAGCATCAGCACATAGTCTGGTCTACTTCATTAGTTTATTGAACAGAATCGTGTGAGCCATGTCTTGCATTACTTTTCATCTCACAGTTTGATTCATTGTCACACATGAGCTGCTGCCAGTGCTTCAGTCTTTGCAACTGCTGGTGCTGTGTCTTTTCAGCATTTAGGACATCAAATTGTGCGTCTAAGTATACTTTCTTTGCATCCAAATGTGCTTTTTGCATTTTAATCAGCATTTCCTTTTCTGCATATTTTACTTTAGCTTTGACCTCTTCAGCCTCTGCAAAGGCCATGGCAGCTGCTGAGTTATCAGAGGAGCCACGAGAGTGGTTAGATGCTGCAGGCCCACCATGCCAAGTAATAAGGCTGTTTGGGGATTGTGACTTCTGTTCTTCCATAATGTTGCAGAAGCCAGATCAACAACAATAATAATAATAATAATGGGGCGGCATGGTGGTGTAGTGGTTAGCGCTGTCACCTCACAGCAAGAAGGTCCAGGTTCGAGCCCCGTGGCCGGCGAGGGCTTTTCTGTGCGGAGTTTGCATGTTCTCCCCGTGTCCGCGTGGGTTTCCTCTGGGTGTTCCGGTTTCCCCCACAGTCCAAGGACATGCAGGTTAGGTTAACTGGTGACTCTAAATTGACCATAGGTGTGAATGAGAGTGTGAATCTGTGTCTGTGTCAGCCCTGTGATGACCTGGTGACTTGTCCAGGGTGTACCCCACCTTTCGCCCGTAGTCAGCTGGGATAGGCCCCAGCTTGCCTGCAACCCTATAGAACAGGATAAAGCGGCTAGAGATAATGAGATGAGATAATAATAATAATAAAGTTCAACTTACAGTGTCTTGCAAAAGTATTCATCCCGCTTGGTGTTTGTCCTGTTTTGTTGCATTACAAGCTGGTATTAAAATGGATTTTTGTGGGGTTAGCACCATTTGATTTACACAAAATTTCAATTAAAAGGTGAAAATTGTTGTTTTATTGTGACACAAACAATAATTAAGATGAAAAAATAGAAATCTGGAGTGTGCATAGGTATTACAGCTGCAAGTCTCTTGGGGTATGTCTCTATTAGTTGAGCACATCTAGCCACTGGGATTTTTGCACATTCCTCAAGGCAAAACTACTCCAACTCCTTCAAGTTAGATGTGTTGCATTGGTGTACAGCAATCTTCAAGGTATGCCACAGGTTCTAAATTGGATTGAGGTCTGGGCTTTGAGTAGGCCATTCCAAGACATTTAAATGTTTCCCCTTAAACCACTCCATTTTACCTTTAGCAGTATATTTAGGGTCATTGTCCTGCTGGAAAGTGAACCTTCATCCCAGTCTCAGACCTCTGGCTGACTCAAACAGGTTTTCCTCCAGAATTGCCCTGTTTTTAGTACCAGCCATCTTTCCTTCAGTCCTGACCAGCTTTCCTGTCCCTGCAGATGAAAAACATCCCCACAGCATGATGCTGCCACCACCATGCTTCACTGTAGGAATGGTGTTCTCAGGGCATTGGGTTTGTGCCACACATGGCATTTCCCATGATGGTCAAAAAGCTCAATTTTAGTCTCTTTTGACCAGAGAATCTTCTTCCATGTGATTGGGGAGTCTGCCACATGCTGTTGGGCAAACTCCAAATGTGTTTTCTTAACCAGTGACTTTTTTCTGGCTACTCTTCCATAAAGCCCCACTCTGTGGAGTGTACAGCTTAAAGTGGTCTGATGGACAGATACTCCCATCTCTGCTGTGGATCTTTGCAACTCCTTAAATGCTATCTTTGGTGTCTTTGTAGCATCTCTGATTAATGCCCTCCTTACCTGGTCTGAGAGTTTTGGCGGGTGGCCTTTTCTTGTCAGGTTTGTAGTGGTGCCATATTCCTTCCATTTTGCTATAATGGATTTCTTGGTGCTCCATGGGATATTCAAAGTTTGGGATATTTTTTATAATCCAACCCTGAGCTATACTTCTCCACAACTTTGCCTCTGACGTATTTGGAGTGCTCCTTGGTTCTCATGTTGCTTGCTTTATAGCATCACAGAGTCAGGGTCCTTCCAGAACAGGTTGATTTATACAGACATCATGTGACAGATCATGTGACACTTTGATTGCACACAGATGGATCTTAATCAACTAATTATGCGACTTATGAACTAAATTGTTTTGACCAGCTCTTATTTAGGGTTTTCATATGAAAAGGGGTGAATACCTATGCACACTCCAGATTTCTGTTTTTTCATCTTAATTATTGTTTGCATCACAATAAAAAATTGTACCTTTAAAGTGGTAGGCATGTTGTGTAAATCAAATTGTGCTAACCCTCCAAAAATCCATCTTGTAAATAAAACAAGACCAACATCAAAGGGGATGAATACCTTTGCAAGATGCTGTATATAGCACCTTTCTCACACCCAAGGTTGCTTTACAATTATCAAAAAAAGTCCACAAAAAGATGGTCAGGATGTAATTCCAGTGGTGCAGCTGTCCTCAAGCCCACCAAAAGGCACATAAAGGCATGTCCCACACCACCCATACAGCTGCCATGACGCCACCTTGCAACATCACTTGGAACACTGTGCCATGGATCAGCTCAACAAAGTGAGCTCAGAAGCACCACTGCACAGAGCGCTGGTTTGTCCCAAACTGCCTGCATAGCCGCCATGACGCCATCAGGCAATATCACTCAGAACACCGCGCCAAGCACAGAAGCACTGCCGCAAAGAGCACTGAACAACTCCAGTGTTAAAAAGAGCAACAAGCTCACTGCAGTCCATAGCAAGGAGAACAGGTATCACCCATGGAGGGCCAAGGCCTGAAGGAAACTGATGCCCAAAACTGGGTCTGGAGCTATGCCACAACTGGCAGACAAAACATTTAAACAAAGAACATTCAAGCAAAGAACAAACATCAAACCATACAAACACAAAAAGAAAAACAAAGGGAAAAAAAAGAAAAGGCATGCATTCTGAGTCTCCTTCACACTGTTCTGTTGTGTTGACACTGACTCGCTCTGTGGTATCTGAGCCTGCTAGGATGCTGTCATTTTACTATTCTGCCACCCCATACACCCTGCATAAGCTAGAAGATAGGCAACTCCTCCTCCAATCACCATGCTGAAGAGGATCCTTAGTTCAACTCCATTTAATGGTTGACTAGAAGTAGAGTAAATAAGAAATACAAAAATAATGAGTTTATAAACTTAAGTACATCAATAAAATGAATTAGAAATTATATTTGAGTTTTGAGAGAATAATTCATTATTATTTCAGAATCCACTCTAATATTAATCAACTAAGATCTGTAGTTTTAGCTCAACTCATAACAGGTTATCTCATGCAACTCAATACAGTACAAGCCAGCACATGCTAAGGATAACACATGTAATATGAACTCATTCATCTCATCTCATTATCTCTAGCCGCTTTATCCTTCTACAGGGTCGCAGGCAAGCTGGAGCCTATCCCAGCTGACTACGGGCGAAAGGCGGGGTACACCCTGGACAAGTCGCCAGGTCATCACAGGGCTGACACATAGACACAGACAATCATTCACACTCACATTCACACCTACGGTCAATTTAGAGTCACCAGTTAACCTAACCTGCATGTCTTTGGACTGTGGGGGAAACCGGAGCACCCGGAGGAAACTCACGCGGACACGGGGAGAACATGCAAACTCCACACAGAAAGGCCCTCGCCGGCCCCGGGGCTCGAACCCAGGACCTTCTTGCTGTGAGGCGACAGCGCTAACCACTACACCACCATGCCGCCCTTTAATATGAACTCCTAGATTATAATATGACATCCACACTAACTCAAACTAATATCATTAATAATAAATGTTACTTAAGACTTCTGTTAACAAACTAACATACTGGCAGTGCATCCAAAGGCAGATAAATATTCATATCACAAACAGAACTTCATGAGGCTTTTTTCCTTTTTTTCCTATTAACCGATTCACTTCCTATATTGTTGCTATGGAGGCACTGTTGTCATCAATAAACAAGGGACTCATAAAGAGACAGTACACATTATCTACACTGACAGCACTATGACACAGTGGTTTTCACAAAAGTGGAGGGCCAGCATCTTATAACAACTTTGCCTTGGAGAAATGATACACAGGCTTCAACAGGTGGAGTCGGACTGCTACTTGACTCAAGAGCTAGGAAGGCTCTTTGCAGTGTAACTACCTATACCAAAAGGATTCTGGCTGCCGAGTTTGATGGTAATCCTGTAACTACAGTTATTGTTGCATACTCACCCATGAACACATCCATGCCAGAGGATACTGAAAGGTTCAAGGAGGACATGGGAGCATTGATTTCTGGAGTGCCTGTCCATAACATTCTTGTAGTATTAGGTGATTTCAATGAAAAACTGGAACTCAAGAATGCATCTTTCACATTCCACATTGAAACCAACTGCAATGGGAAGCATCTAGCAGAGCTGATGGCACAGTATGGGCTTTATGCTGCCAACACTGTATCCTAGAAGAAGCAAGGGAAAAGATGTATGTATTAGGACAGATGTACAAAGGTGAGATGACAGCTGGATTACATCTTGGCGAGACAGAAGTGGAGGAATAGTGTACTACGTAGATGCAGAACAATACAACTCTTTCCACACAACTGGTTCTCATCACCATGCCATCTCTATGATGGTCCAATTGAACCTCAGAGTAACAAAACCAAAACATCAAGGGAGGTATGACTGGAGAACCTTTGTGACAGACCCAGATCTACAACAGAGGTATACAGTAGAGGTACTCAATTGTTTCCAGATGCCTGAAGTGGAGGAAGACCCTAGTGAGAAGTACCAGAGATTTGTAGAAGCCAAGAATGAGGAAACAGTTGCCTGTGTACCCAAAATGGAGAGAACTAGACATCACCTACCATCAAAGCATCTGGCTATATTACTGGCAATGAAGAGGGTTGACAAGGTAAGACTGAAACATTTGAAAATGGGCTCAGTTGAGGACAGTGAGCACCTGAAGGAGGCAAAGGAGTTCAGTAGCTATGACCGACTGAAAGAGGAGGAAATAAAGAAGAAATTAAGAGAATAGAGGCTGCACAAGGAGAAGCAAGATACCATGAAGCCTGGAAGGTTATGAATGAAGGTGGCTCATGCAGCAAGACAAAGACCCTAAGCACACAAGCTGTCCTACCAAAGAATGGTTAAAGAAGAATAAAGTTAATGTTTTGGAATGGCCAAGTCAAAGTCCTGACCTTAATCCAATCAAAATGTTGTAGAAGGACCAGAAGCGAGCAGTTCATGTGAGGAAACCCACCAACATCCCAGAGCTGAAGCTGTTCTGTACGGAGGAATGGGCTAAAATTCCTCCAAGCCAGTGTGCAGGACTTATCAACAGTTCCTGGAAATGTTTAGTTGCAGTTATTGCTGCACAAGAGGGTCACACCAGATACTGAAAGCAAAGGTTCACATACTTTTGCCACTCACAGCTATATTGGATCATTTTCCTCAATAAATAAATGACCAAGTATAATATTCTTGTTTCATTTGTTGAACTGGGTTCTCTTTGTCTACTTTTAGGACTTGTGTGAAAATCTGATGATGTTTTAGGTCAAATTTATTCTAAAGGGTTCACAAACTTTCAAGCACCACTGTATGTAATATATATATATATTATATATATATATATATATATATATATATATATATATATATAGTCAGAGACAAAGTTTATATATATATATATATATATATATATATATATATATATATATATATATATATATATATATATAAACTTTGTCTCTGACCTGTTTGGAGTGTTCCTTGGTTTTCATTACATTACAGGCATTTAGCAGATGCTCTTATCCAGAGCGATGTTAGGGATTAGGTCCCCTGCTGGTCCAGGGAATCAAACTGGTGATTTTTTTTGGTCCCAAAGCTGCTAGGCCATGACTTCACCTAGTCAGGGTCCTCTCAGAACAGGTTGATTTATACAGACATCATGTGACAGTTCATGTGACACTTTGATTGCACACAAGTGGATCTTTAATCAACCAATTATGTGACTTAGGAAGTTAATTGGTTGGACTAGCTTTTATTTAAGGGTTTCATATGAAATGGGGTGAATACCTATGCACACTCCAGATTTCTGGTTTTTTATCTTAATTATTGTTTGTGTCACAATAAAAAAATGCACCTTTAAAGTGGTAGGCATGTTGTGTTAATCAAATTGTGGTAACCCCCAAAAATCCATTTTAATTCCAGCTTGTAATGCAACAAAACAGGACAAACACCAAGCGGGATGAATACTTTTGCAAGACACTGTATATGGAGAGCTACCAAGGATCAGTGACAAGGTAGCAGCTAGGAGGATGCAGCTGGCTGGACACTGCTTTAGACATCTTGAGCTGGCCACTACTCAGATCATCACATGGGAACCGGTGCATAGGTAAAAGAGAGAGGGAAGACCAAGAGTGGGTTTTTTGATGTATTGAAGAAGGATGCATGAGCTAGGAACTCACAGAGACTGCAATCAAGTTTAAGGGATCACAGAGACTGGGTGAATACTCCTGGCCCCATATATACAGCCCATGATCCATCCTGATGTCCTACTTCTGGCTGAGGTTCACATTGCTTCATTCCTGTGGAGTATGGCCCCATACGGACAGTCTAAATATACACTTAGAAGATGACTCTGGACACGTAATACAAACCATTTTGCTACAATAGATTAAGACTGCAATTGTCATGATAATTTCAGGACTCCAGTTGCCTTGAACACTAGAAAGCTACATTGTGTGTTTGTAGACCTGGAGAAGGCATACGATAGAGTGCTGAGAGATAAGTTATGGTATTGTATGAGAAAGAGTGGAGTGAATGAGAAGTATATTAGAGTGGTGCAAGACATGTATGAGAACAGTGAAACAGCAGTGAGGTGTGCAGTTGGAACAACTGAATGGTTCAAGGTGAAGGTGGGACTCCATCAAGGATCTGCTTTGAGTCCTTTTTTGTTTGCCATAGTGATGGATAGCTTGATGGACAAAGTGAGGCAAGAGTCACCATGGAACATGATGTTTGCAGATGGTATTGTGATATGTGGTGAAAGTAGAAAGGAGGTTGAGTTGGGTATAAGAGATGGAGGTATGCATTGGAATGAAGAGGAATGAAGGTGAGCAGGAGCAAAACAGAATACATGTGCATCAATGAGAATGGGGATGAGAGTGTAATGAAGATGCAAGGAGTAGACATAAAGTTGGTGAATTCAAGTACCTGGGGTCAACTGTGCAGGAAAATGGGGACTGCGATAGTGAGGTGAGAGAGTGCAAGCAGGGTGGAGCAGTTGGAGAAGGATTTCGGGAATCATTTGTGATAGGAAAGTCCCAGCAAACGTGAAAGGTAAGATGTGTAAGACAGTAGTGAGACCAGCTGTGATGTATGGATTGGAGACTGTACCCTTAATGAAGAGACAGGAGGCAAAGTTGGAGGTGGCGGAGTTGAGGATGTTAATGTTTGCAATAGGAGTAACAAGGTTGGACAGGATAAGGAACGAGCACATCAGAGGGACAGCACATGTAGAGAGCTTGGGAATTAAGCTAAGATAGATGAGACTGAGATGGTATGGGCACATCCTGAGAAGAGATGCAGAGCATGTGGGAAGAAGAATGTTGAGGATGGAGTTGCCAGGCAAACGAAAACGAGGAAGGCCAAAGAGGAGATACATGAATGTGGTGAGAGAGGACATGAAAGTGGCAGGTGTGGTAGAGAAGGATGCAGAAGACAGGGAGCAATGGAGACGAAAGATCCGCTGTGGCGACCCCTAATCGGGAGCAGCCAAAAGAAGAAGTAGTTGTTGCCATGAACAGTTCTGTACTCAAGTCTCCATTCAAGAACAATTGATAATTTCAACAAAGTAGACTTCATGTTAAAACTATACTGCATTTCTGGTTACACAATTGCACTTTTTGACCATATATGAAACATTTATGGAAGCAATTTATTTATCATCACTCAAGCAATTTATTTATAATCTGTTATCACCCAAATGAGGATGGGGTTCTTTTTGAGTCTGGTTTCTCTCAAGGTGTCAGTAACAGCATTGAGAGCGTAAGCTTGAAACAGCCTCCAAACATGGCCACCATGAACTACACTTCCCACGAACCACAGCACACTCTGTCTCCAGCCAATTAAGTACACCTGTCACTCATTTACGCCTTAATCATCTCCAATACTTAAACTCCATTCTCACTCACATTCATTGTGAAGTATTGCTCAGTGTTTATCTCCTGGTGCGCCTAGCCATTTATTTTCTGCCTGCCTGTTCACTATTCAATCTTTGTTTAAGTTTTCCCCAACCTCGTCTCTTAGTCTCGCCTCTGACATTCTGTTTGCCAGTCAACTGACCTCTGCCCATCTCTTTGACCACAATTCTAGTCTACTGTTTTGACTTCTTCTGCAGTTTGCTTCTCCTGCTCTCCCCTGTGCTTGCATCCATAAGTGCCTGCATCCTGACAGGATACTTCGCCACCAATTGATGCAGCAGAGGAGGCGAAGCAGACTGCTCTGAATGCTCAAGGGCACCTCTTAGGAGAACACCAGTAGATGCTCAGTGACCTCAACACCAGGATGGCGCAGCTTGCTGCTGTGATGTCGCAGGCCCTCCTAATGCACCCCGAGTCCTCCACGAGCTCTGCTAAGCTTTTCTTGCTACCTGAGAAATACACCGGCAATTTCTTGGGAAGTGAGGTAAGGGATTTCTACTCCAGTACTCCCTGTACTTCTCATCACTCACCAGTATATCTGAGGAACAGAATATCAGCAAGTTTCTCTCACTGCTGACTGGTAAAGCATTGCAATGGGCTAGTGCTGTTTGGGAGCATGCAGGTGAGAATACAACTTCACACGACTGTTTCCTAGAATTATTCAAACGAGTCTTTGATCATGAACCAGAGGGCATCAAAGTCAGAGAAAGTCTGCTGACTATCAAGCAGGGTACGAGAAGAGTTGCAGAATACGCCCTGGACTTCCAAACCCTTGCTGCAAGCAGAGGTTGGAATAAGCCATCTCTGAAGGTGGTCTTTTGCCATGGTCTCCGCCCAGAAGTATTAAGCAAGCTCGCACGTAGACATGAACATCTCACTCTGGATTCCCTCATTGATCTTGCCATCCAACTGGATCATCTAATCAACAATCGACCGTCTCTACAAAATGCTGTCACGCTGAATCCTACCACCGTGTCGCCCACACCCATGGAGATATCTTGGACTCATTTAAAGCACTCTGAGAGAGAAAGAAGAAAGCACAAGGGCTTCTGTTTCTACTGTGGGGATCCAAATCACCTAATTTCCAAGTGCCCCATTCGTCCACCTCGCACCAGGTCTGCTGAAGCCTCGTCCAGCCCGGTGAGTTCCCTGCTACCTCTTAAAACACAGTCTTTCAAAATGCTAGTTTTATTGAAACTATCATCGTCGACACATGTGCTCTCTGCATTTGTTGACTCGGGGGCTGAGGGGAATTTCATCTACAGCTCTATCATTCAGAAGTTCAGTCTGCCCACTAACATACTGCAGAGACCATTCAGCCTCAAAACCATTGATGGAGGGCCCATAGGGGACAGGCTCGTTACCACTCGCACACCCCCACTGCACATTCAGGTGGGGGCCTTGCTTCTGGTCATATCTATGACACGCCACCACATAATTCTGGGCTATCCATGGCTTCAATTACATGATCTGTTGATCTCCTGGCAACACAAGGACATTCTCCAATGGTCACCCACTTGTTTCCAAAACTGCCTACTTCATCCTCAACTAACCCCATTTCAGTGCATACTCAGCTACCAACCCCCCCCCCCCCCCCCCCCCCATTCCCATGGGATGATGCACCCATCCAAGTACAAGCAGTTGACAACTGGTTCTCATGGAGCCAATAAGTATGGGAAGAGGTTCACCAGAGGATTGAAGTAGTCAACGGCAAGTATAAGCAGTACGCTGATAAACACAGGAGCAAGAATCCAGAATACTCTCTGGGTGATCAGGTGTGGGTCTCCACTAAGGATCTGAAGGAATCCAACATGTGCAAGAAACTTCATGTACACTATATTGGGTCATACAAAATCCTCTGTCTGTGGTAGAAAAGCTTAATAAGACTCAAGGCTGTCAGTAAGAAAGCAGACAGAAATAAGTTTATTATAATATTTCTTGCAAGAAGACTCCTCCAAATGAATTGTACCCAGAGAAGCATTCTCCATTTCCATAGACCTTGGTTTATACTTGCCAAAATAACAACATATGCTGTTTTTGTGAGACATAGGCATCTCTACATAAATGGCAAATTAACAAATAAGAAAATATGCAGATTCACATTATATAAAATCAAACATAATTATCATGTTATTTGTTCAGCCAGCAATAAGCATAAGCAAAAATATCTATAGTTCATAATCATCCACATTCAAGAAAGGGGGGTTATAATTCTCATACGGCCTTTGAGGCCAGTCCATGTGATCCTCTTGATACATCTTCACCATCTGGTAATTTTTCATGACCGCATGCACCATTTTCATCATATCTCTCAAACATCATAGCATACACGGTACAATTAAACATATCAGGAATAGTGCACACAGTACAGGCATGAGTATGGTCAATAACCATTGTCTCCATCCATCAATCATTAGGCCATCCACTGTTTGATGTATACCCTTAGGCATGTTTGTATTATGAAGTAGTTGTCCTATAAAAAGGATGAATTGCATTCTTTCACACTGTTTCTGTGACAGTATCAGGACCATACCACGCCCCATTATGTTTGACACAAACTGGCCTTTTTCCAGCCTGTTATCTCCTGTGATGTAGCTAGTGACTGAATTTGCTCCAGTGTAGCAAACCTGAAAAGAGGATTCTGAGACACAGTTAGGGTTAATGCAAGTGCAAAATGGGGAACCCTTGGAACCCTTGCATTACCTGCTGAGACAAGATCAGTTGAGTTAGTTAGTTGGTTAGTTGGGCATCACATTTATAAATGGCAACCTGCTTAGGGAGTAAAATGACATCTAACAGTTCTGTAATAAGTGTGATATACTATAGGTTTACCTGTAGATATTAGAAATCCACAATGTTTCCACAACGTATCCAAATCATGTGCTACTCCAAAAGCATACCTACTGTCTGTGTATACAATCACTGTCTTACCTTCCATGAATTTGAAGGTCTCTGTGAGTGCACTAGTTCAGCAGCTGAACTAAGTGACTTGTAAGTGCTGAAAGGTGACTTGGAAGCGACCCCGAAACAAGGGTTTCATGGGCAGAGACCACTGCAAACCCACCAAGGTTCTTACCTGAGTCTGGGTTTTTTCGAAGCAGAGCCGTCCACGAAAAGCACTAAATCTGTGTTTTGCAAAGGAACCTCACTGAGATCAGAGTGAGGCGAAAAAACCTGGGAATACTGTAGATACTCAACAGTGAGGCTCACTGTCATCCTCAGTGGGTAACAGCATCGCAGGGTTTAAGATATCACAGAGAAATTCTGTTCTATTAGTCATTTCAAGTAACACAGCATTGTATCTGAGCCAGCAAACTGCTGACAAACAAGATGTTTTTGTTCTAGGAGAAAAGCAGAAACAGCATGTGGGATCAATAATGTTAACTCCGAATAGCCCATTAGGTCTAGTGAGGCTACTACAGCCTTTTCAACTGTAACAACAGCTCTGAGACATCGCAGTAATCTCACTGCTACAGGACAATAATATGCAACTAGTCATAACTTACCTCCATACTGTTGTAGTAATCCTGACGTCAAACATCCTCTGAATTCTCATCAACTGTCTGGACAAAAAGACAAGTGGAGTCTGGGATCCCCACTTTAGGAGTGCTCCCTTACCGTGAATCAGTAAACTGAGGGGAGACTCAAGAGTAGAATAATTAGGAATAAATGCACAATATGAAATGCAGTCTTGCATGACAGGCCTTTGTCCAGCATGCCTTATCTTTTCCATGCTCCTTTATAGCCTAAACATTGAAACCTTGAAATTGGGTGCATGCCATATCGGAAAAAAAAAATTCAAAACAATCTCTCACTCTCACACACACACACACACACACACACACACACACACACACACACACACACACTTTCAAAAACAAAACCTTTCTGCTTAGGTGGTAGAAATTGTGTGTTTAAAATTAGATGTTTAAAATCTTCTTAATATTTAAAACTTTCCATTACACCATGTGTAATATTTGGTGGTATTTGTGAAAGAATAGTACGAGGTTAGGAACATTGGTAGCTTGAGCATTTATACCCTGCAGATCTTGTACAAATCTTCACTCAGTGTGTTTCTTAACTAGGAAAATAGGAGTGCACACAGGGGACTTAGGGTGATCTACGATTACCCCTGCTGTCTTTAGAGAACTGAACATGGGTCTAATGCCCTCTATAGCTTCAAGTTTCAGGGGATATTGGGATTCACAGGGTCAGTTGAGATTTTGTGGTGATCACCACTGGCTCATTACCCTTTATCAGTCCCACATCATGTTTGCCCTGTGCCCAAAACTGTCTAGGAACCTTCACTACACATAGGGAATCAACTGTAAATTTAGTAAATTGCCACTCAGTTTCTGGCACAGGTTTCTTACCAGTTAACATTACATTGCTCTACAGAGACAGTGAAATACAGATTCATTTGAAATGCATTTATTGTTTTACTGTACAGTAATTTTTTATCTGTGGTATGCTGCCAATCATTTGCATTTACACACTTCAACACCCATGGGCCCAAATCCTTCCACCTACCCCCTTGTTTTTGTTTTGTTTTTTGCCAAGGACACATGTAGAGCCATGTGTGAACTAAATGTTAGTTGGTAATCACTTTGGGGTTACACAAACGTGACACACCTGTGATTATCCCAAAATAACTTCAACAACAGTTCCTCAAGTTGATTAGGGTGTTTTTTTTTTTTTTACCTTCCTTAAACCAGTTCTACTTGAACTTAACATCTGGGTACCTGTGGCTAATGTGAGCAGTGCAATGTAGGTTTTCTCTTCGCATATAATCAGTACCAATTGGGCTAGCATGTGTTTTTGCTATCTCAATCAGCTCATGATTCATATTCAGAACATTTGAGGGCCCCAGACTTCACTCATACACATAAAGGGGTGGAGATTAATCTAATTTAACCATTATTCATAATTGCGCTCTCAACATCTGGGATTCACAGTACATGTAACCCCTCTGGGGTACTTCGAAGACTTATGCCTAATCTGTGCATCAGATCTCTCCCCAGTATATTTACCGGGCAATAATAAAACAATAAAATAGAAATGCAAATGTTTCAAACTCATCCAGTCTACAGAGGAGTGACTCAGTAAATTTCTCAAGGACCTGCTGTCCAGAGGCACCCACAGTGTTTCCAGAATCAGTTGCTGATTTTGTTGCTGTCTAGAAAACTCTGAGGATCTAATGACAGTGTCCCGCTCCTGAATCTACTAAATAATCTAAAAGCTTAGAGACAGAGAAAATATTGCCATTTTCAAATATAATTCATCAGTGTATAATGCATATGTACCTGTTTGCTTACCTCCCTACTCTCTGTGCAAGCTGTAGCAAGCAGTGAGTGCAAAGCAGATTCTTCTTTGCAAGAAGCTTGAGTGACTAGGACTGGTAGTCAATCTGCTTTCTCGGTGATCTTGGGACTGCCCTTGGATAATGTGGACATTGGTCACGCCAGTGATTAAGTCAAATCAAGTCAAGTTTATTTGTATAGCACTTTTAACAGTAAACATTGTCACAAAGCAGCTTTACAGAATTTGAACGACTTAAAACATGAGCTAATTTTATCCCTAATCTATCCCCAATGAGCAAGCCTGTGGCAATGGTGGCAAGGAAAAACTCCCTCAGATGACATGAGAAAGAAACCTCAAGAGGAACCAGACTCAAAAGGGAACCCATCCTCATTTGGGCAACAACAGACAGACTATAATATTAACAGTTTTAACATGAAGTCAGTTTCACTGATGTTATAAACTCTTAATTGATGGAAACTTGAGTGCAAAACTGTTCATGACAATGGCAGTCCTAAAGTTAGCAAGTCAACTGTAGTCCTCAGCCATAAAAGCATTACTATAAGAGTCCAGAGTGTCCTCCAAGTGTGACTTTCAACTGTCCTCATGGGGCCATCCTCCACAGGAGCAATGTGATGAGATTCCAACCAGACACAGGGCACCAGGATGGATCAAGCAGGTCCGAGGACAAGAAGAGGTCAGCATCTCGATCCCAGGACCAACATGTAACTCGGGGGGAGGGGAGAGAGAGAGAGGGAGAGAAAACACAGGTTGTTAGGTATGCCCAATGTCACCTGAATAAGTAGGAACAGTATACATATTGCACTGAGTACAAGCAGGGACCCTGGCAACTAACTATGACAGCATAACTAAAAGGGGAGAGCCAGAAGGTAACACAGGCATGAGGGAGCCCCAGGACATAAAGCAGCCAGCCACTACACCATCAACAAACTCGAGTGAGCAAGCAAGTGGGGACTGACAGCATCTATACATCCCAGTTTACCAAAACACTCTATGTCTGAGGACCCTCCAGATCTACACCTTTACCTCATAAACAGCATTAACAAAAGGCTTGACTAAACAGATATGTTTTTAGCCTAGACTTAAATGCTGAGACTGTGTCTGATTCCCGAACACTACTTGGAAGGCTATTCCATAATTGTGGGGCTTTGTAAGAAAAGGCTCTGCCCCCTGATGTAGCCTTCACTATACAAGGTACCAGCAGATAGCCTGCAACTTTTGATCTAAGTAGGCGTGGTGGGTCATAGAGGACCAGAAGTTCACTCAGGTACTGTGGTGCGAGACCATTCAGTACTTTAAAGGTCAATAGTAGTACTTTATAATCAATGCAAAATTTGATTGGGAGCCAATGCAGTGTGGATAAGACAGGGGTGATGTGGTCATATTTTCTAGTTCTAGTAAGGACTCTTGCTGCTGCATTTTGAACTAATTGGAGCTTGTTTATGCACTTATTGGAACATTCAGACAGTAAGGCATTACAATAATCCAACCTGGAGGTAACGAAAGCATGAACTAGTTTTTCCGCGTTACGTAGTGACATTAAATTTCTTATCTTAGCAATATTTCTGAGATGAAAGAAAGCTATCCAGGTAATGTTATCAATGTGAGTTTCGAATGAAAGACTGGGGTCAATAATCACTCTGAGGTCTTTTACTGCTGCACGTGAAGAAACAGAAAGGCCATCCAGAGTTACTGTGTAATCAGAAAACTTACTTCTAGCGGCATGTGATCCTAGTACAAGTACTTCAGTTTTGTCAGAGTTAAGCAGAAGGAAATTAATAAGCATCCAGTGTCTAATGTCCTTCACACATTCCTCAGTTCTATTAAGCTGGTGTCTCTCATCAGGTTTTGCAGAAACATACAACTGTGTGTCATCAGCATAACAGTGGAAACTAATACAATGTTTATGAATAACATCATCCAGAGGTAACATATATAAAGAAAAAAGCAGTGGACCCAAGACAGAACCTTGTGGAACACCACAATTAAGTGAGCCGCAGATGAAGCAGCCATCTCGGCACTGTTGACCTCTTCCGCTCCCACAACCTCTTTCATGTTTTCCATGATGCTGTTTTACTTGTATGACTTGCACCTCCAAAACCATTGTAAGCATGGCCTTGTGAAGAGTGTTGTCCTTTTTCTCGGTCTTTGATGCCTCTTCTCTGCATATACTGCATGTCTCTGCAGATATCGTGTTTCTGTCTCATCATCCTGCTGCTTACAGTCCATTTGAACTGGAAACCTCATTCTGACAGCATCCTGCAATCCAGTAATGAACTCTCAGTAGGCCCCGTTACTGGCATGCATCCAGTATGGGTGATTTTCATGCTTCTCTTTTTCAGGAAACTTGTCCTGGATCTTGCTGAAGTCTAAACCCAGTTTCCCTATGAACACTTGGTGTAATTCATGGCTGGTGGGGAGGAATATTTTACAGAAGCTGTCAAGTTGCTCAGTATATCAAAGTCCATGCTTCCTAGGGTCCTTTTTTTCAGCAACAATCTGCATAATCTCCTCTGGGCTCCAGGGATGTTAGGCCATAGCTGGGCTCTCTGGACCTGGTACAGTGGTCAGTGGCACATGGATGACTGTGCAAACCTCCTCACCTTTATCGGCACACACTGGGGAGCCTTCAGTTCCCTTCTTTATTGTGTGGGACCTTGTGTGTGATGACACTAGAATAGATGTCACTACCTGTATGGAGCTTTCACCTTTTTCAGTTTCCTCTATGGGTTGATCATGGTCCTGCATTTGTTGACCAGCAGAAAGTGACACAGGCAGTTTCTGGAGGCAGAGAAGATGGAGGGAACAGGGGAGGGAATGACTCCTGCATTGGATTGAGTTTTGGATGAATGCCAGCATTCCTCTGTGAGAGCAGAGCTGAAGCTTTAAAAGCACTAAAATTCTGATTAGTACCCTGCCATTCTACCTGACCCTGATGTGTATATGAATTTGCCCATTTATCTCTTATCACAGCTTCCATTTGCCACATTTTAAATGCACCCCAATCAACCTGTATTCTATCTTTCTTCTTCTTTTTTCCATTATCTTGCTCTACTTGTTTCAACCTCTCCTCAAGATTCTGTATCTGTCATACACTTAAACTACTTCCCACTGGAGGTAGTTTAATCCGCATTGCTCTATCCACATCCTAAGTTGGTTACATGAGTCCGGTCCATACTTAGTTAACATATGTTACTTTTTGACAAGAGGGATAGGTTTCAGGAGTTTTTTCAATTTCTGTCAGTTTTGTTTCCGACAGCCCTATGTTAAATGTTGCCGCAGAGAAAGTGCAAAGACCGTGTATTCTCACTTTT
This sequence comes from Neoarius graeffei, assembly GCF_027579695.1. Classification (NCBI taxonomy): domain Eukaryota; kingdom Metazoa; phylum Chordata; class Actinopteri; order Siluriformes; family Ariidae; genus Neoarius; species Neoarius graeffei. The sequence continues at coordinate 39,918,558 of NC_083578.1, read as the reverse complement.
TTTTTTTTTACACAGAAATGTGTCAGGGCGGCACGGTGGTGTAGTGGTTAGCGCTGTCACCTCACAGCAAGAAGGTCCGGGTTCGAGCCCCGTGGCCGGTGAGGGCCTTTCTGTGTAGAGTTTGCATGTTGTCCGTGTGGGTTTCCTCCGGGTGCTCCGGTTTCCCCCACAGTCCAAAGACATGCAGGTTAGGTTAACTGGTGACTCAAAATTGACCGTAGGTGTGAATGAGAGTGTGAATGGTTGTCTGTGTCTATGTGTCAGCCCTGTGATGACCTGGCGACTTGTCCAGGGTGTACCCTGCCTTTCACCCGTAGTCAGCTGGGATAGGCTCCAGCTTGCCTGTGACCCTGTAGAACAGGATAAAGCGGCTAGAGATAATGAGATGAGATGAGAAGAGATGAGAAATGTGTCATGATCTTACTGCTATTTGTCAATAGACAGGAAGGTTTCTAGTCTGCCCAAAAAAAAAAGCAGAAAGGGCTTTTTCTCTTTTTTTTCTCTTTACTCAACCTGACATGTATTCACCCTTTCACAAATACACACCCAGATGGCCAATTTGACATCTACACATGTGTCTTACTACAGTTCTCTGCAACACACAATCATTTATCATCAATTTACAAGAATTAAAAAAATAAAAAGCTTTTCCTCACCATGAGTTTGTTGAATGTCAGCGGCAGCATGGGATCCCCATCCTCTAAAGAATCAGTCTGTCTCCGGAGAGCTCATCAGACTTGCTGGGCACTAATTTCCCCAAACTTGAATCTGGAAAAGTCCCCGCTACTCGTGACATGCCAACCTCGTCACCAAAATTGTGGTGGAAAAGCTTAATGAGACTCGAGACTGTCAGGAAGAAAGCAGACAGAAATAACTATTATAATATTTCTTGCAAGAAGGCTCCTCAAAAGGACAGGAGACCAGAGGTTTAAGCTGAGATATATGAAAGGTAGGGTGAACACGTCGCATAGTGAGTGGTAGTGCAAGTCTAACAGAACATGGGTTGATTACCTTCTTGATGAGGAAGGGTCCAAGGAACCTGGGTGCTAGCTTACGAGAGACAGTTCTAAGTGGTAGGTGGCATGTGGAAAGCATAACTTGTTGACCTACTTGGTAGGTGGGAGCCTTGGAGCGACGTTTGTCAGCCTGCCTCTTGGATGCGAGTGCGGAGCAAATGAGTCTTCTCTGGGCCAATGCCCATGTCCTCCTGCAGTGGCATATAAAGAGCTGGGCTGAGGGTATGGCGACCTCCTCCTCTTGGCTGGGGAAAAGTGGTGGTTGGTAATCTAGTGAGCACTAGAACAGAGAGAGACCTGTGGCAGAGGAAGGGAGCATATTCAATCCAGGGTAGGTACCTGCTCCAAGAACTGGCATCCCTGGACGCCATGCACCTGAGTGCAACCTCCAAAGCCTGGTTCACCTGTTCTGCCTGGCCATTGGTCTATGGGTGGAAGCCTGAGGAGAGACTACAGGTGGCCCTGATGAGTTTGCAGAAGGCTCTCCAGAACTGTGCAGTGAACTGAGGACCCCAGTCAGAAACAATGTTGGTAGGCAGACCATGTAGGTGGAAAACATGGTGGACGAGTAGTTCTGTGGTCTCTTTGGCTGAGGGGAGCTTGGGCAGAGGAATGAAATGGACAGTCTTAGAAAAACGGTCAATAACAGTGAGGATGCATGTGTTGCCACCTAAGTTGGGGAGTCCTGTGATGAAGTCCAGGGCGATGTGAGACCAAGGTCGATGCGGAGTCGGGAGAGATCTTAGCAAGCCGGCAGGGGGTCAGTTGGCTGTCTTGTTCTGGGAGCATGTGTTGCAAGCTGCCACAAACTCCTGGACATCCTCCTTGAGGGATGGCCACCAAAAGTGCTGCTGGATGAGTGCCAGGGTTCGGGCGGCTCCTGGATGACAGGCCAGCTTGGAGCCATGACCCCACTGCAGCACCTGGGTTTGCACAGGACAGAGAACAAACAGATGGTTAGGAGGAGTGTTGTTGGGGTTACCTTCACCAGGGTCCTGCTCCAGGGCCTTCTGCATGAGCATCTCAACCTCTAGAATGGCAGCTCCCACTAGGCAGCGTGGAGGAAGTATGGTCTCGGGTGGCTTGGACTCCTCTTGGTGGGAAGAGAACATCCTGGACAGAGCATCAGGTTTGCCGTTCTTGGAGCCTGGGTGGTAGGAGAGCATGAAGTTGTACCAGGAGAAGAAGAGAGACCAACAGGCTTGACAGGAGTTCAGGCATTTGGCGGACTTGAGATACTCCAGATTCTTATGGTCGGTCCAGACAAGGAAGGGGAGCTCCGACCCCTCAAGCCAGTGCCTCCACTCCTCCAAGGCTAGTTTAACAGCCAGTAGTTCTCGGTCGCTGATGTCGTAATTCTGTTCGGCTGGGGATAGCTGGTGGGAGGAGGAGCATGGGTGGACCTTGTCATCACTGGCCCTCTGGGATAGTATGGCTCTGACCCCTGACTCGGAAGCATTGACCTCGACAATAAACTGCTTGGTTGGATCGGGTATGGTGAGAATGGGTGCTGTGGTAAACCTGTGCTTGAACATGGAAAAGGCTTTCTCTGCTTCCTCCTCCCACTTGAATTGGGTCTTGGTCGAGGTCAGGGCTGAGAGAGGTCTGGCCACTGTGCTAAAGTTGTGAATGAAGCACCTGTAGAAGTTGGCAAATCCTAGGAAGTGCTGGAGCTCTCGTCTTGAAGATGGAGTGGGCCAGTCAGTGACTGCCTCCAGCTTGAGGGGGTCTATTTGAATCTTCGCCAGAGTGATGATGAACCCCAGGAACGAGATGGAGCTTTGGTGGAACTCGCTTTTCTCCGCCTTAATGAACAGTTTATTTTCTAGCAGGCATTGGAGGACCTGCCGGACGTGACCCCAATGTTCCTCCAGAGAGCGAGAGAAAATCAAGATGTCATCCAGGTATACAAAGACAAAGGTGTTAAGACATCATTAACTAGTGCCTGGAATACCACGGGCGTGTTGGTCAGGCTGAAAGGGACTACGAGGTACTCATAGTGGCCTGTGGTGGTGTTGAAGGCCGTCTTCCACTCGTCCCCTTCCCTGATCGTAACTGGGTGATAGGCATTGCATAAGTCCAGTTTAGTGAACACCTTAGCTTCCTGGAGTAGTTCAAAGGCTGTGGTCATGAGCAGTAGTGGGTAGCGGTTCTTGACCGTGATGGTGTTGAGACCTCGATAGTCAATGCAGGGACGGAGTGACTTGTCCTTCTTTTCGATGAAGAACCCCACCCCTGCTGGAGAGGAGGAAGGGTGGATGATCCCAGCTGCCAGTGACTCCATGATGTACTTCTCCATAGCCTGTCATTCGGCGGGTGAGAGAGAGTAGAGACATCCCTTGGGTGGCGCCGTCCCAGGCAGGAGATCGATCCCGCAATTGTAAGGCCTGTGAGGAGGGAGGGACACTGCTCGGGTTTTACTAAAAACTGGCTTGAGGTCCAGATATTCCGGAGGCACGTGAGAGAGGTCGGGGAAACTCACTGGCTGAGGGCTGTGGTGGTTTGGCGGGAGGCAGAGCGGAGTTCAGGCAGGAGGCCAGGCAGGAAGGACTCCAGCCTAAGATGGTGTGATCAGTTCAGTTTATGTGGGGGTTGTGCTGCATCAACCAGGGTAGTTCAAGAATAACGGGAACATGAGGGTTATTCATGATGTGAAGTTGTATCATTTCGGAGTGATTGCCTGAAATCCTTAGGGTGAGCGAGTTGGTGAGGTGAGTGATGGTGGTCAAGCCAGTGCCATTGAGTGTCAGGATGGTGAGAGGGACCTTGAGGGTGAGTAATGGGATTCCGAGATCCTTGGCGGTGGCGGAGCAGATCAGGTTCCTGTCCGCCCCCGAGTCAACGAGTGCCTGAAGATGGTGATGCCGGTTGTTGAGAGTGATGATAACAGGGAGAAACAGTCAGTCAGCAGGGGACTGGTTCCAAGCATTGCCCACCAGGGCCCCTTGATTAACTGGTGGGCTCGTACTTTTTAGCGGGTAGGCTTGGCAGATGTGTCCTTGCTGACCACAGTAGAAGCAGTCCCCTGTATCCCGCTGGCACAGTCGTTCCTCCGCTGACACCCATGCCCAATCTACCTGCATGGGTTCGACAGACGAGGCGGGAGGTGGGGAGAAGTTGCAGCTGAGGCGGCTCTTCTCTCTCCTATGTTGTAGGACCCGAGCATCGATATGATTGGCGAGGTCCATGAGAGTGGCAAGGTCCGACAGCAGTTCCTGAGATACCATTTCATCCTTGATGATGTCGGACAAGCCATGTACGAATGCGTTGACCTGGGCACTCTCGTTCCAGTTGCATGACGCCGCCAACATCCGGAACTCGATGGCATAGTCCGAGGTAGAGCGGGGCCCCTGCCACAGCTCCATGAGCTCTCTAGCCACTTCCCAACCAGACAGAGAGTGGTCAAATATTCACCTCATTTCCTCAGAGAAGTCCTTGAAGCTGGAACAAAACCATGCCAAACCGCTGTTCCCCATTCCCTGGCCTTGCTGGTGAGGAGCGTGATGGCATAAGCTACCCAGGAGCATTCTATGGGGAAAGCCATGGGTTGTAGCTTCAAGATCAATGAACACTGAGACAGAAAAGATCTGCAGGTACCTGGTTCCCTGCTGTAGGGCTGAGGCGAAGGAAGTCTTGGTTCGTGGTGAGTAGCGGTGGCAGGAGGTGAAGGAGGTGGCTGGGCAGGGGTAGGTACGGTTTGGGAGTGCTGGAGTTGTGTGGCTAGAAGGTTGAGTGAGTTGGACAGGGTGGCCAGGTTCTGGGTGATCTGCTGGAGTTCCTGTTGGTGGGTCCTGAGGAGGGCTCCTTGCTGCTGCATAGCCGTTCTCAGATGGTTCAGTTCCAATGGATCCATGTTGACCAGAACGTACTATTAGGGGTGGTGAGATGCGGTGAGTAGGATCCAAGAGCAGAACACAGACCAGTAAATCCAATCATAAAAAAAGATTTAATCGGAGTAAAAAATAAACCAAAAATAATCCAGAAAAAGCTAGGGACAAAAAGCGAGGCAGGCAAGGACGAAAAATGCTAGCATAAAAAAAATAGCCCAGACAAAAATCTTGAGACAAAAACATAGCACAACAAACATGATAAAAGACAAAAATGTAGTTCAAGCTAGAAAAGCACTCGGAGAGCGCAGACCTCCGCCAAGAATCCTTTAAAAAAATCTGGGATCCAGAAGGTGATCCGGATCACCACCAAAATTTAATGGATTGTTACTTGTGCCCAGTCACACCTCTGGAAAAAATTTCAGAGCAATCTGTTCATAACTTTTTCCATAATGTTGCTAACAGACAAACCAACAAACAAACAAACCAACGCTACTGAAAACATAACCTCCTTGGTGGAGGTAAAAACTGTGACAAGAAACAGGCAAAACAGAGAGCAAAATCCAAGAAGCAATAATGGTGCAGAGACGATGTGAAAAGCCAACAAGACGTTCTGGCAAAGTCTTCTTCTTCTTCTGTGATTTTTTTTTTATTGGCAGCTTGCAAACAGTGCATTACCGCCATCTACTGCACTGAGGTGTGATCACATTGAGATGTCAGTAAATAACTAAATTAGCAAAACAAAAAAACAAAAAACAAACAAAAAAATGCTAAATTCTTCTTGCTAGTTGTGTTGTTTTTTTTTTTTTCAGAAAATCTATTATTGCTTTGGCTGTAAACTGTGTTCCAGGTAGACTCAGTAGGTTGCTCAATGTGGCAGAGTTCTTTGTTACCCTCTTAAGATGTTCTCTCTCTTCAGAGTACTGCCTACATGTCAGAAGTACATGTTTCACAGTTTCTGTTTCTCTGCAGCATGGGCGATTTGCTCAAAGACAACGAGGGAGGCTCAGCCTCCTCTAAAAATGATGAACATTGTGTAGGATGAATTGCGCTAGGCTTATGTTATAGCCGACCTTATAACATTGCTATTTCAGATCCAGAATCATAGAAATATGTGCTCAACCCAAATACAGTGCGAAATCATTCCGTTATAACTTTAATGTGTGCGTGAGTTTTTCCCCCTCGTGACAGCACGATGCAGCCCAGCCTCAGTGGACTTCAATGGCATTTGGGAGCTATGTGCTTTCAATATCAAAATGCAAGACGGTTATTGGACAAATACTGCGAAAACGCCCACCCCACGGACTCCTAGCCTCAGTGGACTTCAATGGCATTTGGGAGCGATGCGCTTTTCAATCTCAAAATTGTAGGTGTAATTAATGATTTTGTGTATTTAGGATTGGATAAGTGATCAATCTTTAATAATTACATGAAATCAGTCTCATTAAATTTGAAGGTTAATAGTTAAAATGAATCAATCCTATTGAATCATTTGATTTGACTCATTTGAATTAAATCATACCATAGAATCAGTCTCATTTGAATTGTTTGAAGTGAATCATTCAATGAATCGAATCAGGGAATCATTTAGTGACTCATTTAGTGAATCATACCATTGATCCTGGGTAAATTACCAGACAGCTAAAATGGTATCTTCCAAATTATTATTGATCACTTACCATATTACAAATTATCTACACCTTTCCTTGAATTCTTTGTGATTGGGCCACCTCAAAAGTATTAGAACAGCAGATAGACACCACACAATTTCAATAATAATGGAGTTTATTATAAAAAGATAATAAAAGGAAATTAATAAAAAAGGAAAAATGAAAACTTAATAATTGAATGGCAACAGAATGAAACCTTTATAACAGAGTATGTGTGTGTGTGTGTGTGTGTGTGTGTGTGTGTGTGTGTGTAAGAGAGGGAGAGAGAGAGAGACCTTGGGTCTCTCTTGAAGTTGGAATGTGTCTGTGCAAGGATGAGCCAGGGTGTGTGTGGAATGTTTATCTGCAATCTTGGTATGTGTGTGTGCATGGGGGGAAGGCCCTATGGCCTAGCTAAAGTGTGTTTGTTATCTGCAATCTTGGAGGAGGTGAATCCTCATGATTTAGTGAGCACGTGTTTTCTAAGTAACAAAGGAATTCCACACTCATAACATTATCAAACTCACTGAAATCTTAATAAGATCAAAATGTATAATAAGAATGAAATTGAGGGTTTTAGTAAGGAATGTGAGAGAGAGAGAGAGAGAGAGAGAGAGATGCACAAACTTATGGATTAACCAATTTTAAATCAACAAACAAATGATAGAGAACCAAAATTCAGTGTACACTTCATTTAACTTCATATAACTTCACATTAAGTGAATAACTAATTCCTAAGACTTAAACTTCTGCCCAATGCCTTTCTTACTGCAAAAAGTCTCGCCTTTTGTAGGAAGCACAGTCTTACTGGAGAAGTGGATCTCGGAGAGGAAGTTTGCGCTTCGGTGAGGAAGAGAGAGATTGCTTTGAAGATCTTTGTGGATGATGACAAAAGTCTTTTCAGCAGTGCCGCGCGCGCGGATTTAAGAAGAGAAAAGGGGGGCCAGCCACTTTTCTAAGCAAAAATAAAACTGCTTTCCACTGGCAGTTGCGTACGCTTTTACAAGAAAATAATACTTGCAAACCAGTTTAATAACTCGCTTGAGTTGATGATCGCGTGTTTCTGAAATCTAACTTGATCAGGGTAAGATAGAGAAGAAAACGCGCGGTTTAGACGTCTGATGGTGAGTACTCTTCTTCTGGTCAGTCTCGCCTGGAGTCCGACGCGAAAGAGCGAAAATGGCTGGATTCCAACTCTTTTTCTTGGATTCCTGAGGAATGTGGTGTACGTGATCCCGCCCAGGAGTGACATAGTACACGCAGAAGTTGGCTGGGAGTTGTAGTTCTTAGACACAAGATGACGGCATGATACCTACAAAATGCAAGATGATTATTGGACAAATACTGCGAAAATGCCCGCCCACCGGACTCCCAGCCTCAGTGGACTTCAATGGCATTTGGGAGCTATGCGCTTTTCAATCTCATAATGCAAGATGATTATTGGACAAATACTGCGAAAATGCCCGCCTACGAACTCCGAGCCTCACATGGGAGGGACATGGCAAAGCTTTCCGTGAGGAGACTGGTGATTGGTGAAAGCGGCCGGATATTTTCTTTGATTGACAGCTCGTTTCAAATATAGACAGGCAGCGGTGAATTTCAGTTCAGTCCCATGTGGATTCGCAAGTGCTGTGGTGTATTGTAAGAGATCAGCTTACATTTCGATTTCATTCATTACATACGGTTTCTATCAGCTTTTTTAGTTTGTATATATTTTCATTGTAAATAAAGTGTAAATATAGTGTTGTCAAGTTTGCTATCTTAGTTCCAGAAATTTCATTTATTTGAGTGACTGAACTTGAGGGGGCTAGTCAGCTAGCAAGAAAGCTGCGCACGGATGCCAAGCATTGTTGATTTAATTTTGGCGAAGCCATTTTCCAGTCTTCCTTTCGAGGAAAAAATTAAAATTAAAGAGCAGGGTAGACCAACGCCTCAAATTGACTTGGTGAAAAAGGTAGGGAATAATACTCGTTCCTTTCAGCTCTCCTGGTACGAGAAAGTGAATTGGCTAACAGCAAGTGACCCACATCAACACCAGTAAATAGGCTACTTTAGTAATATGTCATGGATGGACCAAAAATATAGAATCTATTTAAAATGTTTATGCTGAGCATATTATATTGGAATATATATTTTTCTGGATATGAATTAAACACAGCTACAATTTGGAAAACATTTTTAAACAAAAACACAGCCGAGAACATTTCACACTACAAACCTGGATTAAAAGTGAAGGGTTATCAAAATTGTCAATAAAACATTTCTCAGTCAAAATAAGTAAAATATAGGGAAAGTGTCATTGAATGAAATGTGTGGCACCCAGCTCTATGTTTGGCTCCCCAAGGTCAGTGCTTGTGCCTATTCCAGAACACTCTGCTGTTACTGCTGAGGTTCCTGACAAAGAGCTGCTTTCAATAATGATCAATTTTTAAACAACATGCCACAATTTTAAAATATAAAATGTTAAAATATATCCCCCCCCCCAACACCACCATCATGTATATTGGACAGTAGGCTAATGGGCCAAAAGAACCTGTTATTTCACAGTTTGTGACCCTGCCAACAATCAGCCAGATCAGAGGCAAGAGTATGGGCAAAATTTATGTGTTTTTTCTTTTAAAATCTGGAAATATCATAACTGACCAGCCTCCCCTGTTTGAAAGACTACCAGCCGCCACTGCTCTGCAGTATGGGCACATTCCCATCTCATGCTTCCTTATTATGTATAGACCGCTGTTCAGTCCTGTGTGTCCTATTCTTAGCCTGGTGAAACAGGTTCCCTCCTGCCGTGTGAATGAGCTGATCTTTTTAACTGTTACCACTTGTTGAATACCATATAAATGCCTACTTTTCTCCCCCTTATCCCATTTGTCTTGCCAAAATTTCTGAATACCTTCTTTGATTATTGCTTTAAATTCTGATTTGCTAAGTGGAACCTGTACTTCTACTTGCTCTGATTTAAGTGCTTCTTTTGCCAACTTGTCTACCTTCTCATTGCCCTCAATATCTATATGTGCTGGAATCCAAGTGAACTGTAAAATGAGTTTTAGCTGAGTTATTCTGAAAATCATTTGGTGAACTTCATCTAAAAGATCCTGTTTGCACACAGATTTCCCAGTCTGGATGCTTGTTAGGGAGGACATAGAGTCTGAACAGATAACTGTTTTATATGGCTTAACTTCTTCTACCCACTGTAGTGCCATTATGATGGCCATCATCTCTGCAGAGAAGATTGAGAGGTGGTCTGAGGTTCTTTTTTGAATTGTAGCATTGTATTTAGGAATATACACAGCCACCCCTGTTTTACCTGCTGGTTCTTTGGATGCATCTGTGAATATTTGTACTGTATCGTCATACATAATTTCTAAATACTGCTGTACACTTTGATAAAATGTTGTCTTGGCTATGTTTTTAGTTTCTAGATTAAGTACAGGAGAGCAGAAAAACCAAGATGAAATTGTACTCAGGTTGACGGTTTTGCTGCAAGGTATAGTACTGATTCCCATGTCATCTGCCTCTTTATTGCTGTTCCATCCAAAACTACAGTTGGCAGTGCACCCATATTCCCAGCATTCCTCTAACACCAGTTTTGTCGGATGTGTAGCTTCATGCCCTTGTATGTTTACCCAATATGCTAGAGAGAGTTTTAACCTCCTAAGACCAAAAGGTATCTCCCCTGCTTCTACTTACAGTGCTGGGATTGGTGAAGTTCTGAAGGCTCCACAACACAGTCGGAGAGCTTTGGCCTGCACCCTGTCCAGTTCAGCTAATGTGGATTTTGCTGCTGATTTGTATACTACACATCCATAGTCAAGCACTGAACAAATTATTGCAATGTAAATCCTTTTCAATGAAAAGCCTGATGCCCCCAGCTGTATCCTGAAAGACACCTCAAAACATTGATTGCTTTCTTACACTTGTCAGTCATTTTCTGAACATCAATTTTAAAAGTGAGCTTGCTATTAAACCACACGCCAAGATATCTTATGTCATTAACCTGCTTAAGAAATTGTCCATATATCTTAAGATCTATTATGGGTTTTACCCTTTTCTTAGAAAACAAAATGAATTGAGTTTTTTCCACTGAAAGGTGGGACCCCCAGTCAAATGACCATTTTTCAACCTGGCTTATTGCTGTTTGCATCCTTTGTTGTAAGTTGTTAATATTACGGCCCCTAACCCACAACGCCCCATCATCTGCATATAGTGCTCTGTTTATCCTCTGATTCACTCCACCAAAGACATCATTAATCATAATATTAAACAGAATTGGACAGCATACAATTCCTTGTGGAGTGCCATTTTCTATTGTGTATGTGCTTGATGACTCTGATCCCACCCTGACCTCTATGGTTCTACCCTTTAAAAAGTCTTTGATCCAGTTGAACATTTTACCACCTATTTCCATTTTATTCAATTTAATTAAAAGCCCTTCTTTCCATAGCATATCGTAAGCCTTCTCTATATCAAAAAAGGTTGCCAAAACACATTCTTTGTTGACTTGTGCTTTACGTACCTCGATCTCTAGGCAGACTACAGGATCCATGGTACAACCCCAATTCCAAAAAAGTTGGGACAAAGTACAAATTGTAAATAAAAACAGAATGCAATAATTTACAAATCTCAAAAACTGATATTGTATTCACAATAGAACATAAACATATCAAATGTCGAAAGTGAGACATTTTGAAATTTCATGCCAAATATTGGCTCATTTGAAATTTCATGACAGCAACACATCTCAAAAAATTTGGGACAAGGGCAATAAGAGGCTGGAAAAGTTAAAGGTACAAAAGAGGAACAGCTGGAGGACCAAATTGCAACTCATTAGGTCAATTGGCAATAGGTCATTAACATGATTGGGTATATAAAGAGCATCTTGGAGTGGCAGTGGCTCTCAGAAGTAAAGATGGGAAGAGGATCACCAATCCCCCTAATTCTGTGCCAACCAATAGTGGAGCAATATCAGAAAGGAGTTCAACAGTGTAAAATTGCAAAGAGTTTGAACATATCATCATCTACAGTGCATAATATCATCAAAATATTCAGAGAATCTGGAAGAATCTCTGTGCCTAAGGGTCAAGGCTGGAAAACCATACTGGGTGCCCGTGATCTTCGGGCCCTTAGACGGCACTGCATCACATACAGGCATGCTTCTGTATTGGAAATCACAAAATGGGCTCAGGAATATTTCCAGAGAACATTATCTGTGAACACAATTCACCATGCCATCCGCCGTTGCCAGCTAAAACTCTATAGTTCAAAGAAGAAGCCGTATCTAAACATGATCCAGAAGCGCAGACGTCTTCAATGGGCCAAGGCTCATTTAAAATGGACTGTGGCAAAGTGGAAAACTGTTCTGTGGTCAGACGAATCAAAATTTGAAGTTCTTTATGGAAATCAGGGACGCCATGTCATTCGGACTAAAGAGGAGAAGGATGACCCAAGTTGTTATCAGCACTCAGTTCAGAAGCCTGCATCTCTGATGGTATGGGGTTGCATTAGTGCGTGTGGCATGGGCAGCATACACATCTGGAAAGACACCATCAATGCTGAAAGGAATGTCCAGGTTCTAGAGCAACATATGCTCCCATCCAGATGACATCTCTTTCAGGGAAGACCTTGCATTTTCCAACATGACAATGCCAAACCACATACTGCATCAATTACAGCATCATGGCTGCGTAGAAGAAGGGTCCGGGTACTGAACTGGCCAGCCTGCAGTCCAGATCTTTCACCCATAGAAAACATTTGGTGCATCATAAAATGGAAGATACGACAAAAAAGACCTAAGACAGTTGAGCAACTAGAATCCTACATTAGACAAGAATGGGTTAACATTCCTATCCCTAAACTTGAGCAACTTGTCTCCTCAGTCCCCAAACGTTTACAGACTGTTGTAAAGAGAAAAGGGGATGTCTCACAGTGGTAAACATGGCCTTGTCCCAACTTTTTTGAGATGTGTTGTCATGAAATTTAAAATCACCTAATTTTTCTTTTTAAATGATACATTTTCTCAGTTTAAACATTTGATATGTCATCTGTGTTCTATTCTGAATAAAATATGGAATTTTGAAACTTCCACATCATTGCATTCAGTTTTTATTTACAATTTGTACTTTGTCCCAACTTTTTTGGAATCGGGGTTGTAGTTCTTCCATTACGGAACCCACTCTGGTAGGGTGTAATTAGCCCTCTACTTTCTAGTTTGTATACTAACCCTTTAGTAATCATCCTCTCCATAAGTTTGCATAGGTTAGACATTAAAGCTGTTGGTCTGTAGCTTTTGACATTTGTTTTATCTTTACCTGGTTTCCCTACAGGGACTATTACTGAATGTTTCCACCCAGTGGGCAGCTTTCATCATTCCCAAATTTTGTTATATAAAACCAGAATCACATTTTTTGCCACATCAGATAGTTCTTCAATCATTTTATAGCATATCCCGTCTCTCCCTGGTGAGGTATTTTTAATGCCTATCAATGCTCTTTTTAGTTCAAACAGTGTAAAATTTGCATCTAGTGAGCTCTCACCCTCAACTTTCATCCCCAGCAAATCTTTATTTTCTTCAATGGTCCTCATTCTTTTAGATCACTCCTCACTGGAGAGATTTTGTGAGCTGTGTATCCTTACAAAAGATCTTGCAAGCATCTCAGCTTTTTCTCTACTAGTTACTGCTTCTGTGCCATTATCTCTTAAAATTGGTAGGGAAAAGTCCCTTCTTATGCCACCCATCTTTCTGATCATTCCCCATATGCCCTTAACTTTTATTCCTGTCCCAATGTTACTACAGAAATCTCTCCAATATTTTCTTTTAGCTTCTCTTATAATTCTTTCAGCCTTAGCCTGCGCTCTTTTATACTCCATTAAGTTATCAAATGAATTATTATATTTAACAATTTTAAGGGCTTTATTCCTATTTTTAACTGCCTCTCTGCACTCATCAGACCACCATGGTACCATTTTCTTTGCTCCAGATGTTTTACCTATTGTTTCTTCTGATGATTCATGTGTTATACTTTTGATCATATTATTCAATTCCTCAATGTCGTCACTTAAATTTGGCATGACTTCAATTAATTTGTTGCTTGCTTTAAAATTATACAACCCCCAGTTGGCCTCTTTCATTTTCCATCTTGGAATCCAGTTTTCTTCAAAGCTTATACTTTGATTCCTTATCTTTGTCCAGACAGGATAGTGGTCACTGGCATTATCACTGCTCACATCCCATGTGCAGGTACCTGCTAGTTGTTGTGAAACAAAAGTAAGGTCTATTACTGATTCTGTACCATGAGCTGCATCATACCTAGTGCCTCTTCCATCATTTAGACACACTAACTGATTGTCATCCATAAACTCCTCAATAATATACCCATTTCCATCTGTTCTAGCACTTCCCCACACGATACTCCTTCCGTTTGAGTGAACGCTGCCGCGTTTTGCTGCTGCTGCTCACCAGCAACTTTTAAACTTTTAAAAAGTGTTTTTACGGTTCTCCAGCCACACTCCAACCATATTTCTACTCTTTTGGGAATCTTAACCCTCCTCTGTAGCCTGATGTGATAGCAGGCTAACTTTGCCTACCTGCTCAGCTCACCGCCCAGCTCCACGTCACTGCCTTTCTACAGCGCTTCACTATGTAGGCCAGCATGGTTTATGTGTGGTCCCTACTGGTCTGGACTGTCTTGTCTCTCCTCCATCTACCTGTGGAAGGACTACTCCAGTATTCGGCGGCGGAGCTTCTCAGGCTCCGCTCTCAGCGGTCCAGCTCTCCACCGGCAGCTCTTCATCTCCATCCGGACATCAGCTTCCAGCATCACCCGAGGTACATTCACCGTGGTTCACTGTGGGGTTTCCTCTTCACCGGCTCCAAAGGGATTACCTCCTTCTGGTCCTCTACTCACCGCCCACCCATAAACACTGGACAGTCTGTCGACCACAGTGTGTTAGCCCGCCTGGCTAGGTTGGCTAATACTCCTCTCTCTAGTGACAACACCAGCGTCAGCTTCGGTCTGCTGAACATCCGCTCCCTCACAGGCAAAGGACATCTCGTCCACGATCTCCTTACTGACCGTAAGCTCGATTTTCTTTGTTTGAATGAGACCTGGCAACTACCTGGTGACTTTTCCCAGCTCAATGACTCTACTCCTCCGGGGTTTGTTTACTTTAGCAAACCTTGCGGCTTTGGTCGCGGAGGTGGTCTCACGATACTTTACCGCAAGAAGTGGAAGGTTGTTCCAGTTTCTGTGCCTCCTCTCTTGTCATTAGAATGCCTTGCCTGTCAAATATCTGGACCCACTCCCACAATCATTGCTACAGTCTACCATCCCCCCCAAGCCTCACACCGAATTTTTAAATGAGTTCTCTGCCCTTCTCACCCACCTTTCCACTATCTCCGAATGTAATTCTGCTGGGAGATTTCAATATACACATGGACAATACTGCTCTTCCCCTCACCAAAGACTTTTCTTCATCACTTGACAGTTTTGGCTTCCAGCAGTTCTCAGACTTCCCCACACACATAAAAGGACACACCCTGGACTTAATTTGCTGCTCTGGTCTCACCCCCTCCAACTGTATTGCTGATCAACTCCATATTACAGACCATTTCCTCCTCTCATTTAATGTCACCCTCCATCTCTCCATTTCCAAGACCCCCCGTGTCATTTCATTCCGCAACATTAAGGACATTAACAAGGACACCCTCTCCTCCTGTATCGCCACCCTGACACCAGACTCTTCCTTCACTCCTGATAATCTTGTCACCCTGTACAATAATGGTCTTATCAACATTCTCAATTCACTCACTCCTGTCAAATCTCGTTCTGTTTTCTTTACTCAGTCTGCTCCCTGGTTCACTCCCGATCTCCGCACCATGAAATCCAAAAATCGACAGCTTGAAAGACTCTACAGGAAATCTGGTCTTACCATCCACAAAGACATGTATACTGCTCAGCTATCTCTTTATAAGGACTCCATCTCTCATGCTAAATCACAATACTACTCTGGACTTATCTCCTTTAATGCAGCCAACACAAAGACTCTCTTTTCCGTTTTTAACAGCATCATTCAACCCCCTGACTCCTTACCCCCCCCCCCCCCCCCCCACACACACACACACACACACACACACTTCTACTCCACGGACACCTGTAATTCTCTCCTCTGGTTCTTCAATGAAAATGTCATGAAAATCCACCAGCATCTTGGCTCCAAAACCTCACCCCTCCCCTCCTCTGAACTTCTTCTGCCTTGTCATTCATTTTCCACCTTTGAACTCCCTCGTCCCTCAGTAATATCTGAGCTTATCACCAAGTCTAAGCCTTCTACATGTCAACTGGATCCCCTCCCTACAGTTCTGGTCAGATCCTGCCTCCCCTCTCTGCTCCCCCTTATATCAGCTATTATCCACTCCTCACTGTCCTCTGGAATTGTTCCCACTCTCTTCAAATCTGCAGCCGTCAGCCCCATCCTGAAGAAGTCTGGTTCAGATCCTAATAACTTTAATAACCTTTGCTCCATTTCTCACCTTCCTTTCATCTCCAAAATTTTAGAGAAACTGTTGCTTCTCAGCTCCACACCCATCTTATCCAAAACAGCCTATATGAACAATTCCAGTCTGGTTTCCGTCCCCGCCACAGCACAGAGACAGCCCTGATAAAGATCACAGATGACCTTCTCATGGCATCTGACTCTGGTTTGATTTCCATCCTCATCCTCCTTGATCTGAGTGCAGCCTTCCACACCGTTTCTCACCCCATCCTCCTCAGTAGACTTTCTTCCATTGGCATCACTCACACTCCCCTTCTCTGGTTCCACTCTTACCTCACTGGCCGTACTCAGTTCATTCAGCTCAAGTCCTTTACTTCACAGTCCTCCCCCGTTACTTCAGGTGTGCCTCAGGGCTCCGTCCTGGGGCCCCTCCTCTTCATCATATACCTCCTCCCCTTCTGCAATATTTTCCGTAAATATGGTATCCACTTTCACTGCTTCGCAGATGACACCCAGCTCTATCTTTCCAGTAAACCGAACTCCACTCTCCCTCCCTCTTCCCTTACCCACTGCCTTTCTGAAATCAAATCCTGGTTCACCACAAACTTCCTCAAATTAAACATTGATAAAACTGAATTTCTTATTATTGGCACCAAATCCTCCCTATCCAAAGTTGACAGTTTTTCCCTCACCATAGACAGCTCCATAGTGTCCCCCTCCCCACAGGTTAAGAGTCTGGGTGTCATCCTCGATAGCTCACTTTCTTTCCACTCCCACATCAATAACATCACTCTGTCTGCATATTTCCATCTACGCAACATTAATCGTCTCTGCCCCTCTCTCACTCCTCACACCACTGCCATTCTAGTTCACCCCCTTGTCACCTTGCGTATTGATTACTGTAATTCACTCCTTTTCGGTGTCCCCCACAAATCCCTCCATAAGCTTCAACTAGTCCAAAAACTCTGCAGCCCGTATCATCACCCGAACCCCCTCCTTTCACCACATCACCCCCGTCCTCCAGCAGCTCCACTGGCTCCCAGTCAAATTTCATATCACGTTCAAAATCCTTCTTGATACATTCAAAGCTATCCACAACCTCGCCCCCCCCCCCCTTATCTCGTTGATCTCCTCCGCATTACCACCCCCTCTCGTTCCCTCCGGTCTTCCTCCTCCCTTCACCTCTCTATGCCATCCGCCCGCCTCAGCACTATGGGGAGCAGAGCTTTCAGCCGCTCTGCTCCCCAACTCTGGAACTCTTTTCCACCAGACATCTGTAACATTGTTTCTTTATCCCAGTTTAAATCAAGACTCATCTGTTTAAATCTGCATATTTGCTGTAATTTCATTGTTTTCTTTTTTATTGTTTGTTTATCTGTAAAGTGTCCTTGAGTGCTGTGAAAGGCGCTGCCAAATAAAATGTATTATTATTATTACTATGTGCATTAAAATCTCCACATACTATAACTTTGGAGTTTTCCACATCACATACACTTTCCAACATTTCTCTAGTTATTTTTTGACAAGGATTATAAAAGTTAATTATTCTAATTTTTGTTTTGTTGACCCCTGCCTGGGCGGCACGGTGGTGTAGTGGTTAGCGCTGTCGCCTCACAGCAAGAAGGTCCTGGGTTCGAGCCCCGGGGCCGGCGAGGGCCTTTCTGCGTGGAGTTTGCATGTTCTCCCCGTGTCCGCGTGGGTTTCCTCCGGGTGCTCCGGTTTCCCCCACAGTCCAAAGACATGCAGGTTAGGTTAACTGGTGACTCTAAATTGACCGTAGGTGTGAATGTGAGTGTGAATGGTTGTCTGTGTCTATGTGTCAGCCCTGTGATGACCTGGCGACTTGTCCAGGGTGTACCCCGCCTTTCGCCCGTAGTCAGCTGGGATAGGCTCCAGCTTGCCTGCGACCCTGTAGAAGGATAAAGCGGCTAGAGATAATGAGATGAGATGAGATGAGACCCCTGCCTCAATTATAACTACTTCAAGCTCTTCATTACTGTTGAGAACTCTATAATTAACACCATGTTGGATGAAGGTGACAACTCCACCCCCTATAGCAAGGGTTCTATCCTTACGCACTACTGTATAGCCATACATACAAAAGTCAAGTGAGGGTTTTAGCCAAGATTCCTGAATGCAGATAATGTTAGGTTTGACTGGTTGCTCCTGAATGTGCTGTTTCAATTCTTGTCCATTGGCAATTAGACTCCTGGCATTCCACTGTAAAATGGTTAGCATCAATAAATCCCACCTCCACATGTTGACTGTGAATCTGTTAGGCCTATTCCTGTTATAAGTGTTGCATTAATGAGCTCTACTGACAGCTCTTCCATTTCCAGGTACTTTTCTGCCGCTTTTGCAATTATCTTAGTTCTCTCTGTTCGGCTACATGCTTGGGCAGAACAGTTAATAATTTCCACCATAAATGCTACAAACTTTCTCTTTTCCACTATAAGTGTATCCTTGGTTACATTGCAGCATTTACGTATGCTTTGAACTGGGGGTTTAGTCACAAGTGCTGTTCTACTGTTGTTATCATTAGACTTTGCCTTTCTAATTGCCTCAGCGTAAGTTATCTTTTCTTTCACCTTCACGTTCTGAGCTTGAACTGCTCTTTTGTGTGCATCACAGCCTTTATAGGCAGCACTATGCTCTCCTCCACAGTTACAGCATTTAATTTTAGCTCCTCTCTCACATTTCCCGTATTCATGTTCCCCTCCACATTTAGCACAACGAAGTTTACCCTTACAGGCTACTGCAATGTGCCCAAAACGCTGGCACTTAAAGCATCTCATTGGTGGAGGAATACAGTATATGGCCTTACTATATAGCTGACATACCCAATTCTGATTCTTTCAGGTAGTTTGTCCTCCTCTAGAGTCAACAATACAGACAGGCTAGGCCCCTTAACACCCTCTCTTTTGAAAAGTAAATATTTAACTCTTGTTACTAGCACTCCTCTGACATTGACCCTAATTTGCTCTTCGGTTATATCAGTTGACACTCCAGATATTACACCCATAACCTTCCCTCTTTCTTCCCATATTTGTGGCTTAACCTCCTTCCCAAGTAATAATTTACATTTCATTAATCCATGCTGCTGGTCCCTGTCTCTACATATAATCAGTAGGTTCCCATCTCGTAAGGTTTTAACAAACTGTACGTCACCTACCAGCTTGTGAATAGCATTGCTAACCTTCAAGGGATTTAATATACAAGGAGATTGAAATCACAAAATAACTTTAATTTCAGATCTTTGTTCTTCCTCTCCCTTTTCTCCATCAGATTCTCTCTGCTTTTCTTTTCTTGCTTTTCCAATTTACTGTC
This sequence comes from Neoarius graeffei, assembly GCF_027579695.1. Lineage (NCBI taxonomy): Eukaryota > Metazoa > Chordata > Actinopteri > Siluriformes > Ariidae > Neoarius > Neoarius graeffei. The sequence goes on along the minus strand of NC_083578.1, from coordinate 39,899,247 downwards.
CTCCATTCTTCATTGTGTGTATTTCCCTCCTTATCAGTGTCCAACTCGTCTATCTCTAGCTCACTTCCGCCTCACTTCCTGTACCTCCCGGATCACACCTCAGTCCTCCCGACTCAGCCATTGCTGGCAAAGTCCCCTTCTTCTTCTTCTTTTGATTATTGGCGGTTCACAATATATGATTGTATATCGCCACCTACTGTATAGGAGTGTGTGAGATGGTCAGGTCAAGTCTTGGCATGGCAAAAAACAAACAAAAAAAAGGTAGAAAAATAAAATAAACTAAATTCTTCCCATTAATTCTGAATCTGTTAGATACCTCATAAGGGCTTTAATCCTATTTCCCTGCATTCCCTCTTCCTTCAAAATGTTATGGATATCTCCTTCATCTCCTTCTTGTTCTAACCATTTTGTCCTATGATCATTGTACTTCCTGCAGTAGAAAAGAATGTGTTCTACATCTTCCTTAACCTGACACTCAGCACAAAGCCCATCAGTTTTCCCCAAGACATGTAGTGTGACGTTGAGACCAGTGTGCCCTAATCTCAGCTGTGTGTATGTAACTTCCTCCCTTCTTCCAAGCCCCACTGAAGTGATTCTTCTCCCACCAACCTGATGTTGCACATTAAAGTACTGCCTACCCTTTGAGTCTGTCTCCCATTCGTCCTGCCATCTACTCATGATTTCTGCTTTAATAAAAGATTTAGCTTCCCCTTTTCCTAATGGTACATGAATTGTGATACAGTGGTGACCTAAAGCTTCCTTGGCAGTTTTATCTGCAGTTTCTTTACCCTTGAGGCCCGTATGAGCTGGTACCCAGCAAAATTGGATGGTGAGTCCAAGATTTCTGAGTTGAGCCAATAGCTGTTTCATTTCAATAACTAGATCATCTCTTACTGCTTTTCCAGAGATAAAGCTTTGCAAAACGGAGAGTGAGTCTGTGCATATGACTGATTTTAAAGGTTTGACTTCTTCAATCCATCTCAAAGCAGTAATTATAGCAGTTAGTTCTACTGAGTATATGGACAAAAAGTTATTCAATCGATATCCATAGGTCCTCTTGAATTCTGGTATATAGATTCCTGTACTACACTGACCATTTTGAGGGTCTTTCGAACCATCTGTAAATATCTTTAGGTAACCATAGAATGTAGAAGTCAAATAGGTTTTACAATGTATTGCAAAGCTATGTTCGTTAGAGTGCTCTTTCTTCGCTGTAAGCAATTCTGTGTTAACACAGAGCAGGGAGGATCCATGCGGGGACACTACTCATAGCCAATGCAGAGCTGAACTTAAGATTTTTTAAACCAAACACTCTCGCAGACTCATCAATATTCCATCCAAATCCCTTAGCTTCTTTGGAATATTCCCAATAATCTTTGAGCACTGATATGGCAGGACTGTCAATGCTGCACTGTAGTCTGACCCAATAGGTCAATGACAGTTTTGCAAAATGCGACTGAAGTGGAGTTTCCTCTGACTCCACTTGTAAGGCACTAATGGGAGTTGTCTTAATAGCACCCAGGGCTATTCTCAGGGCCCTTGAGTGTACTCTTTCGAGTTTCAAGAGGGATGTTTTACAAGCAGAGCCATACACTATACAACCATAATCAATATTTGACCTTATCAACGCTTTATAAATATTGAGTAAAGATTGTCTATCTGCTCCCCAACAAAGACCAGAAACCATTCGCATCAAGTTCAGAACCTTTTTGCACTTTGTTTCTATGTATTCAATATGTTGTTTCCAGGTGAGTTTGTTGTCTAACCATAGACCCAGATACTTGAAACCTTCTCCTCTTTTGAGCGGGTGGTTGTAAAGTAAGACTTCATGGTTTTCTGGGACTTTCTTCCTTGTGAAGTATGACACTTGTGATTTTTGCATGGAAAACTTAAAACCCCACTCTACTCCCCATTGTTCTAGGATATACAAGTCCTTCTGTATTGTTTTAGTGATATGAGGGATATTATTCCCCCTTCTCCAAATGACGGCATCATCAGCATAAAGTAGACCATTATTCATTCTGTTCAATTTCTCAAAAATATCATTAATCATAATATTAAATAAAATTGGGCTAATCACACTACCCTGCGGAATTCCACCTTCCACTGGGAACTCCTTTGAAACAGCTTCCCCAACTCTAACCCTCAAAGTGCGTTGTGATAGGAAATTTAAAATATAGTTGTACATCTTCCCTTCGATGCCCATTTTCTTTAGTTTGATTAATAGTCCTTCTCTCCACATTATGTCATAAGCTTTTTCAATATCCAGGAAAATTGCTACCATCGCTTCTTTCATAGTCAATGTTTTCTCAATTTCATTTGTGAGTTTGACCAGTGCATCTATAGTTGATCTTTGTTTTCTAAATCCCGTTTGATAGCTATGGAGTAAATTATTATATTCTAGATAGTAGTTTAGTCTAGTCACAACCATTTTCTCCATTAATTTGCCCAGGTGTGAGGTGAGGGCTATTGGTCTATAATTACCTGGATCACTTTTATCTTTACCAGGTTTATGAAATGGGAGGATTGTTGATCTTTTCCATGCCGTTGGTAATGTACCCTCCTTCCACACTTTGTTAAACAGCTTAAGGATTATTTCTAAAACTTCGTCAGGGAGTTGTCTAAACATGGCATAGCAGAGACCGTCACTGCCAGGGGCAGAGTAGGCCGTATTATTTAAAGCCATTTTTAACTCTATCATGCTAAAATCAAGATCTATACTAGACATGTTTGATTCCCTCTTTGTAAGAAGGTCCTCATTCATACTCAAGATTTCCTCCTTTCTTTTCTTACAGCAGTCTTCCAGGTGGTGACCTTTGTGAACATCTGCAAAAGTTTTAGCTAATATATTAGCCTTATCGACATCTGTAATATAATGATTATCCCTGTCAGTTAAGACAGGAATATGAGGAGGTTCATATCTACCAGTCATCTTTTTAATCATCAGCCATATTTGGTTGAGTGAGGTTTCTCTGCCTATTGATGAGCAAAAGTTTCTCCAGGATTCTCTTTTCACCTCTTTGATAGTTCTTCTAGCTAATGCTTTCTTGTTTTGATAGTCCAATAAGTTATCATAGGTTAAAGTATTACGTAATAGCTTAAAAGCTTTATTTCGGTCCTTAATCGCTTTGGTACATTTATCATCCCACCAGGGGACATTCCTCGTGTTATGTTTGCCCTCACTCATTGGTATAGACTGCCTTGCTGTAAAATACATAAAGGAGCTTATACTGTCATTCATGTCATTCACACTCTGTTCAGATCCTGGTATTCGTTCAGCCAAATCTGCAGACATGTTCTGGAATTCCTCCCAGTTAGCCTTCCTAAAAAGCCATTTATGATGTACATAATTAGGTTCAGTCCTGATTTCCACATCCACTTTACACCAGATAGGAAAATGATCACTGCCAATAGTAGTTGTTTGGTCAGTGTTCCACTGACATCTGTAAGCTAATCTTCTGTCAACTAGGGTTAGGTCAATACATGAAGTCTCATTCTTAAGGATATTGAGTCTAGTGCCAGAGCCATCATTTACACACACTAGCATTCTGTCATTGATAACTTCTTCAACCACCATACCATTTAGGTCTGTGTGCTTGCTACCCCACAAACTGTTGTGGGCATTAAAGTCGCCACACCAAATCTCTGTGTGATTCCTCTTAGCAACACTATTTAAAAAATCAACTGTTAAGGCTTTACATGGGTTATAATAGTTAATGATAGTATATGTCTCCTTAGGCCCATTAAATATTTCTGTAACAATACATTCATGTTCACTGCTTGTTTTAATGCATTTATAGGGAATCCCTTCTTTAATGAATGTTATACATCCACCACCTCTCTCATTACCCCGTCATGTCTGATAGCACTGTAACCCTTAATGACAAATTGTAAGTGTGCTTTCAACCAGGTCTCCTGGATACAAATCACCACATGTTTATCTGTTAACTTTTGAATATATCTTTTAAGTTCCTGACCATTGGCTATTAAACTTCATGCATTCCATTATAAAATGAAAAACACCATAGTCCATTCAATTATCTTGAGTCTGGCCATATTTGAGAGTTAGCATTTTATGTATCTCATCCGCTTTAGCAGTAGACCCCAAGAAATCATTGGCAATTTCCACAATAGACTTAATCCTGTCACTTTTCCCTGGATATTTCAGAGTTTTATTCATTACTGCACACAGGAATGCAATAAATTCATTTTTCTTCATTAACAGTGTGTCCTTTGTAATGTTAGTATTGCATGCGCACTTCTCTGGGGCTGGCATAGGCCTAGGACCAGGCCTAGTCATGTAATGACTTCCATCCAGTTGTACCTGCTCATTCAGGTTAGTAACTCTGTCATATTGGCTCCATGTAGGTCGTTGCAGTGTAGTGGGAACACTAGAGACTCTTTTGTCATTCTGAACCATCTTAAGGGCATTCGCATAAGACATCTTACGCATGACTCTGCATTTCTGTACCTCCTTTGCCTCTTTCTGTTTTTCACAACCACCATACGCAGCACTACAGTATGTGGGCCTCCACAGTTGCAATATTTTAACACTTCTGTCTCACACTTATCATATTCATGGTCCCCATCACATTTAGCGCATCTTAATTTCCCTCTGCATTGGCTTGCAACGTGTCCAAATCTTTGGCAATTAAAACACCTTAAAGGGGGAGGGATGTATTCACGAACCATGTAAGACATATAACCCATTTGAACTCGAGCTGGTAGATCTTTAGTGAAACTTAACAAAATTGACATGCTGTCTGTTTTCTCTTTGCCTTTAGTCAGTCGTTTAGCATCAAGTATTGCATACTGGGACAGATTCTTTTTGATCTCTTCAATAGAGACAGTCGTAGGAATTCCTGATATGACCCCTCTTGTTCTAGACGCTGTCCCTGGAATGTGCGAGGATATCCTATGATATGGATATATCTGGAATGTGGCATGATGAATCTTCCCTATTTCTTCCTGAATGGCATTAGTGATGTGAATGGGATGTAAATCTGGTCCACCTTTTGCTTCGAAGGCAACAATTACTTTCCATGTTGTAATCTCTCTATCTTCATTAGACCGTTTTCTAACCACTCTTGACCTTTTGACCACTGAGGCCACCGATTCTCCACTGCTATCTCTGTCTGATAGCTTCCTCACCCGACTAAGTTCATCCCAAAACATATTGTCACCCAGATTATTATTTCTCAAATGCCCGCCAGACTTCTCCGCCATGACCATTCACATTCACTGTACAGTTCTGGTAGGATATCAACGTTACCACGTATTGCAGAGAGATTTAAATTCACCGCCGTCAGCAACCCGGTTCTAGGACGAAGTGCCTCTTGTCTTTCCTCTCGGCTGTGAGGCGGCAAAGTCCCCTTCTGAGAACGGCCTTTTTATACACAGCAGAGCAAACCAGGAAGTGAATGCCGGCAAGATGGAAGTCCCGTCCTGGATCCGGATTAGCGCTGAACTGGGAGATAATAAATCTCCGGAGTGGAAGTCCGGGGCGAAGCATGAAATGCATGGCTTCTAGAATAGGCTCACTAGTTTTTATTGATGATTTACCTCATTATGGTAGCTGCAGAATGAAGGCAGAAGTCTACAAAATCATTATATTTACAGAGAAATTCATCCAATCTAATTGAGAGGAACTTCAACATACAGCAAGAGAATGCTTCAAAATAAGCTGATGTATGAGATGTGATCAGAAAGTTCTGGGACTGTTTCTGTTGTGAGCCACTGGAGCATGGAAACATCATGCACATGGAGTAAATGTGAGCAGTTGCTCTCATAAGTCAATATGCTTAGCAACATCAGGACCTGTGTTACACACATTTTTGTGATAAGGTGCAGGTACACATTTGCACAATACACAAGCATTTGCAATTGGCAATGGAGGCCCTTGAAATGCTTCAGGAAGGCTATGGCAATGAAGCAATGAGCTGTCACTGGTGGATGACATTCTGCCCCTCTTGATGTATGAACGCCACTTAAAGGACCTCACCCAGCTCATTGCTTGCTTGTTGTAAGCTTACTGAAGCATTTCCTGGTTCTCTGTTTCTGATTCCCTGAGTTTGACACAGAGTTGATGTTTGCTGTCTGGTCCATAGTAAAATCACAAATGTGCCTGTGCATGTCATCACAAAAATGCATGTAACACAGGTCCCTATGTTGACGCTGCAATGTCATGCGGCACACTGACTCATGAGAGTTACTGATCGCTCCTGCTGTATGCACATGACCTTACTGTACTCTCTTCGTTTGCAACAGAAACAACCCTGGAACATTTTGATCACAGCTCATATAGCAAAAATCAGAAATCTTTCCTGATTTGTGTTTTTGTGTGTGTACATGTTTGTGCAGCAAGCAAAGTTACAGCAGCAGCTGGACATGCAAAAGAGTCATATTTTCAGACTGACACAAGGCCTGCAGGATGCACTGGATCAGACTGACTTACTGAAGACAGAGAGAACAGACCTGGAGTATCAGCTGGAAAACATACAGGTATTCCCCCTGACACATTCATAAATTCATGTCTGAACCTGTGATTAATCAATATTTAATAAAATTCAGTATTAAAAACTAAATATAGTAATGACACTAAAAGGAAAATGTAAGCATTTTTGTATAAACTCTTTCAGGCAGCATATTCTCACGAGAAGGTGAAGATGGAGGGCACCATCACCCAGCAGACCAAGCTTATAGACTTCCTGCAGGCCAAGGTAGACCATCCCTCTAAGAAGAAAAAGGTCAGAGTCTGCTGGGCATTCGTCTCATTCCCCGACCAACTAACTGCTTGCTGAAAATGCTTCTCTCTGAAGCCCTTATTAATTGTCCCTATAACCACATAAGTGTGGTCCAGTTTTGCATGACCACGGTGTATTGTGTCATGAAGCAGACAGAAGGACAGTGCAAGTTTTCTGGTTTTTATTAAAATCAGTGTAGCAAACAAACCAAAGGATTAGGCAATACTTAGAAACTTGAGGCAGGCAAATGGTCAGATGATCATCAAACAGGCATAAATAATAAAAGACTAAATCAGCAAATATGAAGTAGTCTATGGTCAAACACTAATTATATCACACTGTAAAAAATGTAACTTGCAAAATTGTTGAATGAAAAAAGGATTCTAAGTTGAATGAGCAAATTTCCCTTCTAATTGTTCAAGTAACTAAAAAAAATAGTTGAGACGCCTTTCCTTCGCCACAAGTTAATAGGAATTGGAAAATTAAGTTAAGTGAACTTATATACTCAAGTGCTGATTGACGCCCCTTAACCGATGCCACTGCGCATGCGCACTTCACAAGTTCGAAAGTTTCAACGGTCGGGTGGAGTGAGAAGTCCGTGGAAACTGACACGAGACGTTGTATAGGAGTATAGACTAAGCTGTCCTCAACAGAGGCCAGGGAATTCCCTCCTTGTACGTCAGTATTTGTTTCTGTTTGTGTAATAATAGGCAAAGTGAAGTAGAACTTAAGTGTTGAGAGGTTTGTGTTAACTAAAAAATGTAATGCACACTAAATCATTGTAAAAAAAAAAAATAGTCAAGCCAACTTAAAATTGTAACGCAACCTGCTGCCAAAGGATTTTGAGTAAACTCATCTTAGAACCATGATGTGCCAACTTGCTCTTCTAAGTTAATTGGCATTATTATTTCAATTTATTTCAACTAAATAATTTGTTGGACTGAACTTCTAAAGGCAAGTCAAGTCAACTCAACATAAAATACTCTTCTATGTGAACTTAAAAGAATGTTTTGGGACGTCGTGGCTCAGGTGCCATACCATAAATCTGGGGACCCAGGTTCGATTCTGACCCGAGGTCATTTCCCAATCTCTTTCTCCTACTCATTTCCTGTCTCTACACTGTCCTATCCAATAAAGGTGGAAAAAGCCCAAAAAAAATATTTAAAAAAGAATAATTTAGGATAACTTAATGTTTTTTGTGCCAACTTGCTTTTCCAAGTTAATTGGAATGATTATTTCAATTTATTTCAACATTACAATTTGAATGCACTGAACTTGCTAAATAAAGTAAGGTCAACATAAAATACTCATCTGTGTCGACTTAAAAGAGCAAGTCAGCACAACTATTTGGCCCAGAGTTGAGTTTACTCAAAATCCTTTGGCAGCAGGTTGCGTTACATTTTTAAGTTGGCTTGACAAATTTTTTTTTTTTACAGTGCACAGTTTGTTCCTGTCCACTAATTTGATTGAAAGAATGGCATTCCGAAAGTGTTTATATTTAGCATAACTGCACTGTGATGTGTTACTGTTTGTATCACTTCATTTGCCACTGTTCAAATGATATATTTTTCATGAATATAACTACTTTCTTAAAATATGAAAGCTTGTCAAATGAAGGTGTACAACGGGAAGCCACTTCACTGGATGCACCTTTAATGGGAATGTTCCAATCATTGTAGGATAGCTAGTGAGCTTCCTGACAGACTGTAAGTGAGTGTGACTTTTTTGGGATAAATGTTTGACTAGAGGTCATGTGATGTGGTCATGGGCGGAGGATCATGGAAGCTATATTCAGTAACTTTGGGAGCTTCACACACAGACATGGCATATTGTCACATTCAGTTTGCCTGCATGTAAGTCTTTGCTCAAGCATCAGAGCTGTACAGATATGTACTGTAAGATGCAGACAGAGACACCTAATTTGATTGAATATTGAAATCCCTGGACATTCTTGCTGAGCAAGGTTATGGTTAGGGTGATTTTTAGCATATGTCAATAGCTCTTTGGGCCTGGGCGGTTCACTCTGGCTCTGCTTTGTGTGCAGGGTATCTTCGGTGGCAGGCGTCGGGAGGACCTGCTGGCAGCACTGGCAGCCCAGGGTCAGACCCAGACAGCCTCTGTACCTGTTGTGACCCCTGTGCCCCTGCAGTACAGTGATATGAAGGCAGCACTGGATAAAGAACGTGCCCGATGCTCAGAGCTGGAGGAGGCCCTCCAAAAGACACGCATGGAACTTAGAGAGGGTGTGATATTGTATACATTAACCTAAGAAAATAATTGCATCTTTATGCCAAATAATTAGAGCTGTGAAAATCATAAGAAAAATGGCATTTAATTTAAGTAAATCTTTTGGCTTTAAAGTCAAACAAAACCCAAAAATAAACAGTGTTTGTTGATTATAGCAAGTACCCCCATCTCCCCCACATTGACGCCGGATGCTGCGTCACGCAACATTGCCCCTAGCGCCGGTTGTTGCATAACGCAACATTGCCCCAAATGCCGGTTGCTGCATAACGCAGCATTGTTGATTTGTCATTATTTTCAAGACTCATCTATGTGTTAACAAATGTGTTAGTGTTAATGCTGAATGAGCATGATCCAGTAAAAGCAGAGAATTTTATCTTTTAAATGCAACTTACTTCATGTCTTTATGTGCTTCAGAGGCTGAGATATTGAATTTTTCATAGGCGTTTTCAATTAATTATTTTTATTTCAGAAAACCCTCAGGCAGATGGGGACCTTTTCTAAAAACTGGCTTAGGCATTTGCAGACGTTTTTTTGCAGGCGTTTCAGGCGTCAATGGGTTAATTAAAAATAAAACTTTATAAAATCAAATGTATCAATTAAAATATTTATGATATTGCTAAAAATAGGCTTATCTGGGTGCAGCCATTTGCGCTGAAGCTGGATATCCGCTTGTGACATAACCAGCACACTAGTATGCCATTTCATTTAGTAGCACAGACCCATCAAATAAAGGCTTCTATTTCTTAAAAAGAAAAAAAAACAGCGCTGTAGTGCACTGCTCTTGTGTATGTGTGTATTCACTGCTTCAGATTGTTTAAATGCAGAGAAAGAATTTCACTGTGCTGTAATGTATGTGACAAATAAAGGCTTCTAATTCTAAAAAAAAAATCGAATCAGAAATTTTCTGTAATCATAAGATTTTTACTGGCAGCAAAATCCGCGAATCAATAGACTTCACTTTTATTAAGTGTAACTCTGACTGGGCTAGATAATTATGCAGTACTGACACAGATGCGAGTAAACAGTGACCACAGCAATGCAATTTTTGCTGTCTAAAAAGACTGATTTCCTCAGTGAATAAAAACAAACAAAAGCATGTCACATAAAAATACAAGGGAAATTTTATTTTTTTTGAAAACAAAAAACATTGCGAGTAGATGGTGATAGCGTTAATAGGCAGCAGAAGGCTCCCAAAGGCTGGGTATGTGTCTGCTCACTGTGTGTGTGTGTGTGTGTTTTCACTGCTTCAGTGATCGGGCTTATTTTTATAGCCAAACACTTGACACTTACTCATCTTCAGGATTGTTTACAACAATTTAGAAGCGATGTATTCACTACATTTCAGGCTCTGTAGGTCATGTCACAATCTCAGATTCCCTCGCATAATTTGTACTCAGAGCATGATATTTGAACTTCGGAGAGAGTAAGATGGCAGCACACAGGGACATTTTATTTTAAAAGAAAAACAATCTGGACACAGTATACAGGTACAAATATGAACAAGTGAACAATCAAACGTCTTGTATGGATATTATCTGTCAGTATAAAGGAGTTTATTTCTGGGGTTTTGTTTGCCTTTAAACACAAAATATTAAATGGCCATTACTCAAACAAAGGAGCTACTTACAATCAATAAATGTACATGTTTGCTCACCGTTTTTTTTTTTTTTTTTTAATTCTCATTTGTTCCTTATGCCCCCTTTCCTTTTAGCCGTTCAGTTTCATAAAGCACTGGAACATGGTGGTACTCCTGCTACTCCTGGTCTGGCCCGACAGCAGCTCATGATGTCAGCTAAGTCTACCAAATCCCCTGAGCACCAGCCCAACCCTTCCAGCCTGGCACAGTCCAGTTCCAGCCGCAGGAAGGAGACAGCTACCACTGATGGTTAGCACACAGCTTCATTTTTATGACATTCTTCCTACCAAGGAATTAGGAATTACTTTTGGGGAATTCCCATATAAGAAGTATTTCATCCATTTCATCAACCGAGTCCATTTGACCAGTCATTTTGCCTACACTTAAAAAACAAAAATCTGTAAGAAAATGACAATTAGAAATTGATATGATCATTAGTTACTTTGTTTTTTTTACTTTGAATGAGAATTTTTTTTAATGAAATAACTTTTACAATGGGCCATTCTTATCTTCCATACTTTTTTCCCTGCAGAAATAAGGAGAGCCACTTCTGAAAGTAAGTTATTATGCATTAGGCTAAGGATTCTTGTTTTCTTTTGTTGAACTCTCTTTTTGCTCCAAAATAAATCTGATTTTTATCAGTATAAATCTATATGCTTTATGATATTGTCATTATCATGTAATGCAATTTATTATGCTGTCATTTGTTATGGTACATCAATTACAATGTTAAAAATTATACATCATTAAAATTTACTGCATAGCAATCATATTGTAAAATCATACTTCAGGACCACTTCCACTGCAGAAAACACAAGCTGTTGGGGACAGTGAGCTTATCTCTTTGGGCCAGGACCCTCACTGAAAACCAGTGACCATGCTCTTACTACAGTTCATGATCTGATACATTATACAGTGGGGCAAAAAAGTATTTAGTCAGTCACCAATTGTGCAAGTTCTCCCACTTAAAAAGATGAGAGAGGCCTGTAATTTTCATCATAGGTACACTTCAACAATGAGAGACAGAATGGGGGGAAAGAATCCAGGAAATCACATTGTCTGATTTTTAAAGAATTTATTTGCAAATTATGGTGGAAAATAAGTATTTGGTCAATAACAAAAGTTTATCTCAATACTTTGTTATATACCCTTTGTTGGCAATGACAGAGGTCAAACGTTTTCTGTAAGTCTTCACAAGGTTTTCACACACTGTTGCTGGTATTTTGGCCCATTCCTCCATGCAGATCTCCTCTAGAGCAGTGATGTTTTGGGGCTGTCACTGGGCAACACGGACTTTCAACTCCCTCCAAAGATTTTCTATGGGGTTGAGATCTGGAGACTGGCTAGGCCACTCCAGGACCTTGAAATGCTTCTTATGAAGCCACTCCTTCGTTGCCCGGGCGGTGTGTTTGGGATCATTGTCATGCTGAAAGACCCAGCCACATTTCATCTTCAATGCCCTTGCTGATGGAAGGAGGTTTTCACTCAAAATCTCACGATACATGGCCCCATTCATTCTTTCCTTTACACAGATCAGTCGTCCTGGTCCCTTTGCAGAAAAACAGCCCCAAAGCATGATGTTTCCACCCCCATGCTTCACAGTAGGTATGGTGTTCTTTGGATGCAACTCAGCATTCTTTCTCCTCCAAACACAAGTTGAGTTTTTACCAAAAAGTTCTATTTTGGTTTCATATGACCATATGACATTCTCCCAATCCTCTTCTGGATCATTCAAATGCTCTCTAGCAAACTTCAGACGGGCCTGGACATGTACTGGCTTAAGCAGGGGGACACGTCTGGCACTGTGCAATTTGAGTCCCTGGCGGCATAGTGTGTTACTGATGGTAGCCTTTGTTACTTTGGTCCCAGCTCTCTGCAGGTCATTCACTAGGTCCCCCCGTGTGGTTCTGGGATTTTTGCTCACCGTTCTTGTGATCATTTTGACCCCACAGGGTGAGATCTTGCATGGAGCCCCAGATCGAGGGAGATTATCAGTGGTCTTGTATGTCTTCCATTTTCTAATAATTGCTCCCACAGTTGATTTCTTCACACCAAGCTGCTTACCTATTGCAGATTCAGTCTTCCCAGCCTGGTGCAGGTCTACAATTTTATTTCTGGTGTCCTTTGACAGCTCTTTGGTCTTGGCCATAGTGGAGTTTGGAGTGTGACTGTTTGAGGTTGTGGACAGGTGTCTTTTATACTGATAACGAGTTCAAACAGGTGCCATTAATACAGGTAATGAGTGGAGGACGGAGGAGCCTCTTAAAGAAGTTGTTACAGGTCTGTGAGAGCCAGAAATCTTGCTTGTTTGTAGGTGACCAAATACTTATTTTACCGAGGAATTTACCAATTAATTCATTAAAAATCCTACAATGTGATTTCCTGGATTCTTCCCCCCATTCTGTCTCTCATAGTTGAGGTGTACCTATGATGAAAATTACAGGCCTCTCTCATCTTTTTACGTGGAAGAACTTGCACAATTGGTGTCTGACTAAATACTTTTTTGCCCCACTGTATATCCAGTAGTTCAACTGAAAAGCTGAATGTCACACCACACCAACTTATCATGGGCAACTTTGATAGGATCCATGACACATTGTTGTGGTGATTACTATCTCTTTCTATTTATTCAAATACTCTCAGGGTGTTTTGAAATTGCTTTTGGCAGCTTTTATCATCTTTTAGGTTAGGGTGAGTACATTGGGTTGACAGGATAATGTGGTTAGCAATGGATGATGTACAGATGACCAAGTTGTGCTGTTTTGAACTGTTCACTGTTTAGAATATGTGCGACGTGTAAAGGAGAGGCTTCACCACAGTACTCATGGTAGTCACAGCACCCCACATCGGTTCACCCAGGGTCTCAACATGAGGGCAGCCAAGTGCACTGTATGCCTAGACACTGTCCACTTCGCCCGGCAGGCAGCTACCTGCATTGGTACACTATCAAAACATCTTTGCGAATTCACACAAATGTGTTACGTAGTAAGGTCCAATCCGACTAACTGTTTTTATTGATTAATGTATGAAAAACTAATGCAGATTTTTGCTCAGATTGTACTTATGATTATTTTCAAATTTGTAACTGAGACAAATCTTTTTTTTTTTGCTTTTTTTCCTCACATTAAAGTGAGATATATCTGAATATTAAGTTTGCACTTTATTTGTTTCTTTAGATTTGTCATATCTTTATGAATTGCTTAGATTTAGAATTACCTAAAAATTCTTAAATATGATCTTGTGGCATTGGGAGCGTGGTCAGGCATCAGCTGCATATGGGGAGGAGCTGGTAACGTGTGATGATTCTCACTTGTGTTTTATGGCTGCCAGTCTCCTGTGTGTTTCTTTGTGCTTTCAGTAGCTATCATAACTAGAGAGAGGGTTGCAAAGCTGATGGAGTATGCAACACACACACACACACACACACACACACACACACACACACACACACACACACACACACATATACACACACGTGCACTTAAATGGGACAGAGCCCCCCTTATTGTTGGATTATATTTTTTGTTTGAGTTTTAAAAGTGAAAATAAACATGACCATAGAGCTGTGCTGAAATTCCGCTTGTCTCCTGAGTCTTCCCCGATACACACCACATGCTACAGTGGTGCCAAAGCCAAGGATCAAGGAGGACTCAGAAGCCACCCTGGAAGCCTCTACACTCATTCACATCATAAAGTCCCTTGACAACCTCTTCCAACCCAATACCAAGCTCTTCTCGGCCTGCACAATGAGCAGAGCTCCACGTTTGTGTTTACTTTCAGCTTCAGCTTTTAAGTGCACTTTCAAAACTCAACCAACTTTCATAATGATCTGTTTCATCTCCATCCATCATGAGGGCCAGGATGATGGTGTTGTCAGCAAACTTGAAATTTATATTGGAGCTGTGCTTGGCGACACAGTATCATTTACAAGTTTACTGATGACACCACCATCTTGGGCTTCATCATGGACTGAAATGAGACAGCCTACAGAGATGAGTTCAGAGCATTATCAGAGTGGTACAATGACAGGACCCTCTGCCTTAACATCAGCAAAACTAAGGAGATGATCATGGACTACAGGAGGCTGCAGGAGAACAATGATGCTCCATTATATTTCGGTGGGGCTGCTACGGAAAGAGTTAGGAGTATCAAGTTCCTAGGTGTGCACCTTGCTGACCATATGACTTTGTAAATTCACATTAAGACAGTGGTGAAATCTGCTTGTAAGCAACTCTACTTCCTCAGGTAGAAGTAGGATGCTGAGGAAATTTGCTATCTTCCCCAAAATCCTCAACTAGATTTGCCTTTCCTGAAGGAAATACTAGTGTTTGCAATGCAAAAATTCAATATACAGTAGATAGATAGTGAGAGAGATAGGGAGTGAAACAGAGACCTGCAGCAGTGGCAATTGACAATTATAGTCATCAATTAATTTGTGTAGTGCTTTTAACAATAGATATTGTCACAAAGCAGCTTTACAGGAAAATAAAGATTTTAAACATGAACTAATAAATTTATCCCTAATGAGTAAGCCTGAGGTGAGGGTGGCAAGGAAAAACTCCCTGAGATGACATGAGGAAGAAACAGCGAGAGGACCTAGACTCAAAAGGGAACCCATCTTCATCTGGGTGATAACAGATAATGTGATCATAATAGCTCACTTCTATATAGTAACAGTGTGTCCTATATAGTAAAAAAAAATGCAACTGTGCAACCAGGAAATTCATTATACTTTTAACATGAAGTCTATATTGTTGAAGTTATCAACTGTTCACTGATGGTGACTTGAGTGTAAGATTGTTCATGAGAACTGCAGTCTGAAAGTTATCATGGCAATTGTAGTCCTTAGCCATCATAAGAAAACTGTAAGTGGCTGGAGCCATATTCTAAGTATATAGTTAGACTTTCCATATGGGGCCATCCTTTACAGGAGCGAAGCAATGAGAACCTCAGAGCATCAGGATGGATCAGGGGCTGTACATATGGGGCCATCCTTGCAGGAGTGAAGTGATGAAAACTCCAGCCAGAAGTATCAGAATGGATCAGGCAGGTCCAGAAAGCAGGAGAGTTCAGCATCACTGGTATGTCAGGACTGACATGTAACTCAACAGAGAATGTTATAGGATGGAATTATAGAATTATAGTTAATTAGAGTTATAGAATGTTAAGTCATGAAAAGGCCACCATTTATATTGATTATTGTTAGATTGAAAGATGGAGAGAAAGGAAGAGAGGGATAGAGAAAGAGACAGTATGGAGAGTAAAGAGAAAGAAGTACAGATAAAGATTGGAAAGGGATAGATAGATAGATAGATAGATAGATAGATAGATAGATAGATAGATAGATAGATAGATAGATAGATAGATAGATAGATAGATAGATAGAGAGGCAGGCAGGCAGGCAGGCAGGCAGGCAGGCAGGCAGGCCCCTTTCATGTATGAAATCCATTATTGTGTCAGGTAAAAACAACATGGAATAGATAAATTTGCATTCCCACTCAGTCTTCCAGGATGGAAAAGTAACAGATATTGTGTCTGTGACGGTTCTCAGTCATCCAGGTCACTGTAAACTGTAGGTGCTAAAGAAGGCATCTGGACTTGCTTGAAATTCTTGAAGACATTTCACCTCTCATCCAAAATGATTCTTCAGTTCTGACTGCCTAGTGGGGAGTTATTTATCCTCTAGTGGACCAAAAGCAAACCTAAGGAGAGCCATTGAGGTCACATGGGTCGTTGATACTCTCAGTCATCCTGTAGGTGTTAGGGTCCCTGGAAGCTGGGTGTGAACTGTGTTAGCAGCCTAGACGGTCATTAGGGTCATCTGTGGGTCATTGGCTCCCTCTGTCATCATGTGAGTCATTGAAGTCAGCTGAGTCTTGATGTGGATGTGTATTCAGAGGGAAAAGGGAAAAGAGAAGGAGCAAAAGCACATCAAGGAAGCACTTCAGAAGTGTGGGTATCTCAACTGGGCATTTGACAAGACCAGGAGGATCTTCTACAAACACAAGATCCCTGTACACTTCAGACCCAGTAACATTCTGAGGCAGAAATTGGCCCACCCTATGGACAGAATACCCAGACATAAACAGGACAACACAGTGTACGTAATTCAATGCAGTGAGGAATGCAGGGACATGTACATTGGAGAAATGAAACAACCACTTCACAACCACATGGCTCAACACAGGAGAGCCAGGTCCTCAAGCCAGGACTCTGCAGTCTAGCTTCATCTCAATAACAAAGGACGCTCATTTCAGGACTGCAATGTACACATTCTAGCGAGAGAAGGCCAGTGGTTCGAAAGAGGAGTAAAAGAAGCCATCTTCGTCAACCTGAAACGACTATCACTGAACAGAGGTGGTGGTCTGAGGCTACATCCACACGACAACGGCAACGAGATTTTATTTTAAAAAAATATCGTGTCCACATGGGCAACGGATCAGTAAAATATCAGGTACATATGGCAACGCAACGCTTGCTGAAAACGATGCAATACACATGCCACATCTCTAGGGGCGCTGTAAGACGGTCCCATCGGAGACACCAGAACAATAGAAGTAGACGCATGCGCATAAACCCCTTCTTCTACCCGGTGTGAAGCACTGTCAGGAACAAACACACAATAAGAAGAAGATGGCTGCGACTACGCGAGGAAATCGTGCCTTCTGTGTGTACAAATTAGTTTTATTAGTATTGCTGGCGGGATTGACTCTGCCCTAAGGGCTATTTTCTCTCTCTCTCTCTCTCTCTCTCTCTCTCACTTTGCACCACTACACAATAAATATTCACAGTGAAAATATTTTGTAAGCGCGTTTCATGAACCAAGTTATAGGATTTGTTGACAACTCGCATCGAGTTCGTTACACTTCTACCCGGCGTGAAGCACTCACAGTCATGTGGTTGTGACGTCATCGTAAACAAATCTGTTCTACTCATCCAGACGACTTCGCAACGGCAACGTTGCCAGATCTTTCCACTATGGAACCCGTTCTCAAAAAGATTGCGTTTTAGGCACCCAAAACACCGGTGCTGTGTGGACGCCAGGCCTAAACGATAAACAATTGTATTGGATTCACCTGAATCCATTGCCGTGTGGACAGGGCCTGAGAGTGTCAACGACCCACGTGATCTCAACGACTCTCCTTAGGTTTGCTTTTGGTCCACTAGAGGATAAATACCTGGAACTCCCCACTAGTCAGTCAGAACTGAAGAAGCCTTTTCGGATGAGAGGTGAAGTCTTCAAGAATTTCAAACAAGTCCAGTTGCCTTCTTTAGCACCTAGGGTTAATGGATATTGTGTATTATCACCTGACTGTATTTAATGGAATGCTACAGACTATGAACCATGCAAGAATGGATGTCATGTATAATTCACGAGGTGGCAAGTCCATTGTTGTGAAAAGGCTAAGCTGAGACATTAAATAGTTAGCAATATGGCACAAGTCAAGCTGCAGCATGTGTCTCTGGAGATAGTTGTCTTCCTGTGTCTGAAGATTTGTTTTATTCAAGGAAACGCTATTTATAGTGCTTTTTCTAATACAGCGGGACCTCCTTATTACCTGCCTTATATAGAGTGTCTTGTGAAAGTATTCATCCCCATTGGTGTTTGTCTTGTTTTGTCGCATTACAAGCTGGAATTAAAATGAATTTTTTGGGAGATACCACCATTTGATTTACAAAACATGACTATCATTTTAAAGGTACATATTGTTTTTTATTGTGACACAAACAATAATTAAGATAAAAAAATCTGTAGTGTGCATAGGTATTCACCCCCTTTCATATGAAAATCCTAAATAAGAGCTAGTACAACCAATTAACTTAAGTCACATAATTAGTTGATTAAGATCCACCTGTGTGCAAACAAAGTATCACATGATCTGTCATATGATGTCTGTATAAATCAACCTGTTCTGGAAGGACCCTGACTCTGCAACACTACTAAGCAAGCAACATGAAAACTAAGGAGCATTCCAAACAGGTCAGAGACAAAGTTGTGGAGAAGTATAGGTCTGGGTTGGGTTATAAAAAAAAAATCCCAAACTTTCAATATCCCACGGAGCACCATCAAATCCATTATAGCAAAATGGAAAGAATATGGCACCACTACAAACCTGACAAGAGAAGGCCGCCCACCAAAACTCTCAGACCAGGCAAGGAGGGCATTAATTAGAGATGCTACAAAGACACCAAAGGTAAGACTGAAGGAGCTGCAAAGATCCATAGCAGAGATGAGACTATCTGTCCATCAGACCACTTTAAGCTGTACACTCCACAGAGCGGGGTTTTATGGAAAAGTGGCCAGAAAAAAGTCATTGCTTAAAGAAAAAAACATATTTGGAGTTTGCCCAACAGCATGTGGCAGACTCCCAAACACATGGAAGAAGATTCTCTGGTCAGATGAGACTAAAATTTAACTTTCTGGCCATCGTGGGAAATGCCATGTGTGGTACAAACCAAACACTTCCCATCACCCTGAGAGCACCATTCCTATAATGAAGCATGGTGGTGGCAGCATCATGCTGTGGGGATGTGTTTCATCTGCAGGGACAGGAAAGCTGTCAGGATTGAAAGAAAGATGGATGTCACTAAATACAGGGCAATTCTGCAGGAAAACCTGTTTGAGTCGGCCAGAGGTTTGAGACTGGGACGAATGTTCACATTCCAGTAGGACAATGACCCTAAACAGACTGCTAAAGCCACACTGAAGTGGTTTAAAGGGAAACATTTACATATTTTGGAATGGCCTACTCAAAGTCCAGACCTCAATCCAATTGAGAATCTCATCTCATCTCATTATCTCTAGCCACTTTATCCTGTTCTACAGGGTCGCAGGCAAGCTGGAGCCTATCCCAGCTGACTACGGGTGATAGGCGGGGTACACCCTGGACAAGTCACCAGGTCATCACAGGGCTGACACATAGACACAGACAACCCATTCACACTCATGTTCACACCTACGGTAAATTTAGTGTCACCAATTAACCTAACCTGCATGTCTTTGGACTGTGGGGGAAACCGGAGCACCTGGAGGAAACCCACGCGGACACTGGGAGAACATGCAAACTCCACACAGAAAGGCCCTCGCCAGCCACGGGGCTTGAACCTGGACCTTCTTGCTGTGAGGCGACAGTGCTAACCACTACACCACCATGCCGCCCCAATTGAGAATATGTGGTATAATTTGAAGATTATTGTACACCAACACAACCCATCTAACTTGAAGGAGCTGGAGCAGTTTTGCCTTGAGGAATGGGCAAAAATCCCAGTGGCTAGATGTGCTAAGCTAATAGAGACATAACCCAAGAGCATTGCTGCTGTAATTGCAGCAAAAGGTGGCTCTACAAAGTATTGACACACCTATAAACACTCCATATTTCTGTTTTTTTTCATCTTAATTGTTTGTGTCAAAATAAAAAATAATAATAATAATAATTTGCACATTTAAAGTGGTAGGCATGTTTTGTAAATCAAATGGTGCCAACCACCCAAAAATCCATTTTAATTCCAGCTCGTAATGAGACAAAACAGAAAAACACCAAGGGGGATGAATACTTTTGCAAGGTACTGTACACCCCAACTTCTGTTAGTTTGTCTTGTGTTTGTCTTTATTTTCCAAGCCAATGCTCATTTTGTTTTTCATTTCTCCTCTCATTGTTTTCATACCTGGGGTCTTTGTTGCTTTGACTATCCTGTGTAAATAAAATATTTCTGCACTTGCATCCATCTCTGTGCCTCAACCATGATAAAAATATTAAGTGGAAATATCAGAATCCCATTAATGAAAGAGACAGAGAGAGAGACCATGTTCACATAACTTATTACAATATACTGTATTGTTATAACTTATTTTTATTTGCTGTTCTTGATGTCATATTGTGTGTAATTTATAAAGGAAACTTTGTAATATAAATGTATACGACATACAGTGGTGCTTGAAAGTTTGTGAACCCTTTAGAATTTTCTATATTTCTGAATAAATATGACTTAAAACATCATCAGATTTTCACACAAGTCCTAAAAGTAGATAAAGAGAACCCAGTTAAACAAATGAGACAAAAATATTATACTTGGTCATTTATCTACTGAGGAAAAATAATCCAATATTACATATCTCTGAGTGGCAAAAGTATGTGAACCTCTAGGATTAGCAGTTAATTTGAAGGTGAAATTAGAGTCAGGTGTTTTCAATCAATTGGGATGGCAATCAGGTGTGAGTGGGCACCCTGTTTTATTTAAAGAACAGGGATCGATCAAAGTCTGATCTTCACAACACATGTTTGTGGAAATGTATCATGGCACGAACAAAGGAGGTTTCTGAGGACCTCAGGAAAAAGAATTGTTGATGCTCATCAGGCTGGAAAAGGTTACAAAACCATCTGTAAAGAGTTTGGACTCCACCAATCCACAGTCAGACAGATTGTGTACAAATGGGGGAAATTCAAGACCATTGTTACCCTCCCCAGGAGTGGTCAACCAACAACGATCACTCCAAGAGTAAGGCGTGTAACAGTTGGCGAGGTCACAAAGGACCCCAGGGTAACTTCTAAGCAACTGAAGGCCTCGCTCATATTGGCTAATGTTAATGTTCATGAGTCCACCATCAGGAGAACACTGAACAACAGTGGTCTGCATGGCAGAGTTGCAAGGAGAAAGCCACTGCTCTCCAAAAAGAACATTGCTGCTTGTCTGTAGTTTGCTAAAGATCATGTGGACAAGCCAGAAGGCTATTGGAAAAATGTTCTGTGGATGGATGAGACCAAAATAGAATTTTGGTTTAAATGATAAGCATTATGTTTGCAGAAAGGAAACCACTGCATTACAGCATAAGAACCTTATCCCAGCTGTGAAACATGGTGGTGGTAGTATCATGGTTTGGGCCTGTTTTGCTGCATCTGGGCCAGGACAGCTTGCCATCATTGATGGAACAATGAATTCTGAATTATACCAGTGAATTCTAAAGGAAAATGTCAGGACATCTGTCCATGAACTGAATCTCAAGAGAAGGTGGGTCATGCAGCAAGACAACGACCCTAAGCACACAAGTTGTTCTACCAAAGAATGGTTAAATAAGAATAAAGTTAATGTTTTGGAATGGCCAAGTCAAAGTCCTGACCTTAATCCAATCCAAATGTTGTGGAAGGACCTGAAGTGAGCAGTTCATGTGAGGAAACCCACCAACATCCCAGAGTTGAAGCTGTTTTGTTCAGAGGAATGGGCTAAAATTCCTCCAAGCTGGTGTGCAGGACTGATCAGCAGTTACCGGAAACGTTTAGTTGCAGTTATTGCTGCACAAGGGGGTCACACCAGATACTGAAAGCAAAGGTTCACATACTTTTGCCACTCACAGATATGTAATATTGGGTCATTTTCCTCAATAAATAAATGACCAAGTATAATATTTTTGTCTCATTTGTTTAACTGGGTTCTCTTTATCTACTTTTCAGACTTGTGTGAAAATCTGATGATGTTTTAGGTCATATTTATGCAGAAATATAGAAAATTCTAAAGGGTTCACAAACTTTCAAGCACCGCTGTATGTCATATAAAGGAGTTTGTATGTTCTCCCCATGTCTGCATGGGTTTCCTCCGGGTGTTCCTGTTTCCCCTACAGCCCAAAGACATGCAGGTTAGGCTAATTGGTGGCTCTAAATTGACCATAGATGTGAATGTGAGTGTGAATGGTTGTTTGCCTGTATGTGTCAGCCCTGCGATGACCTGGCAACTTGTCCAGGGTGTACCCCGCCTCTCGCCCATAGTCAGCTGGGATAGGCTCCAGCTTGCCTGCGACCCTGTACAGGTTAAGTGGCTACAGATAATGAATGGATGGATAGATGGATGGATATGTCATATAAAGGAGTTTACATGTTCTCCCTGTGTCTGCGTGGGTTTCCTCCAGGTGCTCCGGTTCCCCCCAGTCCAAAGACATGCAGGTTAGGCTAATTGGTGGCTCTAAATTGACCGTAGGTGTGAATGTGAATGGTTGTTTGACTGTATGTGTTAGCCCTGTGATGACCTGGCAACTTGTTCAGGGTGTACCCCACCTCTCGCCCATAGTCAGCTGGGATAGGCTCCAGCTTGTCTGCAACCCTGTACAGAATAAGCGGCTACAGATGATGGATGGATGAATGGATGGTGTATAAATGAAACTTGGGTATGTATGTACAGGAAAAACAAATTTTATATATGATTTGCTCCTGTCCATGGTTCCGGCTATCTGCATTAGATCTCGGAATGTGGTCCCACTTGTATCTGTCAGTGTTCGCCTGTTGTTGTTTTGAATTTGTCACCAGTTGCTTTACATTGAAGTAGTATGAGTAGTTCTGTTGTAATATCACCCCATCATTTATGTCCCATAATATGAAACAAAGTTGTAACAAAGATTCAATTCAAAGATTCTTTATTGTCAATTCACTATATATCCAGGGCATATAGGAGAATCGAAATGCCGTTTCTCTCTCACATTACTTGTAAAAAACAGATAAAGATTACACAAAAAAAGGAAAAAAAATTAAAAAATAAAAAAATGTAAGAAAAACGATAGATAGATAGATAGATAGATAGATAGATAGATAGATAGATAGATAGATAGATAGATAGATAGATAGATAAAAATACACTCTAAAATCAAACAATGTACAAAATAGCAGTAGTGCAAATGCAGTACAGTATCTAATGGAGAAGGTGCTAGAAGAGCAGCTTATGAGGTGTATATGAATAGTAGTGCAAATGAGCAATAGCAGCAGATACAGCAGTAATGCTAATGTTTGTGATGTGATGTGCAAATGGATGAGAGAGTTTCTTGTGCAAATGACTGTGTTACAGACCAGGAGTAGGTAGTGGACAGAGTTCAGCATCCTGACAGCCTGGTGGATGAAGCTCTTCTTGTGGAGCAGGCCCGGAGGCTCTGGTCCCTTTTCCCTGAGGGTAGGAGGCTGAAGAGTGAGTGTGAAGGGTGGGAGGTGTCACCAGCGATGCTGATGGCTCTGTGGGTGAGACGGGAGTGATAGATGTCCGTAAGAGAGGGCTGAGGGGTACCAATGATCTTGCTGGCCATGTTCACTGTGTGTTGCAGAGTCTTCCAGCAGGAGGCACTGCAGCCTCCTTACCACGCAGTGATGCAGCCAGTGAGGACACTCTCAATGGTGCCCCTGTAGAATGAGCACATGATGGGAGGTGGGACTCATGCACTCCTCAGTTTGCAGAGGAAGTAGAGGCGAGTTTGAGCCTTCTTGGCCAGTGATACGGTGTTGTTGGACCAGGAGAGGTCCTCAGCGATGTGCATCCCTAGGAATTTGGTGCTGCTCACCCTCTCCACTGCAGCATCATCGATGGTCAGAGGGGGATGCTGTGAGTGACCTCTCCTGAAGTCGACTACAATCTCTTTGGTCTTCTCCATGTTCAGGAAGAGATTGTTGTCTTTACTCCACTCGACCAGTTAGCTCACCTCATTCCTGTAGTTGGCTTCATCGCTGTTAGTGATGAGGCCCACCACAGTCGTGTCATCCACAAACTTGATGATATGGTTGATGGTGTAGATTGGTACACAGTCATGGATCAGCAGGGTGAAGAGCAGTGGGCTGAGCACAAAGTTTGTACATTAAGCATTTTGAGCTGAATTAATCACAGAAAATCAGTTCGAAGAAAAAAGAAAATTAATAATAATAATAATAATAATAATAATAATTAGGGCTGTCAAAATTAACATGTTAATCGTTGTGATTAATTTAAAATATTTAACACATTAAAATAAATTAACGCAGCTGCGTTTTGTTTACTTTCTCTGTGGGGGCTGACCTATGAATGGATGCTGCAAAACCTCATCCTAGCCAGAGACAATACCTAGCTAAAGATGGAGATGAACAGTGAAGGAGTTTTGGATGGAAATTTCAATATAAAAAGTTGTCCAATGGAAACATTGAGAAAACAAAAGTAATTTGCAAAGCTGAATTCAATTATCACAGAAGCACTTTGTCTTTAAAATATCACCTTCATGCAAAACACCCAAGGGAAATCATCTGTACTGCTTGCCAGTTTACATTACAGGAGTGTGGTACTCACTGACGAATAACTAAACCAGTAAGTGAAAAGGTTACCAGTGCTTTGTCAAGTCAAGTCAACTTTATTGTCAAATATGCTATACATGCTCGACATACAGCACAGATGAAATTTCAGTCCTCTCTGACCCACAGTGCAAACAGGCAATGCAATAAAAAAAAATAGAATAATTGAAAAAACAAACAATATAAACAGTATAAACACTCTAGATAAGAACTAGACATAGACTAAACACTCATAAACAGACAATATAAACAGTAAAAACACTCCAGATAAGAACTAGACAGACTAAACACTCAAACAATATAAACAGTATAAACACTCTAGATAAGAACTAGACATAGGCTAAACACACACACACACACACACACACACACGTAAATTGGTGCAAATAAACAGTCAAGGGCACTTGAGGTATAGCAGGTAAACATGAAATAAGCAGTATAAACAATAAACTAATAGCTGTTAAGGTGAGGTAGTGCGGAATAGTGCAAATGAGCGAGGTAAAGTGAAATGTGCAGTCCCTGAGTTCAGTGTGTTAATGAACATTGAGAGTACAGTATGTATGTATGTATGTGTGTGTGTTGGGGGGTGAACTGTGAGGGTGACATGTCAGAAGCTGAAGGGGGGGCAGGGGGGAGTGCGAGCAGAATCTGTGGCAGGGGGCAGGGGGGGAGGAGAGGCAGAACAGGGAGGGAGTTGAGCCTCCTGACCGCCTGGTGAAAGAAACTGTTCTTGAGCCTGCTGGTTTTGGCCCGGAGACTCCGCAGTCTCCTCCCTGACAGCAGCAGACTGAAGAGGCTGTGAGATGGGTGGGTGGGGTCACCTGCAATCCTGATGGCTTTGCGGGTGAGACGGGAGTTATAAATATCCATTAGAGAAGGGAGAGAGACACCAATGAGCCTCTCAGCTGCTCTCACGATGCACTGCAGAGACTTGCAGCAGGACACGGTGCAGGCGCCGTACCACACGATGATGCAGCTGGTCAGGACGTTCTTGATGGTGTCTCTGTAGAATGTGTGCATGATGGGGGCTGGGACTCTTGCTCTCCTCAGTTTGCGGAGGAAGTACAGACACTGTTGGGCTTTTTTGGCCAGTCATGCAGTGTTGTTGCTCCAGGACAGGTCTTCAGAGATGTGCACACCCAGAAACTTGATGCTGGTCACCCTCTCCACTGCAGCACCATCGATAGATAGTGGAGCATGCTGGGTGTGCGCTCTCCTGAAGTCCACAACAATCTCCTTTGTCTTCTCCACATTCAGGCAGAGATTGTTGTCCTTGCACCACATGGCCAAGCAGCTCACCTCACTCCTGTAGATTGTCTCATCACCACTGTTGATGAGACCCACCACAGTCGTGTCATCCGCAAACTTAATGAAGAGATTAGAGTTGGATGTTGGTGTGCAGTCGTGGGTCAGCAGAGTGAAGAGGAGGGGGCTCAGCACACATCCTTGGGGGGCCCCCGTGTTCAATGTGATGGTGCTGGAGGAGTTGCTGCCGACCCGTACAGTCTGTGGTCTCCCCGTCAGGAGGTCCAGCAGCCAGTTGCACAGGGAGGTGTTGAGTCCCAGCTGGTCCAGTTTATGAATGAGCTGCTGAGGAATGATTGTGTTGAATGCTGAGCTAAAGTCTATGAACAGCATTCTGACATACGAGTCTTTTGTCTCCAGGTGGGTGAGGGCTGAGTGGAGGGCAGTGGAGATGGCATCATCGGTCGAACGGTTGGACTGATATGCAAACTGGAAAGGGTCCAGGGCGGGGGGGCCAGACTAGATATGCCGCATGACTAGCCACTCGAAGCACTTCATGAGGATGGGAGTGAGTGCGACAGGGCGGTAGTCATTGAAGCAGGAGGGAGACAGCTTCTTTGGGACCGGGATGATGGTGGTGACTTTGAGGCACGTGGGGACAACAGCCTGGCTCAACGAGATGTTGAAGATGTCTGTAAAGACATCTGTGAGCTCCTCGGCACAGTCTCTAAGGACACGACCAGGAATGTTATCAGGACCCAGGGCTTTTTGTGCATTTGTCGTTCTGAGAGCTCTCCTCACGCTGTCAGGGGACAGCGTCAACACCTGGTCACTGGGAGGTGGTGGGGTCTTCTGTGCCATGGTGCTGTTGTCTGCCTCAAAGCGAGCGAAAAAGTCGTTCAACTGATTCAGCAGAGCAGTCATTCTTGAGATCAGGGACAAAAGGGGTTTTGATTTTCTAAAAATAAAATCTCATTATTTCCAAAACATATTCATATATTATGGTTGCACAAGGTGTTGGCCCTCTTATACAGTTTTCGGACAATCTCCCAGGTCAAGATTTTTAACACTATTTTCATGTTTGCGGGGCAAGTCAGAGATTTTGTCAACACCATAAGACACAAAAAAATGTAAAAATATATATATTATTTTAAAGTTTTTCCAGGCATTTTTACTCTTGGAGGTTGCTTTAATCTGTGTCATTCTGTCTGTGTTTTCAAACTAGTAATATTACTTTTAAAAGTTAATTTATTAAGATGTTATTGACTATATTTACCGGTATGTGACTTTATGCATTTAGTTTTTATCCTCCATAACAAACAATGGTATTAAGCAATATAAAGTATACACATTTAATTTGGAAATGCAGTGTTTTTATTGTAACAACTTGAAACAATGTAATAAAATATCCTTTTAAAGAAAAAATTAACTTAACAGTCATATTATGGAGTTGACAAGCTGTTTACGGTGTTAACACACCACTTACGGTGTTGACGAAATAGAAGGGAAATGGAGATAATTTCATTGAACATTTTATTGACATAAAATACCACTTAGGGTTAATCATATATTTGAATTAAAACCTACTTTAAAAACATGAACCAGGCAGTATGCATATTTATATCTTATACAGAGCGAAAAGTCAAATACTCTTGTCAAACAAAATAACATCCAGACATTCAACCAAACAACTGATGCAATAGAACATTGTGTGTGTGTGTGTGTGTGTGTGTGGCATGCACACACATTATCATACAAATATATATGTGGCACTTATTTCTGGTGTGCTTCTCCTTGAGGTTGTAACAAAGAACATTCAGTAACTAAGCCTATGGACATCTGGAAATATTGAACTCATGAAAATGGGTTTAAAGACCTGGCAACAACCGATTGAAAAGTTCCTCATCTATGAAGTCCATAACCTCAGAAGAGAGCTGGTATATGTCCCTGGTTCCCTTGGTACAACAAACGTATAGCAGGGGCCGTGTCTTAATGGGTTAAAATGCTTAAGTAAACTTCAGTATACTTAAGTAAAGTAAGTATATAAAGTAATAATATAAGTATATAAAGTTTATATATATATATATATATATATATATATATATATATATATATAGACTGAATTCAGTGTGAGGATGATGGATAATTTTCAATAAATATGAAGTATATATAAAAACTATGCAACGTGGATATGCAGAAATGTCATTAAAATACATAGGACATAATACAACTTAAATTTTAATTCATAAAACTCAATTAAATGGGGAAAATGACACACATTTGTCAACACCATAAGGCCAAGGTCAACTCCATAAGACAAAAAATCTTATGGAGTTGACGTTTGACGAAGTTGATAAAGTAGTCTACTTTTCATCATAACTTGTGTTTTTTTGGCAGAAGCCATCTTGTTTTTTACCGGCTGCTTGTGGCCTCAATAATAAAGTTAAATAAAGCTTTCATTACAAAAAGAGTCAAATAAATCTTGAATTTTATTGACTATGGTGTTGACACACTATGGCTGTGACACAAAATGATTTCTAAAAGAGATAGTTCAGGGGAAAAATATAAAATATTAACTTACCAGAGCAGTGGCCTCATGGCATGTGTATCAAGCAGGAAGTGTAAAGGGGTCCTTAGATTGAGAGCTGCCCACAATAATGCCTGATTATTTTCTAATTTTTGAAAAATCTTATGGTGTTGACAGAAACTCTGGACATGACTTCAATTGCTTAAAAATTACACAAAAATGTTTCTCAAATTGTAAACTTGTGTACAGTTTGAATAATTAATTAGAATACTTGATGACAGTAGCTATGATGTTTTATTTTACTTTAAACAATTTTTTAAGTGTTAAGAAATTATGAAACCTGCTTTCGGACAAGGTTTATTTACGGTGCTGGTAACACATTCACTCATGTAAAATAAAATATATGTGTACAAAACCTTTAAATCATACTTTATAGTGCAAATCTGTATTTGTTTTTTTATTTAAGATAATTATGTGACATATTTTATTTACATATTTAACCACAAAAATGAGTTTCATCTCTCGGACATGTTTTGTCCCTTATCTG
Source organism: Neoarius graeffei (assembly GCF_027579695.1). Classification (NCBI taxonomy): domain Eukaryota; kingdom Metazoa; phylum Chordata; class Actinopteri; order Siluriformes; family Ariidae; genus Neoarius; species Neoarius graeffei. The sequence goes on along the minus strand of NC_083578.1, from coordinate 39,870,239 downwards.
AAGAATCATTGATAGACGTGGAGTTGTCACAGGTCTGGGGCGAGGGCTTGTAGTCTGTGATGGTCTGAATCCCCCGCCACAGGTTCCTGGTGTCTCTGCTGTCATTGAAATAGTCAGCAATGTACCTGGAATACTGTCTCTTGGCCACTCTGATGCCTCGTGACAGGTTGGCCCTAGCTGTCCTCAGGCCCACCTCGTCCCCAGCTCTGAAGGCAGCGTTCCGAGCCCACAGGAGCCTGTGGACTTCCCCTGTCAGCCATGGCTTCTGATTGGCCCAAATGGAGATGGTTCTGGTGACCGTAACGTCATCCATGCACTTCCTCATGTAGGCAGTGACGGTCTCCGTGTACTCCTGTAGATCTGTGATGCTGTTGTAGGTGGCCGCCTGTCTGAACATGCTCCAGTCAGTGATGGAAAAACAGTCCTGGAGTGCCTCTGAGGACCCCTCTGGCCACACACATATCTGCTTTGTAGCTGGTTTGGTGACTTTAACCAGCGGCCTGTATGCTGGCATTAGCATAACAGTGGAGTGATCTGAGGCCCCAAGGTGGGGGAGGGATAGGGCTTTGTAGGCGTCTTTATGCATGGTGTAAACATTGTCCAGAGTATTGTTTCCACGTGTGGGAAAGTTGATATGTCCATAGAATTTTGGAAACACACTCTTGGGGTCTGCATGGTTGAAATCCCCAGCCAGGATGAGGAAAGCATCTGGGTGGGCTGTCTGCTGCTCACTGATGTGCTGATAGAGTTCATTCAGTGCTTCACTCCTGTTGTTATTGGAGCCGGGAGGGATGTATATTGCTACCAGCAATATGGCTGTGAATTCCCTCGGCAGGTAGAATGGCCGGCACTTAATAATCATAAACTCCACCAGTGGTGCAGTGTTTGCAGACCACAACAGCATCGTGGCACCAGGCATCACTGATGTAAACACACAGTCCTCCGCCGCGAGTCTTCCCCCCCCTCGACTAGCACTCTGTCTGACCGGTAGCATGTTAGCTGGGCTAGCTGAATGGCACAGTCCGGGATGCTGTCGTTAAGCTATGTTTCCACAAACACAAGGACACAGCACTCACTCACAGACTTAAAAGATGAGCGGACCAGGCGGACATAATCCAGCTTGTTGTCGAGCGAGCATACGTTGGCCAGAGTGATGGTAGGGATAGCCGGCCGGTGAGGGCTAGCCGCTAGCCTAGCTCGGATACCTCCGTGCTTGCCTCTCTTCTGCTTCCGCATGTTCCGCCTGTGGCGCTTCCACAGTGTCTCTAACATGATTTCAGCCACTAAACTACTTCCATTTGTTCATATGCCCTTCACAGCCCACAGTCTGCAAAGAACAATCACTGTTTCCCTTCACAATAGTGGATTTGAAAGTCTCATCTCATCTCATTATCTCTAGCCGCTTTATCCTTCTACAGGGTCGCAGGCAAGCTGGAGCCTATCCCAGCTGACTACGGGCGAAAGGCGGGGTACACCCTGGACAAGTCGCCAGGTCATCACAGGGCTGACACATAGACACAGACAACCATTCACACTCACACCTACGGTCAATTTAGAGTCACCAGTTAACCTAATCTGCATGTCTTTGGACTGTGGGGGAAACCGGAGCACCCGGAGGAAACCCACGCGGACACGGGGAGAACATGCAAACTCCACACAGAAAGGCCCTCGCTGGCCCCGGGGCTCGAACCCAGGACCTTCTTGCTGTGAGGCGACAGCGCTAACCACTACACCACCGTGCCGCCCAGATTTGAAAGTGTTCTGGCTAAATGTCGCAAGATTGTCAGGCACTTTAAACACCGTCTATCAAGTGCCCAGGAATTAAGAGAACAGCAAGTTGCACTCGGACATCAGGAAGAATCACTCATTCAAGATACTGCTATACAGTGGAATGCTACCCTTGACATGGTAAAGTGAATCCAAAAAAAACAAGGCTCCACTCACCACTACACAGACTCAGCAGAAGAGCAAAGTTTCTATTCTGACTACAGAGGAGCTTGATAAAGTGCAGAAGTTGGAAGAACTACTTGAACCTTCCAGGTAAGTTAATTCTTCTCTCTCTCTCTCTCTCTCTCTCTGGTGTGCTGCTTGCCATCTCTGTCCCTCCTTAGCTCTCTGTGTGTGTGTGTGTGTGTGTGTGTGTGTGTGTGTGTGTGTGTGTGTGTGTGTGTGTGTGTGTGTGTTCGTGCTCCCTCTGCCAGTGTTTTCTGTATGTGTATTCTTGCATTCTCTCTCTCTCTCTCTCTCTCTCTCTCTCTCTCTCTCTCTCTGTGGCCTTGATCTTGAAATCAACTAGAACTTTATAGACCTGAGTTTTCTTTCTGTAACTGCATAGTTCTGTGTGTAGTTCTGTATTTAAAGATGCTATTAAACAATGGTGTCTGAAATATGCATCCTTTGTGATTATTCCACATTAATTTGGTGATTTTACATTTAAATATGCATTATAATAAGCTTTAGTCTTAAAAAGAAAAACAAGTTTTAATCATGATTAATCATTCATTGCAAAATGTGCGATTAATTAGTTAATTTTTTAATCAATTGACAAACTTAATAATATAAAGACTTTGCAAGCAATAGAATAAGAAGGCCTGCCTAGGTTATTATTCACTATACCTGTACCCATGATAGGTTGCCTATAGATATGCATATGAATCATGAAAGTCATCCAGGTTAAAAGAGATGTGAGTATAATTTAGTTAGATTGCTTTTCTAAGTCTGATGATCTCATTGTGTTCACATAATGAAGACGTTCAGATGCTTTCACTTAAAGCCTCTTTGGTGAAGCTAGCCTCACACTCATAGTTCTAAGGCTTAGCTCCACCATCAATAATCCCCAAATATGTCAAGTTCAAAGGTGTTCTGTTTGTTAAGTGACTGCCCTGAAGATTGCACTCAAAACTCACTTCACTGAATACATGGATTCTTGCCCAAAGTTGCCTGAAGTTTGAAGTACTTGCTATGACTTGGGAGTAATCTTTTGTTTCTGTGTTCAGTGATGGCTTTTCTAGGAGTTTCCTCATGTATATTTAATTATTCAAAACAGGCAGTCTGGCCAATAAGTGCCTCCTGGGTCCTTCTACAGGAGGGGAACTAAGGAATGCATTTCAGATGGTCTCACTTGGTCTAAAACTTCCAAATTTTGATATAAATTCACAGAACTATGGATAAATACATATTAGTGAAAATGACCTACTAGATTTGAATTTAGGAAAGTCAAACAATTAAAATAACACTAAACATGACTGTATTAATTGTCTCTCTTTAAAAGTTATTACTTCATTAATTATAAGATTAAAAATGTGAAATACATTTAAATGGATGACAAGTTTGTCATAAGCTTTAGATGAACACATATGGCCAAAACAATTAGTCCAGATAAGAATCAGTTTAGAAACATTTTTTTCCTTTGAGAGAGGGCTAAGTAGAATTGTGTCAATTTGTTAAATTTTGAATATTTGTTCATTTGTGAATACTGGATCATTCATATTCTCTGGTTAATTGACAAGTCCACATGATTATTGGTTAGGTGGCGTCTATAAAATCCTTTGACTATAGACTTTTTGTAGATGCTTTGCACCAAAAATGGTCTGGTCTTGGGTTCAGCTTGGGGTCAGATTTCACATAAACCATTATCTGTATGTAAGTGTCTATCTGCTTGGCAGTCTGGCTTTTACAATCATCAGCAATGGTCATAAAGCTCTGTTAAATTGGGTGAGTTCCAGATGTCTCTGATTGTGAAATCTGCATGAGATAGCAGTGTGGCTTAACACAAAGGAGCCTTTGCATCAATAATCTTGGAAAACAGAGTCATGTGGTGATAATTCCTGTGTCTGAGCTTGGCTGTAGACACAAAAGTTTTCAGATTATCTGTTGATAAAATAGATATTTCACATGGCTAGGTTTGATCCTACACAGGTGAGCATCGACATGCATTACCTACCATTTCAACCTGCCTCCTCCCTGTCTGTAGCTCGCACTCAACCATACCCCCACTGCCACTGTAACTCTATCTTGATACTATTGTTTTAGCTGTATTTTTCTTTCCCACATTAGAATGCCATGCTTTGTGCCACCCAAAATGCTCCCCCTACCTTCCAGCCACATGTGGTGTGCCCACCGAATATGCCCTTCACCTATCTGAGGCTCTGTGCAGGGAGAAGAGCAGCAACTCAGGCTTACAACTTAAAGACTCCAGTGGACACATGAGGCTGGAGGGCTGGATGAAACAGCCCAGGTCAGAACACACTGCATTCCACCTTAATTACTATACAATATAATTGCTATATCAACTAGGACAGTAATGCCAATGCAAAAAAGAATCATTGGTAAAAGTAGTAAAGAATTACAGCACTTTCAATATGTGCCCTTTGACCTCTGACCCCTCCACCCCCATTTTGGACCAAAGGTAACTGGACAATTGGCTGGTCAGCTTTTCTTTGGCCAGATGTGTTATTCCCTCATTATTTAACTTTGAAGTAAGCAGATGAAAGTTCTAAGGTGGGTTTCAAGAGTAGCATTTGCATTTGCAGTCTGCTGCTGTGAACTCTCATTATGAAGTCCAAAGAGCTGTTACTGCCAGCAGACCAAGCCATCATTAGGCTAAAAAATCAAAACAAGCCATCAGAAAGACAGCAAAAACATTAGATGTAGCCAAATCAATGATTTAGTGTTTCTTAAAATGAGAGAATGCACTGGCAAGCTCAGAAACACCAAAAGGCCTGGAAGACCATAGAAAACATTTGTGGTAGATGGCATAAAAATGATTTCCCCAGTGAAGAAAAATCCATTCACAAGAGTTGTCCAGATTAAGAACAGCCTCAATGAGGTAGATGTATCTGTGTTAAAGTCAAAAATCAAGAGAAGACTGCAGCAGTGTAAATACAGAGGGTTGACCACATGATGTAAACCTTTGGTATGCCTCAAACAGTAAGAGCAGATTAGAATTTTTAAACATTTTTAAAATCCTGTACAGCTCTGGAACAAAATCATATTTACAAATGAAACAAAGCTCAACTTGTCCCAGAATGACAGGAAGCATTGTATTTGTTTTAAAAAAAGTGCTGTAATTCGACACCACTCTTCCAATTTGGAATTTGTGAATACCCCTAAATTAAAACTAAAGTCTATCAAATTCATTACTTAATTTCAATTCCAGTATAGAGTGGTAAAGAGCTAAAATAACAATAATTTGGCCAATGTTCAAATATATTTACACATATGTATGCACAAAATCACCTTGACCCATTTATATGTTTGCTTCTTGATTGTAGGAATGGGAAACGTGGTCAGGGCTGGGAGAGGAAATATGTGGTGCTGGAAGGGAACAAGGTTCTTACCTATGATACTGAGCCCAGAGAAGGTCATTAATCTCCCAATTCGTACTTAAAAATACAAACAATGCACAGTAACCAGTTATTAGTCCACACAATACCAACATTGTTGAGAACTCATTTTGTCATACTAGGGGTATCGTATACTCATAGGATAATATCCCAGGAGCTTACCATAACAAGGCTTATAATTATAATTTTACATGATTCCAAAAAACAAGAAACTCTTTATAATAGCAAGTGGTAGTAGTACATTAACAGATCTTTAGTTCATAATGAACTAATTATCAACAAAACATTTACCCATGTTTGTAAATTATTAAGAAATGCTATGTTAATATTCTTTAAATAAGTTGTGCATCATTTCTAAACCACTAGTAAATAATGAAATAATCATTAAAAACATTAGTGAATCATTAGATTATAATAAATAATTTGTTACTAAATTAAGGGAATAAAAAGAAACATCTTTCAAAACATTCATAAATCATTTGTTAATATGTGGCTAAACATGAACAGAATATTTATATCCACTAACTCAGGTAATGCATGGTATACCAACCAGGGATGGGTTTCCCAACAACGTTGCACTTTAGGGCAAAAGAGTGAGTTTAAAGACGCTCGGAAGTAACAAAGATTGTCTCTGGATGTGGTTTTCCCTGAACTTACTCGTAACAAGGTCTCTTAAGAACACTTTTGCCAAGAGCATCTTTGAAATATGCATCCTTGATATAGCCATTAGCAGTTGCTAAAGGCATTAGTAGTTCCTAAATCCAGTCAATGAGGTCACATGGTGTTCGTTTTTAATCAAAAACCAATGAAATATAAAGTGTTAAAATATATCAATATATTGTATTGTGGTTAAAGGAGATATGCAGAACCATGGCCTCACTTTTTGTTTATAAATGCCTTGAGACCTCAAGAATGGCATCGGAATAATTTTAAGTATTAACAATAAATCTAATTTCAGAATCAGAATCAGAAACACTTTTATTGCCAGGTATGTGGACACACACAAGGAATTTGATTCCAGTTCACTTAGCTCTCATAGTACAAAACAGATAAAAAAGCGTATACACAAAACAAACAAACAAACAAACAAACAAACAAACAAGCAAACAACAACAACAACAACAAAAATAGGTGCATAGTGCAAAGTAATCCAGGAAAGTCAAGTATGGAATAGTTAAATAAATATAAAGTATACAGTGTGCACAGAATGATGGTATAAGTGTTCAGATATTTTACAAGTGATATTACTGATATATGAATCTGGATTTTAGCTGTTCATCACAGAAAGGATTTCCCTTTTGGTGCAATATGGTGCATAGTGCAAAGATGAAATCTCATCTCATTATCTCTAGCCGCTTTATCCTTCTACAGGGTCGCAGGCAAGCTGGAGCCTATCCCAGCTGACTATGGGCGAAAGGCGGGGTACACCCTGGACAAGTCGCCAGGTCATCACAGGGCTGACACATAGACACAGACAACCATTCACACTCACATTCACACCTACGGTCAATTTAGAGTCACCAGTTAACCTAACCTGCATGTCTTTGGACTGTGGGGGAAACCGGAGCACCCGGAGGAAACCCACGCGGACACGGGGAGAACATGCAAACTCCGCACAGAAAGGCCCTCGCCGGCCCCAGGGCTCGAACCCAGGACCTTCTTGCTGTGAGGCGACAGCGCTAACCACTACACCACCGTGCCGCCCCGCAAAGATGAAATAGTAAATATAAATAAGTATACATATAATATAAGTAACAGTGAGCACAGAATGACAGTGTGAGTGTGCAGATATTTTGCAAGTGATATTACTGATATATGAATCTGAATTTTAGCTGTTCATCACAGAGACAGCCTGAGGGAAGAAACTGTTCTTGTGTCTGGTTGTTTTTGCATACAGATATCTATATCGCCTCCCTGAGGGGAGAAGATTAAACAGATTGTGACCAGGGTGTGATGGGTCTGCAGAGATGTTACCTGCCCGTTTCCTGACTCTGGACAAGTATAAGTCTTGGATGGAGGGCAGGTTGACACCAGTAATTTTCTCTGCAGACCTTATTGTCCGTTGCAGTCTATTCTTCTCCTGTTTGGTGACCGATCCAAACCAAACAGTGATGGAAGACTAAAGAACAGACTGAATGATGGCAGAGTAGAATTGTGTCAGCAGCTCCTTAGGCAGGTTGAGCTTCCTGAGCTGGCGCAGAAAGTACAACCTCTGCTGAGCCTTTTTGATGATAGAGACTGTGTTTGTCTCCCACCTCAAGTCCTGAGAGATTGTGGAACCCAGAAACCTGAAGCTTTCAATGGCAGTCACAGTGTTGTTGGTGATGGTTATGGGCAGCAGAGTGTGTGTGTGTGTGGGGGGGGGGGGCTCCTCATAAAGTCCACTGTCATCTCCACAGTTTTGAGCATGTTCAGCTCCAGATTGTTCTGACCACACCACCAGACCAGCCGTTCAACCTCCCATCTGTATGCAGACTCGTCACTGTCCTGGATGAGGCCAATGACTGTTGTATCGTCTGCAAATTTCAGGAGTTTAACAGACGGGTCTCTTGAGGTGTAGTCATTGGTATAAAGGGAGAAGAGCAGTGGGGAGAGCACACACCCTTGGGGGGCGCCAGTGCTGATAGTCTGAGTGCTGGATATGATGCTCCCCATCCTCACCTGCTGCTTCCTGTCAGACAGGAAGTTTGTAATCCACTGACAGGTGGAGGAGGGCACAGTGAGCTGGGTGAGCTTGGTGTGGAGGATTTCTGGAATAATGGTGTTGAATGCCGAACTGAAGTCCACGAACAGAATCCTGGCATACATCCCTGCAGAGTCAAGGTGTTGCAGGATGTAGTGCAGTCCCATATTGATTGCATCATCCACTGACCTGTTTGCCCAGTAGGCAAACTGCAGGGGGTCCAGCAGGGGGTCTGTGATGTCCTTCAGGTGTGACAACACCAGTCTCTCGAAGGACTTCATGACTACAGATGTGAGAGCTACAGGCCTGTAGTCATTCAGTCCTGTGATGGTGGTTTTCTTGGGAACCTGGATTATTGTGGAGTGTTTGAAGTATGAGGGGACTTCACACAGCTCCAGGGATCTATTGAAGATCTGGGTGAAGATGGGAGCCAGCTGATCAGCACAGACCTTCAGACAGGAGGGTGACACACCATCTGGGCCGGGTGCCTTCCTGATCTTCTGTCTGCGAAAAAGCTGACAAACATCCTCTTCACAGATCTTGAGTGCTGGTGTGGGGTCAGAGGTGAGAGGAGGCAGAATAGCAGGGGGTGTAAATGGGTCTTTAATGTCTGAGGGGGGGAGAGGTGTGAATTTGTCGAATCTGGAGTAGAACACATTCAACTCTTCAGTCAGTTCATGGTTCATTGCAGTGTAGGGGGATGGTCTCCTGTAGTTAGTGGTATTCTTCAGGCCTGTCCACACTGATGCCGGATCATTGGCTGAAAGACTGTTTTTGATCCTTTCAGCATAGCTTCTCTTAGCAGATTTCACCTCTTTCGTCAGTGTGTTTCTGGCCTGTTTGTACAGGACTCTGTCCCCACTTCTGTAGGCCTCCTCCTTGGCCTGGCGAAGCTGCCTGAGTTTTGCAGTGAACCAGGGTTTGTTGTTATTGTATGTGCAGAAGGTCTTGGTGGGCACACACATATCCTCACAAAAACTGATGTAAGACGTCACAGTATCAGTCAGTTCATGCAGGTCTGAAGCTGCAGCCTCAAAAACGCTCCAATCAGTGCAATCAAAGCAGGCTTGTAGTTCCACTTTGGCCTCATCAGACCATCTCCTCACTGTCTTAACTACAGGCTTAGCAGATTTCAGCTTCTGCCTGTAGGACGGGATAAGATGAACCATACAGTGATCAAATAGTCCCAAGGCTGCACGGGGGACAGAGTGGTATGAGTCCTTTAAAACATTGTAACAATGGTCCAGAGTGTTAGAGTCCCTGGTGGGACACTTAATGTGCTGTTTATATTTTGGCAGTTCGTGGCTGAGGTTTGCTCTGTTAAAGTCCCCCAAAACAATGAGCAAAGAGTCTGGGTGGTTTTTTTCCACATTGTTTATCTGGTCAGCCAGGTGTTATAATGCCTCATTAACACAAGCCTGAGGGGGGATGTAGACTCCAACCAGAATAAACGAGGAAAACTCTCGCAGAGCATAAAACGATTTGCAGTTTATGAATAATGTCTCCAGATGAGGACTGCATGATTTATTTAGAACTGTGACATCAGTACACCAACCTTCATTAATATAAAAGCAGACTCCGCCTCCCCTCGTTTTCCCCGTGAGCTCCGTTTCGCAGTCCGCTCGGTGCAGGTGAAATCCAGGCAGGTGGAGAGAAGAGTCCGGGATGTGCTCACCGAGCCAGGTTTCAGTGAAGCACAAGGCAGCAGGTCTGTTAAAATCTGTGTTGATTGTGTTGAGGAGCAGCAGTTCATCCATCTTGTTGGCCAGAGAGCGGACGTTAGCCAGGTGAATAGACGGGAGCGCAGTGCGAAACCCCCACTGCCTCAGCCTGACGAGTGCGCCGGCTCGCTTCCCCCGGTGTCTCCGGCGTCCTCGGCGGAGACCATAGAGAGCTGCTGCTCCTCCAACAAGTAGCTCTGGAAAACTTTCCGGATTGATGAAAGCCAATGAAAGAACTTTGCTGGTGGTTAATCCAATGTTTATGAGTTCTTCTCTAGAGTATGTGACCAGCGAAGAAACGCAAGAAACACAACAAATACACAAAAACGTAGAAAGTACGTATAATATAGTAATTTACTAATATAGTAATTTTTATGATTAAAATGATTCATATACGGGTAGGTAGCGGTCTGAGTGAATGACCTTGACATCTGTGACGTCACCGCAGGAAGGCTATCGGTCTCTTCGCCATTTCCGCTATACTAAAACACAGAGCTGACTGCAACTTTGAGTTTCCATTTTGAGCTAATTTATCGCCATGCCACGTAGATGTGTTGCTGGCAGGTGTAGCAACACGACAGAAGGTTTATGTTGCATTCATGGCCCAAAATGTTCAAACTGCAAAGATTTGGATGTGTTTTGCGAGAAATTCACGGGCATATTAGGCACTTACGAAGTGGTCGCTCCTCTGTTCTGCACATTTTACTGAAGACTTGTACGAGACCTCTGATCTGTTGAGGAGCATTGGTTATAAGCCCGTATTGAAAGAGGGTGCAGTACCAACAATTAAAGGAAAAGAAAACTACAAGAAAAGGAAAGTAAGTTCAGTTGCAACAGTTCTCCCGGAGTGTGAGCCGAGGGTTGTTGCTAAAACCCGGAACGGGACAGAACATGACATATTATTGCTCAGGCAGTGACCTCCCTGCGGTTGTTGCTAAAACCGGTGACATCAAAACAACTGGTGTACACACAATGTTCTAGGTGCAGAAATCTGTCTCATGACACTAAATTAGATAATCACTTGTCTAAATTTGATTAAAATGTGGCAATATCCATACATAATTCCATAATATGTGGAACTACAGTTCTATATTCATAATATTCACTATATTCATAATGTTTTGCTTGTATTTCTTTAATAATTTACTTGATGTACTTGTAATGTACAAGAAAAATAATTTAACACCAGCAGCTTATTCAACAATAGTTTCCACCCATCGATTGCCAGTGTCCCTCAGAGGCGCATGTGCATTCTATGTATTCGGCTGCGAGCAAGACGCTCTTTGTTCTGAAAGAGTGCTCGAGGTCCATCACAAGTTAAGAGCAAACTAAAGTACTACTTTGGCTATGATGTTTGTTGGGAAAACCACATTAGCTTAACAATGGATCTTCAGACACAGTTAAAGATACTGTACTCTTATTCTTAAGAGGCTTTTGGGAAACTCACCCAAGTTTAGTTGTGCCATGGTTTCAGCAGGTGCTTCATTGAGCACAAATGATTGCTTGACAGCCTGTCACTCACAATCACATGCTTGATTCTGCACAAGCATCTCCTACTGTAGGTGTGCTTTTATGAAAACAAAGGTGGGCTCTAGGCAATAGTGTGAACCTTCACTGAGGCTCCATACATATATATCTGGAAAGGCACCTCTGTCTATACAATTCTTGGTCACTTAGAAGCACTGCACAGTTTAAAGATGGACTGTATGCAATGAAAAATTTGCCTCACCTGTTATAGATGTTTAAATGTATGACAGGTTGATTTGCAGCATGTTTACACATCTTTTTGCAGCCCCTAATCTAAAGTGGAGCCAGTTCATTATAAGCAAATGTTTCCCACATCGTTTGTAGATCTCTATTACCTTTTAGTAATGATCTGTATATGTACTGTATGTAAGTCATTTACAAACCCTTTTTCCATCCCCCTAATCTAAAGTGGAAACAGTTCATTATACACATATGTTTCCCACACTGTTTGTAGAGCTCTGTTATCTTTTACAAATAATCTGTATGTATAGACCCCTTTCACATGACGTCACCGCGCCGCGAGATTTTGTTAGGCGCCATATTGGAAGACCAAGTACATGCACTCACAATATAAAACAAAGTACGAGCGAGAGTAAAGTGACACGATGGATGATAATTCGGGTTATGTGAGTACATTACCAGCTGCAGAAAGAGCACGGTATGTGGAGAAACTGGCTGTGATTGATGGGTTTGACCCATATGATAAGACAAGGGAGATAAGGCAAGGGAGAATGGAAACATAAGGAGGACCGGACACCAATTCTGCCATCTGTTTGCTACCCAGACATTGTAAACTATTTGTTGTTTACACCCAGTGCCTACACTCAGTGTTCGAACTATGCCGATATTTTCGGGGGGTCCCTTTTTTTCCCTTGGGGCGCTTGCGCTTGTCTCGGAGCGCGGATCTCCAAACACATGAGAAGCCTATCTTACGCACATATCATGCGGACTCCACACCTCCACACACGCATCGCATCTGAAGTCATAACTCATCAGGGGAAATCATATCCGCATTGGCATGTTCAAAAAACAACCTCGAGTCAACAATGATACCACACGCAAGAAAAAAAAGTCAGGCTACTCAACAACCAACCTGGCAGCAGCGAGCAAGCCCCAAACCATCCTAAATTATTATTATTATTAAATTGTAGAAGTCTGGGAGGCTTGCTCCTCACACAGTTATCAACTTGGGGCCAATTTAGCATGTTTTAAATCTGAATTTCTTGCGTTTGCTTACCTCAAAGTGTCCGCAGATCATGCACAGACTTATCCATTATATCCACAGTTTTTTGCCAAGTCTCACACAGGTTTCTTTCAAGTCTACTATTGGGCCAATAAATCATAAATAAAACAGCTCAGATTTGTTTGTTTAAGTCGTTTGCCACTCCACTTTATTCTCGTGGGTTCACATACCGCTGCCTAATCACGAGTTTGTTGGTCTTCCAAAATGGCGCAGGGTCTGTTTACTTCCGGTTTCGGGTGACGTCAGTGAAAGGGGTCTATATACAAGTCATTTACAAACCCTTTGCATCCTTTTAATCTGAAGTGTAAATTGTTCACCATGTACAAATGCTATGTCCATTGCAGTTTTTGGATGACCCATTAATTAGACCATTTAGTGAACCATTCAGTTACAACATAAAAGGTACAAAAATGTAATAGATAAAGATAAATTGCTCACAGTTTTTAAAAGGGTAAATTGATTATCAGGCAAAAATCACCTACATTTTTGTATCAAACTTGATGTGACACACAACAATCTGGCCACATCCTAGTAACCTTAACTTTTTACATGTTGTAAATGCCATTGAACATACATCAGATGTGTTACAGACTTATCTGTAAAGTTTTGCAATGTCGTGAATGAGGTGGCCTAGGGGTCCACTATGATTACCTTTTGCCAGCCATTCAAGCCACTCAATCACTGCCAGGTGGTTCACCAATAATTCCTTTGTGCGATTACCCCTGAGCTTCCACACAGTCTCTTTATAAGTTCTCCAAGCCCTCTCTAAATATTGAGAGTGTGCTCCTGTTTGGGCATCAACAAATACTACACTGTGATTTACAGTGTAATGCCTGTAGCCTAGCTGCGGCAGAGCATGTCGGTAGGCCTGACACTCATCACTAATGATGACGGATCCTCTCTTAGCATGGTGAGCTATGAGAGGAATTAGTTCTGTTCTTACACTCCTCTCAATCAAGTGGAGAACTGGCTTTGCACAGTTGCCTCACCTACCTCACCTATCCTCCTCATGCTGAACAGTGTACAGTGAACAGTGGGCCTCCATGTTTGCTCTCCAACTGTCCCACTGGGATACTTGCGCATCTGATTCCAGGATGTCCAACCAAATTCAGTTCTCTCTTTCTCCACCATTCTCCTCCATGTAGTCTTTGGTCGACCTCACTTTCTTTTCCCTTCAGTTTTCCACTCAAGGGTGATGTTGCAGTGATGTTGGTGGTCTCCTCAGGAAATGTGGTCAATGAATCCCCATCTCTTTCTACAGATCTGATTGGTGATGGTGTCAGCATTGGTTAGCCTCAACACTTCTTTGTTGGTAACATGGTCTTACCACTTGATCTTGAACATGCGTCATGAGCACTTTGTCTAGAAGATGTCCAGTGTCCTCTCATCTCTCTTGTTCAAGCATCAAGTTTCAGATCCATAGAGCAAGATGGGGCAGATGATGGACTTGAACAGCCTTGACTTAGTTTTTCTGTGCAGGTCCATATGTTGGTCAGTCTTATTAAGGCAATTCTCACTTTGGCCAGCTGGTTGTTGATGTCTTTGTCCCCTCCTTCTTCAACACTGACAGCAGCTCCCAGGTAGACAAATTCTTTGCACTCTTTGATTGGGCTGCCCTCCAAGAGGATAGCATTCTTGTTCATATCATTGATGCACATCACTGCGGTTTTCTTGTGACTGATCTTCAGTCCAAATCTTCGGGCACTGGTAGTCAGTTTGTCAGCCTTGACTTGCATGTAGGCATGTGTAGAAGATAGCAGTGCAATATCATCAGCAAAATCGAGGTCTTCAAGTTTGCACATGAAGTTCCACCTTATGCCTGTTTTTCCATCAACTGTCTTCCTCATGACCTAGTCCACTACAAGATGAAAAAGGAAGCCTGACATGACACACCCTTGCTTGACTCTGGATTGGCACTTGAACTACTCTGTTGCCTCTCCATCCACAAGGACAGCACATTGGAAGTTATCATACAGTGCTTTGATGGCACTGATTACTTTTTGAGGTATACCATAAGCTGACATTATCTTCCACGGACTTGCTTGATTTATAGAGTCAAAAGACTTTTCAAAGTCTATGAAATTGATATCCTGGGTATGATGTTAAACTACATCCGAATTAAGGTGTGGATGTTAAACTACATCTGACTGGAGGGTCAGATACAACATGGTGGGACCATTCATGGTGTGGTGGTCCCCATAAAAATGCCACAATGTTGCAGTCTCCAGAGTAAGTTGAGTTATGGACACCTTAAAACCCATGCCACCACTGTCTTGTGGGTATTCCTTGGTTGAAGAAAGGCTAAGGGACCAAACCCTGACAGAAAAGCACCCGTACTGAGGCGATAGGCAGTTGGCTGAAATTAATCTGCTTTCTAGCAGAAGCTACAACCACTGTGACACTGAATATCCAGACCATGTCTGACCTTTAGATTCTATTTCGGAGGTCTAAAGGGAGGATGGAAGGTGAAAGGCAGCCCCCATCTTCCGTACTCGGTGCCTATGTGTGCACGTCATGTCTTGGTGTGGTCGTCACAGGATTCCATACTGGGCATAAGGAAACCTGAGGTAGCTACCAATATGTCCAAGCAGCCCTAGTTATAAATGGCCCGCTTGCCTCAATTAGAGGAAGGCCCTAGAAAAGGTGGGTTAAAAAAGCCATGCTTCAAAAACACATCCTGGATCTACTGAAATTAAATTTCTAGCTTGTTGGATAGGGTGACCAGACATCCCGGTTTTACGGGACAGTCCCGATTTGGGGTTGTGTGTCCCGAGTCCTGACAAAAGTCTGTCGGGACACGGATATGTCCCGGTTTTCGCCACTCGCGACGTTTGCGACTGAGCAGCGTGGGAATCATTAGCGGAGAAATGTCTGCATTTACTATTTTGATGAATTGACAGGAATCGCAAACTTTCCTGGTTACTGCCCCCTGGCCCTGTGGCATGGGTGTTTATTTAGCCACATTATTCCAGACAACAGAACGTGTTGCCATGCAACAATAAAATAAACATTAACTGGCGCGAATGTTCTTTGTCTAGCAGCTAGCAGCAGTAATGCCGCAGCAATTATGCCGAAAAGAAAATGTACCTTTTCCAAAGATTTACAGGGCACCTACCACTTCCTCCGAGAGGTGCAGAACAATGTGCACGAAGCCTACTGCACACACTGTAAGTGTTCCTTCTCCGTAGCCCACGGTGGTAACGCCGATATACAGGATCACATTAAAACGGCTAAACACAAGCGGTGGGTTGAGGCAGGGCTAATGCATTTTGTTTAGGGTGGGTGGATTGACAGTCCCCTTAGCTTTGTTCCTGTGCTTTGTTCTTGTACTGAGTTGGGTAGCCTATGTTGCAAATGATGTGCGCTCCTGTAGGGGCTTTCCTCGGGCTGTCGCCCCTCTCCTCCTTTATTGCTGTTTTGTTTGAGTGTATATTCTCAAATCACTTGTCTCTTTTTTGTTTCTGTTTAACATACCATTCTGACAGTTTGGCCATATTGCTGTGTTGAACAGCTTCTTGCACCTTCCATTAAAGTGTTCACTTTTGTACACATCTTCTTGCTTTATTCATTCAGTTGTGGGGAATGGTTAGTAAGGTTGATTCTGACCTAGGCTATGTTGAGGTCATATCTATTTTTTAAGTTCATGCTATAGTGCATACAATTTTAGAGATATAGCCTACATGTGCATATGCATTCTTCTTGGTGTTCTCACAAACAGGTGAAATAAATCAGTTTAAATTTGGCCTATGGACATAGCCTGGCCTATTCTCAGCCATTACAAAATCTGTTGTCTGACCATAATTTAACTGATCTGTATACCAGTATGCTACTAGATAACAAAATGCCTGTTTGTTTTATTTCATGTGAGATGTTGATAAATGTGAGCTTCAACAAAATGATAAGAGCACCTCTCTGAGTGTCACGTTTACATAAAAAAAAGGTGTGCGTGCACGAGCATGGTCAAGCGCAAAAGTGTCCCGGTTTCAGACTAGGGAAATCTGGTCACCCTATTGTTGGAGCATATGGACCTTGACCCCCGGCTTTAATTTATAGAACTGTATATGTAACACAGACTCAGATTTAAGGAAAACATCTTTACTGAATCATGAATTGGACTGGCTTAATTTTGATATGACTGCATTATCTAAAACCCGTTTACCAGACAATGGTTCAATCAAGGAGAACACTTGCACTATATTTTGGCATGGGAAGCCACAGGGACAGAACCTTGGACATGTTGTTGTTTTTTCCATATGAAATATAATACCCTTCTGTGAAACTACAGTTGCTGTAACAATCAGACTGATGACTTTGAGAATTTACACTACCAAAGTCCCACTCACAATTTTCAGTGCACATGCACCCACTCTCCAGGCTAACAATGAGAATAAGATTAATTTATATCAACAGCTTGAAGAGAGAGAAAAATTCCCATGCACAGAAACAATTATAATACTTGGTGATTTTAATGCAAGAGTTGGATGTTCCTTTGGTAACTGGACAGGCATACTAGGGAAACATGGCATTGGAAATATGAATGAAAATGGACAACTATTGTTGGAAGTATGTGCAAGCCAAAATCTTTGTGTCACTAACACCTTCTTTGAAGGAAAAATATCAAGGGAAACATCTTGGAACCATCCGAGATCTGGGCATTGGCACCAATTAGACTTGGTGCTGACAAGACATTCTCACTTAAAGGAAATCCTACAGACAAGATTGTATCAGAGTACAGAATGTGACACTGACCATTCACTGGTTGGCTGCAAAGATAAAATCTGTGTTAAAAAGATATATCACAACAAAACTCCAAGTCATCCTTGTGTAAATGTGGGAAATATTAAGAATTACCAAAAACGCATGACATTTAATAATGAAACTAACAAAATAAGCCTAGTTTTGACATCAGCCAATGACGCATGGTGTAATTTACATGATGAAATTTACAATGCCATTATTGTGGCCTTTGGCAAGATTGTAAAGAAAATTGTTGACTGGTTTGAGGAAAACTCGCTAATGTCATTACCACTTGTTCAGGAGAAAAGGTCAGCATTGATTGCGTACAAAAACTCTCCAAGTAATAGAAATCTTGCAACATTACCTCAGTTTGAAATCATGGAGGATTTAACCACTGAACCAACACTGGAAGAACTGTAACAAGCTATAAATTCCATTCCTGTAAATAAGGCATCAGGAAAAGATAGTGTACTGGCAGAAATGTATAAATGTGCTGGCAAAGAGCTCTTAACCAAGATTCATCAAGTTTTACTTCTCTGCTGTCAAGAAGACTGTCATGGCCCGGAGGCCACAGGTGCAGATAGGACCCAATGAGCAACTACTAAAGTTACAGATAAGAACTGAGGTGTGCGTGATGAGTAGGATAGCAAGGAGATCAGGCAGGAAGCAGATGCAGCAGCACAGTCTGAACTATCCTGGCTAATTCCAAGGACAGCAGAGCGAACCCAGTGTAAACAGTCACAATAATCTCTGGAGATATCCAAGCACAGCCGACAAAACAATGCTGGGAACAAACAGAGTCCTGAGTCAAAGTCACAGTCAAAAAATCCCAACAACAGCAGGCAAAAACTTGTAGTCCAAAATCTAATCCAAGTCAGGAAACCAGAGAAAAAAAAAACCCAAA
The DNA here is from genome assembly GCF_027579695.1 of Neoarius graeffei. NCBI lineage: Eukaryota > Metazoa > Chordata > Actinopteri > Siluriformes > Ariidae > Neoarius > Neoarius graeffei. The sequence goes on along the minus strand of NC_083578.1, from coordinate 39,852,079 downwards.
CATGAGCATGAACTTGACTAAACAGTGAGTATTTATTCACGTCATGTAATTCTCCTTGTAGCGTTTATAGAGAGTGGCTAAAAGCCATAGCACAGCACAGGGAGAATGGGGAAAACAGGGAGTGGAGCGCAAAGGTGCAGGTCAGGATTTGGGCTGGATCGTTACAAAGATGACATCCACAAGACTTCAAGGATTTGTGATTCATATAGCTACATAAAAACAAAGGTGACAAAAGTGAATGTGATAACTACAGGGGTATCTCTCTGCTGAACATTATTGGTAAAATATTTAGTCATATCCTGCTTCCAAGAATACAGATTTTAGGAGAAAACATCTACCCAAAAAATCAATGTGGCTTTCGGCCAGGGCGTTCTACCACAGATATGGTATTTTCAGTTCGACAGCTTCAAGAGAAATGCAGGGAAAAACGTATCCCAATACATATGACTTTTACTGATCGAACAAAGGCCTTCAATTCTGTTAGTAGAGAGGGTTTATACATTGTTCTCAGGAAACTTGGCTGTCCACAAAAGCTACTAAGCCTAATTCACTTGTTAAATATGGGTATGATGGCAACAGTTGTCTATGAATAATTATAATTGATAATGAAGTGAAGCAAGGATACATCCTTGCTCCTGTTCTATTCAACATATATTTTTCTTACCTAATAAGGCATGCATTTGAAGGAAATGATGAAGGAATCTATCTCAGAACCAGACATGATGATGGACTGTTCAACATACTAAAGATGACATACAGGGAGCTCTGCAACCCTGACCAAGATGGCAAAAAAAATCTGAGAGGCTTTTGTGGTTGCAATGGACAGACTGAGAAAGCAAACAGGACAGCATATAGGTGGACATAGACAGTTCATTGTAATAGATGAGAGTCATTTCTGGCATAAAATAATGGCAAGTGCAATTATTATTACACGAGTAAAACTATTTATTAACAAAACATTATTTATTGTATTTTATTTGTTATTTTATATTCTACAAACTATTATCTGTGAACATTAAACCTTATACGCTATATGTATGGATCATTTTTCTTTTTTGTACATTATGGGCAAGGTAGAGTGGATGGTTCATGGAAAAGGAAGAAGTGGATATTTGGCATACTGGGGATTTCGTCCCAAGTAGGCACCTACTACTACGATGCCCTTACCTTGACATGGTGTGGTAGCTTGCGCGCCACAAAGACCCCTGAAGCTATGTCAGTTGAGGCCTCATGCCTCCAGCAGGTCCCACCACATTGGACAGGTTCAGGACGAGTGGTCAACAAGTTGTTCAAGGTTTCTTGTAATTGCTCACAGAAGTCAGCTTTGGCTTCTAGTTCTGCTTTGTTTGTTAGTGCATAAATGTGGATCATTGATAGCTTGATATGTCTTGAGTTGAACCTGGCAATGATGATTCTGTCACTCATTGGATTCCTCTGCAACAGCATCTTCTCCACCCCTCTAGCCATCATGATCACCATACCAGATGTCTTCGTTAGCATCTCTGTCACTGTAGAGAATTGTCTCTCCTGTGCTCATCTTCATGTACCCTGATGCAGTCCATTGACACTTGCTGATTCCTAAAATGTTGAAGTTGTTTTGCCATAGTTCCCATGTGATTTGAGCTATTTGTCCAGTAGCATACATCGTCCTCACATTCCAGTTCCTGATCTGGATCATATTCTTTGGCTTGAGCAGTGACTCTGTTGGCCTACAGACTTCCTCTCAGCTTTCATCTATAGGGGTCATACATGTGGCATCAGTGCCCATGATCACACTCGCACCAGCATGATCAGATGTGTTGCAAATGTTTCTGGTTCCTATAACTGCATAGGTTTTTATGAGGTAGGGTAGTTAACCGTATACCCAACACCCAACCTGGAGGAGTAGGATGCCCATTTCTGTCTGACCACTTGTCCTGAACCTGTCCAACATGGTTGGACCTGCTGGAAGTATGAGGCCTCAACGGGCATAGCTTCAGGGGTCTTTGTGGTGCGCAAGCTACCACACCATGTCAAGGTAAGGGCATCATAGTAGTAGGTGCCTACTTGGGAAAAAATCCCCAGTATGCCAAACATTCACTTCTTCCTTTTCCATGAACCATCCACTCTACCTTGCCCATAATGTATGAAAAAAGAAAAAAAGAAATGACCCATGCATATAGCATATAAGGTTTAATGTTCACAAATCATAGTTTGTAGAATATAAAATAACAAATAAAATACAATAAATAATGTTTTGTTAATAAATAGTTTTACTCGTGTAATAATAATTGCACTTGCCATTCTTTTATGTCAGAAATGACTCTCATCTATTACAATGAACTGTCTATGTCCACCTACGGGTATATGCAGTCCTGTTTGCTTTCTCAGTCTGTCCATTGCAACCACACAAGCCTCTCAGACTTTTTTTTGCCATCTTGGTCAGGGATGTAGAGCTCCCTGCTATGTCATCTTCTAGCATGTCAGTTTGCCACAAACAAAGTCCTTGAGTAAACCTCGACACAGAGAACATGCATAGACAAGAACAGAATGCAAAAAGATAAGAATACATGGTTTCAGAAATGAGATAGTGGAATATAGCCTCATTGTGACTTTGGTCCTGATGTGTTACACAGACATCACCAAAAAAAAAAAAAAAAACAGTTTTCTTGAATGAATCTGTACACAAATCTCATCCAGTTGAAGAGGGAGAGTTTGCAATGGCTGAAAATGGACTTGTCCCTAGTTGAGCTATTAATTTGTCTGCCTCTATGGCTGCTTTGTTGACACCTCCTTGGAGAAATGAAAACCAAACAGGCATAGAAAGCAAATATTTTTTTTTACACACAAAATAATAATGGGGCAGCATGGTGGTGTAGTGGTTAGCACTGTTGCCTCACAGCAAGAAGGCTCTGGGTTCAAGCCCAGTGGCCGATGGGGGCCTTTCTGTGTGGAGTTTGCATGTTCTTCCCATGTCTGCATGGGTTTCCTCCGGGTGCTCCAGTATCCCCCACAGTCCAAAGACATGCAGGTTAGGCTAATTGGTGGCTCTAAATTGACCGTAGGTGTGAATGGTTGTGTGTCTCTATGTGTCAGCCCCGCGATGACCTGGCAACTTGTCCAGGGTGTACCCCGCCTCTCACCAATAGTCCAGCTTCCCCACAACCCTGCACAGGATAAGCAGTTACAGATAATGGATGGACAAAATGATAATTTAACCTAAATGCTATAGTATATTTACTTAAAAGAAAATAGTCAGCTCAATACTTCTGAACTGACAAACGGGTTTAAGAAAGTTGCTTTTGAAATGTAATAGGTTTTATATATTTATATATACTGTATACTTATACACACACACACACACACACATTATATATATACAGAGAGAGAGATAGATAGATAGATAGATACAACCCCGATTCCAGAAAAGTTGGGACAAAATACAAATTGTAAATAAAAATGGAATGCAATAATTTACAAATCTCAAAAACTGATACTGCATTCACAATAGAACATAGACAACATACCAAATGTCAAAAGTGAGACATTTTGAAATTTCATGCCAAATATTGGCTCATTTGAAATTTCATGACAGCAACACATCTCAAAAAAAGTTGTGACAAGGGCAATAAGAGGCTGGAAAAGTTAAAGGTACAAAAAAGGAACAGCTGGAGGACCAAATTGCAACTCATTAGGTCAATTGGCAATAGGTCATTAACATGACTGGGTATAAAAAGAGCATCTTGGAGTGGCAGTGGCTCTCAGAAGTAAAGATGGGAAGAGGATCACCAATCCCCCTAATTCTGCACCGACAAATAGTGGAGCAATATCAGAAAGGAGTTCGACAGTGTAAAATTGCAAAGAGTTTGAACATATCATCATCTACAATGCATAATATCATCAAAAGATTCAGAGAATCTGGAAGAATCTCTGTGCGTAAGGGTCAAAGCCGGAAAACCATACTGGGTGCCCATGATTTTCAGGCCCTTAGACGGCACTGCATCACATACAGGCATGCTTCTGTATTGGAAATCACAAAATGGGCTCAGGAATATTTCCAGAGAACATTATCTGTGAACACAATTCACCGTGCCATCCGCCGTTGCCAGCTAAAACTCTATAGTTCAAAGAAGAAGCCGTATCTAAACATGATCCAGAAGCTCAGACGTCTTCTCTGGGCCAAGGCTCATTTAAAATGGACTGTGGCAAAGTGGAAAACTGTTCTGTGGTCAGACAAATCAAAATTTGAAGTTCTTTATGGAAATCAGGGACGCCGTGTCATTCGGACTAAAGAGGAGAAGGACGACCCGAGTTGTTATCAGCGCTCAGTTCAGAAGCCTGCATCTCTGATGGTATGGGGTTGCATTAGTGCGTGTGGCATGGGCAGCTTACACATCTGGAAAGACACCATCAATGCTGAAAGGTATATCCAGGTTCTAGAGCAACATATGCTCCCATCCAGACGACGTCTCTTTCAGGGAAGACCTTGCATTTTCCAACATGACAATGCCAAACCACATACTGCATCATGGCTGCATAGAAGAAGGGTCTGGGTACTGAACTGGCCAGCCTGCAGTCCAGATCTTTCACCCATAGAAAACATTTGGCACATCATAAAATGGAAGATATGACAAAAAAAAAAAACCTAAGACAGTTGAGCAACTAGAATCCTACATTAGACAAGAATGGGTTAACATTCCTATCCCTAAACTTGGGCAACTTGTCTCCTCAGTCCCTGGACATTTACAGACTGTTGTAAAGAGAAAAGGGGATGTCTCACAGTGGTAAACATGACCTTGTCCCAACTTTTTTGAGATGTGTTGTTGTCATGAAATTTAAAATCACCTAATTTTTCTCTTTAAATGATACATTTTCTCAGTTTAAACATTTGATATGTCATCTATGTTCTATTCTGAATAAAATATGGAATTTTGAAACTTCCACATCATTGCATTCAGTTTTTATTTACAATTTGTACTTTGTCCCAACTTTTTTGGAATCGGGGTTGTGTATACACACACACACACACACACACACACATATATATATATATATATATATATATATATATATATATACTCAAACTCAAAATGAAATACTCTAATATTTTGAGATTGTTTAATATTAATTAATTAATTAATTAATTAATTAATTAATTAATTAATTAATTAATTAATTAATAGATCGATTATGTAATAATAATTGATCAATCAATCAGTCGCACTGTAGGCCATAATTATCAAAATTCAAATAGAAAAAGGCTTGAAACATTTTGGTTTACGTGTAATGAGTCTAGAATATATTCAAATTTCACTTTCTTAAATAACTGATGGAAAATATTTTACTTTTTCATGATATTCTAATTGAAATGCACTATTATTTACCTCCTGTAGTCATGGTAATTTTTTTCTCGATGTTAGACCAAAAAAAAAAAAAAAACAGTGCTGGGACCAGTGACCAAAATGATATCTGACACAGAAACATAGTCATTCAAGTCAATGTAATTTGTGTCAACTTCTTCCACATCCTCTTCTTCCTCTTCATCCTCCTCAGATCAGAATAAAAAAAAAGAAATATAAGAAGGACAAGAAGAAGAAGAAGGCAAAGAAAGAGAAGTAAAAGAGTTTTATAAGGAGAGGTGTGTGGGCTCTAAAATTCTGTTTAATCTTTGCACCTGTAATCTACCGTACCTTTTTCAAAACACCAGTATTAATCATTACCTACCCATAAATTAAAAAAATAAATAAATCTATGTTATCCATGTAAGAAAAATAGTCCATAATACACAACCACATGGTACATAAGTGTAGCACAGCTATTTGCCAGGTTTGCTTCATTTCATAACCCATTCATTGTGTTTTTCTTTGTAATTCTAGCCCTAACTCTACAAGAAGTGGTAAAAATCCTACATGCATTCCAAAGAGGAAAAAAAAAAAAATCAGAGAGTCCTACAAGGGTAGGAGTGGACCACAACACATTTGTTGTGGGAGCTGCAATTGCAGAGCTTTGTATTGTTTCACCCTCAAAATATGAGGTGCTCCTGCAAGAGTACTCAAGAGGACAAAGGCTGAAGTTCTTTGTTATCAAGTGTGCAGATGCACTGACCAGTGATCCCATGCTATTGACTGAGGTTGACAATCTGCAAAAATAAATAAATAAATAAATAATGGGAAGCTTCTTCCCATAAGTAAGAAAACATGATTGTGTTTCTAACCATGTTAATGCACATCAGGCTGTGAGTTCATTGTTCAGTTTTATGCGACATGTAAATGTTTAGTTTTCTGACTTGCAGTAAATGTTATTTGTCACTGACATCCTTTGACATTATTTAGATATTTTTGAAGATAAATTCACCATGCTAGCAACAGATAGTTTAATAATATAGTAGATTGTACATAGATTGTCTTGATAAGTATCTACACAAAGGTTTCCTCGTGATTAACTAAAAAAATAACATTTATTTAGTTATTTACAACTGGCAAGGGACAGTGGAAACGTTATACTACACAATGATATGTGGTGATCAGCTTCCACTTTAGATTAAGGGGATGCAAAAAGCTTTGTAAATGACTTGTACACATATTATTTGTAAAAGGTAACAGTTCCACAAACAGTGTGGGAAACGTGTATAATGAACTGTTTCCACTTTAGATTAGGGGGATGCAAAAAGGGTTTGTAAATGACTTACATACAGTACATATACAGATCATTACTAAAAGGTAATAGAGAGCTACAAGCAGTGTGGGAAACATTTGCGTATAATGAACTGGCTCCACTCTAGATTAGGAGCTGCAAAAAGATGTGTAAATGTGCTGCAAATCAACCTGTCATACATTTAAACATCAATAACAGGTGAGGCAATTTTTTCATTGTATACAGTCCATCTTTAAATTGTGTTGCATTGCAGTGCTTCTAAGTGACCAAAAATTGTATAGACAGAGGTGCCTTTCCAGATATATATGTGTGGAGCCTCACTGAAGGTTCACATTATTGCTTAGATCCCACCTTTGTTTTCATACAAACACACCTACAGTGGGAGATGCTTGTGCAAAATCAAGCACGTGATTGTGAGTGACAGGCTGTCAAGCAATCATTTGTGCTCAATGAAGCACCTGCTGAAACCATGGCACAACTAAACTTGGGTGAATTTCCCTAAAGTCTCATAAGACTAAGGCTACATCCACACGACAACGGCAACGAGATGTTATTAAAAAAAATATCGCGTCCACATGGGCAACGGATCAGTAAAATATCAGGTACATATAGCAACGCAACGCTTGCTGATAACGATGCAATACACATGCCACACCTCTAGGGGCGCTGTAAGACGGTCCCTTCGGAGACACCAGAACAGTAGAAGAAGTAAGGACGCATGCGCATAAACTATTATGCGCGAGACTTCATATTAGCCACAAAGTCAGAAAAATCTGTTCGTAAAATTACATTATAATGACTAAATACAATGAAAAGTATTTTTCCAGTCTCACCTGTGAAAGGTAATCCCATGTGATCTCGTTTGGACGGCAAACCTATTGGTACAGTTAAACGCAGCACATGAATGAAGCATCTTTATTCTCCACTTTGACCCATCCAGTATGGCGGAGAGGATGACGTATGATTCTACGTGGAAGGTTGCGTCTTTAATGGTCCAGAATAAATTGAATGCTACACGTTGATTGATTAATTTGTTCTTCTATGCCCTTTTTGAGGAATGTATTGTAGGACTTATACCAACATCTGAAGAGGTGAGATCGCTCCTTTTTTTCCCTATTTTTGCTGGCGGGATTGACTCTCTCTCTCTCTCTCTCTCTCTCTCTCTCTCTCTCTCTCTCTCACTTTGCACCATTACACAATAAATATTCACAGTGAAAATATTTTGTAAGCGCATTTCATGAACGAAGTTATAGGATTTGTTGACAACTCGCATCGAGTTCGTTACACTTCTACCTGGCGTGAAGCACTGACAGTCATGTGGTTGTGACGTCATCGTAAACAAATCCGTTCTACTCATCCAGACGACTTCGCAACGGCTCCGTTGCCAGATTTTTCCACTCTGGAACCCGTTCTCAAAAGATTTCATTTTGGGTCACCCAAAACGCCGGTGCCGTGTGGACGCCAGGCCGAAATGATAAACAATTTTATCGGATTCACCTGAATCCGTTGCCGTGTGGACAGGGTCTAAGAGCGTCTTTAACTGCCTCTGAAGACCCATTGTTAAGCTAATGTGGTTTTCCCGAACAACGTCATAGCCAAATTAGTACTTTAATTTGCTCTTAACTTGTGATGGACCTAGATCACTCTTTCAGAACAAAGAGCATCTCTCTCACTCAGCTGAATAAATAGAATGCACATGCACATTCTGAAAATCAATGGGCGGAAACTGTTGTTGAATAAGCTGCCAGTGTTAAATTATTTTTCTTGTACATTTTAAGTACATCGAGTAAATTATTAAAGAAATACAAGCAAAACATTATGAATATATTTTCACATATTATGGAATTATGTATGGATATCGCCACATTTTAATCAAATTTAGACAAGCAATTATCTAATTTAGTGTCAAAAATGAGACAGATTTCTGTACCTGTAACATTGTATTTACTTAACATTTACTTATTTAGCTTATTATTTGCTCATTCTTTTGTGTGAACATTTGTTCATTTAATTTAAAAAAAAGACTTTTGGAATAAAAAAATGTTTTTGTCCAAAAATGTAAAATAGTTACAATTATTTATTACCACGTTATATATGTAATGCTTAATGGTGATACAATATATTAAGATATTTTAAGCACTTTAGATTTAATTTGTTTTTGTTTAAAAACAAATGCTATGTGACCTCACTGACTGGATTTAGCAACTACAGTATGAATGCCTTTAGCAACTACTTATGCCTATATCAAGGACGCACATTGCTAATATGGTCTTCGCAAAGTTGCTCTTAAGATGCCTTCTTATGAGTGTGTTCAGGAAAACCACATTCAGAGACAACATTCATTGCTTGAGTGTCTTTAAACTCACTCTCTAACCCTAAAGTGCAGCAAGAAACCCACCCCTGGCTGGTATACCATGCATTACCTGGGTGCAGTGGATATAAATATTCTGTTCATGTTTAGCCACATATTAATGAATTATTTATGAATGCATTAAAATATGTTTCTTTTTTCCCTAATTTAGTAACTAATTATTTTATACGCTAAATAGTCAATAATTATTCACTAATGATTTTTAATGATTATTTCACTATTTACTGATGGTTTAGAAATGACGCACAACTTATTTAAAGAACATCAACATAGCATTTCTTAATAATTTACAAATGTAAATGTTATAATTGTTGATAATTATATAATGTTGATAATTAGATCTATGAGAATCATTATTCACTAAAAGTTTATGAATTATTCCTACCATTCGTTATTATAAAGTGTTATCAAAATACATTGGGATGCTCTGTAAAACATAAATAAAAACAAAATGTAATGATTTACAAATCCTTTTTGACGTATATGCAATTGAATAGAATACAAAGACAGGATATTCAATGTTCAGACTGATGAACTTTATTGTTTGTTTGTTTGTTTGTTTGTTTGTTTGTTTGTTTGTTGTGAATATACACTCATTCTGAAATTGATGCCTGCAACATGTTTCAAAAAAGTTGGAACAGGGGCCACAAAAGACTGGAAAAGTTGTGGAATGCACAAAAAACACTTGTTTGGAATATTCTACAGGTAAACAGGCTAATTGGTAATTGGTAATTGGAAAGGTTCAGTCATTCACAAGCAAGGATGGGGTGAGGTTCACAATTTTGTGAAAAAACAATGTGGGCAAAGAGTTCATCAGTTTAAGAAAATGTTTCTCAATTTACAATTGCAAGGAAATTAGGCATTTCACCATTGACAAGCCATAATATCATCAAAAGATTCAGAGAATCCAGAGAAATCTCTACACACAGGGGGCAATGCCAAAACCAATATTGAATCCCCATGGCCTCTGATATCCCCCAGGTGGCACTGCATTAAAAAGCAACATGATTGTAAAAAGAATATTAATGCATGGGCTCAGGAACACTTCGGAAAACCATTGTCAGTAAACACAGTTTGTCACGGCATCTACCATGCAAAGCAAAAGCTACATATCAACAACTTCCAGAAATGCCACCAAATTCTCTGGACCCAAACTCATCTGAGATGGATTGACACAAAGTGGAAAAGTATACTGCACGTCCGCATTTTGAATTGCTTTTAGAAATCAAAAGTTCAAAAGCCAGGATCTGTGATGGTATGGGGGTATGTTCGTGCACAGGGCATGGGTACTTGCACCTGTGTGAAGCCACCATTAATGTTGAAAGGTACATACAGGTTTTAGAGCAAAAATGATGCCATCCAGACGATGTATTTTTCAGGGACATCCCTGCTTTTTCCAGCAAGACAATGCTAATTCTCATTCTGCACATGTTACAACAGCATGGCTTCATAGTAAAAGAGCGCCGGTACTAAACTGGCTTGCTTGCCTCCCCTTAAAAATGGGTTGCACATTATGAAGCACAAAATATGACAATGGAGAGACTGGACTGTTGAGCAACTGAAATCATATATCAAGTAAGAATGGAAAAGAAGTTCACATTCAAAACTTTAACAGTGTGTCCTCAATTCCTAAACATTTTCTGGGTGTTGTAAAAATTTCATGTAATACAGTAATAACCATGCCCCTGTCCCAACATTTTTGGAACGTTTTTTGTTTGTTTGTTTGTTTGTTTGTTTGTTTGTTTGTTTAAATCAGTTTTAACATTATCTTTATTTGTAGTGCATTCAATTGATTATAGATCAAAAGGGGTTCACAAATCATTGCATTCTGTTTTTATTTGTTTTACACAATGTCCCAGCTTTTTTGGAATCTGGGTTGTACATTGTCATGAAAAAAGACTTCTTGTAACCAGGTACTGTGGTATACCAAAAACCACAATGGAGGGCTGTACTGTGTACATTACATGCTAATTTGCCTGCTGCATTGCAGAGTTGGTGAAGCCAGTGGATGAGTTTGATCTGTATATTTCTGATGGCGAAGTGATTGTCCACAGTGCTGTGGGTGGCTCAGAGCTTACTAATACTGCAAAGTCTGGTAAGATAAAAGAAAAAAAAAACTGAAAAATGATCATCAGCATTATACTGTGCTACAAAGTATAGACATTAAATGATTGCAGTCATAGAGATTTTGACATACAAGTAGTTGTAATTAGGGGCAACAAAGTGACTTTTCAGTTTTCTTGAGTGTGATATAATGAAGGTGTTTGGGTCCTCAGATGTGCCATTTGTGCTGAAGCTGGAGTTGCTCCCCCACACATCCTGCTGGCCAGCACAGACTCTTTACCTCATGAGCTCAAGCTTTGTGGAGAAGCAGCGGTGGGTGGCAGTTTTGGAGGCTATTGTGGCAAGTGCTCGTGGTGCCCGTGAGAAAGCAGAGGCAGATGCAGTGAGTTTGGAGGAAAGATTGGGTCAACCAATTTTTATGCAGTTATACAGTGACCACTCCCAATAACATTTTTATTTTTTGCCTCATATAAAAAATTAATACAGATTTATCAGAATACATTCATGAAAGATAAAATAACTATTAATTTTTCAATTCAACAAAAGTTTATCTACCATATTTCTTTTCTCCAGTATGTTTATTGAAAGTGGCAATTTTTTAGCAAAGAGAAGCACTGTAATTGAATAATGTTAATTTCCATATGGTGACAACATTTAAAAATAAATAAAAAACCTTGCACAAACAAGACAGAGTTATATTTAAATTTTTGAAATGAATGCTTCTAAAACAGCTACAAGTTGATTTATCTCTTGAAAATCTTGTATTTGGAATATTAAGTACAATGTGAGAAAATGTTCTATAAGCATTTGCTTAATAATAAAAAAAGAGTGCAGTATCTAAAAGTCATCTTCATGCCTAAAGACCTCATATGTCCTATACTCAGGGAATAAAATCCAACCTATGTCTTTTTAAATCAGGGAATGAAATCCAACCTATGTCTTTTTAAATCAAACACCAATCAAAAACTTAAATATTCCAGTCTTTGCTACTTTCAGAAGCTGCTGGGAAATTCTCTATTGAAGTTGGAGGGAGATGACAGACTGGACATCAACTGCACACTCCCCCTCACTGACCAGGTACCAGAGTGCATATAGCAGACTATTGTAGGCCCAGTGAATATTAGAAAAATAATTTAATCATATTCGGTATGCAGGTTTATGATGCAGGTCAGTTATTGAAGTGGGCATCAGTTCATGCATTACTATCCTTATTAATGCAGTTTCCAAATTGAGGACTGAGGCTGAATTCATTTGAAAGTATCATTCGAACAGAATAAAATATACAAGTCTAAAACCATTTTATTTTTGTCTGTGCTGTGTGCTCAGATTGTGTTAGTTGGTTCAGAGGAAGGTCTGTATGCACTGAATGTTATAAAGAACTCGCTGACTCACATCCCAGGCTTGGGCTCTGTGTTTCAAATCTACATCATCAAAGAGCAAGAAAAGCTGCTCATGATTGTGGGTGAGTGAACTTCAAATGCATCTAGCAGCTTTAGTGTGTGCTTCAGATGGTACATTATTCTTTGTTATAAAGAAATACAGAAACAGATGGTTACAATTTTTTCCACCACACATCTTTCCACCACTCATTATTAGTGTGATTAGGCAAGCAGTCACACTATTGTTATCTGATAGTTTATTATTGTTATTATTATTATTATTATTATTATTATTATTATTATTATTACTTTGTGCAAGCAATCACCCTATTGTTATCTAATCATTTTATTATTAACGTGATAGTGCAAGTAATCACAATATTGTTATCTGATAGTTTTCTTCTTCACCTTCTACTTATTAATATTATTATCATTATCATTACTATTAATGTGATTGCACAAGCAATCACACTATAGTTATCTGATAGTTCTTCATTGAAAGGAATGGAGTTCTGGAATCAAAGTCATCTTACTCAGAAATGCCTCCTCAGAGAGCCACCAAACTTCTTTTGACATCTCAGGCTGACTCACACAACACATCCATGGAATCAGCTATGACCCACACTTATGTTTTTCTTGCTTTTCGCCCATCCCTTTTTCTCCCATTGACATCAGTGCAGTTTTGGCCCCATTGAAATAAATGGTGTTTTGGAATCAGAGTCATCCTGCTCGGTCACGCTTCATCAGGGAGGAATGAAACTTCATTTCAAAGCTCAGACTGACACACCCGATACATACATACATACATCATGAGCTGCACTCATCTTTTTTTGCACCATTGCAATCACAGTCCTCGCAGAAATGCATCTCTAGTTATCCGATTGTGATGCAATCACATATTGTCTCTTAAGTTAGTTCAAATGTGCCTTAAAAATAACAAACCCAGTCTTTAAAGGTAGACTGCCTTTCAGATTTTTCAAGTGTAGGTCATCAAAAGAATTTTCCCAGACACCCAGTTATTTTTGTTTAGTGGACCAAAAGCTACTGAATTCGAGTCACATACTTTCAATTTTATTAGGGCTTTTTTTTTTAATAGAACAATTAATGAATTTAGGGCCATGTGGCCCTAAATTCTCTCCTATTTTTGCCTGCTTCAACATGACCAATTTCAAGATACTACGTCATGCATCACATGGTGAGCTTTCCCCATTCATGCAAGATAAGATAAGATCGCCTTTTATTATCCCACAAGGGGAAATTTACATTGTTACAGCAGCAAAATATAGAAAGAGAAAAAGATAATGCAGTGAAGGAGTAGTGCAAAAGTACTAAGTATAGAATAAAGGATATATATATATAAAATAAATAAACTACAAATTTAGAGATAAAAAATTAACAAATTTGCATAAATTAACAGTTTTGCAGATATACAGTTAACATAAATGTATTACAAAGGTGGAATTGCACGTGTAAGTATTGCACAGGTAGTATTACCCAGGTAGTATTGCACAAGTAAGTAGGTATATTGCACAAGAGCCATTTTAACTATGTGTAGCTAGCAGTTCGCTGTAAAGTACTGATGCTGATAGTCAGTGCACACAGTATACATTCAGAGGGGTTTCTATGGATGTAGAAATGATCTGGACAGTATTGTTCATTATTGTGAGGAATGTCTGGTGCTGTGCTTGGTGAGGCGCCAGTTGTACAGTCTCACAGCAGTAGGGAGGAAGGAGCTGCTACCGTATATCTCTCCTTAACACACTGCAGATGGAGGAGCTGGTCACTGAAGGAGCTGCCCAGTGCTGCTACTGTCTCCTGGAGTGGATGGGAGGTGTTTGCCATTAAGGAACGAACACCTCCCATCATTGTGGGACACAAATTTGATACAGGAGAGAAAAATGGAGGATGTGAGTGTGTGAATGAAATGTGAAAGACCGACTACAGTAACGGAAAGTGAGAAGGTAAGACGTTATGTTGCAAAGGAAAGGAAACACAGGACCAAATTAATAAATATCGGCGGTCAGTGAGCACCTCGGTGTGATCAGCTGTTCGTTTAGTGACAAAATGATGTAACTCTCAGTGCACAGTCAAAGGTAAACCTGCGCACATGGACTTCCTCTGTCTGCTTGACTGCACAAAGCGAGTGATTTAATGCACATTATTTGCTAGGGAATCCCCTCAAATTAAATAACTTCGCAGTCACAGAATGGCCTGATATTTTGTGAGATATTACAATGACCAAATTTCAGAGGGAACTAAATTCAACTGATTTAATGAAATCGAAAGGCAGTCTCACTTTAATGTCATCAACCTTTGTTTTTTGCTTTAAAAAATCAGTTTAGGCACTGGGACCTTTTTACAAGTATTGTTTTAACACCAGTATTAGAAAAAAACCTTAAATGATACTTAACCCTACTCAAAAAAATATGAAGCAGCATTGATGTAATTCATTTATTGGTATGTGGGTTATATTGATCACTAATTATTTAACTGAAAAATGGTAATTTAGATAGATAGATAGATAGATAGATAGATAGATAGATAGATAGATAGATAGATAGATAGATAGATAGATAGATAGATAGATAGATAGATAGATAGATTACTTTATTCATCCCCAAAGGGAAATTAGATTGTCATAGCAGTCCAGTAAATTTGAATAAAATAAAAAAAATACAATGGAATAAAATAAAGTACTGAGGTCAAGAGAATAAAAAACAAGATATACACATACCTTAAATAATATACTATGAATATGTACATAGAATGTGCAATAGGATGCGAATATTGCAAAAATATGATATATAATATCAATACGGATAATATTCCCATGTCACACGTCCCATAGTAAACACTAAGTAAACGTTATACTATGTTATATGTAGCGCAGAGGGTGACAGGTAGAATTAGTCCAGATGTGTGATCATGGCTCTAACAGAGGTAGATGAGTTGTAAAGTCTGATTGCCATGGGTAGGAATGATTTCCTGTATCGTTCCTTGGAGCAGTTGGGTTGAATGAGTCTGTTGCTGAAACTGCTCTTTAGCTTGTCCAGTGTTTTATGGAGGGGGTGAGAGGGATTGTTCATGATTGCCAACAGTTTTGTCAGAATCCTGCCCTCCACCACCTCCTCCAGGGTGACCAGTTTAGAGCCAACAACAGACTCTGCCTTCCTGATCAGTTTGTTCAGTCTGTTGGCATCCTTTGTCTTGATGCCCGCACCCCAGGACACCACAACAAAGAAGATGGTGCTCGCCACAACAGACTGATAAAACATCTGCAGCATCTTGTTGCGGAAATGAAAGGACCTGACCCTCCTCAGGAAATAAAGCCGGCTCAGGCCCTTCTTATGTACCTGGAGCTGCTATGACAGGCTGCCACTAGGACGGTGCCATTTTTTTCCTTACTTTGGAAAGGAAGGAAATCTTTTGTGTAGATTTGAGTAACCTGACATTTGGAGGGACATTTTCTGTTCATGGGTCAATATTCTTCTATACAAGTTCACAGAAGTGTTGCCATAAGTCCTAGTGTATCTAATGTAAGAAAGAAAAGCAAGCACAACTTTATTCATCACACATTTGTGAAATTTCCTCTCTGCATTTAACCCATCTGAAGCAGTGAACACACACACACACACGAGCAATGAGCACACACACATACCCAGAGCAGTGGGCAGCCATGCTAACAGTGCCTGGAGAGAAGGTGGGAGTTAGGTGCCTCGCTCAAGGGCGCCTCAGCCCAAGGCCATCCCATATTAACCTAACCTGCATGTCTTTGGATTGTGGGGGAAACCGGAGCACCCGGAGGAAACCCACACAGACACGGGGAGAACATGCAAACTCCACACAGGAAAACCCTTGCCGGCCGCTGGGTTCAAACCCAGAACCTTCTTGCTGTGAGGCGACCGTGCTAACCACTACACCACCATGCCACCCAACATCATGTAACATCTTAGATTAGATTAGATAAAACTTTATTGATCCCTTTGGGAGGGTTCCCTCAGGGAAATTAAGATTCCAGCAGCATCATTACAGATAAACAGAGAAAAGAAATAGAGAAAAACTTCTAGATAAATTAAGTATTTACATCTTGTCTTATTAGCTGAGTGAATGCAATTTTGACCTCATGCATACAGAAAATGTATACATTGATTAAAAAATATCAGTTGTGCTATAGAGGTAAAGAGGGTTCGCATTTGTGTGTGTGCAGCCCTGTCCCTGCAGAATAGGGTTGGTAAGATTCACTGATTCACAGCGGTATACCAATTTAAAAGTTCACAATGTGATTGCCCCAATTTAAGAAAAGTGTGCACCAAATACAGTTAGGGATGAAATCACAATGCATCATTTCTAACATCTTTGCATCAGTAAAATTTGATCTATTAATGTAGAATTATTAGTGCAGTCCCTATGCCTACATTAACAACTGACATAATTGTATAAAGGATATTACTACATGGGTTCGGGAACAATTCGGAACATGTTGTTATAAACACAGTTCATCACTGCACCTACAGTTGTGTTAAAAAAATAGCATTACAACATCAGTAACCTGATGAACCACTGTTATTAATACATAGTATTAGTAACATTATCACAACATGTAGTAGTGATATTTCTGCATGGCAAGTCATTTACATGTATATGTAGTAGTATAATAGAAAAACAACAGACCCAACTGTCATGACATGCATGCTGCTTGTTCTGAGTAATTGACTCATTCATTGAAAGGGGTGTGTTCAAAGTAATAGCAGTGTGGAGTTTAGAATTAATTAGAATGATTAGAATTAGAATTAATTTAGAATTAGAATTAATTTAGAATGAATTAGAAAATTCATTCATTCTGTTACCAAGCAGATGTCATTAATTGTCCTTTATTAAGGAAGAAGTGAAGCAAATAGTTCACACATTGTTATATTTCCTTCAGAATTGCTAGGTAAAATGTGCCATTCCAAACATTGTTTGGATGAACAACGTAATTTGATTTAAAAAATTGATTGGAGAGGGGAAAATGTATAAGGAAGTGCAGCAAATTATAGGATGCTCAGCTAAAATGATCTTAAATGCTTTAAAATGGCAAAAAAAACACAAACGCAGAAAATGAGCAACTATTAAAACAGATCAAAGAATAGTCAGAATGGCAAAGATTCATCCAATCATCAGCTCCAGAAAGATCACAGATGATTTAAAATTACCTGTAAGTACTGTTACAGTCAGAACACGTTTGAGTGAAGCCAAGCTATCAGCAGTGAAGCCCTATAAAGCACAATTGTTGAAAAAATGGCATGTGCAGAATTGGTTAAGATTAGCCAAGGAACACATCAATTTTCCGAAGAGACATGGTGTAACATTCTGTGGATTGATGAAAGTAAAATTGTTCTTTTCGGGTCTAGTGGTCATCGACAGTACTTCAGACGACCCCTGGGTACTGAATTCAAGCCACAGTACACCATGAAGACAGTGAAGTCTGGTGGCACAAGAATCATGGGATGGAGATGTTTTTCATACTACGATGTTGGGCCTATTTATTGTATACCAGGGATCATGGATCACTTTGAATACATCAAAATATGTGAAGAGATTATCTTGCTCTATGCCGAAGAGGAAATGCCCTTGAAATGGGTGTTTCAACAAGATAATGATCCCAAACACACGAGTACACAAGTAACATCTTGGTTCCAGACAAAAAGGATTGAGGTAATGAAGTGGCCAGCTCAATCCCCTGACATCAACCCCATTGTTCAGTGACATTAAAAATGCAGGTTCTGAAGCAAAACCCAAAAATTCAGAGGAACTGTGGAATGTAGTTTGTTTATCATGGGCTGAAACACCAGACATTGGTTGACTCGATGCAACACAGATGCACAGCAGTTATCAAAAACAATTGTTCTTCTTCTTCTTCTTTTGGCTGCTCCCGATTAGGGGTCGCCACACCAGATCTTTTGTCTCCATTGCTCCCTGTCTTCCGCAACCTTCTCTACCACACCTGCCATTTTCATGTCCTCTCTCACCACATCCATGTATCTCCTCCTTGGCCTTCCTCATTTTCGTTTGCCTGGCAGCTCCATCCTCAACATTCTTCTTCCCACATGCTCTGCATCTCTTCTCAGGATGTGCCCATACCATCTCAGTCTCATCTCTCTTAGCTTAATTCCCAAGCTCTCCACATGTGCTGTCCCTCTGATGTGCTCGTTCCGTATCCTGTCCAACCTTGTCACTCCCATCGCAAACCTTAACATCCTCAACTCGGATACCTCCAACTTTGCCTCCTGCCTCTTTGTTAAGGGTACGGTCTCCAATCCATACATCACAGTTGGTCTCACTACTGTCTTACACATCTTACCTTTCACGTTTGCTGGGACTTTCCTATCACAAATGACTCCCGAAATCCTTCTCCAACTGCTCCACCCTGCTTGCACTCTCTTTCTCACCTCATTATCGCAGTCCCCATTTTCCTGCACAGTTGACCCCAAGTACTTGAATTCACCAACTTTCTTGATGTCTACTCCTTGCATCTTCACTACATTCATCCCCATTGTCATTGATGCACATGTATTCTGTTTTGCTACTGCTCACCTTCATTCCTCTTTGTTCCAATGAACACCTCCATCTCTCCAAACCCAACTCAACCTCCTTTCTACTTTCATCACATATCACAATATCATCCGCAAACATCATGTTCCATGGTGACTCTTGCCTCACTTCGTCCGTCAAGCTATCCATCACTATGGCAAACAAAAAAGGACTCAAAGCAGATCCTTGATGAAGTCCCACCTTCACCTTGAACCATTCAGTCGTTCCAACTGCACACCTCACTGCTGTTTCACTGTTCTCATACATGTCTTGCACCACTCTAATTTACTTCTCATTCACTCCACTCTTTCTCATACAATACCATAACTCATCTCTCAGCACTCTATCGTATGCCTTCTCCAGGTCTACAAACACACAATGTAGCTTTCTCTGGCCTTCTCTGTACTTCTCCATTAACATTCTTAAAGCAAAAATTGCATCCGACATGCTCTTCCTTGACATAAACCCATACTGCTGTTCACAGATTGCTACGTCTCTTCTCAATCTCGCCTCCAATACCCTTTCCTTTAGCTTCATGGTGTGGCTCATCAATTTTATTCCTCTGTAATTACTGCATCTCTGGACATCTCCCTTATTCTTGTATATTGGGACTAGCACACTCTTTCTCCATTCATTTGGCATTTTCTCATTCTCTAGGATCTTATTAAACAATCTCGTTAGGAACTCCACAGCTGTCTCACTCAAACATCTCCAAGCCTCAATCGGGATACCATCTGGTCCGACTGCTTCCCCAGTCTTCATTCTTTTCATGGCTGTACTCACCTCATCCTAACTAACCAGCTCTGCTTCCTGATTTGCTGTCTCCAATGAATCTGACCTTTTCTCTCTTGGATTCTCCTCATTTAATAAATCCTCAAAATACTCTTTCCACCTTCTTAATACACTCTCTCTGTTTGTCAGCACATTTCCATTTACATCTTTCATCACTCTTATCTGCTGTACATCCCTCGCTTCCCTGTTTCTCTGCCTAGCTAGTCTGTACAGGCCTTTCTCTCCTTCTTTGGTCTCCAGTCTTTCATACAACTCCTGATATGCATCTGCTTTTGCCTTTGCTACCGCTCTTTTTGCCTTCTGTCTCGTCTCTCTGTATAACCACCTGCTTTCCTCATCTCTCTGATCATCCCAATTCTTCTTTGCTAGCCTCTTCTCTTTTATAATTTCCTGCACTTCTTTGTTCCACCACAATGTCTCCTTGTCTTCCTTCCTCCTTCCCGATGACCACCCTAGCACCTTCCTTGCTGCCTCTCCTACTAGTACAGCAGTAGTATTCCAATCTTCTGGCAGACTTCCATGACCACTCAATGCTTGTCTCATTTCTTCCCTAAACTCCTTCTGATGTTCAACCTCTTTTAGTTTCCACCACTTAATCTTTGGCTCCACTATTTCACACTTCCTCTTTTTCACTTTCAAGCTCATCCTGCACACGACCACTTGATGTTGTCTAGCTACACTCTCCCCTGCCATCACTTTACAGTCTCCAATCTCCTTCAGGTTACCCCTTCTGCAGAGTATGTAGTCCACCTGTGTAGATCTTCCTCCACTCTTAAACGTCACCCTGTGCTGCTTTTTCTTCTCAATGTATGTATTGACTATTGCCAAATTCATCCTCTTTGAAAAATCAACCACCATTTGCTCTTCCATATTTCTCTCTCTTACACCATATGTGCCCATCACGTCCTCATCTCCTCTGTTTCTCTTGCCAACATGTCCGTTGAAATTTGCTCCTATCAGCACATGCTCCTCCCTTGGTATACTTTCTACCACTTCATTCATCTTTTCACAGAAAGACTCTTTCTCTTCATTCTCACATCCAACCTGTGGGGCATACGCACACACCACATTGATTACCACTCTTTGAATCTCCAACTTATTGCCTATCACTCTATTTGACACCATCTTCACATCAATCACACTGTTGACCAAATCTCCCCTCAAAACAATACTAACACCATTTCTCTTTCCATTGACTCCATAATAAAACAACTTGCATCCATCTCCAATGTTCTTGGCCTTACTTCCTTTCCACCTTGTCTCCTGCACACACAAAATGTCCAACTTCCTTCTTTCCATCATACCTGCTAACTCTCTCACTCTGCCAGTCAATGTTCCCACATTCAGTGTTCCTACCCTCAATTCTAAGCTCCTTCCCTTCCATCTTTCATGCTCTCTCCTAACACGCCTCCCCCCTCTCTTTCTCCTTCTCCATTTTGGCGCAACAGTAGCACACTTTCCACTGGCACCCTGTTGACCAACAGTACCAGAGGCAGTCATTGTTAACCCGGGCCCCGACCGATCCAGTATAGTATTTCTCTTTTCATTCTGCATGTTAGATTTGGCACAGTTTTATGCCGGATGCCCTTCCTGATGCAACCCTCTCCAATTTATCTGGGCTTGGGACTGGCACCAAGAGTACACTTATGCACCATACAACTAAATATTAGTTCAGTTTGAAGAGAAAAATATCAAAATTTTTAACAGATTAATATTCATTTTCTTTGCTTCCCTTAAAACAATAATGTAAACTTGATAAAATTTGGTAATGCTTTGATTTGGAATTGAATGTGTAATGTTCCCCTAGATTTGAAATATGGAAATAAAAGCTATTAAAAATATTTCAATTTATTCACGTTTTTAACGCATTGCTATTTATTTGAACACAACTGTACCATGCAAAACGAAAGCCATATATCAACAACATCCAGAAATGACACCAAATTCTCTTGGGTTGAGCTCATCTGAGATGGACTGACACAAAATGGAAAAGTGTACTGTGGTCGGATGAGTCCACATTTTGAATTGTTTTTGGAAATCAAGCACATTGTGTCCTCTGGAATAAAGAGAAAAAGGATCATCCAGATTGTTACCAGCACAAAATTCAAATGCAAGCATCTGTGATGGTATGTGGGTGTGTTTATGCCCATGGCATGGGTAACATGCACATGTGCGAAGGCACCATTCATGCTGAAAGGTACAGACAGGTTTTGGAGCAAAAATGATGTCATCCAGATGATGTCTTTTCAGGGATGTCCTGACATTTTCCAACAATACAATGCCATGCCACATTCTGCATATGTTACAACAGCATGGCTTTGTCATAAAAGAGTGTGGGTGCTAAACTGTGCCTCCCATTGAGAACATGTGGTGCATTATGAAGCACAAAATATGACAACAGAGACTGTTAAGCAACTGAAGTCATATACAGTGGTGCTTGAAAGTTTGTGAACCATTTAAAATTTTCTATATTTCTGCATAAATATGACCTAAAACATAATCAGATTTTCACACAAGTCCTAAAAGTAGATAAAGAGAACCCAGTTAAACAAATGAGACAAAAATATTATACTTGGTCATTTATTTATTGAGGAAAATGATCCAATATTACATAGCTGTAAGTGGCAAAAGTATGTGAACTTTTGTTTCAGTATCTGGTGTGACCCCCTTGTGCAGCAATAACTGCAACTAAACATTTCCAGTAACTGTTGATCAGTCCTGCACACCGGCTTGGAGGAATTTTAGCCCATTCCTCCATACAGAACAGCTTCAACTCTGGGATGTTGGTGGGTTTCCTCACAGGAACTGCTCGCTTCAGGTCCTTCCACAACATTTTGATTGGATTAAGTTCAGGACTTTGACTTGGCCATTCCAAAATATTAACTTTATTCTTCTTTAACCATTCTTTGGTAGAATGACTTGTGTGCTTAGGGTCGTTGTCTTGCTGCATGACCCACCTTCTCTTGAGATTCAGTTCATGGACAGATGTCCTGACATTTTCCTTTAGAATTCACTGGTATAATTCAGAATTCATTGTTACATCAATGATAGCAAGCCGTCTTGGCCCAGATGCAGCAAAACAGGCCCAAACCATGATACTACCACCACCATGTTTCACAGATGGGATAAGGTTCTTATGCTGGAATGCAGCATTTTCCTTTCTCCAAACATAATGCTTCTCATTTAAACCAAAAAGTTTTATTTTGGTCTCATCCGTCCACAAAACATTTTTCCAATAGCCTTCTGGCTTGTCCACATGATCTTTAGCACACTGCAGATGAACAGCAATGTTCTTTTTGGAGAGCAGTGGCTTTCTCCTTGCAACCCTGCCATGCACACCATTGTTGTTCAGTGTTCTCCTGATGGTGGACTCATGAACATTAACATTAGCCAATGTGAGAGAGGCCTTCAGTTGCTTAGAAGTTACCCTGGGGTCCTTTGTGACCTCACCAACTATTACACGCCTTGCTCTTGGAGTGATCTTTGTTGGTCGACCACTCCTGGGGAGGGTAACAATGGTCTTGAATTTCCTCCATTTGTACACAATCTGTCTGACTGTGGATTGGTGGAGTCCAAACTCTTTAGAGATGGTTTTGTAACCTTTTCCAGCCTGATGAGCATCAACAACGCTTTTTCTGAGCTCCTCAGAAATCTCCTTTGTTTGTGCCATGATACACTTCCACAAATGTGTTGTGAAGATCAGACTTTGATGGATCTCTGTTCTTTAAATAAAACAGGGTGCCCACTCACACCTGATTGTCATCCCATTGATTGAAAACACCTGACTCTAATTTCACTTTCAAATTAACTGCTAATCCTAGAGGTTCACATACTTTTGCCACTCACAGATATGTAATATTGGATCCTTTTCCTCAATAAATAAATGACCAAGTATAATATTTTTGTCTCATTTGTTTAACTTGGTTCTCTTTATCTACTTTTAGGACTTGTGTGAAAATCTGATGATGTTTTAGGTCATATTTATGCAGAAATATTGAAAATTTTAAAAAGGGTTTAGAAACTTTCAAGCACCACTGTATCATGCAAGAATGGAGAAGAATTTCACATTCAAAACTTCAACACAGTGTCATCAGTTCCCAAATGCTTACTGAGTGTTGTTAAGTGTTGAAAAGGTGATGTAACACCTTGATAAACATGCCCCGTCCCAGCTTTTTTGGAATGTGTTGCAGGTAGAGGTCTGTGCGGGTCGGATTTTTCAGTCCCACTCCTGCCCGCGCCCGCATTGTGCAGTCCCGCTCCCGCCCACGCCCGCAAAGAATTATGATTTTTCAGTCCCACTCCCGCCCGCGCCCGCGCCCGCAAAGAATTATGATTTTCAGTCCCGCTCCCGCCCGCACCTGCCATATTTTGTCCCGCTCCCGCCCACAAATCCCGCATGATGCAGACGTTCGCGTTATTTCTCAGGAAAGTTCTTGTCTTGACACAGCGTGATGGTGCCCCGCCCCCTACTTTGAGTGGATTTGAGCATAAATATCTACAGCTCACGTTCACATTTGTTATTATTTACCTTGTTTTTGAATTCGGAATGTTGAAATGGCAACATGTAGACCTAATAATAATAATTATTTAAGTAGGCTAATCATTTAAGTATGTGCTCTCCCGTGGTGCGTCTCCTATGAATAATTAATGTGAAAGGAGAGATGGATCGCACTCTTGAACTTATTCTTTTAGTTACATTTCTTTTCAGTTGTTTTTAGCAGCAGAAGGAGACAAACATTTCGGCTGTTGCCTTCGTCAGTGTCTCTAATAATTATTATTATTATTATTATTATTATTATTATTTAAGTAGGCTAATCATTTAAGTATGCGCTCTCCCATGGTGCGTCTCCTATGAATAATTAGTGTGAAAGGAGAGATGGATTGCACTCTTGAACTTATTCTTTTAGTTACATTTCTTTTCAGTTGTTTTTAGCAGCAGAAGGAGACAAACGTTTTGGCTGTTGCCTTCATCAGTGTCTCTAATAATCTCATCTCATTATCTGTAGCCGCTTTATCCTGTTCTACAGGGTTGCAGGCAAGCTGGAGCCTATCCCAGCTGACTACGGGCGAAAGGCGGGGTACACCCTGGACAAGTTGCCAGGTCATCACAGGGCTGACACATAGACACAGACAACCATTCACACTCACATTCACACCTACGGTCAATTTAGAGTCACCAGTTAACCTAACCTGCATGTCTTTGGACTGTGGGGGAAACCGGAGCACCCGGAGAAAACCCACGCGGACACGGGGAGAACATGCAAACTCCGCACAGAAAGGCCCTCGCTGGCCACGGGGCTCGAACCCGGACCTTCTTGCTGTGAGGCGACAGCGCTAACCACTACACCACCGTGCCGCCGTCTCTACTACTACTACTACTACTACTAATAATAATAATAATAATAAACAATAAAAAAAGACAGGCGAGCACGTAATTCCAAGTGGAAATTTGGTATATTTATTGTTCAGCCATACAAAACATTAGGCTAACCCAGTTTACATTTGTAAACCATTTCTAACTAAAATGTCCGATTTCAGGACTCTTGACTTTTTAATGGTAAATGTACCTCTTTTTAAAGCAGCATTTACTTTTGAAGCACTGTGAGCTTCAGTAAAGGAGCTCTGCTCTTCTGCCATGATCGGAGATCTCAAACACGGAAGAGGAAAGGAATCGGAAACGTACGAGAGATATTTATCCTCTCCTGGATCAGAATCAGAATTCTGATGACCAGCTCATCTAAGGTGTCATTGAGGCATCATATTAGTGTGGGTCACTGGAGGCTGGGTGTGAACGGCGAGTCATTAGAGTGATCAAAGGATTGCCCGTTAGGGTGATCAATGGCAAATTTAAGATACCATTCCTCACTCAATCTGGCAATCTGACTCTCTCTGCAAATTTAGGCATCTTAAAATGTTTTTATTAATGCCAAATAAAATATCCAGCACAAATTATATATGATAGACATAAATTAATAATTTATAAATTTTATTTTAAACACGTTTTTAGTTAGTGGGACTGCAGCTTATCACCGCTCCCGCTCGCGCCCGCATATGTGCACTCCCGCTCCCGCTCGCGCCCGCATATGTGCACTCCTGCTCCCGCCCGCGCCCGCAATGAGCTATCAAAATTTGTCCCGCGCCGCACTGCTTTGCGGCGGGTCCTGCGAGTCCCGCAGGACTCCCGTGGGAGTGCAGGGCTCTAGTTGCAGGCATCAAATTCAGAATCAGTGTATACTTACAAAAAACAATAAAGTTTCAGTTTGAACATTAAATATCTTGTCTTTGTACTGTATTCAATTGAATCTAGGTCAAAAAACGTTTTTGAATCATTGCATTCAGTTTCTATTTATGTTTTAGAGTGTCCCAAAATTTTTGGAATTGGAGTTGTATTTAATTGTAGAAAGGCAACTGATTTACTTTGGAAAAGAAGGAAATTGTTTGTGTACTTTTCAGTAACCTGACATTTGGAGGGATATTTTTTGTTCATGATTCAATATTTTTCTATGCAAGTTCATTGAAGTGTTGCCATAAGGACCCTTGTCCTTGGTTGTAATGTCTTGTCTTATTAGCTTGGGAGGGGCGATTTTGCCCTTGTACCAATATAAAATGTTCAATATCATAAATGTATCTGAATCTTGAATTGGGTGAATCATTACATGTCAAGTGACCAATAATTTTATATTTAGATTGATTCATCCCCTACACCGTTTCATAAACATGCCCTCTCATCTCCAATGCTGTAAGTGGCCAGTTTTAATCATGTCTCTCGGTGAAGATTTGAACTGCATAACATCATATTCTTTTGCATTGCACCGTAACATGTTGAATCACATTGTGTTGAATCAAATTGGCTCAAATTGCACCGCATCTCAACAGGGGTGAATCGTATCATATCACATTAGTAGTTTCTTCATAGGAATCTTAAATGTCTCAGCTCATTGGCAATGCATCAAGATGTGTACCGCATTAGTGTCAGTGATGGGAATGCATGTCTCGACTGCTGAGGAGATGCTGCACTGATGTGTGTGACTATTAAGATGGTAATGTAGCAATAACAATGTTCTAGAGTCAAGTCAAGCCAGTTTATTCACATAGCACTTTTAACAACAAAGATTGTCGCAAAGCAGCTTTACAGAAAAATAAAGACTTTAAACACATGAAATAATTTTATCCCTAATAAATATTTATCCCTAATGAGCAAGTCTGAAGTGATGGTGGCAAGGAAAAGCTCCCTTAGATGACTTGAGGAAGAAACTTTGAGAGGAACCAGACTCAAAAGGGAGCCCATCCTCATTTGAGTGATTACAGATAAGGTGATCAGAAATAACTTACTTCTATAACTGTGTCCTCTATAGTCACAAACTACAACTGTGTAACCAGGAAATTCACTATAGTCCCAGCACAAAGTCTATTTTGTTAAAGCCACCATCTGTCCATCGATGGAGATCCAAGTGTAACGCTGTTCATGACAACTGCAGTCAAGTCAAGTCAAATTTATTTGTAAAGCGCTTTTAACAATAAACATTGTCGCAAAGCACCTTTACAGAATTTGAATGATTTAAAACATGAGCTAATTTTATCCCTAATCTATCCCCAATGAGCAAGCCTGTGGCGACGGTGGCAAGGAAAAACTCCCTCAGACGACATGAGGAAGAAACCTCAAGAGGAACCAGACTCAAAAAGGAACCCATCCTCATCTGGGCAACAACAGACGACATGACTATAACATTAACAGTTTTAACATGAAGTCAGTTTCATTGATGTTATAACTCTTCGTTGATGGAAACTTGAGTGCAAAACTGTTCATGACAACTGCAGTCCTAAAGTTAGCAAGTCAACTGTAGTCCGCAGCTATAAAAGCATTACTATAAGAGTCCAGAGCATCCTCCAGGTGTGACTTTCAACTGTCCACATGGGGCCGTCCTCCACAGGAGCAATGCGATAAGACTCCAACCAGACACAGGGCACCAGGATGGATCAGGCAGATCCGAGGAGCAGAAGAGGTCAGCATCTTGATCCCAGAATCGACATGTAGCTCACAGGGACAGATTTTTTTTTTTTTGGGGGGGGGACAGAGAGAGAGAGAAAATACAGGTTGTTAGGTATGCCCAATGTCACCTGAATAAGCAGGAACAGTATACATATTGCATTGAGTACAAGCAGGGACTCTGGCAACTAACTATGACAGCATAACTAAAAGGGGAGAGCCAGAAGGTAACACAGGCATGAGGGAGCCCTGGGACATAAAGCAGCCAGCCACTACACCATCAACAAACTCAAGTGAGCAAGTGAGTGGGGGACTGACAGCATCCATACATCCCAGTTTACCAAAACACTCTGAGGACCCTCCAGATCTACACCTTTACCTCATAAACATCATTAACACAAGGCTTGACTAAACAGATATGTTTTCAGCCTAGACTTAAATGCTGAGACTGTGTCTGATTCCCGAACATTACTTGGAAGGCTGTTCCATAACTGTGGGGCTTTGTAAGAAAAGGGTCTGCCCCCTGATGTAGCCTTCACTATACGAGGTACCAGCAGATAGCCTGCACCTTTTGATCTTAGTAGGTGTGGCGGGTCATAGAGGACTAGAAGTTCACTCCGGTACTGTGGTGCGAGACCATTCAGTGCTTTAAAGGTCAATAGTCTCATCTCATCTCATTATCTCTAGCTGCTTTATCCTGTTCTATAGGGTTGCAGGCGAGCTGGAGCCTATCCCAGCTGACTACGGACGAAAGGCGGGGTACACCCTGGACAAGTCGCCAGGTCATCACAGGGCTGACACATAGACACAGACAACCATTCACACTCACATTCACACCTACGGTCAATTTAGAGTCACCAGTTAACCTAACCTGCATGTCTTTGGACTGTGGGGGAAACCGGAGCACCCGGAGGAAACCCACGCGGACACGGGGAGAACATGCAAACTCTGCACAGAAAGGCCCTTGCCGGCCATGGGGCTCAAACCCGGACCTTCTTGCTGTGAGGCGACAGCGCTAACCACTACACCACCGTGCCACCCAAGGTTAATAGTAGTATTTTATAATCAATACGAAATTTGATTGGGAGCCAATGCAGTGTGGATAAGACAGGGGTGATGTGGTCATATTTTCTAGTTCTAGTAAAGACTCTTGCTGCTGCATTTTGAACTAACTGGAGCTTGTTTATGCACTTATTGGAACATCCAGACAGTAAGGCATTACAATAATCCAACCTGGAAGTAACAAAAGCATGAATTAGTTTATCCGCATCATGTAGTGACATAAAATTTCTTACCTTAGCAATATTTCTGAGATGAAAGAAAGCTATCTGGGTAATGTTATCAATGTGAGTTTCGAATGAAAGACTGGGGTCAATAATCACTCCAAGGTCTTTTACTGCTGCATGTGAAGAAACAGAAAGGCCATCCAGAGTTACTGTGTAATCAGAAAACTTACTTCTAGCTGCATGTGGTCCTAGTACAAGTACTTCAGTCTTGTCAGAGTTAAGCAGAAGGAAGTGAATAAGCATCCAGTGTCTAATGTCCTTTACACCTTCCTCAATTCTATTAAGCTGGTGTCTCTCATCAGGTTTTGCAGAAACATACAACTGTGTGTCATCAGCATAACAGTGGAAACTAGTACAATGTTTACAAATAATATCACCCAGAGGTAACATATATAAAGAAAAAAGCAGTGGACCCAAGACAGAACCTTGTGGAACACCAAACTTTACCTCAGTATGTCTAGAAAAATCACCATTAACATCAACATACTGATAGCGATCAGTTAAATAAGACCTGAGTCAGGAGAGGGCCATTCCCTTAACTCCCACAACATTTTCTAGTCTATCCAGGAGAATGGAATGATCAATGGTATCAAATGCTTCACTAAGGTCAAGCAACACAAGTAGCGAGACACAGCCCTGATCAGACGCCAACAGTACACTGCAAAAACTAGCCATCCTAATATAAGGAAAAACATAATAAATTTGAGAACATTTAGACTATAATCAAGTGAAATAATCTGCCAGTGCAGTAAGATAATTACACTTGGTAAGACATCTTAGAATAAGTTGGTTGCAATCTAGAACTAGGTTTAATAATCTCAAAATTGGTGTCTTGTTTTCTTCTAATAAGAAATGCTAGATCGCTTCAACTATTTTCAAGATACAACCCCGATTCCAAAAAAGTTGGGACAAAGTACAAATTGTAAATAAAAACGGAATGCAATGATGTGGAAGTTTCAAAATTCCAAATTTTATTCAGAATAGAACATAGATGACATATCAAATGTTTAAACTGAGAAAATGTATCATTTAAAAAGAAAAATTAGGTGATTTTAAATTTCATGACAACAACACATCTCAAAAAAGTTGGGACAAGGCCATGTTTACCCCTGTGAGACATCCCCTTTTGTCTTTACAACAGTCTGTAAACGTCTGGGGACTGAGGAGACAAGTTGCTCAAGTTTAGGGATAGGAATGTTAACCCATTCTTGTCTAATGTAGGATTCTAGTTGCTCAACTGTCTTAGGTCTTTTTTGTCATATCTTCCATTTTATGATGCGCCAAATGTTTTCTATGGGTGAAAGATCTGGACTGCAGGCTGGCCAGTTCAGTACCCGGACCCGTCTTCTACGCAGCCATGATGCTGTAATTGATGCAGTATGTGGTTTGGCATTGTCATGTTGGAAAATGCAAGGTCTTCCCTGAAAGAGACGTCGTCTGGATGGGAGCATATGTTGGCATATGTTGCTCTAGGACCTGGATATACCTTTCAGCATTGATGGTGTCTTTCCAGATGTGTAAGCTGCCCATGCCACACGCACTAATGCAACCCCATACCATCAGAGATGCAGGCTTCTGAACTGAGCGCTGATAACAACTTGGGTCGTCCTTCTCCTCTTTAGTCCGAATGACACGGCGTCCCTGATTTCCATAAAGAACTTCAAATTTTGATTCATCTGACCACAGAACAGTTTTCCACTTTGCCACAGTCCATTTTAAATTAGCCTTGGCCCAGAGAAGATGTCTGCGCTTCTGGATCATGTTTAGATACGGCTTCTTCTTTGAACTATAGAGTTTTAGCTAGCAACGGCGGATGGCATGGTGAATTGTGTCCACAGATAATGTTCTCTGGAAATATTCCTGAGACCATTTTGTGATGTCCAATACAGAAGCATGCTTGTATGTGATGCAGTGCCGTCTAAGGGCCCGAAGATCACGGGCACCCAGTATGGTTTTCTGGCCTTGACCCTTACGCACAGAGATTCTTCCAGATTCTCTGAATCTTTTGATGATATTATGCACTGTAGATGATGATATGTTCAAACTCTTTGCAATTTTACACTGTCAAACTCCTTTCTTATATTGCTCCACTATTTGTCGGCGCAGAATTAGGGGGATTGGTGATCCTCTTCCCATCTTTACTTCTGAGAGCCACTGCCACTCCAAGATCCTCTTTTTATACCCAGTCATGTTAATGATGTATTGCCAATTTACCTAATGAGTTGCAATTTGGTCCTCCAGCTGTTCCTTTTTTGTACCTTTAACTTTTCCAGCCTCTTATTGCCCCTGTCCCAACTTTTTTGAGATGTGTTGCTGTCATGAAATTTCAAATGAGCCAATATTTGGCATGAAATTTCAAAATGTCTCACTTTCGACATTTGATATGTTGTCTATGTTCTATTGTGAATACAATATCAGTTTTTGAGATCTGTAAATTATTTCATTCCATTTTTATTTACAATTTGTACTTTGTCCCAGCTTTTTTGGAATCGGGGTTGTATTTTCACTTGCTAAGATATCATTTTTTGCTGTGTAGGTCGTTTACTACTTTAACCAGAGCTGTCTCTGTGCTATGATGAGGTCTAAATCCTGACTGATACATTTCATGGATGTTATTCCTATGTAAATATAAGCATAACTGCTGTGCCACAGCTTTTTCAAGGATCTTGGAGATAAAGGGGAGGTTTGATATTGGCCAATAATTGGACAGCTGACAGGGATCAAGGTCAGGTTTTTTAATCAGGGGTTTGATAATTGCTAGTTTAAAGGATTTGGGTACATAGCCAATCCTAAGAGAAGAATTTATTATTTTTAGAAGTGGTTCAATTACTTCAGGTATTATCCGTTTGAATAGATGTGTAGGTAAGGGATCTAGTACACAAGTTGAGGCTTTTGATGCCGAGATTAATGAAAGTAATTCAATTTTTCTAAGGGGAATAAAACATTCTAATTGCTGATCTGATACAGTTATATTGTTAACTACAGGGTCACTTACATTGTCTGACCTTAAATTAGTAATTAGATTTTTTTTGTTGGATATTCTCAATTTTGTCATTAAAAAAATTCATGAAGTCGTTCCTACTACATACTGCAGGTGTGCATGTGTCTATAGTGGACTTATTCCTGGTTAATTTTACTACAGTATTAAATAGGAATCTAGGATTATTTTTGTTATCTTCTTTTTGGGAAGAGAGATATGTTGATCTAGCAGCACTAGGAGCTTTTCTATACTTCAGCAAGCTCTCCTTCCACGCTAATTTGAACACTACCAATTTTGTTTGACGCCATTTACGTTCCAATTTTCAAGAGGTCTGTTTTAAAGTGCGAGTGTCATCATCATACCAGGGTGCTAATTTTTTGTCTCTGACCATTTTCCTTTTAAGAGGAGCTACATTACCTAAAGTATGGCGGAACGTTGACTCTCAGCATTCAATTGCCTGATCAAGTTCTGCAGGGGCTGACAGTGACCCAGTCAAAGTTGACAACTCTGGGAGATCATTTATAAAGCTCTGTGCAGTAGTTGACGTGAATGTACATTTAATACAGTAGTGTGGTGAGGTGCATATATTATTACTCAGACATATTTTGAATGAAATGAGAATGATCTGAGATAACTTCAGACTGTGGAAGTATGACTATATTTTCTACGTTTAACCCGAATGTTAGTATTAGATCGAGGGTGTGACCACCATTATGGGTCGGTCCTATGACATTCTGATTAACTCCTACTGAATCTAAAATGGACACAAATGCTGTTTTCAAAGGGTCTTCTGGGTTATCGAAGTGAATATTAAAATCTCCGATAACTAAAACTTTGTCTAAGGAAATAACCAGGTCTGAGATAAAATCTGCAAATTCAGAAAGAAACTCAGAATATGGCCCCAGGGGCCTGTAAATAATAAGTAACAGAATTAACTGGGTAGACCTATTTTTCGATGCTACATACATTATATGAGTATGAAGAACTTCAAATGTATTAAATTTATAACTAGGTTTGTGTGTTACACCTAGATAATCATTATAAATAACTGCGACGCCTCCTCCTCTGCCAGTTAGAGGAGGATGGATTAGGCAGGTCTGTAGAGCAGGTGCGGTCAGCATCACTGGTATCTCAGGATTGATGTGTAACTCAAGAGAAATAGAGACAGAGAGAGGGAGAAACAGAAAGAAAAACACAGGTTGTTAGGTATGCCAGTTGTCACCTAATGCTTGGTTCACACACTGGCATTTCAGCCTTGCATATGTATGGCATATCAGGATATGTGGCAGTAAGAAAGGAACATCACAACCTCGCCAGCTTATGTAGCTAATACTCTAGGATGCATAACACGATCTCCTTGTACGCCAGGGTGTGGCGTATTTTTAAGTCCGCACTTAAAAATCCATAGCACATACGTAGCAGCTTTAATACATCACACGTACGTCATGTGTACACCGTAAAAATGAAAGCTACGCAGCAGTGACGCAACAGGAACGTTGCTCGAGCACCTATTACGCCGTGCGAATGCTTTAATTGACATGTGTCTGATGAAGGTGCGACTGATGTCTTCCCTTGCCCTTCTTGGGTCCTGACTACTTTGCTGGCATGATGCTTTCTTGACTGTGATGAATGACAACAAACGCAGCATGGGGCCCCCTTTTATACCCACCTGTGAACACTGCAGATACGCTGCAAGTACGCAGCAGCAATGTCACACGTATGAATGAAATGCCACACCCATGAAAGCAATGAAACGGTTACGCCACAGCAACGCATCATACACCATGCATACGCCTCAGTACACCATAACTTTATGTCTTTTGAACCCCATACAAACCCCAGATACGCCACAGGAACACCACAGAAATGTCACACATATATCGTGTACATCACAGGACTTTAATTTTGGACAAAATACACCTCATTTCTTGGTGTTAGACCCACACGCCACTTATGTGGCAAGATACAAGACAGTGTGATAGTAGCCTAATGGTTAACAACAGTATACATTGTGTGCAAAGTACAAACTGGGACTCCGGCAAGACTAACTATGACAGCATAACTAAAACGGAGGGACAGAAGGTAATGCCCAAGTCAGACGGCAGGCTGCAACTAGTTTTCAACTACTTGTGTCTACCTGCGATAACAAAATTGCAGGTAGACACAAGACTGGTCTTGCGTTAACGCACGACAATGCAGATAATGGCAGTGTTGCAGAGGGTCTTTAGTCGAGGCAGGTTGATGCAAGCGGATCACAATCTGTTCACATTTCAGCTGCAATATGCTTCCACTCAGTGCAAATAGCAGGTTGACGCATGTAGAGGCAGGCGGTCGTGCAATGCTCGAGTGGCGAATCTCAGGTTGAAGCAGCTAGTGGCAGCTATACGCAGGCTGATGCAGGGGAAGACAAGTCTTTCGAGATGCCTGCAATGCACTGCAGGTAGACGCAGACTGCATCTGTAAATAGTTTACAACAACTTGCTAGCTGTCTTATTGCCTTATATTTTTTAAAGGTTTTCTGTGTGCTGTGTCAACCTGCATCTAGCTGCGTCTGCTTACGACTGGTTGCATCCTGTCGTAACAGCTTATAAACTCTGCATCTTGCAATACATCTGATCACAATGAAGGATTTGATGCAAAACGCCTGCGTCCACCTGTGATCAGTCGCCACCCGACCGATCACAGGTCGCAGCATGCGTCTTTCTGCCATCTGACCTGGGCATAACACAGACATGAGGGAGCCCTGGGACATAAAGCATCCAGCTTCTCCACCATTAGCAAACATTAGTGAATGTGTGAGAGAGAGTGTGTGTGTGTGGGGGGGCATCCATACATCCCAGTTTACCAAAACAATCTATGCCTGAGGACTTTCCAGAGCTACTCCTTGCCTTCATAAAAAGCTATTAACAAAAGGCTTGACAAAACAAATGTGTTGTCAGCCTAGACTTGAACACTAGAGACTGTGTCCGCATCCTGAACATGTCTTAAAAGGCTGTTTCATAACTTTGGGGCTTTGTAAGAGAAGGCTCTGTCCCCTGTTATAGCCTTCACTATTTGAGGGAACAACAAATAACCTGCACCTTTTGATCTAAGTAGGCATGGTGGGTCATAAAAGACCAAAAATTTGCTCAGGTACTGTGGGAAAAGACCATTCAAGTGCTTTATAGGTCAACAGTAGTATTTCATAATCAGTGCAAAATATGGTTGGGCATCGGTGCAATGTAGATAATATCAGGGTGATGTATTCATATCTTCTAGTTCTAGTAAGGACTCTTGCTGCTGCATTTTGAACTAACTGGAGCTTGTTTATGCACCTACTGAAACATCCAGATAGAAAGGCATTACAATAATCCAACCAGGATTATTGCCATGAAAGTTTACCTTTTTGAATTAAATTACAAAAAAAGAACTTTTCCACAATATTCTAATTGTTTGATATGCACTTGTACAACAAAAATAAGCAATAGTAGAATTTTTTTTGTAGAAAAGATGAAAAAGATTGCAGATTAAACACTGACAATGAAAAAAGACTTGTGGCAAACATTTCCAAAACAGGAATTAGGTCACAGGAAACTGCTTCCTTATAGTTTGTTTGAAGTAATTGTGTCACAGTTGCCTGTGCACTGATTTAATTGCCATGCCTGCTCCCTGTGAGTTTTGGTAGCCCGCTGCACTGTCCTGTTGCACAGTGGCTGAGTGCTGCTAATTGCACAGGTTACAGTATGCATCTGCCAGTGGATGCTGCCATTGCACTCATATTCCTATTTTCTCATGGAAAAGCATCTCTAGTTATTAATATTTTTCAAACCATTTTTTTTGTCCTGCTTCTTCTACTGAAGTTTTTAAGGTATCAACCCCAAACCAATGCCAAATCATCCATCCTTTTGGAGAATAGTATACAGGTAGTCATCGACTTACAACCTATGCGACTTACGACCGATTGACTTTACTACCATCTGGTTATGACTGGCAAGTGTTTCCCAGCTGAGCTAGCTGAGCGTACGACAGTTTCCGCCCCAGCTCCCGGCAGCGCCCAGCATCCAGCCAGTGTTGCCAGATACTGCTGACGGTTTCCATCCCAAAATATGTTCAAACCCCACCAAAATGCACTTAAAACTGCCCAATCTGGCAACACTGCATCCAGCCTCTTCTATTATGTGTGCAGTGTTTCACTGGACAAACAACGAGCAAGCTACAGCGTGCGTACGGCTTAACCAGATCTTGTGCTATAACGTGCACAGCTGGTAATCAAAGTAACTTTCACTTTTCTGTTCTGTTACACTGTTCTGTTTCCAGTGTCTAAAATGAAAAGTTAGTTTTCAACTGCTCAGCTAAAAAAAAAATGTAATTAAAACGATTGTGTTGTTGAAATGATGTGTTTACAATTTATTCATAATCAAAAACTGATACAGGTGGATGATAGAGGGATAGTGTGATAAAAAAGTACTATACTAGTACTACTGAATGATAAGAAGTCCTAGTGAATGCTTGATAAGTAGACAATAATAAATAATTAGGTGTATTTTTTGGCACGCGCACCATGGCTCAAAATAATATACCGGCAAGAAATAAAAGTTACTTTCACCTGAGTATGCAGTGTTTGACTTAAACCAAATAATGAGCCAAGGTAATGAAATAAGAAAATGTTGATAAAATAAGACTTT
The DNA here is from genome assembly GCF_027579695.1 of Neoarius graeffei. Classification (NCBI taxonomy): domain Eukaryota; kingdom Metazoa; phylum Chordata; class Actinopteri; order Siluriformes; family Ariidae; genus Neoarius; species Neoarius graeffei. The sequence goes on along the minus strand of NC_083578.1, from coordinate 39,815,353 downwards.
AAGATGATTACAATATCATTACACATCACAATATACTTACGTTCAATTTCACGTAGGCCGACTTACGACCAGATCAGTTTACGACTGGTCAGTCATAACCAAATGCAGTCGTAAGTCGATGACTACCTGTACTTGTACAGAGCTTTTGGAATGATGCATTCCTTCTCTCATTTTTATAAGTTTTCTGTTGTTTTTTGGCTCCATTGAAATGAATGGAGTTTTGGAATCAAAATGTTACTGCTCAGTCATGCTTCGTCAGAGAGTCAACAAACTTCATATTGCACTTTAGGCCAACTCACCTGACAGATTCATGAAATTAGCTATGACCTGCAGTTGTCTTTTTCTTGCTTTTCACTCATCTCTTTTTCTCCCATTGACTTCAGTCAGACTCGAGTCTGACTCATGCCCTAATTTTAAGGGCTCGTGACTTGACTTGGACATGAGCATCGGTGACTTTGACTTGGACTCGGTCTTGTGCATAAACTGCATTCTGACTCGTAAATTGGAGATGAGGACTCTGATTTTTTCTTTATTTTTTGTAATGTCATAATAATTTGGCATAAGATATTTATATCTACATTAATTTTTATACTAATATTGTGCAAGAGAATGCACATTCACCTGTTCATACATCATGTTCAGGAACAAACTAACATTAATGGTGCTAAAATGCCTTGAGAAAATGCCCCTAGGATTGTCCACTTTACTTATACAGACTTCTCATGCAGTGGAGAAAAAAATGCACTGCTATGTGTTCCATATGTAAAAGAACTATCAAGGAGACAATGGGGACAACCTTGAACTTCAATTGTCATTTGGCAAGACTATACCCAGAGAAGTAAGTGACATGCTATGTTCATTGCTCTGTTGATAGTGGGGCTTGCTTGCTGGCCAATGAACTAGCTAGTGTTAACCATCTCTCATGTTATTTGCCTTGTTGATAGCGGGGCTTGCTGAGCAATGAACAAGTTTTTTTTTTTATCTGTAGCCTATTAACTAAAATAGTTAATAGCAGTCAAGCAGTAACATTAGTCCAACACAGTAGCAGAGACAGCTTCACATAAAGGTAGCAACAGCCACCATCAAATGGTGCAGTTGGAGTCTTGTTCTCTTGTTCAGAATTGACTTGGACTCAATTCAGATCAACAGTGGACTCAACTCAGAATTGACTCAAATTTTCTTTAAATGACTTGGACTTGTTCTCTGAGTGGACCATGTTCTCTACCTCCATTGTAGACGCGGCTGTTCAGAGCTGTGGCCGCAAGGTCTCCGGTGCCTGTCGTGGCGGCAATCCCCGAACCCGGTGGTGGACGCCAGAAGTAAGGGATGCCGTCAAGCTGAAGAAGGAGTCCTATCAGGCCATGTTGGCCTCCGGGACTCCTGAGACAGCTGACGGGTATCGGCAGGTCAGGTGTGCCGCAGCTCGGGCAGTTGCGGAGGCAAAAACTCAGAACTGGGAGGAGTTTGGTGAGGCCATGGAGGAGGACTATCGGTCAGCCTCGAAGAAATTCTGGCAAACTGTCCGGCGCCTCAGGAGGGGGAAGCAGTACTCTGCCAACACTGTTTACAGTGCGGGTGGGGAGCTGTTGACCTCGACTGGGGACATTGTCAGGCGGTGGAAGGAATACTTCGAGGATCTCCTCAATCCCACCATCATGTCTTCCATTGAGGAAGCGGAGGCTGATGACTCAGAGGTGGACTCGTCTATTACCCAAGCCGAAGTCACTGAGGTGGTTTGCAATCTCCTCGGTGGCAAGGCACTGGGGGTGGATGAGATCCGCCCTGAGTATCTCAAGTCTCTGGATGTTGTGGGGCTGTCTTGGCTGACATGCCTCTGCAACATCGTGTGGCGGTCGGGGACAGTGCCTCTGGAGTGGCAGACTGGGGTGGTGGTCCCTCTTTTTAAGAAAGGGGACTGGAGAGTGTGCTCCAATTATAGGGGAATCACACTTCTCAGCCTCCCCGGGAAGGTTTACAGTACTGGAGAGGAGAATTCGGCCAATAGTCGAACCTCGGATCCAGGAGGAACAAGGCGGTTTTCGTCCTGGTCGCAGAACACTGAACCAGCTCTATACCCTTCATAGGGTGCTTGAGGGAACCCTCGAGTTTGCCCAACCAGTCCACATGTGTTTTGTGGATCTGGAGAAGGCATTCGACTGTGTACCTCGTGGTATTCTGTGGGGGGTGCTTCGGGAGTATGGGGTTTGGGGCTCTTTGCTAAGGGCTGTCCGGTCTCTGTACGAATGGAGCAGGAGTCTGGTTCGCATTGCTGGCAGTAAGTCAGACCTGTTCCCAGTGCATGTTGGACTCCGGCAGGGATGCCCTTTGTCACTGGTTCTGTTCATAATTTTTATGGACAGAATTTCTAGGCACAGCCAGGGGCTGGAAGGAATCCTGTTTGGGATCCACAGGATTTCATCTTTGCTTTTTGCGGATGATGTTGTCCTGTTGGCTTCTTCAAACCAGGACCTTCAGCATGCACTGGGGTGGTTTGCAGCAGAGTGTGAAGCGGCTGGGATGAGAATCAGCACCTCCAAGTCTGAGGCCATGGTTCTCGACCGGAAAAGGGTGGCTTGCCCTCTCTAGGTTGGTGGAGAAGTCCTGCCTCAAGTGGAGGAGTTTAAGTATCTCGGGCTCTTGTTCATGAGTGAGGAAAGGATAGAGCGTGAGATTGACAGGCGGATCGGTGCAGCCTCCGAAGTGATGTGGTCGCTTTACTGGTCCGTTGTGGTGAAGGAGGAGCTGAGCCAAAAGGTGAAGCCCTCGATTTACCGGTCAGTCTACGTTCTGACTCTCACCTATGGTCATGAGCTTTGGGTAATGACCGAAAGAACAAGATCGCAGATATAAGCGGCCGAAATGAGTTTCCTTCGCAGGGTGGCTGGGCGCTCCCTTAGAGATAGGGTGAGAAGCACAGTCACTCGGGAGGAGCTCAGAGTAGAGCCGCTGCTCCTCCACATCGAGAGGAATCAGCTGAGGTGGCTCGGGCATCTCTTTCAGATGCCTCCTGGACATCTCCCTGGGGAGGTGTTCCAGGCATGTCCCCCCGGGAGGAGGCCCCGGGGAAGACCCAGGACATGCTGGAGGGACTATTGCCGCTTTTCCACTACCAACGCGGCTGAGTTGGGCTGAGCCGTGCCGTGCTGAGTTGGGCTGAGTCGAGCTGAGTGGGGCTGTTGGAGTTGCATTTCGACTACAACCGCACTGAACCATGCTGGCTGGAAGTGGGTGGACACATTGGGTGGAGTTAGCGAAAGTGGGTGGATGTCACGTGATGTCGTTAGGTGGCGCAAACAGTGACATCAATGACCTTTTAAGCGGTAGTCTCACAACCCGGATAGTAAACAATAAACATGGAGGACATGGAGTCGTTAGTGTTGCTGGTCTTGGTGCTGTGGCTTGTTGTCACCGACAACGCCAACAGATACTGGCAAGAGCGCATAGATGAGGCGAGGCGCATAAGGCTTCAGAAATTCTCGTAATTCGTAATTATTCTTCTTCCGGGTTTACGGTGTTTACAGATCCCAGCATGCTCGCGGGGTGTGTGTGGGCATGTGAGGACACTCCTCCTCACCAATCAGTGCACAGGGGAGTGTCTCCTCATGCCCCTAGCCTCACTCGGCTCGGTTTGGCTTGCTTCAGCCCCACTCCAAAACTGTGTGAGTTTTGGGTGCTGAGCAGGGCTGAAGCGAGCTGAGTCGTGCTGCTCTGAGGTAGTCGAAACGCGAGCCGTGTCGGGCTGAAGTGAGCTGAAAAAGGGTAGTGGAAAAGAGCCATATGTCTCTCGGCTGGCCTGGGAACACCTCGGTGTTCTTCCTGAGGAGCTGGCCAAGGTGTCTGGGGAAAGGGAAGTTTGGGCTTCCATGCTCAGACTGCTGCCTCCGTGACCTGGCCCCAGATAAGCGGATGAAGATGAAGACGAGACTTGGACTTGAACTCAGACTGGAACACTGGGGACTCAAGATTTTGTGACTCGACTACAACACTGACAATTTGGAGAAATCTTCCAAGAAATGCTCCTGGTGTCAGGGGAAACAGACAAGGACCCAAGAGCGCAAGTTAAATGTTGAGTTTTATTGATAACAGGGGAAAGGGAGTTGGGAGGATGTGCGTGTGTAAAGTTCAGTGGCAGGAGGACTGAGAGGCAAGGATGGCTGGTGGGAGCATGGTGGTGATGTCTGTGGTTTCCCATCCAAGCACTGACCAGGCTCGACCCTGCTTAGCTTCAGAGATCAAACAGGATCAGGTGTTGTCAGAGTAGGGAGGCTGTAAGCTGACAGCACTAGGTGTTCAGGCAGTCTCCCAGTGAGCAGTCCCTCAGCAGACAGACAGGACAGCACAACAGGCAGGAGTGGGGAACAGGCTGGAACACAGAGTCACAGATCAGGTAGCAAGATAAGGGACAGAAATGCAGGGTCAGGTTACCAGGACTGAAGAGTTGACGGAGTCGACGCCTAGAAGACGATCTGACACTGAAGCTTGGGAGGACAGCAGCTTAAATACACACAGAGGAGGAGCAGGTGATAGGCAACAGCCAATGACAGCCACTGAGAGTTAATAAGAGGAAGTGTATGCGGGCGTGGCCGGTAATGCTGAGTGGAGAGGAGTGGAGATGTACCTGAAGAGAGGAAACCCACAGGTAGGACCATGACAGAACCCCCCCTCAAGGGACGGCTCCAGAAGTCCCTAGCCACAGATCCACCAAGACGGGCGGGAGCAGGGGGAATCCCGGTGGAGGGTCAGAATTCCTCTGACCAGTCAGTGTCCATAGCCTCCGCACCATCTTCACTGTCGGAAGACTCGTCATCCAAGGGCCCCTGCCCAGGATTCGGTTCAGTGTCAGGCTCGGGCACTGGAGCAGAGGCAGGGTCCAGAACGGGATCTGCACGGTGAGAACCCCTATGTAGACCCCGTCGGATGGAGGGCTGGTCAGGGTGTAGTCGATGGAAGTCGGCGATGAGGGCCGGATCCAGAATCCTTCCAGCAGGGACCCATGCCCTCTCCTCAGGACCATAACCCTCCCAGTCTACCAAGTATTGGATGCCCCTACACCTACATCGCAAGCGGAGCAGTCGCCGGACCGTGTAGACTGGTCCAACATCAATGAAGCGTGGAGGAGGAGGCAGCGGTGTTGCCGGGACCAGGGGGCTCTCGTGCACCGGTTTGAGTTTGGAGACGTGGAAGGTGGGATGTATCCTCATGGTCTTGGGCAGCAGCAGCCGAACTGCTGTGGGACTGATGACCTTCTGTACGGGAAAGGGTCCGATGTAGCGAGGCGCCAATTTGCATGACTCCACCCATAGTGGTAGGTCTCGAGCTGACAACCATACCTTCTGGCCGACATGGTAAACGGGTGCAGGGGTCCTCTGCCGGTTAGCCCCAATAGCATAGCTGGTACTGGACTTCAGGAGTGCGGTGCGGGCCTGGGCCCACGTGTGGCGGCAGCAGCGGGTGTAGGCGAGAGCAGATGGGCAGGTGGCTTCTCCCTCCTGGCTGGTAAACAGAGGTGGTTGATAGCCATACACACACTGGAAGGGGGAGAGTCCAGTGGCAGAGCTGGTGAGGGAGTTGTGGGCATATTCCACCCAGAGCAGATGTTGAGCCCAGGCGTGGGGGTTGCGCGAAGCCACACACCTAAGTGCCTTCTCCAGTTCCTGATTCATGCGCTCAGTTTGGCCATTTGACTGTGGGTGAAACCCGGACGACAGACTGGCAGTGGCCCCGAGGAGGTGGCAGAATTCCCTCCAGAAACTGGCAGAGAACTGTGGGCCCCGGTTGGAAACGATATCCCTGGGCAGGCCGTGGACCTGAAAGACGTGTTCTAAGATGACCCGGGCAGTCTCCTTAGCAGTTGGCAGTTTTGGGAGAGGCACAAAGGGGGTCATCTTACTGAAGCGGTCCACGATGGTGAGGATGACCGTATTACCTTCCGATGGAGGAAGACCAGTAACAAAGTCCAGGGAGACATGGGACCAGGGATGCATGGGTACTGGCAGGGGCTGGAGTAACCCGGCTGGGGGCTGCCTGGGGGACTTGTGCTGGTTGCAAGTGGGGCAGGCTCTCACAAAATCCTGGATGTCCCTCCTCATCGACGGCCACCAGAATCGCTGAGACAGCAGATGGAGGGAGCGTGTGACCCCGGGGTGACAGGCCAGGCGGGAGTCGTGTCCCCATTGAATCACCTGAGACCTCAGGTCGGCTGGGACGTAGAGACGGTTGGAGGGACAAGTGCTGGGGCCTGGCTGGTCCCTGATGGCCTCTCGAACCTGCTCCTCGATGTCCCAGGTCAGGGCAGCAACGACACAGGGGCTTGGGAGGATGGATGTTAATTCCTCCTTGGAAGCCTCATCCCTCTGAAACATCCGGGAGAGTGCATCCGGTTTGATGTTGCGGGAGCCAGGACAGTAGGAAAGGACAAAGTTGAAGCGGGTGAAGAATAGTGACCACCGGCGCTGGCGGGAGTTTAGCCTCCTGGCTGTCCGGATATATTCCAGGTTTTTGTGGTCTGTCTAGACCACAAACGGAACCTTAGACCCCTCCAACCAGTGGCGCCACTCCTCGAGGGCGAGCTTGACCGCCAGTAGCTCGTGGTTGCCGATGTCGTAATTGCTCTCTGCTGGGGTCAGTCTTCGGGAGTAGAAGGCGCAGGGGTGCATTTTTCCATCCTCAGCTGCCCGCTGGGAAAGCACATCCCCGACTCCCACATCCGAAGCATCTACCTCCACCACAAACTGCCACTTGGTGTCAGGCATCCGGAGGATGGGAGCTGAAGTGAAGAGGGCCTTGAGGGTTTTGAAGGCTTTGTCAGCTGCTGCCGTTCATTGGAAGGGCTGTTTGATACTGGTCAGTGCCGTGACCGGGGCTGCCACGGTGCTGTAGCCCCGGATGAACCTCCTATAGAAGTTGGCGAACCCCAGGAACTGCTGCAGCTTCTTACGGCTCTCTGGGACCGGCCACGATGTCACTGCCGACACCTTCGCAGGGTCCATTTGTATGCTGCCCTCAGTAACCACATATCCCAGGAATGAGACAGACTGAGCATGGAACTCGCACTTCTCGGCTTTCACAAACAATGAATTTTCAAGCAGGCGGCGCAGGACCAACTGGACGTGGTGGGTGTGTTCAGACAGGATTTTAGAGAAGATCAAAATGTCGTCCAAGTAAACAAAAACGAACTTGTTGAGCATGTCTCTGAGGATGTCATTTACCAGCGCCTGGAACACTGCTGGGGCATTGGTGAGACCGAATGGCATAACCAGATATTCATAGTGTCCCGACGGGGTGTTGAATGCAGTCTTCCACTCGTCGCCTTCTCTCACTCACACCAGATGGTAAGCGTTCCGGAGATCTAGCTTGGTGAACACTGTGGCCCCTTGCAGTAGTTCAAAGGTGGAGGAGAGTAGTGGCAGAGGGTAGCGGTTCTTAACCGTAATGTCGTTCAAGCCCCGGTAATCTATGCATGGGCGAAGAGAACCATCCTTCTTCCCCACAAAGAAAAATCCAGCTCCGGCAGGAGAGGACGATGGACGGATTAGGCCGGCAGCCAGAGAGTCATTTATGTAGTCCTCCATGGCCTTTCTCTCCGGGGCTGACAGGGAGTAGAGATGGCCCTTAGGGGGTGTGGTGCCTGGCAGGAGGTCGATGGTGCAGTCGTATGGTCGGTGTGGGGGCAACGACGTGGCCTTGGACTTGTTGAACACCTCCCTCAGGTGGTGATAGCAGACAGGAACCTTGGATATGTCGGGGGTGGAGCTGGTGGTCTCCTGGTTGGTTGGCAGGATGGCTCCCTTCAAGCAGGTCTGATGGCAGCCCCTTCCCCACTCTCGTATGGTGCCAGTCTCCCAGTCAAGTTGGGGGTTGTGTAGACGGAGCCACGGGTACCCTAGGATGAGTGGTTGGCCGGGTGAGTGTAGGAGGTGGAATTGGATAGACTCCTGGTGGTTTCCTGACAGCAGCATTGTCACGGGGGCTGTGATGTGTGTAACTGTGCCGAGACGATGTCCACCCAGCACTCGTACAGGAACGGGTGGAGTAAGATGGTGGCACCCCACACCCAGCTGCCGTGCGAGCTCTGTGTCCATGATGTTAGCTTCGGCTCCAGAGTCCACCAGGGCGGCCAGGGCACAAGCGGTGTCGGGAAGCTGAAGGCGGAGCTGAAGCAGGGGTTTACGGATGGAGGTTAAGCGGTGCTGTCACTCCTCGGGGGTGAGGGAGGCACGGCCGATCTCCATGGACTCAGACTGATTATGTCGGCTTTGGGGCATGACAGGCGGGAACTGGGCAGCGGAAGACTCACCCCGAGTGCGGGTGGCAGGTTGACTAGGACGCCCCTTCTCTCGTCTGTGGATCTGGATACGGTGATCAATGCATATGGCGAGGGCAATGGCCTCATCGAGTGTCGGAGGTTGCTCATGGGAAACGAGCTCGTCCTTGACATAGTCCGCCAAACTGTGGAGGAAGGCGTCCACCAGCGCCGCCATGTTCCACGAACTGCGCCTCGCCAGGGTGTGGAAGCCGATGGAGTAGTCTGCCACCGTCCGGTTGCCCTGACGGATACTCATCAGTGCTCGTGACACCTCTGTTCTTGACAAGCCCAGGTCAAACACCTTTAACATCTCCTCGGCGAAGGCACTGAAGGAGGCACAGGCCGGGGTCTGCCGGTCGAATTCAGCTATCCCCCACAGCCGAGCCCGGCCGGTCAGGTGAGTGATGACATACCCCACCTTGGCTCCCTCCATCGAGAAGGTCCTGGGCTGCAGAGAGAGCTGGATACGGCAGCTGGTCAGGAATGGCCGGACCTGGTTTGGGTCACCATTGAAACGTTCCGGATTACCGATCTTCGGTTCCATGTCACCGGGAGCCAGAGCAGGTGGAACATGAGCGGATGAAGTGGTGAGTTTGGTGAGAACTTGCAGGACCTGGGTTAGCTGATGCTAACCCACAGGTAGGACCATGACACCTGGAGGTGCTTTCCTGACTTCAATGCATTTTTGGCCCCATTGAAATGAATGCCGCTTTGGAATCAATGTCGTCCTGCTCTGTCACACTTCATCAGAGGGCCACCAAACTTCATTTCAAATCTTAGTCTGGCTCATCAGACACACGCCCATCTGCAATAGGCTGCTCTCATCTTTTTTGTACCACCGTAATCATACTTCACATTTTCTCATGGAAAGGCATCTCTAGTTACTCCTGATGTTTTGGAAACACAATTAACTGACATATGTAATTTATCTCTTAACAGGCTACTGAGTTAATAATGGTTAGCTTGTGGTGTGTTTAACATTAAGTAATTTTTGATTTGATGTTAACATTGTGCTGCATTTGCACAACACATTATAACAATAAAAAGAAACAATTTCATTTGTTAGATGTATTCACACTTTTGTATGTGTATTATGTATAAATAATTATTTAATAATTCAAGAGCGTTCTGCATTGTGTGGGAATCTCTGGCAGGCTCCAACTTCCAAAAGGACTTCATCCTTGTACCAAATGAGGCCAGGAACATCGAGTCTGAATAGACCATGGTGAAATCCTCAATCATAGAGGCAGCTTCAAAAAGTTGCTGTGGCCATAAGTGTGTGGGTGTCTGTCATGGTGGTAATCCTAGTATGTGCTGGTCAAAGCCAATAGGGAGGGAATTTGTCAATTTGGAGAAAGCTTCCAAGAAATGCTCCTGGAGGTTCTTTCCTGATTTACAACCCCGATTCCAAAAAAGTTGGGACAAAATACTAATTGTAAATAAAAATGGAATGCAATAATTTACAAATCTCAAAAACTGATATTGTATTCACAATAGAACATAGACAACATATCAAATGTCGAAAGTGAGACATTTTGAAATTTCATGCCAAATATTGACTCATTTGAAGTTGATCTCCTGGACAGGAGCCTCTGCCAAACACTCTCAGCATAACCTTAATATGCATTTGGGTGCACAAGGCCTGTCTGGCATCCTCCCCAACCATCCAATTCAGCACCAGGTGGTCATCACTTGACAGCTCAGCTATTCTCTTCATCCAAGTGTCCAAGTCATTTGATCACAGACATAATGACATAATTACAAAATTGATTCTTGACCTACAGCATTGGGTGTCCTGGTATCAAATGCACTTATACACACCATTTTGCTCAAACACAGTAGATAGATAGATTACTTTATTGTCACTGCACAAAGTACAATGAAATTGGATTGCAATCCTTCTGACAGTGTAAGAACTTGCAAGCTGTAATCTATGACTTCATAATTAACTGGGAAACAAATATGAGGTGACACAGAGGCCAAATTCCATTAGTCATCCATCAAGATAGGAAAGATAAGAGAACACACAAAACAAATGAGGGAGAATTGTGTTGACCTTTAGAAGTCAGGGAATGGTTAGGAAAACATTAGCTAGTCGCCTGAAAATGCCTGTTTCTACTGTTAGGTCAGCCCTGCAATGACCTGGCGACTTGTCCAGGGTGTACCCCACCTCTCGCCCATAGTCAGCTGGGATAGGCTCCAGCTTGCCTGCGACCCTGTAGGACAGGATAAGCGGCTACAGATAATGGATGGATGGATGGATACTGTTAGGGCAATAATAAAAAGTAGACACCAACTGGAACTGTTACAAACTTGCCTGGAACAGGAAAAATTTTTATTTTGCCCCCAAGTACAGTGAGCAGGATGGTAAGAGAGGAAAAAAAAATAATCAAGGATCACTGTTGGTGAATATGAGAAATGTTATTGTTTTGGGGAAAAAATATGCTTATTTTGAATTTGATGTCAGCAACACATTTCAAAAAAGTTGGGACGGGGCAAGTTTACCACTGTGTTGCATAATCTCTACTTTTAACAACACTCTGTAAACATTTGGGAACTGATGAGACCAATTGCTGTAGTTTTCACAGTGAAATGTCCTATTATTTCCTGATACACAATTTCAGTTGCTTAACAATTTGGGGTCTCCTTTGCCGTATTTTAGGTTTCATAATGCACCAAATGTTTTCAATGGGAGACAGGTCTGCACTGCAGCAGGCCAGTTTAGTACCCAGACTCTCTTATTACAGAGCCATGTAGTTCTAATACATGCAAAATGTGGTTGGTCATTGTCTTGCTGAAATAAACAAGGCATTCCCTGAAAAAGCTGCCATCGGGATGGTAGCATGTTGTTCCAAAACCTGTATATATCATTCAGCAGTAATAGAGCCTTCCCAGATGTGCAATCTACCCATGCAATGTGCACTAATGCACCCCATAGCATCACAGATGCTGGCTTTTGAACTGTGTGCTGATAGCAAGCTGGATGGTCCCTCTCCTCTTTAGCCTGGAGGACACAGTGTCTATGATTTCCAAAAAAAATTGCAAATTTCAATTAGGAAGATCACAGGACAGTTTTCCACTTCTCCTCAGTCTGTCATAAAAGAGCTCAGGTCCAGAGAAGGTGGCGGTGTTTCTGGATATTGTTTATATATGGTTTTAACTTGCATTTGTGGATGCAGTAATTAACTGTTTTCACAGACGATGGTTTTCTGAAGTATTCCTGAAACCATACAATGATTTCTACTACAGTCACATGTCTGCTTTTAATGCAGTGTCATCTGAGAGCCTGAAGATCACAAGCATCCAATGTCAGTTTTCAGCCTTGTCTCTTGCATACAGAGATTTCTCCAGATTCTCTGAATCTTTTAATGATATTATGTACCATAGATGATCCCCAAATTCTTTGCAATTTTACATCGAGGAATGCTATTCTTAAATTGTTGCACTATTTTGTTAGGACTGGGACTGTTTTGGCCTCTAGAGGCCGCTGTTATGTTTATCTTGTCATGTTTGTTTTGGCCTCTAGAGGCCGCCACTGTGTTTTGTGTTTGTCTTGATTGCCTGTTTCCTGCCCCGCCCTGTTCCTTAATTAGTTTGTGTATAAATACCCCTCTGTTTGTTCCCTTGTCACGGAGTCTTTATGCTATGCTGTCTAGTGCTAGTTTCCTCTGTCCCACGTATCTTGCCTGAGCCCTTGTGTTTTTGATATTTTTGCTTTCTTTGGACTTTGTACCTTTTTGATCTTCTGAGCGTTCAGCATTTTGCCTTTCCTTTTGTTTTTGGACATTTTACCTTTGGCTATTTTTATTTTGGTTTATCTTCTGAGCTTTTGGATTTTCTTTTTTGTTTTTTCCATTGGATTGTAAATAGTGTAAATAAACTTTTTTTTGATACTGTACTTTCACCTCACGCCTCTGCACTGGAGTCATCTCCCTGGTGGCCTAGTGGGGGTTTGCTGGATTATCACACCAATGACCTGGATTCGAATCCCAGCAAAACCCTAACAGGAAAAACTCTGTCATGACCGACTCAGCAGAGGCGTCTTCAACGGTCTACCCAGCTAACCTTCAGGGAATTATGGCTTCTTTAACACACTTCAGAGCTACTATGGACACTCATGGACAGACACTTACAAGCCAATGTGAGGCCCTTGCTCGCCACGAGGTACTGCCCTAGCAAATTGGGAAAACCCTGGCACAGCTGACTCCTCTGCCCGCATCTCCTCATCCTGATCCGGCTCCTGCTCCACCATCTGCTCCCGCTCCAGTGCCTCCTGCCACGCTGTCTCCTTCACCTCGCAAACCCAGCCTTCCTGCACCACAGAGGTATGACAGCAAGCACGGTGAGTGCCGGGAGTTCCTTACCCAGTGCTAACTCACCTTTGAGCTTCAGCCTACCACCTACACTACGGATCGCCGCAAGATTGCCTTTGTGATAACCTTGTTAGCTGGTAAGGGACGAGCTTGGGCAATGGCCATTTGGCAGAGACAGGGACCCGAGTGCTCTGATTTCAAGTTGTTTATGGAGGAGATGCTTCGTGTCTTCGATCAGGCAGACACCAGTAAAGACGCAGCCAGGAAGCTCATGTCCATCCGGCAAGAAGGAAGCGTCGCGGACTACGCCATCATGTTCCGGATGCTTGCAGCAGTCAGCGGATGGAACGAAGCAGCCCTGGTTTCAGCCTTTCACCATGGTTTGTCTGACCCCATCAACGACGGCCTGGCCTCTATCGGATGCCCAAGTGACCTCAAAACTCTGATCTCACATTCTACTTGTCTTGACAACAGGATTAGAGAGCGCCGCCGAGTCCTGAGCTTCCCCGGCCTCACTGCCTTGACCTGGAGCCCATCTACCTCCTCCAGTGACTGTCCAGAGCCCATGCAAGTTGGCCATACTCGTCTCTTCACAGCTGAGAGGGAGCGCAGAAGGAGGGACAAGTGCTGCATCTACTGTGGCAAGCCTGGCCATTTCCGAGCATCATGTCCCGAGCTCTCGAGAAAAAGGACCGCCCCGTCCAGCCGAGGGAGGGTTGTGACGGGGCCTACCCTCTCTCCTGAACTCCCTGGCCAAGGAGTCTACATCCCGGTCTCCATCTCCTGGGGTGAGTCCGTCCACTCTTGTTAAGCCTTGTTAGACTCCGGGGGGGGCTGGAAACTTTATGGATGTTCACTTCGCCCAAAGTATCAATGTCCCGACTGCTCCTCTTGAAGTCCCACTGTTTGTGTCTGCCCTGGATGGCCAAGCCTTAGGTGACGGAAGAGTCACCCAAGTAACTTCTCCAGTCTTCCTCCAGTCTCAAGGTCACAAGGAAGAAATATCCCTGCACCTGATTCCTTCACCAGAGTTCCCAGTTATTCTAGGTCTTCCTTGGCTCACCCGTCACAACCCTCGTATAGACTGGGTCACTAGCCAGGTTGTGGAGTGGGGTCCTGCTTGCTATGCCTCTTGTCTGCTCTCTAGCTCTCCTGTGTCTCCTGCCGAGCCTCCTGCTCTCACCGAGTTATCTCAAGTTCCCACAGAGTACTGGGATCTCAAGGAAGTTTTCAGCAAGAGCAGGGCCGCCGTTCTTCCTCCGCACCGTGCCTACGACTGTGCCATCGACTTGCTCCCTGGGACTACCCCTCCTCGTGGCAGACTGTTTTCCCTCTCTCAGCCAGAACGCAAGGCCATGGAGGAGTACATCAAGGACGCCTTGGCCTCTGGGTTCATTCGACCCTCCACCTCACCCGCTGGTGCCGGCTTCTTCTTTGTCGGCAAGAAGGATGGGGGGCTCCGGCCATGTATTGATTACAGGGGTCTGAACAAGATCACTGTACGCAACCGCTATCCCCTTCTGCTGATGTCCACAGCGTTCGATCTGCTCCAAGGCGCCACTGTCGTCACCAAATTGGACTTACGGAACGCATACCACCTCATCTGTATCCGACAGGGAGACGAGTAGAAGACTGCCTTTAACACCCCGTCTGGGCACTACGAGTACCAGGTGATGCCCTTTGGACTCACCAACGCACCAGCTGTTTTTCAGGCCCTAATCAACGACATCTTGAGGGACATGATTAACCAGTACGTTTTTGTCTACCTCGACGACATCCTAATCTTTTCCAAGACCATGCAGGAGCACCGCCACCATGTCCACCAGGTTCTCCAGAGGCTGCTATAGAACAATCTGTTCGCTAAGGCCCAGAAATGCGAATTTCATGTTCCCGAGGTCTCCTTTCTGGGTTTTATTGTACAGACAGGCCAACTCCAGATGGATCCAGCCAAGACCCTGGCCGTCCGGGACTGGCCCACCCCCAAGTCCGTCAAAGAGGTTCAGTGGTTCTTAGGATTTGTGAACTTCTACCGCAAGTTTATCAGGAACTTTAGTTCTGTAGCAGCGCCCATATCAGACCTCACCAAAGGGACAGGTGGATCGTATGTCTGGTCTCCCCAGGAGGAAAAGGTGTTCAAAGACCTCAAGCACCGCTTCTGCATGGCACCCATTCTGGTCCTCCCGGACCCTTCACAACCCTTCATCGTCGAGGTAGACGCCTCGGACAGCGGCGTCGGCGCAGTCCTCTCTCAACGCTCGGAAGGAAGGTTGCACCCCTGCGCATACTTCTCCCACCGCCTGAGTTCTGCAGAGTCCCAGTATGACGTGGGGGATCGAGAACTGCTAGCAGTTAAACTGGCCCTTGAGGAGTGGAGGCACTGGCTGGAGGGAGCGCAACATCCATTTTTGGTCTGGACGGACCACAAGAACCTGGAGTACCTCCAGCAAGCAAAGAGACTCAATCCACGACAGGCTAGGTGGGCCTTGTTTTTCAGTCAGTTCGACTTTACCCTATCATACCGCCCCAGCTCCAAAAACACCAAACCTGATGTGCTTTCCAGGCTGTTCGCTCCCACCAACAGGGAGAGCGAAGTTGGGCCTATTATCCCTGTGTCCCAGATTGTGGCCCCTGTCCACTGGGGTATTGAGGAGGCCGTCCGACAAGCCCAACATCAGGACCCTGGGACGGGGCCACTGGGCCTCTTGTACGTCCCACATCAAGCCCGGGCCAAGGTTCTCCAGTGGGGTCACTCGTCCCCTCTCACCGCCCACCCGGGACCTCGAAGGACCCTGGACTTTTTGAGAAGACGCTTCTGGTGGCCAAGCATGGAGAAGGAAGTAAGGTCATTCGTCCTTTCCTGCGAGGTGTGCACCAGAAGCAAGAACCCACGACAGCATCCCCAGGGCCTCCTGCATCCTCTGACCATTCCCCGGCGTCCCTGGTCCCACGTGGCAGTCGACTTCATCACGGGTCTCCCTGAGTCACAAGGTAACACTGTCATTTTGGTCATAGTTGACAGATTCTTCAAGGCCTGCTGCTTTATACCACTGTGCAAGCTCCCTTCTGCCCTTGAAACAGCTAAACTAATGTTCAATCATGTCTTCCGAGTCTTTGGTCTCCCACAGGATATCGTCTCTGACTGGGGGCCCCAGTTCTCCTCCCGAGTGTGGCACGGGTTTTGCAAGCTCATCGGAGCCACTGCCAGCCTCTCCTCTGGGTTCCACCCACAGTCCAATGGCCAGACGGAGAGGCTCAACCAGGACCTGGAAACCACCCTGCGAGGTCTGGCCATGGATAACCCGACATCGTGGAGCACCTGACTGCCATGGGCAGAGTATGCCCACAACACCCTGCAGTCATCGGCCACCAAGCTGTCGCCATTCCAGTGCCAATTCGGGTTCCAGCCACCTCTGTTCCCGGACCAGGAGGAGGATGCGGGGGTGCCCTTGGTCAACCAATATGTGAGACGGTGTCGCAAGACCTGGAGCAAGGTCAGGAGGACCCTCATCCAGACCTCCAGAACCAACCAGACTCAGGCCAACCGCCATAGAAGACCTGCCCATGCTTTCCGCCCTGGGCAGCGGGTTTGGCTGTCCACCAAGGACCTTCTGCTGCGGGTGGAGAACTGCAAGCTTGCTCCTTGCTACATTGGCCCCTTCAAGGTGGTGCGCAGGGTGAACCCTGTCGCCTACCGGCTCCAGTTGCCCCAGACTCTGAGGATCAACCCCACATTCCATGTTTCCCTGTTGCGGCCCATACTGATGTCCACATATGCCCCTGGCCCTAGGAATCCCCCCCCCCCCCGCATCTTCCAGGGTCAGACTGTGTTCACTGTGCATCGCCTGCTTGACTCCCGGCAGGTCCGCGGCGGGCTTCAATATCTGGTAGACTGGGAGGGCTATGGCCCTGAGGAACGCTGTTGGGTCCCCGCCCGGGACATTTTAGATAAAGGACTTTGTCGGGACTTCCATTCGGCTCATCCGGATCGCCCTGGGAACGTCAGGAGACGCTCCTAGAGGGGGGGGTCCTGTTAGGACTGGGACTGTTTTGGCCTCTATAGGCCGCTGTTATGTTTATCTTGTCATGTTTGTTTTGGCCTCTAGAGGCCACCACTGTGTTTTGTGTTTGTCTTGATTGCCTGTTTCCTGCCCCGCCCTGTTCCTTAATTAGTTTGTGTATAAATACCCCTCTGTTTGTTCCCTTGTCACGGAGTCTTTATGCTATGCTGTCTAGTGCTAGTTTCCTCTGTCTCACGTATCTTTCCTGTGCCCTTGTGTTTTTGATATTTTTGCTTTCTTTGGACTTTGTACCTTTTTGATCTTCTGAGCGTTCAGCATTTTGCCTTTCCTTTTGTTTTTGGACATTTTACCTTTGGCTATTTTTATTTTGGTTTATCTTCTGAGCTTTTGGATTTTCTTTTTGTTTTTTCCATTGGATTGTAAATAGTGTAAATATACTTTTTTTTTTGATACTCTACTTTTGCCTCACGCCTCTGCACTTGACTCATCCTAGTGGGGGTTTGCTGGGTTATCACACCAACGACCCGGGTTCGAATCCCAGCAAAACCCTAACATATTTGTCACACGGTCTTTCACAGAGAGGTGAACCCCCTCCTCATCTTTACTTCTGAGAGTGTCAGCTTCTCTGGGATGCTCTTTTTATACCCAATCATGTTACTGACCTGTTGCCAATTAAACAAATTAGGTTTTTAGCATTATACAACTTTTTCAGTCTTTTGTTGCCCCTGTCCCAACTTTTCTGAAATGTTTTGCTGACAACAAATTCAAAATGAACATATACTTTTCAAAAAACAAACAAACAAAAATTCAGTTTCAACATTTGATATGTTGTCTTTGTACTATTTTCAATTAACTAGAGTTTCCATGATTTGCAAATCTTCACATTCTGTTTTTACTGATGTTTTACACAGTGTCCAAACTTTTTGGATTTGGGGTTGTAACAAAACTGGAACTTTTTAGCAGTGAACACTGAAGGTGGGTTTGGTGGAAAAAGAAATATGACTACAATGAAAAGATCCCTATCCAAACTGGGAAAATATGGTGGAAGTTCTGTGATATTTTAGGGCTGTTTTTCCTCCAAAGGCCCTGGAAACCTTGAGGATACATGGCATTATGGACACCATGAAATACCAGAACATTTTAAATCAAAGTCTGGCTGCCTCTGCCAGGAAACTAAAATTGGATCATCACTGAATCTTCCACCGTAGTGGTTAGCACTGTCGCCTCACAGCAAGAACGTCCTCGGTTCGAGCCCAGCGGCCGACGAGGGCCATTTTGTGTGGAGTTTGCATGCTCTCCCCATGTCCATGTGGGTTTCCTCCAGGCAAGGCAAGTTTATTTATATAGCGCATTTCATACACAGTGGCAGTTCAATGTGCTTTACAGAGGTAAAGGCAAAACAGTAAACAATAGAAAATAAAATTACATAAAATAAAGGGGGAAGAAGAGAGAAAAAATAATAAGAAGAATTAAACAATAGTAGAAATAAAATAATAAAATGAAGTAAAAGTTCAGTAAAAAACAGCAGAATAAAATAGAATAAAAGTTAAGTAAAGTTTAAAACATGTAAAGATGATGACATTTATCAGTTAGCAGAAAGCATCTGAAAACAGCTTGGTCTTTAATCTAGATTTGAAGCTGCCAACAGCAGGGGCATTTTTGATGTCCGGGTGCTCCGGTTTCCCCCACAGTCCAAAGACATGCAGGGTAGGCTAATTGGTGGCTCTAAATTGACTGTAGGTGTGAATGTCAGTGTGAATGGTTGTCTGTGTCTATGTTTCAGCCCTGCGATGACCTTGTGACTTGTACAGGGTGTACCCTGCCTCTTGCCCACAGTCAGCTGGGATAGGCTCCAGCTTGCCTGTGACCCTGTAGGACAGGATAAGCAGCTACAAATAATGGATGGATGGATCTTCCAGCTGAACTATGATCTGAAGTATATGTCCAAATCAATGCAAAAATGGTTAACTGACCACAGAATCAAGCTTCTGCCATGGTCATCTCAGGTCCCTGACCTGAACCACTTTGAAAACCTGTGGGGTGAGAGACTGCAAAAGAGACAACCTAGGAACCTAGATAATCTGGAGAAATTCTGTAAAGAGGAATGGTCTCAGATGCCCTGCTCTGTATTCTCCAACCTTATAAAATGTTATAGGAGAAGACACAGTGCTGTTTTACTGGCAAGCGGAGGTTGTATAAAGTATTAAGTGCAGGAGTGCCAATAATAGTGGCACATATTTTTGTTGAAATTATTTCTTGATGATGGATTTGTTTTCTTGTTGAACAAATTTCAGTGTGAGATGAAGCTATTTCACTAAAGGGTGGATTGTGGAATTTTTTTCTAACCATTTTACAAGGGGTGCCAATAATTGTGGCAGGCACTGTGTGTGCATGTGTCTGTGTGTGTGTCTGTGTAGATAGATAGATAGATAGATAGATAGATAGATAGATAGATCTCAGCATAAATGAGTACTGGGGTGACTATTTCCCGTGACACAATACGGCATACGCTGCAGAGAAATGGCATGCATGGATACCGTCCACGAAAGAAGCCTCTCCTAAAGCCCAGGCACAAAAAAGCCTGCCTAGGCCTGGGCCCATGCTGACAAAGATGAAGACTACTGGGACTCTATACTCTGGAGTGATGAGACCAAGATAAATGCTTTTGGAACTGATGGCTTCAAAACTGTATGGTGTTGCAAAGGTGAGGAATACAAAGAAAAATGCATGGTGCCTACAGTGAAACATGGTGGTGGCAGTGTCCTTATGTGGGGCTGCATGAGTGCTGCTGGTGTCGGGGAGCTGCATTTCATTGATGGCATCATGAATTCACAGATGTATTGCTCTATACTGAAAGAGAAGATGCTACCATCACTCCATGCCCTTGGTCATTGTGCACTTTTCCAACATGACTAAACACACATCTAAGGCCACTGTTGGATTTCTGAAGAAGAACAGGGTGAAAGTGATTCAGTGGCCAAGTATGTCTCCTGATCTGAACCCAATCGAACACCTATGGGGAATTCTGAAGAGGCAAGTTGAGCATCACTCTCCATCCAGCATCCAGTCACTAAAAGAGGTCATTGTTGAAGAATGGAAAAATTGTTAATATAAAATAAAATATTTTTAATTATATTATTAACCTTACTTTCATGTTATAAGTTAAACAGATGTTATATTAAACTTTGTCTTGTCAACATTTTGGAAATTGTGTTCATTGAGATATTGTTTTTATTGTTTTTATTTTTACTTGTGCAGCAATAACTGCAAATAAAAGTTTCTGGTAACTGTTGATCAGTCCTGCATACTGGTTTGGAGGAATTTTAGCCCATTCCTCCATACAGAACAGCTTCAACTCTGGGGTCCTTTGTGACCTCGCCGACTATTACACGCTTTGCTCTTGGAGTGATCTTTGTTGGTCAACCACTCCTGGGGGAGGGTAACAATGGTCTTGAATTTCCTTCATTTGTACACAATCTGTCTGACTGTGGATTGGTGGAGTCCAAACTCTTTAGAGATGGTTTTGTAACCTTTTCCAGCCTGATGAGCATCAACAACACTTTTTCTGAGGTCCTCAGAAATCTCCTTTGTTCGTGCCATGATACACTTCCACAAATGTGCGTTGTGAAGATCGGACTTTGATAGATCCCTGTTCTTTAAATAAAACAGGGTGCCCACTCACACCTGATTGTCATCCCATTGATTGAAAACATCTGACTCTAATTTCACCTTCAAATTAACTGCTAATCCTAGAGCATGGTTTTCCCCAAAGCGTTTTAGCGTATCGAGCCTGATACGCTTGCTCTGCCTGCCGATACACTTCGTCGCTTTAGTTGAAATCCGATATGCTTAGATTTATACCGATACGTTAAAATTTCCTACCGACAAGATACATAGGAGAGCAAATAACAGATCCATTTACATACTGATTGATATTTGTGTTAAACAAGCTGTCTTTTTTTTTCAATGTTTGTGTTGATTCTGTCAAAGTAATATGTCCGCGTGGTATGATGTAAACAAACTGTAATCTGTTGGCTGTGTCAAGATCACGTGTTCAAACCATCCAATAAAAATATCGAAAGAAAACGTCAAACATCCCGGAAGTTTCTGATTCATTATAAGCGATCTCATTGGCTGCCGATGTTGTCCCCCACCAGACGGACAAAGCCGACTGATTTTAATAAGCTAGGAGAAGACTCGCTGGACAATTTGATCCACATCAGCATGGATGACAGCAAGATGGACTATGAGAGGGCTGCCCAACATTGGGCCAAGCAAAAGCCAAGGAGAATTAATCTGCTTTAAAGGAGCAGAAAACTTAATTCATTAGTTTGGGTTTGCAGAAAGATTATGTACTTATAAACACTCTCACGAAGTGAAGTTGTCCAAATGTGTCAAATATAGCATAATTTCAAATAATCATCATAAGCATTTTTGGCAGTGCGATGTCACTGGGATCCATTTAACAAAAGAAGGCTCCGGATTATTCTTTTGTTAAAGGCTCACAGTGACATCACACTGCCAAATATGCTTATCGTTATTATTCGAAATTATGCTACATTTGACACTTATTAACACAATCTCTTCATGAATGTGTTTATAAGTACATAATCTTTCTGCAAACTTAAATGTATGAATTAAGTTTTCTTTTCCTTTAAATATGTTTTAATCTTAATCTAGTTCATTTAATAAAGTGCCAAAATTTAAACTTTATAATATGCAGTTGCCTTACTTTTCTTTTCAGTACATCTTAGTTATACATATATTATGGTAATTGCATCAGAAACATTCTAAATCATTACAGTTATAGTAATACAGCAACTTATTTTCAGGTGGCAGTTCTGAGGTTCAGATCCCTTTGTGATCAACAGGAGGTCATGATGATCGATTCTCTTCATTGGATTGCATAAGATGGAGCAAACCACTGTTCATATTTTCATGCACATTTTTGTTACAACACTACTTGATCATAGATAATTAACTGCAAGGGATCCCCGTAGATTTTCAAATCTCTCGTATACCTAAGTAATCTATAACAAAACAGTTTAACTTGCATGTTGAACTTTAAGGTGAAATTTCAAATGTGTATACATTAATACTATTTAGGTCAGAAATCATTGAAGCACTGTTAAAATCTATCCGATAATCATGTATCTAAAACCTCTCAGAGACCCTGAAAATGCACCTGAGAGCATCTATTTTCAAAAAATTTTCCGGGGGGGGGCATGCACCCGGACCCCCCTAGTTTCACTTTGCGCCGTTGGCGCTCAATTGTCTGTGTTTTATCATGCCAGATTTTAGGGCTTTACTTTTTTTCTGGGGAAAACACTGCTAGAGGTTCACATACTTTTGCCACTCACAGATATGTAATATTGGATCATTTCCTCAACAAATAAATGACCAAGTATAATATTTTTGTCTCATTTGTTTAACTGGGTTCTCTTTACCTACTTTTCGGACATGTGAAAATCTGATGTTTTAAGTCATATTTATGCAGAAATGTAGAAAATTCTAAAGGATTCAAGTTAGGTCCATATATATTTGGACACTGACACAAATTTAGTTTTTTTACCTGTTTACTGAAACATATTCAAGTTATAGTTATATAATGGACAAGGACATAAAGTCCAGATTTCAGCTTTCATTTGAGGGTATCCACATTAAAATTGGATGAAGGGTTTAGAAGTTTCAGCTCCTTAACATGTGCCACCCTTTTTTTAAAAGGGGCCAAAAGTAATTGGACAATTGACTCAAAGGCTATTTCATGGGCAGGTCTGGGAAATTCCTTCGCTATGTCATTCTCAATTAAGCAGATAAAAGGCCTGAAGTTGATTTGAGGTGTGGTGCTTGCATTTGGAAGATTTTGCTGTGAAGAAAACATGCGGTAAAACGAGCTCTCCATGCAGGTGAAACAAGCCATCCTTAAGCTGCAAAAACAGAAAAAAACCCATCCGAGAAATTGCTACAGTATTAGGAGTGGCAAAATCTATAGTTTGGTACATCCTGAGAAAGAAAAAAAAAAAACACTGGTGAACTCATCAATGCAAAAAGACCTGGACACTCACAGAAGACAACAGTAGTGGATGATCATAGAATAATTTCCATGGTGAAAAGCAGAGGTGGAAAGTAACGAATTACATTACTCGCGTTACTGTACTTGAGTAGCTTTTTGTGTACTTATACTTTTTCAAGTAATTTTTAAAGAGTGTACTTTTACTTTTACTTAAGTATGTTTTCTTTTAAGTAGTGTACTTCAGTACATTTTACATCACTACCGTTACTGAGTAAAAATAAAAAATAAATAAAAAAGGCTAAAACGGAGAAGGGGAAATGCGTTCTGGAAATGAATCACGGAAAGGACAGTTGTCGCGCGCGCGAGTCTCACACAGACGATGGCGGACATGCACCGGCGCTTTAAGGGGGGGGGGCTTCAGGGGGCTCAAGCCCCTGGGCCACAGCCAATCAGGGGCCTTGTAATATTAATAAAATAATAAACTGTCGGAATCGTGGGCCTACATTAATGTACGGATAGAAATAAAGTTAGAAATAAATGAGCGCACAGTAGCCTGCTGTAAGAGACATGGTTAATGTGGTTCGCGAAACGAACACCCACAACTGTACCAGAATAAAATGTAACAAAATGTAACGTCACGCACGAAAGCGCGCCAAAGACTGCAGACTACTGAGACACAAATTTAGAGGCTTTGAAAGATGAAGCGTTCACATGTTAGCGGGGCGCATAAAAGGAAAAAAAAAGAGAGATGCAGGTAATGATAGAATCGTTGCCTAAAGTCACAGACTTTTTAAGGTAAGGATCACCAATCTGCAGAGGTGGAAAGTAACGAATTACATTACTCGCGTTACTGTACTTGAGTAGCTTTTTTGTGTACTTATACTTTTTCAAGTAATTTTTAAAGAGTGTACTTTTGCTTTTACTTAAGTATGTTTTCTTTTAAGTAGTGTACTTCAGTACATTTTACATCACTACCGTTACTGAGTAAAAATAAAAAATAAATAAAAAAGGCTAAAACGGAGAAGGGGAAATGCGTTCTGGAAATGAATCACGGAAAGGACAGTTGTCGCGCGCGCGAGTCTCACACAGACGATGGCGGACATGCACCGGCGCTTTAAGGGGGGGGGCTTCGGGGGGCGCAGCCCCTGGGCCACAGCCAATCAGGGGCCTTGTAATATTAATAAAATAATAAACTGTCGGAATCGTGGGCCTACATTAATGTACGGATAGAAATAAGGTTAGAAATAAATGAGCGCACAGTAGCCTGCTGTAAGAGACATGGTTAATGTGGTTCGCGAAACGAACACCCACAACTGTACCAGAATAAAATGTAACAAAATGTAACGTCACGCACGAAAGCGCGCCAAAGACTGCAGACTACTGAGACACAAATTTAGAGGCTTTGAAAGATGAAGCGTTCACATGTTAGCGGGGCGCATAAAAGGAAAAAAAAAGAGAGATGCAGGTAATGATAGAATCGTTGCCTAAAGTCACAGACTTTTTAAGGTAAGGATCACCAATCTGCAGAGGTGGAAAGTAACGAATTACATTACTCGCGTTACTGTACTTGAGTAGCTTTTTTGTGTACTTATACTTTTTCCAGTAATTTTTAAAGAGTGTACTTTTACTTTTACTTAAGTATGTTTTCTTTTAAGTAGTGTACTTCAGTACATTTTACATCACAACCGTTACTGAGTAAAAATAAAAAAAAATTTAAAAAAAGGCTAAAATGGAGAAGGGGAAATGCGTTCTGGAAATGAATCACGGAAAGGACAGTTGTCGCGCGCGCGAGTCTCACACAGACGATGGCGGACATGCACCGGCGCTTTAAGGGGGGGGGGCTTCGGGGGGCTCAAGCCCCTGGGCCACAGCCAATCAGGGGCCTTGTAATATTAATAAAATAATAAACTGTCGGAATCGTGGGCCTACATTAATGTACGGATAGAAATAAGGTTAGAAATAAATGAGCGCACAGTAGCCTGCTGTAAGAGACATGGTGGATGTGGTTCGCGAAACGAACACCCACAACTGTACCAGAATAAAGTGTAACAAAATGTAACGTCACGCACGAAAGCGCGCCAAAGACTGCAGACTACTGAGACACAAATTTAGAGGCTTTGAAAGATGAAGCGTTCACATGTTAGCGGGGCGCATAAAAGGAAAAAAAAGAGAGATGCAGGTAATGATAGAATCGTTGCCTAAAGTCACAGACTTTTTAAGGTAAGGATCACCAATCTGTTCAGAATATCAGCTACTTATCAGTTATCAGCCGTACCAGCAGCTAGGCTATGTGCAGCTAGGCTAGATATGCTATGATCTGTCCAACAGTAAAATAAATCAGTTGTGATTTGAATACGTATCGTGTGATGAGTTATAATCCTGTTAGTATAATAGCATATTTCGATGGGGATAATAAAATGTCTCAAACGGCATCTACTGAAGAAATTGATGAAAAGATTGTAGCCTATAACGTTCACAGTTCGGGCAGCAGACAGAGTAAGCATACTGAGGGGAATAGCAATACAAAGCTAGCGCAGATCCACATTTCTCGCTAGCTGTGTTGGGTGTGTTGTTAACCCGTGTGGATTTAAGTGAAATACTTGAGAAGTTCTGTGGTCAAGACAACGTTTTAAGGTAAGGACGCTCGATTATTATTGTTTGCCCGCTGTGGCTTGTTGTTGACGAAAGGCCCACGTGATTTTGCCTTATGCAGCTACTGCTAGCGTCATGCTTTGAACTAGGTTAAGCTCATTTGCGCTAAAGGATGGGTTTATTGAAGGACTTTGATGTAGCTAGTTTCTTTAAAAAAAAATCGTATGCTCAAAACAGTATGCCCCTGTTCATCATGTTTAACTTTTTTCTTGATGGAGTGCGTGAAATAGGGCTGTGCGATGTCCCCTTAATTGGCATCGACGATGTTTACAGTGCAAACATCGTGATGGACGATCATATCGTGGGCGGGGGGGGGGATTTTAATACCACATTATTAAATATATTATTATTATTATTATTATTATTATTATTATTAAAAGTATTAGATACTCATCCAAGGCTTTGGCACGTTAAGAAAAAAAAGCGCTAGGTGTTGTGGAATATTTGGCCTTGATAATGGATATGTGGTCCAGCTGCAACATGATGCCCTATATTGGCCCTTTTCCACTACCCTTTTTCAGCTCACTTCAGCTCGCTTCAGCTCACTTCAGCCCGACACGGCTCGCGTTTCGACTACCAAAAACCAGCACGACTCAGCTCGCTTCAGCCCTGCTTAGCCCCTAAAACTCGCACCGTTTTGGAGTGGGGCTGAAGCGAGCCAAAGCGAGCCGAGTGAGGCTGGGGGCGTGAGCAGACACTCCCCTGTGCACTGATTGGTGAGGAGGAGTGTCCTCACATGCCCACACACGCCCCGCGAGCACGCTGGGATCTGTAAACACCATAAACCCGGAAGAAAAATAATTACGAATTACGAGAATTTCTGA
Organism: Neoarius graeffei; assembly: GCF_027579695.1. NCBI lineage: Eukaryota > Metazoa > Chordata > Actinopteri > Siluriformes > Ariidae > Neoarius > Neoarius graeffei. Next base: position 39,789,227 of record NC_083578.1, on the reverse strand, counting down.
AGCCTTATGCGTCTCGCCTCATCTATACGCTCTTGCCAGTATCTGTTGGCGTTGTCGGTGACAACAAGCCACAGAACCAAGACCAGCAACACTAACGACTCCATGTCCTCCATGTTTATTGTTTACTATTTGGGTCGTGAGACTACCGCTTAAAAGATCACTGATGTCACTGTTTGCGCCGCTTAACGACATCACCTGACGTCCACCCACTTTCGCTAACTCCACCCAATGTGTCCACCCACTTCCAGCCAGCACGGTTCAGCGCGGTTGTAGTCGAAATGCAACTCCAACAGCCCCGCTCAGCTCGACTCAGTACGGCACGGCTCAGCCCGAGTCAGCCGCGTTTGTAGTGGAAAAGCGGCATATGTCAGCTACCGTACATTATGTGGACCGAGAGTGGGCAATGCAGTCCAAATGCCTGCAGATGAGTTTCATGCCAGAGACACATTCAGCGGACAATTTAGAAGACGCATTGCGCGAGACACTTGCCGAATGGAAAATAGAGGAGAAAAAGATCGCCTGTATAGAGCAATTCCAGAGTTATGGACGTGACACTTGAACTCAAAATGGCAACAAATGACCCAGTGCATGTTTTATTGTCTCCCAGTATTTAAACAGGTGTTGCATATTTTAAGGCTGTACCATACTGGAGAAGTGATAGAACAAGAACAATTCCCATAGTACATCTCGGGCATGCCAGAAAATGCCAATAAAAGATGCGTTATGGATGTGACAGAAAAAGTATCACTTTTCTTGGGTGACTGTACATTTTTATCAAACTCTGTGAAATTGTAAACCTAATGTCGAAATAGAGATATCCATTTGATAGAGGGGTCCAAGGTGAATATTAAAAAATCTTTGTTTAAAATATTTTGTATTTCATGCAGAGTTTCGGAAGGAAAAGTCAGGGTTATGGATGTGACGAAATTCCGTTATGGATGTGACGCGTCTGAAATAGACATGGCATATGTTTAGAAAATCAGCAATTTAACCACCATAACCCTTTGAAAAACTCTCTAAATATCAGCTAAAACTATCAAAGTTCTTAAATAATATTTAGGATGGCTATTGTTTTGCTGTTTTGTGGATTTTAGCATACATTTCTGTGGCTTGTGGCAATAATATAGAATTGTACATGATCAAAGTTGATTTTAGCTTGGGTTTTACATTATAAGAAAGAAAGACTGACAGTGACATATTAGGTGATCAAAATATTTATTTATGTATGTATTTATTTATTTGTTTATTTATTTAGTTTGTTTAGTTTGAAATTTGGAATCTCCTGTGAGGTTGACATTTACATGGAATTGCCCCTAACAACGGGGCGAATATTGTCATAGCCATCAGGCAATTGAAATGGCCGTGGTTAAGTTGTTTTGGGCACAATTTGAACCTGGCCATAACCAACTCGCTTGCGCAACAGAGGGCCAGTACAGACCGAGCGTTTGGAGTTTGCCGAGCAGTCAACACTGCGTTTGCGCACAGCTGGCTTCGGAGAAATGAGCTGCGCAAAGCGCAGGTGGAAATGAACCTCCCCGAGCACTCACTGATCACGGCAAGATATTAATCTGCTCTAACAATGAAAGACTAGTATTCAAACTATGAGAAGAAACTACACTTAAGCTATTACTCATTGGTTATTTACACCATATCAATTGAAGATGCGTTTCGGCCTTTAGTGCGCACTTGAACGCGCTAATTTTTCCAATTTATTAGTGTTTGAATTATTGCACCAGCTTTTAAAATCATGATTTAATATTGTTTTTTTTTTTTTTTACTGTCTACATTTGTCAGAATCACCTTCATTCTTCCATTTGGTTTGACATTATGGCTTAGAGTGGACCATTTTGTGTCTGAAAGTAGGCCTATTTACCAGATTAAAGTTATTTGACTTCTGCCGAAGTCTGCGCTTCACTGCCGTTTGATAAGGTGAAATATTTCCCGACTGTTAATAGTCGCTATTTGTTTGAACAACATGACAAATTTTACATTAAAAGTATAGTGTAGGCTAAAAAATGAAGTCAAAATTTATTATTAGTAGCATACTGTATTTGTGTAACCACATGTTATGTTCACTAGCACGTCCCTGCACCATAGCCTACGTGAACAAGCGGTAATAGGATATTACTTTATAATGACTTATATAATTATGTATTTATAATATGTTATATATTTATATATTAAACAAAACTAACTAACTAAACTAACAAAAAACTAACTTTTTAGGTTAAATAGGCCCAGATGATACCGTATATGCATGATTATGACAGGAGGGGGCGTGGTATCACGATGGTGGCTCTCCATCGTGATGGATGACCACCATCGTCGATGGACGATGGCATCGTCTATCGGCACAGCCCTAGCATGAAATATTGTTGCAAGTGGTATTTTGATGAAGTCATGTCAAAAAGGCAGTTGAATGCACAGTCTCATTCAAGGAGAAGGAAGACTTGCATGATGCTTGAACATAGATCGGTAAAATAGACCCTAGTAGGACTTGGTTTCGTGTATTTCGGTCTGTAGAGTTATGAGTTTGGCCGCTGTCCATGGTGTTTACGTTTCATGTGGCCGCCGAGCCAAGTACCTTGACTTGCAGTGAATGTTTGTTTTCATGCCGCCGAGCTATTTTTATGTATTTTATTTTTTAAAAGGACTTGTCTGTAGGTGTGTGTGTTTTATGTTTACAACACATAGGTCTACATTATAGCGCACGCAGGCTTGTGTGGTTATCTCTGGCCATGCCCCTGCGTGAAAGTCACGCAGTATCACTGTCCTGTCCGTGGTAATAATCAGAACCGGCTCTGTAATTGTTAGGACTAGGACTGTTTTGGCCTCTAGAGGCCGCTGTTATTTCCTTTTCATGTCGTGTTTATTTTGGCCTCTAGAGGCCGCCACTGTTCCTGTGTTTTGTGTTTGTGTTAATTGCCTAATTATCTTCACCTGTGTCCTTAATTAGTTTGTCTATTTATACCCCTGAGTTCAGTCCTCTTGTCACGGAGTCTTTGTGCTGTTATGTTTATCTCCAGTTTCCTTTGTACTATGTTTTTTGATCTTCTTAGCTTTTGAATTTTTGCACTTTGCTTTTCTTTTGGATTATACTCTTTGGTTTTTTTTTGTCTTTTGTTTTGCCCTGTATATAGTGTATATAGTTTAAATAAACCTTTTGATTCTTTTTCTACTTCCGCCTCACGCCTCTGCATTTGAGTCATCCCCCTGGTGGCCTAGTGGGGGTTTGCTGGATTATCACACCAACGAACCAGGTTCGAATCCCAGCAAAACCCTAACAGAAAGACTCCGTCATGACCGACTCAGCAGAGGCTGCTTCAACTGTCTACCCGGCCAACCTTCAGGGAATTATGGCAGCTTTGACACGCTTCGGAGCGACCATGGACGCTCATGGACGTACGCTCACCAGCCAACGTGAGGCCCTCGCTCGCCACGAGGAACTGCTTCAGCAAATTGGGAAAACCCTGGCACAGCTGACATCTCTGCCTGCATCTCCTGCTCCTGATCCAGCTCCCACTCCTGCTCCAGTGCCTCCTGCAATGCTGCCTTCTTCACCTCGCGAACCCAGCCTTCCTGCACCACAGAGGTATGACGGCAAGCACAGTGAGTGCCGAGAGTTCCTTACCCAGTGTCAGCTCACCTTTGAGCTTCAGCCTACCACCTACACTACGGATCGCCGCAAGATTGCCTTTGTGATCACCTTATTAGCTGGTAAGGCGCGAGCCTGGGCTACTGCTATCTGGCAAAGACAGGGACCTGAGTGCTTTGATTTCCAGCTGTTTTCTGAAGAGATGCTTCGGGTCTTCGATCAGGCAGACATCAGTACCGACGCAGCCCGAAAGCTCATGTCCATCCGGCAAGGAGGAAGCGTCGCAGATTACGCCATCTCGTTCCGAACACTCGCAGCAGTAAGTGGATGGAACGAGACTGCCCTGGTGTCAGCCTTCCACCATGGTCTGTCTGACCCCATCAAGGACGGTCTGGCCTCTATTGGATGCCCAAGTGACCTCGAAACCCTCATCTCACATGCTATTCGTCTGGACAACAGGATGAGAGAACGCCACCAAGCCTTGAGCCCCCCCAGCCTCCCTACCTCTACCTGGAGACCGTCTACCTCCTTCAGTGACTGTCCAGAACCCATGCAAGTGGGTCGTACTCGCCTCTCCGCATCTGAGAGGGAGCGCAGAAGGAGGGACAAGTGCTGCATCTACTGTGGCAAGCCTGGTCACTTCCGAGCATCATGTCCCGAACTCTTGGGAAAAGGACCGCCCCGTCCAGCCGAGGGAGGGTTGTGACGGGGCCTACCCTCTCTCCCGGACTCCCTGGCCAAGGAATCTACATCCCGGTCTCCATCTCCTGGGGTGAGTCTGTCCACTCTTGTCAAGCTTTGATAGACTCAGGGGCGGCTGGGAACTTTATGGATATTCACTTCGCCCAAAGCATCAATATTCCGACTGCACCTCTTGAAGTCCCACTGTCTGTGTCTGCCCTCGATGGCCAAGCGTTAGGTGATGGAAGAGTCACCCAAGTTACTTCTCCAGTTTTCCTCCAGTCTCAAGGTCACAAGGAAGAAATATCCCTGCACCTGATTCCTTCACCTGAGTTCCCAGTTATTCTAGGCCTTCCTTGGCTTACTCGCCACAACCCTCGCATAGACTGGGTAACAAGCCAGGTTGTGGAATGGGGCCCTGCATGCCATGCCTCTTGTCTGCTCTCTAGCTCTCCTGTGTCTCCTGCCGAGCCCCCTGATCTCACCGAGTTATCTCAAGTTCCCACAGAGTACTGGGATCTCAAGGAGGTATTCAGCAAGAGCAGGGCCGCCGTTCTTCCTCCGCACCGGGCCTACGACTGTGCCATCGACTTGCTCCCTGGGACTACCCCTCCTCGTGGCAGACTGTTTTCACTCTCTCAGCCAGAACGCAAGGCCATGGAGGAATACCTCAAAGATGCCGTGGTCTCTGGGTTTATTCGACCCTCCACTTCACCTGCTGGAGCCGGCTTCTTCTTTGTCGGCAAGAAGGATGGGGGGCTCCGACCATGTATTGATTACAGGGGCCTGAATAAGATCACTGTGCGCAACCGATATCCCCTTCCGCTGATGTCCACAGCTTTCGACCTGCTCCAAGGCGCCACCGTCTTCACCAAGTTGGACCTACGGAACGCATACCACCTCATCCGTATCCGACAGGGAGACGAGTGGAAGACTGCCTTTAACACCCCGTCTGGGCACTACGAATACCAGGTGATGCCCTTCGGACTCACCAACGCACCAGCTGTTTTTCAGGCCCTAATCAACGACGTCTTAAGGGACATGATTAACCTATACGTTTTTGTCTACCTCGACGACATCCTTATCTTTTCCAAGACCGTGCAGGAGCACCGCCACCATGTCCGCCAGGTTCTCCAGAGGCTGCTACAGAACAATCTGTTCGCCAAGGCCCAGAAATGCGAATTTCATGTTCCCGAGGTCTCCTTTCTGGGATTTATTGTACGGACAGGCCAACTCCAAATGGACCCTGCCAAGACCCTGGCCGTCCAGGACTGGCCTACTCCCAAGTCCGTTAAGGAGGTTCAGCGGTTCTTAGGATTCGCTAACTTCTACCGCAAGTTCATCAGGAACTTCAGTTCTGTGGCAGCACCCATGTCAGACCTCACCAAAGGGACAGGTGGATCTTATGGCTGGTCTCCTCAGGCAGAAAAGGCGTTCAAAGACCTCAAGGACCGCTTCTGCACGGCACCCATTCTGGTTCTCCCGGACACCTCCCAACCATTCATCGTGGAGGTGGACGCCTCGGACAGTGGTGTCGGCGCGGTGCTCTCTCAACGTTCGGAAGGAAAGCTGCACCCCTGCGCTTACTTCTCCCACCGCCTGAGTCCTGCTGAGTCCCGGTACGATGTGGGGGATCGAGAACTGCTAGCGGTCAAACTGGCCCTTGAGGAGTGGAGGCACTGGCTGGAGGGAGCACAACATCCATTCCTGGTTTGGACTGACCACAAGAACCTGGAGTACCTCCAGCAAGCCAAGAGACTGAACCCTCGACAGGCTAGGTGGGCCCTGTTTTTCAGTCGGTTTGACTTCACCCTCTCATACCGCCCCGGCTCCAAGAACACCAAACCTGACGCACTGTCCAGACTGTTCTCTGCCACTAACAGGGAGAATGAAGTCGGGCCTATTATCCCTGTGTCCCGGATTGTGGCCCCTGTCCGCTGGGGTATTGAGGAGGCTGTCCGACGAGCCCAACGCCAGGACCCCGGTCCTGGGACGGGGCCACCAGGCCTCTTGTACGTCCCACATCAAGCCCGGGCCAAGGTTCTCCAGTGGGGTCACTCTTCCCCTCTCACCGCCCACCCGGGAGCTCGGAGGACCCTGGACTTCCTGAAAAGACGCTTCTGGTGGCCTAACATGGAGAAGGAAGTAAGGTCATTTGTCCTGTCCTGTGAGGTTTGCACCAGAACCAAGAACCCACGACAGCGTCCCCAGGGTCTCCTGCATCCTCTGACCATTCCCCGGCGTCCCTGGTCCCACGTGGCAGTCGACTTTATCACGGGTCTCCCTGAGTCACAAGGTAACACGGTCATTTTGGTCTTAGTTGACAGATTCTCCAAGGCCTGCCGCTTCATACCACTGTGCAAACTCCCCTCTGCTCTTGAAACTGCGAAACTTTTGTTTAATCATGTCTTCCGAGTCTTTGGTCTTCCACAGGACATCGTCTCAGACCGAGGGCCCCAGTTCTCCTCCCGAGTGTGGCACGGGTTCTGCAAGGTCATCGGAGCCACTGCCAGCCTCTCCTCTGGGTTTCACCCACAGTCCAATGGTCAGACGGAGAGGCTCAACCAGGACCTGGAAACCACCCTGCGAGGCCTGGCTATGGATAACCCGACATCGTGGAGCACCTGGCTGCCATGGGCGGAGTACGCCCACAACACCCTGCAGTCATCGGCCACCAAGCTGTCGCCATTCCAGTGCCAATTCGGGTTCCAGCCACCTCTGTTCCCAGACCAGGAGGAGGACGCGGGGGTGCCCTCGGTCAACCAATATGTGAGACGGTGTCGCAAGACCTGGAGCAAGGTCAGGAAGACCCTCATACAGACCTCCAGAACCAACCAGACTCAGGCCAACCGCCATAGAAGACCTGCACACGCTTTCCGCCCTGGGCAGCGTGTTTGGCTGTCCACTTAGGACCTTCCACTGCGGGTGGAGAACCGCAAGCTTGCTCCTCGCTACATTGGCCCCTTCAAGGTGGTGCACAGGGTGAACCCTGTCTCCTACCGGCTCCAGTTGCCCCGGACTCTGAGGATCAACCCCACTTTCCATGTTTCCCTGTTACGGCCCGTACTGACATCTACGTATGCCCCTGCCCCTAGGAACCCCCCACCCCCCCGCATCTTCCAGGGGCAGACTGTGTTCACTGTGAATCGCCTGCTTGACTCCCGCCGGGTCCGCAGCGGGTTGCAATATCTGGTGGACTGGGAGGGCTATGGTCCTGAGGAGCGCTGCTGGGTTCCTGCTCGGGATGTCCTTGATAAAGAACTATGTCGGGACTTCCATTCGGCCCATCCGGATCGCCCTGGGAACGTCAGGAGACGCTCCTAGAGGGGGGGGTCCTGTTAGGACTAGGACTGTTTTGGCCTCTAGAGGCCGCTGTTATTTCCTTTTCATGTCGTGTTTATTTTGGCCTCTAGAGGCCGCCACTGTTCCTGTGTTTTGTGTTTGTGTTAATTGCCTAATTATCTTCACCTGTGTCCTTAATTAGTTTGTCTATTTATACCCCTGAGTTCAGTCCTCTTGTCACGGAGTCTTTGTGCTGTTATGTTTATCTCCAGTTTCCTTTGTACTGTGTTTTTTGATCTTCTTAGCTTTTGAATTTTTGCACTTTGCTTTTCTTTTGGATTATACTCTTTGGTTTTTTTTTGTCTTTTGTTTTGCCCTGTATATAGTGTATATAGTTTAAATAAACCTTTTGATTCTTTTTCTACTTCCGCCTCACGCCTCTGCATTTGAGTCATCCCCCTGGTGGCCTAGTGGGGGTTTGCTGGATTATCACACCAACGAACCAGGTTCGAATCCCAGCAAAACCCTAACAGTAATGATAATGCGCGCGTTCTTCTCTCCCTCTGTGGTCGGATGTGTTGAGCGATGTGAGCGTGGGCCTTGCGCAGCTACGCTGAGCCAAACGTAACCTATCGTAGGCTTCTAGGCTAATTACGCACTTACACTGTAAATGCTTGACACGTATTGCAAATAAAATAAGAGTGTTTTCCTGGCCAACGGTAAAGGTAGGGTTGACAGGTAGCCTATGAGGGGCCTAGCCCCTGGGCCACAGGTGTTGATAAAGCGCCCCTGCAGACATGGAGGAGACCGAGGAACCTGTGGTGGACGACCCTGCAGAAAACGCAGTTTCTTCCAGTAATGAAGTGCACCCCTGGCCCTACATATGTGATCACTTCAGCTTCGTAGAGAAAAGGGGTGACAGTTTCATTATGCAATGCAGATTATGTGTGCCCAAGAAGACAACCATTGCGATATACAAAAATTCGACGTCTAATCTGCGCAAGCATGTTGAGGTAAGTATTGTCATTGGCATCATAATCACAGGCGCAGATAGAGGGTGGGACGAGTGGGATTCATCCCACCCAGATTTAAATTCACCTCGTTCAGTCCCCCCCCACTTATAGGGAGGAAAAAACGTCTATGCGGTCTTTCTTTGCATAAGGCAAACCTCACGGAAAAATCAAAAGACTAATTACCATTCGGTTTATTGAGGTGCACAGCAGTGTATACATAGTTGCAACAACTCACATAAAACAAAACAAAGACTGATATTCGGTTGGTTGAGCTGCGCAGACTGCACAGGTTGCGAGCTCGAGCTTGGTTGCTATGGTTACCCACAACAAGTTTGACAGGCATATCGGGGTTGGGGTTGGTTTGCTGGCAGCTTTGTCCCCCCCAGTTTTTTGTCCCCCCCAGTTTTTTGTCCCCCCCAGTTCAAAAAACGTATCTGCGCCCCTGATCATAATGTTTCCTTTCCATAGTAAAACCGGCAATAGGCTGGTTATATTCCAAAAATAGTGGATGGCATTGCTAATGTTGAAGTAGCAACCTGTTGGTACTGTAACATAACGGTAACTAGTCTGTTATTCGGTTGACTAATCATGCAAGCAAGTTAGCTCGCCAACCTGACGTGATCAGTCCTCCTACCATTCTACATCCAACAGGCCAGAAAGGAATACTAAGCAAAACAAATAATGTTTGAATTGAATTGTTCAATAACACACAGTGCACACAGGCAAGCTATGAGATTTCGGTGCAACATTTCACTTTCATATTTCGTGTACAATGCTTTGTGTGTGGTCAGGGCGATGTAAACGACATGAGTGTGTGTATGGACCTTTTTTGTTTGTCTCAGTTTTAATGCAGCATTATCCTAAGCATTCAATTTGATACACTTCCTTTAAATAAAACATCTGGGTTGAGATGTACATATATCCTTGTTTCCTCTTCTTTTTCATTTTTGCACAACACAATGGAGGCAGAAAACACCCATTGTTAAAAGTAACATTTTACTTTTACTCAAAGTACATTTTAAATGATCTACTTTTTACTTTTACTTGAGTAGATTTTTTGTCTGGTAACTTTACTTGTACTTAAGTAAAATTTCATCAGAGTAACAGTACTTGTACTTGAGTATAATATTTTAGTACTCTTTCCACCTCTGATAGTATCAGATGATGTAAAAATCCATCCATTTTGGCATATCACAACAGTGATGTGGCCGCTCTGATGATTTCAGCCATCAAAGTGTCTAGGGAACATTACAGTAGTGGTTTCCCATTGCCTTCTACTGGATTATTATAGAGGTTTTCTCCTCTCTACCATTCACACTCACATTCACACCTATGGACAATTTAGAGCCACGAAATAGCCTAACCTGCATGTCTTTGGACTGTGGGAGAAACCAGAGCACCCACAGGAAACCCACACAGACATGAGGAGAACATGCAAACTCCACACAGAAAGGCCCCCATCGGATGCTGGGCTCAAACCCAGAATCATCTTGCTGTGACGTGACAGTGCTAACCACTTGCACTACCATGCCACCCAGTGTAAAAATAAGTGTGCTTTTATGCAAGAATAAAACTGAGTAAGTAAAAAATGACTCTAATAACATATGTTAGTATATAGTATTTAGTATATAGTATAGTGAAGGAGACTGTGGATGATGGAAAATAAGTTTTATAGTGCTCAGCATAAATGAGAAATGAGTACACCCCCTTTGAAAAGTAACATTTTAAACAATATCTCAATGAACACAAACAATTTCCAAAATGTTGACAAGACAAAGTTTAATATAACATCTGTTTAACTTATCACGTGAAAGTAAGGTTAATAATATATCTGTGAGTGGTAAAAGTATGTGAACCTTTGCTTTCAGTATCTGGTGTGACCCCCTTGTGCAGCAATAACTGCAACTAAACGTTTCCAGTAACTGTTGATCAGTCCTGCACACCGGCTTTGAGGAATTTTAGCCCATTACTCCCTACAGAACAGCTTCAACTCTGGGATGTTGGTGGGTTTCCTCACATGAACTGCTCGCTTCAGGTCCTTCCACAACATTTCAATTGGATTAAGGTCAGGACTTTGACTTGGCCATTCCAAAACATTAATTTTTCTTCTTTAAAGTAGTTCTAGAATTTTAGAACCCACTACTGATGAAAATGTAGTATAAGGGTATATGTTCAATGTATGCAAATTAAGAATAAAAAATTTCCCCATCAAAAGGGTGTATTTGAGTGACAAAACCGAGCTTCTGGAAAGCATTTCCTGAAAATCCCAGTCGGGAGTCACGTGACCGATGACGTAGTAAATTGACCAGGATGGCAGCATCCAGTATAAACACAAGCGAAATGAGTGAATCAGGCAGCGATTATTCAGACGAAATTGCGTCTGAAGACGAAAGTGAATCGTGTTCCAGTCGAGGTGAGTCGATGCACAACATTTTTTCTACTAAATCAGAGGTCTGGGCCGAAATGTGCGTTGTGATCGGCAGTATATTTGGGGCGAACCGATGGCGTTCAAGCGGCCTTTCCAACAACACAGAAATGACTGCAGCTGTCAAAGTCTGTTTTGTGTGCGTTTGGAGCTTGGGGAGAAGAAAAATGCGGGCCTGAATGGGGACAGTCACGGCTGTATCGTAGAAGTGCAAAGCAGGAACTCGTCCAGGGATCGTCTAGTTCTTGTTTAGTTAAAGAACCCTTTAATTGTCCTAAAGGTTCGGGAAGCTCGTTCAAAGCGCGCCTCAAGATTCTCCCATGGACTATAAAAAACACTTTTCCCTTTACACTCACCAGCATAAATATGTGCACTAGCCTTCAACTAGCACCAGTCTGCCCTCGTCCGCTTTACTTGCCGGTTCCACTCAGCGAGATCGTATCCATTATTCTGATCAGGATCAGGGAACTGATGCAGAGATACTCCGTCTTTGTTGGTTTTAGAACAGCTGTACGCGACACACTTTTTTACCATTCTTTAAATTCGTTTCTTAAGACAAGGATTTTTTTAAGATGTTACCTTGACACACACACGGACTGGCCAGCGGGAGTTTTCCCGGTGGGCCGGTGGTTCAGTGTGGGCCGGCGGAGAAAAAAAAAAAAAGCAGTTGCGCGCTGGCCTTTAATATGATAAGCAATGTTAACAGTTTCTTTAAGAAACTGTTCTTTAAGAAACTGTTAACATTGCTTATCATATTAAAGGCCAGCGCGCAACTGTAATAAGCAATGTTAACAGTTTCTTAAAGAAACTGTTAACATTGCTTATCATATTAAAGGCCAGCGCGCAACTGTGTTTAGTTTTTTTTTTCTCCGCCGGCCCACACTGAACCACCGGCCCACCGGGAAAACTCACGCTACTCCTGATGGCCAGTCCGTGTGTGCCTTGACAGTTTCGGCGATAAACTTCCGCCTTCTTCAAAACAGTCACCAGATGTCGAGTGGTGACGTGCCTTATCAGCTGATGTTACTCTAAGGAGGCGTGAACGTCCTGCCCAATTTGACAGGTAGTTCACGCCTCCTGCTGTCAGGTACAGCAGAAGGCGTGAACTACCTGTCAAATTGGGCGGGACGTTCACGCCTCCTTAGAGTAACATCAGCTGATAAGGCACGTCACCACTCGACATCTGGTGACTGTTTTGAAGAAGGCGGAAGTTTATCGCCGAAACTGTCAAGGTAACATCTTAAAAAAACCTTGTCTTAAGAAACGAATTTAAAGAATAGTTTGAATAGGTAGACATAATGAACTTTCACTACACACTTTTTTACCATCGTATACAGTGGAAATAATCCGTAGATCCGCGAATTGTCACTCACAGTCACAGTATGTACAGGCAGTGAGCTGTCTAGCTTGTCAATTTACTATGTCATCGGTCATGTGATCGCGGCGCGATGTTTTGCTTGTGGGCTATCGCAGAAAATCCTCTATAAAATCATAACGGATAAACATTTTTGAGTAATTTTTTTTTGTAATATACTACAAATATTAGTATTCATCGTTACATGCAAAGGCGATTTTCAAATTCTAGAACTACTTTAACCATTCTTTGGTAGAATGACTTGTGTGCTTAGAGTCGTTGTCTTGCTGCATGACCCACCTTCTCTTGAGATTCAGTTCATGGACAGATGTCCTGACATTTTCCTTTAAAATTTGCTGGTATGGGGGCGTCGTGGCTCGGGTGGTTGGGGCGCCGTGCCATGGGTGCGGGCGACCCGGGTTCGATTCCGGCCCGGGGTCGTTTCCCGATCCCTTCCCGTCTCTCTCTCCCGCTCGTTTCCTGTCTCTGCACTGTCCTGTCCAATGGAGGTGCAAAAAGCCCAAAAAAATATCTTAAAAAAAAAATTTGCTGGTATAATTCACAATTCATTGGTCCCTCAATGATGGCAAGCCATCCTGGCCCAGATGCAGCAAAACAGGCCCAAACTATGATACTACCGCCATGTTTCACAGATGGGATAAGTTTCTTATGCTGGAATGCAGCGTTTTCCTTTCTCCAAACATAACACTTCTCATTTAAACCAAAAAGTTCTATTTTGGTCTCATCTGTCCACAAAACATTTTTCCAATAGCCTTCTGGCTTGTCCATGTGATCTTTAACAAACTGCAGATGAGCAGCAATGTTCTTTTTGGAGAGCAGTGGCTTTCTCCTTGCAACCTTGCCATGCACACCATTGTTGTTCAGTGTTCTCCTGATGAACATTAACATTAGCCAATGTGAGAGAGGCCTTTAGTTGCTTAGAAGTTACCCTGGGGTCCTTTATGACCTTGCCGACTATTACATGCCTTGCTCTTGGAGTGATCTTTGTTGGTCGACCACTCCTGGGGAGGGTAACAATGGTCTTGAATTTCCTCCAGTTGTACATAATCTGTCTGACTGTGGATTGATGGAGTCCAAAACTCTTTAGAGATGGTTTTGTAACCTTTTCCAGCCTAATGAGCATCAACAACACTTTTTTTTGAGGTCCTCAGAAACCTCCTTTGTTCGTGCCATGATACACTTCCACAAGCATGTGTTGTGAAGATCAGACTTTGATAGATCCCTGTTCTTTAAATAAAACAGGGTGCCCACTCACACCTGATTGTCATCCCATTGATTGAAAACATCTTACTCTAATTTCACCTTCAAATTACCTGCTAATCCTAGAGGTTCACATACTTTTGCCACTCACAGATATGTAATATTGGATATTTTTCCTCAATAAATAAATGACAAAGTATAATATTTTTGTCTCATTTGTTTAACTGGGTTCTCTTTATCTACTTTTAGGACTTGTGTGAAAATCTGATGATGTTTTAGGTCATATTTATGCAGAAATATAGAAAATTCTAAAGGGTTCACAAACTTTCAAGCACCACTGTATGTATATTTATGTATTATATATGTATTTATGTACTAGTATATCATAGTGTGCCTTAAACAGTTTGCAAAAATCTCTCGGGCCCAAGGAATTACAAACATGTCCCTGCCTACAATACTAATGCTCTAAATCTTAATTGTTGTTCCTGTTCATTTATGCAGCACTTAATAATTACTTAATGTTAATTGGTCAACATGTATTGTAAAGTGTCCCAAGGTTTTGGGTTTTTTTTTTAAATACGGGTAAACATCACTTGTGCATAAGTCACTACATGCTTTATTCAAAATACCAAGACTATACAAAGTTTATATGGAGTGCACTGACTTGTACTCAACACTATATTTAGCAGAAGATTTCTTCTACAGGTGATGAGAGGGCACTGTGCCTGGTGGAGATCAAGAAGGTGAAGCAGTCACTCTCTCAGTCCCACCTCCCAACCTTGCCTGAAATTGTCCCATACGTTTTTGAGACTGTCAAGGGTTGTCATCTTTTTGCTGCAGGGAGGGTATGACTGCTATGTCTTTAGTGCAAGTACTCAATATAGAATCAATTTTGGGTCTATTGTGTTTTGCTTTGTATTTGTTTTTGTGTAATTTTACCTCTTCTGTCTTTAGATTGAAAATGGTTCCTGCATTTGTGCAGCAATGCCCAATAAAGTCACGATTTTGCGCTACAACGACAATCTGAGCAAATTTTGCATTCGCAAGGTAAGAAGTAAACCTGTCTTTGACACAAACATAATGTGTAACTCATTATATCTCTTGAAAGACACTCAATAACTGTCAACTGTGATTTAGATTAAAAAGCACTTAGGCATTTACAGCCAGAGCTGTCAAAGTTTTTTGTAAATTTGGCATGAGAAGAACACACACAGACACACACACACACACACACACGTATGTATGTGTGTGTGTGTGTGTGTGTGTGTGTGTGTGTGTGTGTGTGTGTGTATAACACCATATAGATTATTATTCTACACACATGTATTTTTGAGGAGTCCTTGGCTTATAGGTTGGTTTTAATGACCTCCCATGGGGATGTTTTTGTTTTGTTGTTTTTTTTTACAGATAGGTGCACTCTTGCAACTTAATCATTCTCTCTCTCTCTCTCTCTCTCTCTCTCTCAGGAAATTGAGACCTTAGAACCCTGTAGCTGTATTTATTTCACCAACTACAGCATCATCATTGGCACCAACAAGTTCTATGAGATTGAGATGAAGCAATATGTGCTGGAGGGTGTGTGGCTCAATAATGATTTCAGTATTTGTTTATTCCTCCCACTGTTAGAATTGAGATTCACATACTGCTGTTGACATAGTGCTCTTTTCCTATATGAATTCAACTATAAATAATTACTCACAATCACACTGGATCTACATACACAATACAGACTTTACTAGAGAGAAGCCATTTATTGAGTCTTGTGTAAAAATTTATAATGTGGTGTAATTATCAGGTAATTTGTGGGGGGGGGGGGTTTCCACAGAGTTCTTGGACAAGACTGACGTGTCATTGGCTTCAGCTATGTTTACCACATCCTCCTATAGCTTCCCCATTGCCATCATGCAGGTGTCAAGTGCAGCTCAGAAAGAGGAGTACCTGCTCTGTTTCCATGGTCAGACTTAATTGCTTATGATTCATCCAGTCACTTTATTGTATAATGTAAAATTCTAGTGTTGAAAAAAGAAAAGGAAAGTGTCGTGTCATGATAAATTGAGTCTGATAAATTTTAACAAGGTGAAAATTGTGTACTTGTGTACTTAATGCAACGTTTGCACTGGCAGAGTTTGGAGTGTTTGTGGATGCCTATGGCCGAAGAAGCCGCACAGATGAGCTCAAATGGAGTCGTCTTCCTCTGACATTTGGTACATTTGTCTCGAACAAAATTGTCTTCACATTCAAAAAGAACATGTGCCTGACTATTACAGATGGCACAAATACTTTCAGAAATCAGCAATTCAATATAGTAGTATTTAACTGCCTCAATCTTCTCTGTTCCCCAGCCTTTAGAGAGCCATACCTGTTTGTGACATACTTCAATTCGCTAGATGTTATTGAACTTCAGGGTCATGCTGCCCTTGGGTGCGTTTCAAAGTAACACCACATAGTCATCAAGTAGTAGTAAATCACAATGACAGAACATCATATAAAAGTAAGGCTATTATGTAAAATGGAAGTATAATGTTAAACTATTTGAATATGTATTTAAATGTACTCAAATGTTTAAAAATAAATTATAATAAATGAGTGAAATTTGTAACAATTCGCTTGACACAAGGTGTATAAAAGGTTCTGAAGGTGATGGTGAGGACTAGGGTTAGAGTTCATGCCTTTTCTTATAACTTCATTCATATAAAAACAAATGAAAGCCAGCTTTCATTTCACTTGTTTAAATTTGTAAAGGTGTTCTAGGTCATCAACTTAATTTTAATGCATGAAAAGCAAATGAGACTATTAGTAATAGGCAAAAGACGTCATTGTCAAGACTTAGTAATCTCATCATCTCATCTCGTTATCTCTAGCCGCTTTATCCTTCTACAGGGTCGCAGGCAAGCTGGAGCCTATCCCAGCTGACTACGGGCGAAAGGCGGGGTACACCCTGGACAAGTCGCCAGGTCATCACAGGGCTGACACATAGACACAGACAACCATTCACACTCACATTCACACTTACAGTCAATTTAGAGTCACCAGTTAACCTAACCTGCATGTCTTTGGACTGTGGGGGAAACCGGAGCACCCGGAGGAAACCCACGCGGACACGGGGAGAACATGCAAACTCCACACAGAAAGGCCCTCGCTGGCCCCAGGGCTCGAACCCAGGACCTTCTTGCTGTGAGGCGACAGCACTAACCACTACACCACCGTGCCGCCCCCAGACTTAGTAATATTCTGTCATTTAATTTATGCTCATCTATATTTTTTTTAGTCCTAATTAGAATAGACATAGACCATTAATGTTTAAAATTCAAACAAACATCAGTCATTACATATGCTAATTAACTTTGTTATTTTAACATTTCATTGACATAAATAAACAAAGTTAAATACAAAAGTTAAAGTTAAATCAATGTGATTAACTGAGATTTTTTATTTGTTAAGGGAATGGTTAAGGAAATAAGCAAATAATTGAAATATAAATAAAATAATCTTCACTCGTAAAATGTAAATGACCTAAAATGATGCTCTATAAGATAGCACTGTTAAAATTTGTGTGCTTTTTGTGTTTTGTGAACTTGTAAACTGTATTCAGGCCTCCGGCGCTTGTTCACTTGGATGTCCCTAACCCACGCTACCTAGGACCGGCCATCTCATCAGGTGCCATTTATCTGGCCTCTTCCTACCAGAACAAACTGAGAGTGATCTGCTGCAAAGGCCATGTCATGCGAGAGTCAGGAGAATTGCAGAGGACAGGTTCTAACAGGAGGTACACATTTAACATAAAAATAAATGCTGTGCAAACAGTATATTCACAATATATTACTGAATGCATATAAACATAAACAAGGGCTCCCAAGTGGCCGAGACCTCAGGAGAGTGCAAAACTGCCCTGAGCACTTAGGGAGGGAGGGGTGACATATTCTCTCTCCCTTGTCAATTATAGTGATGCTAGCCAGTCATGGGTATCTGTGAGCTCATGCATATGGAAATGGGTGGATAGCACTTTTGTCCGAGTGTGTTATGCTGCCCCCTAAAGTTGCATAAGCAGTAGTTCCAAAAGATGTGGTCAGCTTGCGTCATGTAACATGCATGATGACCTTTGCCCTCCTTGGTTGGTAGCTGTGGTGTGATAGGGGATACCTAGCTGGGTGGTGGCCATATCTAAATTAGGAAGAAAATTGTGTGTGGGGGGGTAAAAATTGTAAACGGTGTTCAATAAGCTGTGTATTTCTATACTTGATTGACAGCTTTGACCTCTGCAGCAGCCCAAGCAAGCGTGGCCCACCCACTTATAATGAGCACATTTCAAAGAGGCTAGCCTCAAGCCCTGGAGCTCAAGAGAGTGTTGTGCACCGGGACCCTAGCACACCACACCGTTACCGTGAGGGCAGGACTGAGTTCCGCAGAGACAAGTCTCCAGCTCGGCCATTGGACCGTGAGAAGTCGCCAGGGCGTGCTGTGATTGATGCACGCAGAGAGAGATCACCAGGTCGGCCACTGGATGAAAGAGAGAGAGAGCGTGAGCGCACACGCCTGCACACAAGCTCAGTCCGCACTCAACTCACACCAGTTAACAAGGTACGCATGAGACATTGCCACGTTAACTGTGTGTCCTTCTAGGGATGCCAAGATCAGGGGATTAAAAGCTGTACATGGATACATGCCACCGCTCTGATATTTTGTATTCAATAGCATCTAGACACAAACAAGAGATATGCATGGTTTGCATGACTGAAGATGAACCTGTAACTCTTAGTGAAATAGAACTGTGAACCAAACCAACCTAAGTTTGTGGAAAAGTAAATATAAAAGCTAACGGTAATTCACTGTGATTTCCATGAAGCTTGTTCCCTCTGTGAGTAACTAGTCATTTGTGAGCTTGGCTCTCTTAGACAGAGCCTGCTGAACTGTGTGACCTCTCTGTCCCGGTGCTGGTGTAGGTGTGGGACCAGTCTTCAGTGTGACCATGCCCCTTGGACAGCTGAAGTTTAAGAGCCATCGTCCAGTCCCAGCGCGGATGGACATGCCATTTTACAGGCACCTCTTTTAATACAGCTATTCCATCATGCCATTGCCTGCTGTGAGCAGAGCCACATCCTATTTATATTTTTTGGATTTAGCTGTTGTCCAAATTTAAATGTTTTGCTCACATATTTATATAGGATTTATGAGGAAGGTAACTGATTAGTGAAAGTTTGTGATATATGAATACACATGAAAACACACACACACACACACACACACACACACATATATATATACTATTATTTATATATATATATATATATATATATATATATATATATATATATATATATATATACACACACACACACACACACACCAAAAGCACACCCTTACTGTAAATATGTGGCCAGCTTTTATAGTTTAAAGGTATGAGAGTTGAATGACATAGCCAGGTCTATTTTTTAAAGATAAAAAAGTGTTTGTATAAAGTTAAGACAAAGATTTCTAATAGAAAAACTTCAGCTTTCACTTTCACATATCTGCTATAGTTGATATCTAGCATCAAGGTGGCTGCTTTTCTGATATTATCTGTCAATCATTGGTTCACAATTTTGTAAGAGTTGACAGACAAAACTACTTATTAGGCATGTGCTGATAATTGTTTTTTACCTGGCTCTTCAGAAACCTATGGAAGGATAATTATTTATAGCAGCATACATCAAGAATCTTATACCAACAATAGGACTGTGACCTTTGTATGACAACTTGTGTAAATAGGGTAATAACAGGCAGAAATAATTCTCTTCTCATCCTTGCATTGGAAATAGACATACATACATTTTCTGCTCATAAGAATTGTGACTACAGTCAGAGCTTGAAATACCACAGTATTTTTTTTTGTCCTAATTCATGCCCAACTAACCATGGTATTGATCTTTTGTGTGACCAAAAACTAATTTCTCTGTAAATGATTTTTTTTTTACATTACACCAAACAGTACTCTCTCTCTCTCTCTCTCTCTCTCTCTGTGTGTGTGTCTCTCTCTCTCTCATACATAACATTACACATGGTGTCTTGCAAAAGTATTCATCCCCCTTGGTGTTTGTCCTGTTTTGTCAAATTACAAGCTGGAATTGCCCATGAGTTGGCCTAGTGGTTAGCGTGTCCACCTCTCGACCGGGAGATCACAAGTCCTACTCGTGGTTGGGTCATACCAAAGACCATCATAAAAATTGTACCTACTACCATCTGGCAAGGCACGTTGCAATACAGATGCAAGTGGGGACATCAAACTCTCGCAGTTACCAGAGGACTAGCCCCCCACTGTAACCCTAGCTGTATAGACAAGAGGCCAAGAGCTATCGAAATGGAGATCGGCGCCGCACCCATACGCCTTAAGTAGTTGGTTAGTACGGGGACAGGAGACTGCCTAGGAAGACCAGATTCTGGTGTGAGAGGGACTTTGACTTGACTTGACAAGCTGGAATTAAAATGTTTTTTTTTGTGGGGGGGGGGGGGGGGGGTAGCACCATTTGATTTACACAACATGACTACCACTTTAAAGGTGCAAATTCTTTTTTATTGTGACACAAACAATAATTAAGATGAAAAAACAGAAATCTAGAGTGTGCATTGGTATTCTCCCCCAAAGTTAATACCATCTTTTGCTGTAATTACAGCTGCAGGTCTTTTGGGGTATGTCTCTATTAGCTTAGTGCATCTAGCCACTGGGATTTTTGTCCATTCCTCAAGGCAAAACTGCTCCAACCCCTTCAAGTTTGATGAGTTGCCTTGGTGTACAGAAATCTCCAAGTTATGCCACAGATTCTCAATTGGATTGCGGGCTGGACTTTGACTAGGCCATTCCAAGATGTTTAAATGTTTCCCCTTAAACCACTCCATTTTAGCTTTAGCAGTATGTTTAGGGTCAATGTCCTGCTGGAACATGAACCTTTGTCCCAGTCTCAAACCTATGGCCGACTCAAACAGGTTTTCCTCCAGAATTGCCCTGTTTTTAGTGCCATGCATCTCTCCTTTAATTCTGAGCAGCTTTCCTGTCCCTACAGATGATAAACATTCCCACAGCATGATACTCCCACTACTATGCTTCACTGTAGGAATGGTGTTCTCAGGGTGATGGGAAATGTTGGGTTTGTGCCACACATGGCATTTCCCATGATGGCCAAAAAGTTCAAATTTAGTCTCATCTGACCAGAGAATCTTCTTCCATGTGTTTGGGGAGTCTGCCACATGCTGTTGGGCAAACTCCAAACATGTTTTCTTAAGCAATGGCTTTTTTCTGGCCACTCTTCCACAAAGCCCCGCTCTGTGGAATGTACAGCTTAAAGTGGTCCTATGGACAGATACTCCCATATCTGCTGTGGATCCTTGCAGCTCCTTCAGTGTTATCTTTGGTGTCTTTGTTGCATCTCTGATTCATGCCCCTCTTGCCTAGTCTGTGAGTTTTGGTGGGTGGCCTTCTCTTGTCAGGTTTGTAGTGGTGCCATGTTATTTCCATTTTGCTATAATGGATTTAATGATGTGGTGCGGTGGTGTAGTGGTTAGCACTGTTGCCTCACAGCAAGAAGGTCCTGGGCTTGAGCCCAGCGACCGGCAGGGGCCTTTCTGTGTGGAGTTTGCATGCTCTCCCCATGTCAGCGTGGGTTTCCTCTGGGTGCTCCGGTTTCCCCCACAGTCCAAAGGCATGCAGGTTAGGCTAATTGGCGGCTCCAAATTGACCGTAGGTGTGAATGTGAGTGTGAATGGTTGTCTGTGTCTATGTGTCAGCCCTGTGATAACCTGGCGACTTGTCCAGGGTGTATCCCGCCTCTCGCCCATAGTCATCTGGGATAGGCTCCAGCTTGCCTGCAACCCTGTAGGACAGGATGAGCGGCTACAGAGGATGGATGGATTTAATGATGCTCCGTAGGATATTCAAAGTTTAGGATATTTTTTAATAACCCAAACCTGATCCATACTTCTCCACAACTTTGTCTCTGACATGTTTGAAGTGCTCCTTGGTTTTCATGTTGCATGCTTTATAGTGTTGCAGAGTCAGGGTCTTTCCAGAACAGGCTGGTTTATACAGACATCATGTGACAGATCATGTGATACTTTGATCACACACAGGTGGATCTTACTCAACTAATTATGTGACTTATGAAGTTAATTGGTTGGACCAGCTCTTATTTTGGGGCTTCATATGAAAGGGGGTGAATACCTATGCACACTCCAGATTTCTGTTTTTTCATCTTAATTATTGTGTGTCACATAAAAAAAAATTGCACTTTTTTAGTGGTAGGTATGTTGTATAAATCAAATGGTGTTAACCCCCCCAAAAATCCATTTTCATTCCAGCTTGTAATGTGACAAATCAGGACAAACACCAAGGGGGATGAAAACCAAAAACACAGTGGGCTTGCCTGAATACTTGCCTGAATTCAGGCAAGCCCACTGTGTTTTTGGTAGGCCACCCCTTCACCATTAGCTCAAGGACTTTTGCCATAGACAGATCTCTACTAGTCTCTTGTTTGATCTGTGTGCTGGTGGTAGGCAAGTTCTTCATATGGGCCAAGTGAAACATCTCAGCTGAATCTGAAGATGTATTGTCCTTGGGTTCACATGGTAAATGTGAGAGTCCATCAGCATTTCCATGCTGTGTCGTTCCTTTGTACTCAATCACAGTCATGTCCACCTAAGAACAATGCCCATCTCTGTAAGCATGCTGCAGTCATAGCCAGAATAGATTTTCTTGGGATAAAAATGGCCACTAGGGGCTGGTGATCTGTAATTAATGTGAAACATTTCCCATTGGTTAAATTTCTTCACACCCCAAACAACACTCAGCCCCTCTCTATCAATTTGTGCATAATTCTTTTCAGCAGCACTTGAAGGAGATAAGCAGAACCTTTATTTTTAAGTAAATTTCTGAGTGGATAGTATCTCCATCCTTGACTCTTGTATGCTGCATAATTGGGAATAATATATATATATATATATATATATATATATATATATATATATATATATATATATCTCATCTCATTATATACATATATTTTTTTTTTTTTTTTTGAGAGTTAAAATCAACTACAAAGTTGGCATTCGAGCTGCCCCGCTGAGCCAGCCAACCCTGAGTGGGTGAGGTCACAGCAGTAACCAGTGCTATAGACCAAAGCCAGACTCGGCAGGTGAGAGTGGTTGCAATGGCCTCTTCATTCGGATTTATTGGAGATTCTTCGGATTCCTCAGATAGTAATACATCGGACTGTGATAGTCCTGAAATTGGAGTGTGTGTGTACATGCTACTGCTATACACATAGAACCGTATCAGCTCGAACCATTGGAAAGTGAATCCAATAGTAACACATCGGCCACAGAGGCCCCCACCTTACGAAATAAAGCCAGAGAACAAAGCCGTCTAGAGAATTGGATAGAATTGAACTGACAGTCTCATGTGACTCTCATTAAAATAGGATAGGCATTATAACTTATGCAGCATACATGTACACGCATGCATTTTTCACTGATAAAATGTAAAAGGCTAATTAAATAATCAGATGAACTGAGACAATCAAATTCTGAAGCAAATTAAATAATCTTATACCGGTAACTTAAATGCATAATTCAAGTTACATGTATTAACCTAAATGCAGGTAAACAACAAGTGTTGTTTTTGTTATGTAGCCAAATGAGAGAGTCGCGTCTTACCTGTCTGTGTTCTCGCTTTTGAAGGCCGAGCTTGTGGCCGATTGTTTTGAAATGATCTGACTTTCAGTTCTTCGTTCATTCACTTCTTCCGTGTAAGGGTGAGATATTGCTGCTGAGGCAAGCATAACCAGCGGGGGAAAAAAGAGAGAAAAAAAGAGCATATCCAGCGGAGAAGTCTGACGATTGATCCACTCAGTCTCCATACTGAGTACTCCGCCATTACTGCTCGGCTCACACTCTGGGGGAACTGGTGCAACTGAACTTACTTTCCTTTTCTTGTAGTCTTCTTTTCTTAATTGTTGGTACTACACCCTCTTTCAATATGGGCTTATAGCCAATGCTCCTCAACAGATCAGAGGTTTCGTACGAGTCCTCAATAAAATGTGCAGAACAGAGGAGAGACCACTTCGTAGGCGTCCAATCCATGAATTTCTCTCAAAACGCATCCAAATCTTTGCAGTTTGAACATTCTTGGACCATGAATGCAACATAAATCCACCTTCTGTTGTGTTGCTGCACCCGCCAGCAACACATCTACGTGGCATGGCGATAAATTAGCTCAAAATGGAGGATCGGCGTTGCAGTCAGCTCTGTGTTTAAGTATTACGAAAATGGCGATGAAACCGATAGACTTCCTGCTGTGATGTCACGGACGTCAAGGTCATTCACTCAGACCGCTACTTATATGAATCATTTTAATCGTAAAAATTACTATATTAGATTTATTGTCTCATCTCATTCTCATCTCATTATCTCTAGCCGCTTTATCCTTCTACAGGGTCGCAGGCAAGCTGGAGCCTATCTCAGCTGACTACGGGCGAAAGGCGGGGTACACCCTGGACAAGTCGCCAGATCATCACAGGGCTCACACATAGACACAGACAACCATTCACACTCACATTCACACCTACGGTCAATTTAGAGTCACCAGTTAACCTAACCTGCATGTCTTTGGACTGTGGGGGAAACCGGAGCACCCGGAGGAAACCCACGCGGACACGGGGAGAACATGCAAACTCCACACAGAAAGGCCCTCGCCGGCCCCGGGGCTCGAACCCGGACCTTCTTGCTGTGAGGCGACAGCGCTAACCACTACACCACCGTGCCGCCTAGATTTATTGTTAATGCTTAAAACTATTCCTATGCCATTCTTGAGGTCTCAAGGCATTTATAAACTAAAAGTGAGGCCATGGTTCTGTGTATATGCTTTAACGACCTAGACCCAAAGGCTATAGAATGTTCAGAGCCGTCTAGAAATTTGTGTGAGAGGACAGCACTGATGCCATATGGTGAGGCATTGCACACCAAGCAAAGGGGTAAGTCTGGACTGTAGTGCATCAAGACTTTTTCTGATGTTATCAGTTATTTTGCTGTCTTGAATGCCAGGTCACAGTGTTTGGTCCATTTCCAGGTCATCTTTGCTTGCAAGAGGTTGTTCAATGGATGAACTACTGTTACTAGTTTCAGCAGGAATTTATGATAGTAATTGACCAGACCCAAAAATGAATGAAGCTGGGTAACATTGCAGGGTTTAGGCGCTTTCAGAACAGCATCAGTTTTGTCCTGAGATTTGTGGAGGCCATCTCAATCTATTCTGTGTCCACAGTACTCAATGGAGTCTTTGAAAAACTCGCATTTCTCCTTACTGGCTCTCAGTCCACATTCAGCTAGTCTTGTTAGAACTACTTCCAGGTTAGTGAGATGAGAGCTTTTGTCATGGCCTGTAACAATAATATCATCTAAGTAACACTGAGTGCCAGAGATACCCTGTCGGACCTGATCAATAGCGTGCTGCCACACTGCAGGGGCAAACAGAACGCCAAAAACTAGCCTACTGTACTGAAAAAGGCCTTTCTGGGTATTGATTGTCAGATATTTCTTCAATGCATTATCCATTTCCATTTGTAAATAAGCCTGGGCCAAGTCAATCTTTGAAAAATGTTGCACACAAGCCAATGATGCAAAAATATCTTCTATGTGCAGCAACAGGTATTGAAAGGATTGTAAAACTGGATTGATGGTAACTTTGAAGTCACCGCATAGCCTTATTGCACCATTTTTCTTGACTACTGATACAATTGGCGTTGCCAGTCTGACCCTTCAACTTTAAACAGAATGCCCTGGTCTTCTAGACGTTTCAATTCTGCCTCCACTCTAAGATGCAACGCATTGGGGACAGGACGAGCTTTCAAGAACTTGGGTGATGCATGTTTGTCCACTGTGGAGTGTGCTTTCTTTTGTTTTAGAGTTCCAATGCCCTCTTGAACCACTGGTGCTGCACGCTGAAGTAGCAGGTTCAACTTTTCCTATGGAACTACACTGCTTTCATTCAGGCCGATCTGCATAGACTTAATGGACTGCCAGTTAAGCTGAATCATTTGCAGCCAATCATGTCCAAATAAAGGTACATTCCCATGTGGTAGCACATATAAATCCAGAATTTTCTTTTTGTTTTCATATTTTGGCTTCACTTTGATTTTTCCCACTGGCACCACTGTTTCTTCTGTGTATGTTTTAAGTAGCACTAGGGTACATTTCAGTTTCACTTTTGCAAACTTTTCTTTATAATCTTTCAGTGATATGAGTGAAAGTGCAGACCCAGTATCCAGTTCCATTTTTAATTTCTTCCTTTCAATCTCTGGGTTCACCCATAGCATTTTCCTATCACTGTCTGCCATTGAGTGGAGTTCTATGTGCACCAGAGTTGTGTCAGCATCATCTGAGTTTGATCCACCTGTGTCTGTATCATTCATTTCATTAACCTTTTTTTATCCTTTTTCCTATCTTTCTGCTTTTCCTCAGTTCATTTCATTTTACACATTCTCTGTATGTACCCTTTGTGATTGCACAGTTTACAGTTTTTATAAAGAAACCAACAGTCTGCTTGGTCCTGAGAGCCTTTTCCACATCTAAAGCATGCAGTTGCTTTCACTGAGCACTTAGCTGTGAATTTGTTTACAGTGCATTCGTTTGCAACTTTCTTTTGTAATTCTATGGCATCTTTTGATGCAGTTTCCATTGCTATGGCAATTTCTAATGCCTTTGCTAATGTCAAGTCTTTCTCGGTCAGAAGTCGTCTTTGTATACTTTCATTATGCATGCCACACACAAGCCTGTCTCTGAGTGCGTCAGACAAGCCCGCGCCAAACTGACAATATTCTGCTAGTTTCCTGAGCTCTGTCATATAGTTCAATATTGACTCATTCTTTTGCTGATTTTGGTTATGAAATCTGAAGCTCTCCACAGTGACGAGGGTTTCAGGTTAAAGTGGTCCTGTAGCGGTTTAGTTATACCCTGAAATGATTTCTGTGCTGGCTTTTGTGGTGCTTTTAAACTCTGTAGCAGATTGTAGGTCTTTACGCCTGTTACACTTAGCAAGACTGCCACTTTCCTTTCCTTTTCAATATGGTTAGCAATGCAATATCGTTCTAGTCTCTCAATACAAGTGTCCCATTTCTCCACACTACTATTAAAAGCATCCGCATTTTCAATAGCACCAGCCATGATTTTGTTTTAATTTCAGTCTGTCTTCCTCGCTCTTTAATTAACATTACTCACAGTACCATCGTTCCACTGTTGCAGAGGGGACTAGGTTGCTAGCATTAGTCACTGCACAGACTTGCATGGACAGGAAACTTCCATTAAAGCTCCTGCACACACAACGTCTTCCTTAAAATCCTCATCACCAATTCTGTTGTGTTTTGCATTTTCACAACGTACATTCAGTGAACACCGAAATCAAGTTAACGAGGCCTTTACTGTTTTTTTTTTTCTGTAGACACATTACATTGTGGGGTGGCATGGTGGTGTAGTGGTTAGTGCTGTTGCCTCACAGCAAGAAGGTCCTGGGTTCGAGCCCCGGGGCCGGCGAGGGCCTTTCTGTGTGGAGTTTGCATGTTCTCCCCGTGTCCGCGTGGGTTTCCTCCGGGTGCTCCGGTTTCCCCCACAGTCCAAAGACATGCAGGTTAGGTTAACTGGTGACTCTAAATTGACTGTAGGTGTGAATGGTTGTCTGTGTCTATGTGTCAGCCCTGTGATGACCTGGCGACTTGTCCAGGGTGTACCCTGCCTTTCGCCCGTAGTCAGCTGGGATAGGCTCCAGCTTGCCTGCGACCCTGTAGAAGGATAAAGTGGCTAGAGATAATGAGATGAGACATTACATTGTTTTACTGTGTGGATGCACTACTACTCGTTCCCTGTATCAATGCACCATTTAGTATTACATATCAAGTATCAGATGCGTAACAGAAAAGTAGTTCCTCAAACTTAACTAAAAGTAGTTCCCATATTTATGTGAACATAACACTCAGACCCAGTCATCTAGCCATCACAATTTGGCCTTTGTCAAAGTTACTCAGATCTTGCCCATTTTTCCTGCTTCCAACACATCAACTTCAAGAACTGAATGTTCTCTTGCTGCCTAATATATCCCACACCTTGACAGGTGCCATTGTAACAACATGAACAATGTAATTCACTTTACCTGTCAGTGGTTTTAATGTTATGGCTGATATATACAGGGTTAGTCAAAATTATGTTAACACTACTGGATTATTTTTATTATTATTATTTTTATTATTCTTTAAATGGTACTGTTGCTCGCTGGTTTTTGTGTGTTGAACATGATTGCGAACAGATTGAGACCATCCTGTAAATCATCTTGCACATATTATGTATGTTTTGTGAATAAATGGTTTCTACCATTTAAGTGTTAACATAATTTTGACTAACCCTGTATTATGAAAGAAATAAAAGAATGAAAGAAATTAAATATAACCTTTGAAATGCTACACACACAGTGGTATGCAAAAGTTTGGGCACCCCTGGTCAAAATTGCTGTTACTGTGAACAGTTAAGCAAGTTGAAGATGAAATGATCTCCAAAAGGCATAAAGTTAAAGAGGACTCATTCCCTTTATATTTTAAGCAAAAACAATGTTTTATTTTCATCTTTTACATTTTCAAAATGGCGGCACAGTGGTGTAGTGGTTAGTGCTGTCGCTTCACAGCAAGAAGGTCTGGGTTCGAGCCCCGTGGCCAGCGAGGGCCTTTCTGTGCGGAGTTTGCATGTTCTCCCCGTGTCTGTGTGGGTTTCCTCCAGGTGCTCTGGTTTCCCCCAAAGACATGCAGGTTAGGTTAACTGGTGATGCTAAATTGACTGTAGGTGTGAATGTGAATGGTTGTCTGTGTCTATGTGTCAGCCCTGTGATGACCTGGCAACTTGTCCAGGGTGTACCCCACCTTTTGCCCATAGTCAGCTGGGATAGGCTCCAGCTTGCCTGCGACCCTGTAGAACAGGATAAAGCGGCTAGAGATAATGAGATGAGATGAGAGACATTTTCAAAATGACAAAAAAGGAAAAGGGCCCGAAGCAAGAGTTTGGGCACCCTGCATGGTTAATACCTAGTAACACCCCCTTTGGCAAGTATCACAGCTTGTAAACACTTTTTGTAGCCAGCTAATAATCTTTCAGTTCTTACCTGGGGGATTTTCACACATTCGTCCTTGCAAAAGGCTTCCAGTTCTACAAGTTTCTTGGGCTCTCTTGCATGTACTGCTCTTTTGAGATCTATCCACAGATTTTCAATGATGTTTAGGTCAGGGGACTGTGAGGGCCATGGCAAAACCTTCGGCTTGTGCCTCTTGAGGTATTCCATTGTAGATTTTGAGGTGTGTTTTGGATCATCGTCTTATTGTAGGACCCATCCTCTTTTCAACTTCAACTTTTTACAGATGGTGTGATGTTTGCTTCCAGAATTTGCTGGTATTTATTTGAATCCATGCTTCCCTCAACCAATGAAATGTGCCCTGTGCCACTGGCTGCAACACAACCCCAAAGCATGATCGATCCACACCCATGCTTCAGAGTTGGAGAGGTGTTCATTTCCTGGAATTTGGCACCCTTTTTTCTCCAAACATACCTTTGCACATTATGGCCAAAAAGTTATATTTTGATTTCATCAGTCCACAGGACTTGTTTCCAAAATGCATCAGGCTTATTTAGATGTTCATTTGCAAACTTCAGATGCTGAATTTTGTGGCTAGGACTCAGGAAAGGTGTTCTTCTGATGACTGTCCCATAAAGGTCATATTTGTTCAGGTGTCGCTGCATAGTAGAACAGTGCACCACTACTCTAGGGTCTGCTAAATCTTTCTGAAGGTCTTTTGCAGTCAAACAGGGGGGTTTATTTGCCTTTCTAGCAATCCAATGAGCAGTTCTTTCAGAAAGATTTCTTCATCTTTCAGACCTCACCTTGATCTCCACTGTTTCTGTTAACTGCCATTTCTTAATAACATTACAATCTGAGGAAACAGCTACCTGAAAACACTTTGCTACATTCTTGTAGCCTTCTCCTGCTTTGTGAGCATCAATTATTTTATTATTCAGAATGCGAGGGAGTTGCTTAGAGGAGCCCATGGCTGTTGATTTTAGGGACAAGTTTGAGGAGTCAGAGAATTTATACAGCTTTGAAATCTGCATCATCTGACCTTTCCTAATGAAGAATTTGAACAAGCCACAACTCAATAAGCTAATTAAGGTCTGGAACCTTGGTAAAAGTTACCTGAGAACTCAAATGTATTGGGGTCCCCAAACTTTCGCATGGTGTTCCTTTTATTTTTTCACTCTCCAATTGTCTCATTCTCATCTCATTATCTCTAGCCGCTTTATCCTTCTACAGGGTCGCAGGCAAGCTGGAGCCTATCCCAGCTGACTACGGGCAAAAGGCAGGGTACACCCTGGACAAGTCGCCAGGTCATCACAGGGCTCACACATAGACACAGACAACCATTCACACTCACACCTACGGTCAATTTAGAGTCACCAGTTAACCTAACCTGCATGTCTTTGGACTGTGGGGGAAACCGGAGCACCCGGAGGAAACCCACATGGACAACATGCAAACTCTACACAGAAAGGCCCTCGCCGGCCCCGGGGCTCGAACCCAGGACCTTCTTGCTGTGAGGCGACAGCGCTAACCACTACACCACCGTGCCGCCCTCTCCAATTGTACAAAACAAAAATAATACACAAATCTTGCATAAAATGCTGAAAAGAAATGTGTTGTCTTTACCTTTATGCCTTTTGGTGATCAGTTCATCTTCTGCTCACTTAACTATTCACAGTAACAGACATTTTCAGTAAGGGTGACCAAACTTTTGCATGCCATATACTATATATATATATATATATATATATATATATATATATATATATATACACACACACACACAATATATATATATATATATATATATATATATATATATATATATACACACACACAATATATATATATATATATATATATATATATATATATATATATATATATATATACACACACACTGTATATAGATCAGCAGTTCAAAGGTTATATTTAATTTCTTTCATTCTTTTATTTCTTTCATAATTTAATGATGATTATTCTCTTCTAATTTTAATTTGGCCTCATTTTCTATCAAATTTGCTTCAGAAATGAAAGGGTTACTATCCTGAAACTATTAAAATAGAGCTATCCAATTAGATTTTTTGTTTGTCTCTAGGCTGAAAAGAGTTTAGAGCTGGCTCAATCATTGGTGAGGACTTCACTGGTGGGACAGAAGGCCGTGGCAGTGTCTGTTTATTTAGGAAGTGATAGATGAATGAACCGATGAGATTTTGATTTATAGTGGGAGGGACCAAAAATTTATCACCCAAGGCCTTCTCGAAGGCCAATGCTAGCTCAAAATTCCAGCAACTCAGAGGTTGCTTGAATTTTCATTGAGGGTGTTCTGAAATTTAGGGTTTCCTATTAATGTCCCAGTGGTCATTGTTTAATTACCTCTGCGAAGGTGGTTATACTTTTGGTTTATTTGTTTGTTTGTCTGTCAGCAGGATTACACATAAATTACCAGTCTAATTTTCATGTAACTTGGTGGAAAGGTGTAGACCAAGAAACAACCCATTAAATTTTGCAGTGCATCTGACTTGCAGGGCAGCTTGATGAATTTAGTTTCACGTTTGCTCATGTTGCTGCATTTGGCTTTGGCAAAGGTCTGCACTCTCAGAGTATCTTTCTAATTTCAAGTGAAACATCACTGGCACATGTACACATATGCACACATACGCAGTACCTGCTCCATGACATTTACAGTGCCATTCTGTGTTAAACACAAGGCAAGCTCTTCAGCTCATGGGATATAGATGTCAGGCTCACAAGCCAGCCTATGTAAACACACCGCTGAATATAAAATTTCACACAATTATGCCACAGTCAAGGCTTGCGCACAAACACCAAGCAACAGTCACAGATGTTTGGGCATATTGCAGCCTCAGATTCCTAGATCACAAACTCATGCTGCTAGTTACAACACCTCAACTACTGAATCAACAGTATTCCATTCCATAAACCTAATATTATATGATTGAGCATAGAAATAACTATAAGGTTCATAATTTGTGCCTCAACCTCCAAATACATTTAATTTATAATTGGCAACAGAGGGGAAAAAAATAATTCACTTACCATTTGATATCTTCATGACAAAACAATGCATATGTTGATTGATTAACAACACATGGATATTTATGAAGTAAAAAAAAATGATCAATTATGATATTGCTTATGCTAAGTTCCAAAAAAGAAAAAAAAACAATTGCGCTCTGGCTAACAGGACATGAAACTAAGGTCAAAAGTTTTATGCATGCTGTGCCCATTGGTTGAGTCAGATCACCTGTATTGGATTTATGTTTTTTAACTTGAAAATAATTGGTTTGTTTTATTAATGTACTTATTTATTTTCCAAATTATCAATTATTCTATTTACACATTGAAAAGAAATACTAAAGAAACCACAGAAATGTCTTGGGGGTGCTAAGAGGTTGGGTTGCTGTGGTTCTCCTAAGTGTAATTAAAGTACACCAAGCCCATATATATATATATATATATATATATATATATAGGCATTATATGTCCAGTCAGTTCTCGAACTTGATATGTTGGAAGCAGGAAAAGTAAGCATGCATAAGGATCTGAGTAATTTTGACAAAGAGCCAAATTGTGATGGCGTCAGAACAATTCTAAAATTGCAGATGTTGTATTTTCTCTGTATGCAGTGGTTGGTACCCACCAAAAATGTATCCAAGAAAGGACTGGTGATAGGGTCATGGGATGCCCAAGGCTAATCAATGTACGTGGGGAGTGAATGCTAGCCCTTCCGGGCTGATCCCACACAAGAGCTACTGTAGCACAAATTGCTGAAAAAGTGACTTTTTTATGGGGCTGTATAGCTGCAGACCATTCAGAGTGCCCATGCTGA
Organism: Neoarius graeffei; assembly: GCF_027579695.1. Classification (NCBI taxonomy): domain Eukaryota; kingdom Metazoa; phylum Chordata; class Actinopteri; order Siluriformes; family Ariidae; genus Neoarius; species Neoarius graeffei. Next base: position 39,756,679 of record NC_083578.1, on the reverse strand, counting down.
CCCCTGTCCACCACTGAAAGTCTACAGTGGGCATCAGAACTGGATCATGGAGCAGTGGAAGAAGAATCACATTTAGTTTTTCATCACATGGATGGTTGGGTGCATGAGTGTTGCTTAGCTGAGGAAGAGATGGCACCAGGTTGCACTATGGGAAGAACAAGAAGCTGGTGGAGGCATTGTGGTGCTCTGCACAATGTTCTGGTGGGAAACCTTGGGTCCTGGCAGTCATGGATGTTACTTTGCCATGTACCATCTACTGAAACATTGCTGCAGACCAAGCATATCCCTTCAAGGCAACAGTATTCCCTAATGGCAGTGGCCTCTTTCAGCAGGATACTGTGCCAACCTTTGCTCTCAAAACAGCCTCAGGACTTTGTGGCACGGACTCCACAAGATGTTGGAAACATTCTTTTGATATTCTGGTCCATGTTGGGATGACTGCATCACATAATTCCTGATTTTTCAGGTGCACTTTCACACTGTGATGCTCCCATTCTACCACATACCAAAGGTGTTCTAATGGAGTCAGATCTGGTGTCTGGGAAGGCCACTGAAGAACATTGAACTGGTTTCAAATCATTTGCTGGGAATTTCTTGTTGGTGTCAGCATTTAACTGTACCTTTTTTCTGTTTTTCATCAGTGATTTTCTGCTATCATTTTATTTTATTGCACTTTTCACTTTCCCTTCTGCCAAATTTTCATTTTCTTGAAGAATGCTTATTTTAAAGACAGCAAATGGAGGCCATCCAGATTCAAGATTCAAGATGTTTATTTGTCATATACACAATAACAGACACAGCGGTTATTATTGGGTAATGAAATTCTTATTTTGCAACTACCTGACCAAACTATGCTTACTAATATAAAAAGAAATATATATAAAATACAAAATATAAAATATAAAATATAAAGTGCATATGCAATGCAAATTATAAAATTACAATGAAAATAAATGAAAATAAACATAATTAAAATAAAGAATAAAGAATAACAAATAACCAATCAATGTGCAGTAGGACAACAATCAAACAGTATGCATATGGACAGATATAATGTGCAATGTGCAATGTCTTGTGCAAAATTGCAAATATAGAGGTAGATGGTGATTATAATCCGTGGTTCAAAAGCCTGATGGCCTGGGGGTAAAAACTGTTTGTCAGTCTAGTAGTCCTTGCTTTCACACTCCTGTAGCATCTGCCAGATGGTAGGAGTGTGAATAGTCTGTGTTGTGGGTGTGTTTGGTCCCTGATGATGCTCTATGCCCTTTTTCTGACCCGGGTGTTGTAAATGTCCTGTAGTGGGGGGAGGACAGCTCCACAGATGAACTGTGCCATTTTAATGACACGCTGTAGAGCCTTTCTGTCCTGAGTTGTGCAGTTCCCGTACCACACAGTGATGGAATTTGTCAGGACGCTCTCCACTGTGCACCTGTAGAAGTCGCTGAGGAGTTTGGTGGACAGTCCAAATTTCCTCAGCTTCCTCAGGAAGAAGAGTCTCTGTTGAGCCTTCTTGATGGTCTGCTGTGTGTTGTGTGTCCAGGTGAGATCCTCACTGATGTGAGTTCTGAGGAATTTAAATGTTTTCACCCTTTCCACCTGTGTCCCGTCGATGTGCAGCGAGGCGTGCTGGTCTCTCCTCCTCTTCCTTGGGTCAATAATCATCTCCTTGGTCTTCTCAGCATTCAAGGAGAGGTTATTTTCCCGGCACCAGGAGACCAGCCGAGCCACCTCCTCCCTGTAAGCTCTCTCTTCTCCGCCGGTCATCAGCCCAATGACAGTGGTGTCGTCAGCGAACTTGATAATGGAAGTGTTGCTCTGGGAGGGGGTGCAGTCGTAAGTGAAGAGGGTGTACAGGAGTGGACTGGGCAAATTATCAATAAAAATTCAATTTTGTATCACTGCTATGCAGATGATACCCAAATTTATTTTGCTCTATCACCAAATGACTATGCCCCCCTTGAATGTCTCTACCAGTGCATCGATCAAATCAATAGCTGGATATCACAAAATTTTCTTCAGTTGAACACAGATAAAACAGAAGTAATTCTATTTGGAAAAAAAGATGAAAGACTCAGGATTACCACTATTCTTGACACAAAAGGGATTAAAACTAAAGAAATGGTTAAAAATCTTGGTGTTTTCATTGACAGCGAGCTAAACTTTGACAGTCACATGAAAGCAATCACTAAAACGGCATTTTATCACCTAAAAAACATTTCCAAACTAAGAGGACTTATGTCAAAAAATGATCTGGAAAAACTAATACATGCCTTCATCTCTAGTAGGGTTGATTACTGCAATGGCCTTTTCACAGGCCTGCCAAAAAAGACCATCAAACGACTTCAGCTGGTTCAAAATGCAGGCGGCGAGGGTTCTCACATGAACAAAAAGAACAGAGCACATTACCCCAATTCTAAGATCCCTTCACTGGCTTCCAGTAAGCTACAGAATTGACTTTAAAGCATTGCTGCTGGTGTACAAATCTCTAAATGGTACAGGGCCCAATTACCTCTCTGATATGTTGCAGCGGCCTAACCCAATCAGATCTACCAGATCGCAACAGAAAAATTTACTATTAAAACCAGTTGTTAAAACAAAGTGTGGTGAAGCAGCTTTTAGCTACTATGCAGTACATCTATGGAACCAACTGCCAGAGGACATTAAAAATGCTCCTGCTGTTGGCAGCTTCAAATCTAGGTTAAAGACCAAGCTGTTTTCAGATGCTTTCTGTTAAATAATTAATATTTTTACATTTTTTATAATCTTTACTTTCTCTGCATGTTTTAAATTTACTTTAATTTTATTCTATTTTATTCTGCTGGTTTCTTTTTCTTTTTCTCCTTTTTTCTTTTTGGCATTTTATTATTTTATTTCTACTGTTGTTTAATTCTTATTATTTTCTTTTAATTCTTTTAATTAATTGTTTTAGATTAAAAATAAAATTATTTTATGTAATTTTATTTCTCTATTGTTTACTGTTTTTGCTTCTGTAAAGCACATTGAACTGCCATTGTGTATGAAATGTGCTATATAAATAAACTTGCCTTGCCTTGCCTTGAGCACACAGCCTTGGGGGGGTCCCTGTGCTCACTGTCTTGGTGCTGGATGTTCTGGTACCGACTCTGACAGCCTGGGGTCTGTTTGTGAGAAAGTCCAGGACCCAGCAGCAGAGGGAGGATGTCAGTCCAAGGGTGGAGAGCTTCTCAGTCAGTCTGCTGGGGATGACAGTGTTGAAGGCTGAACTGTAGTCCACAAACAGCATTCGAACATAGGTGTCCCTGTGTTCCAGGTGTGACAAGGCTGTGTGGATGGCTGCATTGACGGCATCGTCAGTTGAACGGTTCTGATGATATGCAAATTGAAGGGGGTCTATTGTGTCTGGGATGTCCTTTTTGATGTAGGACATCCCAGACACAATAGACCCCCTTCAATTTGCATATCGTCAGAACCGTTCAACTGACGATCCTCTCAAAACACTTCATTACAACTGAAGTGAGTGCAATTGGGCGATAGGCATTCAGGCATGTTATATTGTTTTTCTTTGGGAGGGGCACTATGGTGGTGGTCTTGAGGCATGTGGGCACAGATGACATGGAGAGGGACAGGTTGAAAATGTCTGTGAAGACCTCTGCTAGCTGTGTGGAGCAGACCCTCAAAGCACGGCCGGGGACGTTGTCAGGGCTGGCTGCCTTTCAGGGGTTAGTCCTCCTGAAGACCTTGCTCACCTCGGTTATGGTCACAGTGGGTGAAGAGCTCTGTGCTGCCTCTGCTGGTAGAATCCCTCTGCGTTGGTTGGTGTTGAGGGTGTCGAAGCAAGCATAGAACTCATTCATCTCATCTGGTGATGTGTTGTGGTTGGCTGTGACCCTGCTATTCTTCTGCTGGAAATTGGTGATGTGTTGCAGGCCCTGCCACATGCATCTGGAGTCTGAGGTGTTGTAATATCCTTCCAGCTTCAGTCTGTACTGCCTCTTGGCTTCCCTGATGGATCTACATAGGTTATATCTGGTCATCCACATCAGATCTGCCTAAAATATCATCAACAAATCTTTGACTGAGATACGTTCATCATGGCAAACATTCACCTGGTTCAATTTGTCAAATGCAGTATGTTTAGTCATTCTTTCTTTGTCAATAGTCGTAACTTTTTTTTATGATGTGTATATTAGTTAGCTCTCTGATGGAGAATATTACAGCATTAGCATTAGAGGTGTGCATCTAGACTCTAGAGAGGGTTAGTGAGAATGAGAGCAGTGTAGTTTCTGTTGTGGAAGGTCTGGATTCTTTTGGCAGAGTTAGCAATCTCCCAACTCCAGCATTAGAGCCCCCACAACGGGAAGAATGGGTGACAGCTTGGCAGCATAATCACAAAGCCAAATCTAACACTAATGTTTGACCATGGGGGCACTGCTCCTCTCCACTTCACATGTCAAACAGGTTTGTTCTCCTCAGTGAAGCACCCACTGAGAAACCTGAAAGAGCTCTAGTTATAGGAGACTATTTTATGACACGTGAAATTAGCTAGGCCTTTAGGGGCTCTATCAAGCTTGGTTAGGTGTATAATGAAACCCAGGGTGCTGAACAAAGCAAGTAGGGGAAAGTGGGGAGAGTTGGAATGGGGGAGACTTGGGACAGTTTGTTTTCACATAAATTAATTTCAAGCAATCAGGTTTTAGGTTATATCAGAAGTTAGATATTGCCCCTTAGAATAACCTACAGTACTTCCTTTGGAGCTACGATACTGGACACTGCAGCAAGGTATGTGCAGTTAAATATTTTTTATCAACCAAAACATATATTTTCTACTTTGCAATCCACCTCCATTCTGTGGTATAATATATGCTAGTGAAATCGGGATTTGTTAGGAATTAAAGTATGTAGCCTAATATTACCATATGTGACACCTCACCGAATCCAGGGACGCATGTCGGCCGAAACGAATCCGAGATAATCGCAAAAGAAGCATTTTTTTCGAAATTTGTGATTTTCGTTTTTTTCCATCATGTGCAAGTTGAGATCTTGAAGAATGCAATCAGTATTTCAGATAATAGATTGTTTTGTTGGAAAAGCATACATTTTTTGTTGCAAATTGTCTCGTTTTTGTCAGGACTGTAGCCTGCTGGGGGGTGTGGGTAAATTACCATATGGGCCATTCACATGATGATTTAAGTCTTTTTTTTTTTCACGAATCAGCTGTATGATTCGAGCTGAGCTCGTGGCTACTTAAGCTGCATACAGGCATGTAATTTCACTATGGAATGAGCAAGCTAAACAGAGCTCAGAGGAGCTGAAACACCGCGAAGCAAACAGACACACGGTATTTACATCGGAGATAACCATTTCTAGCAAAAAAAACGCAACCAAAAGGAAGTGTTCTAGGACTACATTCCATCGGAGGCATTGGTGTGTGCAAGGCGACGTTTCTCTTTCTGATGGGGTAAGTTTATTCATCTAAGGCTGTGTGGTTATTTTTGCATGTAACGGAGAGTATTGTGGTTTGGTTACATGAAACTAGCATTGTGTTAGTTGTGTTATCATCGTGCTATCTTTCTTACGGTGTGAGTATTTTGTTATTTTTGCATGTAACGGAGAGTGTTGTGGTTTGGTTACATGAAACTAGCATTGTGTTAGTTGTGTCATCATCGTGCTATCTTTCTTTCTAACGGTGTGAGTAATTTTTCAACCACAAAACGTTAAAGTATACTTTAGGACTTATTTTTGTACTTCATGATTGTTTTGGGCATACTTTGCATGGAAGGAAAATTGACGTGGTGATCTTTGTTTACATGAAAGTAGCATCGTGCTAGCTAGTAGGGGGTAGGGCTTTCCTTAATGTCATGCAAATGAGCACCATTATGTGCCCGCCCTGCACCCAGAGTAGCTGAGATGGAAAACTTTGAGGGCGATTTTCTCCCTTTTCTGTTTTAAGAGGTATGCACTTTCAAAAGGCCACACATTCTTCAAATATTGTCAGATCTCCACATGGAAGGCATCATTGGAAAGCTTAGAAACTGTACTTTCTGAATCTGTCAATAACTCAAAATGCCCCCGGGGCCGACATTTGTCCCTGGATAACGTTATCTGACACATATGTAGTCTTAAATTCTGGGGGGGAATTAAAGATTTTTTTTTTCAAAATGGCCAGATGAGGAGAGTTGGGACAGTTCATTTTCAAAAAGTTTTTTTCTTGTGGTTTACAAATATAAAATTGTTTAAAACTTTTTTTGTTGTTTAAAATATAGGCATGGACAGTGGATATAAAAAGTGTACACACCCCATTAAAAAGATAGGTTTTTCTGATGTAAAGAAAAAAAAAAGATCACAATAAATAATTTCAAAACTTTTCTCACCTTTAATGTGACCTATAACCTGTACAATTCAATTGAAAAACAAACAAATCTGTGTGGGGGGGATTAAAAAATTAAAAACGTACAATAAGCTGGTTGCATAAGTGTGCACACACTTAAACTAATACTTTGTTGAAGCACCTTTTGATTTAATTTCAGTATTCAGTCTTTTTGGATTCACACCTGCCATCAATTAAAATGACTCTGATTAACCCCAAATAAAGTTCAGCTGTCCTAGTAGGATTTTCCTGACATTTACTCAGTTGCATCCTCCAGCAAAAGCCATGGTTCACAGAGAACTTACAAAGCATCAAAGGGATCTCATTGTTGAAAGGTATCAGTCAGGAGAAGGGTACAAAAATTTTTTCACAGCATTAGATATACCATGGAGCACAGTGAAGACAGTCATCAAGAAGTGGAGAAAATATGGGACAACAGTGACATTAACAAGAACTGGACGTCCCTCTAAAATTGATGAAAAGACAAGATGAAAACTGGTCAGGGAGGCTGGCAAGAGGCCTACAGCAACACTGAAGGAACTGCAGGAATTTCTGGCAAGTAGTGGTTGTGTACTACATGTGACAACAATCTCCCGTATTCTCCACATGTCTGGACTGTGGGGTAGAGTCGCAAGATGGAAGTCTTTTCTTACAAAGAAAAACATCCAGGCCTGGCTAAATTTTGCAAAAAAAAAAACATCAGCTCTCCCAAAAGCATGTGGGAAAATGTGTTGTGGTCTGATAAAACCAAGGTTGAACTTTTTGGCCACAATTCCAAAAGGTATGTTTGGTGCAAAAACAACACTGTGCATCACCAAAAGAACACCATACCCACAGTGAAGCATGGTGGTGGCAGCATCCCCAGATAGCAAAAGGGCGTTGATTCGACGGGGAATCATCGGCATGTTCTTCGACCATACGCCGTCGAATCATCGTGGATCACCGGCATTGATTCAACACCGCTTTGCTCATACGAGTTTGCGTTGAAACGATGTTGAAAAGTGGATGGTGGCCGACAGAGAATAGACCCCCTTTCACCCTTTATTCAACTACGGATTTCGGTCGATTTATAGTTTAATTTTCGGCGATGATTCATCCAACTTTACTTCCTGTTTTATGTACAACAGGAAGGCTACAAATTAAGCAAAACAGGCTAAATTAAACTAGCTAACAATAAAGCATCGGGGCTCTTGCCTAGGATGAACACACACATGCATACTTCAACCATGAAAGTGAAACTTAATTTACATCAATGTGCGTAGGCTACGTCCTGTTTTATGTACAACAGGATATAAAAATGCATGCAACAATGCACCTCTCCTAATGTTTGTCAAGCTATCTAATGAGGCATAACTTTTAACATTTATAAGGAACAGAACACACTTGAACAAGTTCTTAGAAACATTTTATGATTTATTTATAATTTATAATTGTGGCCTATTCCTCCTGCGGCGCAGACACCTGTACATGAAAACAGAAAAACATAACCAAAATTAATTTGATGCAGCATTGATAAAGAAAGTCAGCAGTAGGCTATGGGTTTCTAAATGCCACCCTACCTCACGTCTCCTCATCCCTCCCTCTCTGGCGCATATTTAAGCCACTTCTTGATTGCGTCACTAAAAGTAGCGTGTGTGCTCCCTGGCAGTTGCTTTTGTAGAGCATCTGAAAGAAAAAGAACAAAACAACATTGAGACTTTGCATGGTGATAATTGTTAAAGTTTGAGTTGTTAAGACTATGCACGTCACACTCTAGTGGTAGGTGGCAAGTAATGGTACTAGTACAGAAAATATATGTAAAAATCAGAAACCATAGATGTGAATCTTGTGACAATTTAAACGGGATTAAAAAAAAAAAACATTTTAATTTCCCCATTGACACAAAGCGGAAATAGAAATGCCACTACCGGACCGTTCGTCACTCAGTCAGCCTCCCTGGACTTGCCTGCACACCTGCTTTTTCTGAGTAAGGCGCCTGGTGAGTTTCTTAATCCTTTTTAATCCTTTGCATCTTTCACAATATGTTTGTCGTTGTCGTTATAATCGTAATGTTACAGTTAGTGAAGGAGTTATCAAAGAACGTTTAGAAGTAGTGTGCAAGTACTTGCGACAGCTTACTATTTTACCCTCTTTTACAGCTTTGTGCACATGCATAACCTACCAAACAGGACATCATGGATCTTGGTGTCCTTAAACGCAGTTTTTTCCCCATTTCCAGCCCAGTTAAATTGGCTGGCCAAGCTGTTGACCAGGAGGCTACGCAGCATCCGCCTCACTGTGACCCCTACGTCGGTTCCTCCACAAAGGGCTAAGGTAGACACCTGATAGAATAAAATGTAGCATGAAGACAATAATGAGACAATAATGAGGCTACACAAAAGAACAGGTCAGCTCAAAACGACATGCGACCTAGGCCTACATGCTCGATTTAAACGCTAAGTTTTCACACCAACGCTAAGTTTTCACTCCAACAAGACAACTACTTCGACTCGTTTTTCGATTGAATAATGCATCTGCATTGTTGTTGTTTCAAATGGATACTAGTTGAGGGAAATTTCTCCAACGCGTGATATGACTGAAGTTCATCATAACTTCTTAAACTGCTTGAAATTGTATTCGAAATTCCCTTTATTAATAGTGACTGAATAATGGTACGTACCAGATGTCCAGGGATGAATGAAAATGTAGCGTGGTCCAGTGTTTTTCTCAATGTTGTTTCAATGGTCCAAGCGTAACAGCAGGCCGATCCACAAGAGAGTTGCGATCCAACCGAGTGGTGTGGGAGTTTCACGTGCACCCAGGTATATAACGAAAATGACGTCATCCAGTAAACAGCAGTGGTAATCGCACTGCATTATGGGACAGCGTGGGACATCCAACGACATATCGCTACGTATACGTACTGGCCCTTTTTTATATCATGCCTTGAAATGAAAGTCAATACAACAGAGATGAGAGACACCGGGTATGAAAGTAACACCAGGATAAGTTGTAACACCACTATTCCCACCAGTTAGGTATAAGATGCAGGTTTTGTAACACTTTCAATCTTCTTAGAATTAATTTATGATCATCTTGGAAATGTTAAGTTATTTGCAAAAAAACTTTCAAAGATAGGTCAAATCCATTGCTGAGTTAAGAAAGTAAACTGGTTTTTGTTCTTTTTTTATCATTTACTTATCATTATCACTTATATCATTTACTCGTATCTATGTGTAAGCAGGATAAGACAAACAGTGGCAATTTCAGGCCCGTAGCCAGCATTGTGTGTGTGTGTGTGTGTGTGGGGGGGGGGGGGGGGGGGGGGGGGATCTTTTTTCCCCAAAGGTGGACTTCATCTGGCCCCCTACTCCCGTACCCCCCAAATACACGAGCACACTTCAAATCTTCTAATTTAGACATTTAAAAAAATGTTCTACAACACTCTAGCCTAGTGACTTACCAGTAACAAAATAGACTTGAAGTATTCAGATCCGCTCTGCATAAAGCAGCTAAATCCTCTCTCTGTCTCCTGGCAGAAAGCTCCTTGGTTTGCTTGTGTCTCAATCACAGCTGGTATTCTGTAGAAAGACTTCTTTTCACCTTTCCCATCAGCTTTGTTAGAACACCCTAACACAGCACAAAAGTTTACCATTGTAGGTTTTTGATGAACCAAGTGCCTCGTGGGTTCACATACCGCACGCTGCCGTTATTTCCCCCAATCACGAGTTTGTTGGTTTTCCAATATGGCGCAGGGTTTGTTTACTTCCGGTTTCGGGTGACGTCAGTGAAAGGGGTCTAATGGGGGCATTACCGCCACCCACTGGATTGGGGTGTAAAGCAGTCTGAACAAAACGTGTAAACATAAACATAGGAGAAATGAACCCATTTTTCTAACTCGTCCTCACTTAGTCTACTTTTCTTTTTTGATTAGTCTGGATTTGATATTGTAAATTTAAATGTGAATCAATGTATATTCATCGGACATGAACAAATGAATAAATCTTGAGTAATCTTGAGGGGCGTGTGTGTCCGGGGGGGGATCGAACGAACCCTCCGATCCCCCCTGGCTACGGGCCAGAATTTATATTCTGAACAATTAGTTGCTCATCCTACCAATGTTGAAAACTGGCCGGCAAAAGTGACGATGGTTCAACATCGTATATTCGACCTTCTCTGACGGTCGACAGATCAACCTTTACCCACGGTGATTCAACAGTGATAAATCGACCTTCTCCGACGGCGGAGAAATCGACGTTTCACGGCGCCGTTTCAGCATTGATTTTCTGACTTACGACGGAAACCGACCATTCTGACCAAGAATCGGCGCCGTTTCAACGTCCCTCTGCTATCTGGGTCATGTTTTGGGGTTGTTTTTCTTCAGCTGGAACAGGGGCTTTAGTCAAGGTGGAGGGAATTATGAACAGTCCTAAATACCAGTCAATTTTGGCCCAAAACCTTCAGGTGTCTGCTAGAAAGCTGAAGATGAAGAGGAATTTCATCTTTCAGCACAACAGTGACCCCAAGCATACACTGAAAAATTAAAGAAGAAAATTAAAGTTTTGAAATGGCCCAGCCTGAGCCCAGACCTGAATCCAATTGAAACTCTGTGGAGTGACCTGAAGAGGGCTGTGCACAACAGATGCCCTTGCAATCTGACAGATTTGGAGCACTTTTGCAAGGAAGAGTGGGCAAATATTGCCAAGTCTAGATGTGGCAGACTGATAGACTCCTACCCAAAAAGAATGAATGCTGTAATTAAATCAAAAGGTGCTTCAACAAAGTATTAGTTTAAGGTTGTGCACACTTGTGCAACCAGCTTATTGTCTCATTCATTCATCTCATTATCTCTAGCCGCTTTATCCTTCTACAGGGTCGCAGGCAAGCTGGAGCCTATCCCAGCTGACTACGGGCGAAAGGCAGGGTACACCCTGGACAAGTCGCCAGGTCATCACAGGGCTGACACATAGACACAGACAACCATTCACACTCACACCTACGGTCAAGTTAGAGTCACCAGTTAACCTAACCTGCATGTCTTTGGACTGTGGGGGAAACCGGAGTACCCGGAGGAAACCCACGCAGACACAGGGAGAACATGCAAACTCCACACAGAAAGGCCCTCGCCGGCCCCGGGGCTCGAACCCAGGACCTTCTTGCTGTGAGGCGACAGCGCTAACCACTACACCACCGTGCCGCCCCCAGCTTATTGTATGTTTTTTTATTGTTTATGTTTTTCCCCCGAACAGATTTGTTTGTTTTTCAATTGAATTGTATAGGTTATAGATCATATTAAAGGTGGGAAAAGTTTTGAAATTATTTATCGTGGTGTCATTTTTTTACAATCAGAAAAACTTATTTTAATAGGGTGTGTACACTTTTTATATCCACTGTACCTGCATGAGGAAAGCTTATTTCTTTCCTTATTGAGCATGGAACTATTTTGTCAAGTCAGGTTAAGGTAAACTGACATTTTTCAATAGGTGCACCAGCACTGTGTGTTGATACAGTTCGTATGTTACAAGTTTTGATAATAAATAAAAATTAACCATGTAGGCCTAGGTATTATATTTTTGTTCCATGTTTCCCCACTATGTCCCAAATCTCCCTTAATGTCTCATGTCTCCCCACAAAAAATAATGACAGAAAAAGTGAAGCAAGCAACAGTCACAGATGTTTGTGCATATTGCAGCCTCAGAATCTGACGCAGTAATATGCTATGGCCCCATCCCAATGCTGTGTGGCGATGTGGCTAACAGCAGGTTATGATCGCTGAACTGCTAGATGTCCAGGTGATGCTCTGAAAACAATATGGGCTTTATAGATAATTGGAGTCATTTTGAGGTCAAGGCTGGCCTGTTAGGATGGAACAGTATCCATCCCACTTGGGAAGGGGCTGCTCTCATTTCTTGCAGCATAGCCCATTGTCTCAGAACAGGTCAAGTTAATCTGTGACAATCCAGAGCTAAGGCCAAGGAGCAAACAAATAGGCTAAACCAACTGGCTGCAAGCTGCCTTGAATTGTCACTCAGGTTCCACTATATTGAGACTGTATCTGTTCCCCAAGCTAAACAAAAAGGAGAAATACTCAGAGTTTATTTTAGTAACCTGATTAACATAAATTAGATCATACTGAATGTATAGTGGGCAGCACGGTGGTGTAATGGTTAGCACTGTCACAGCACGAAGGTCCTGGGTTCGAGCCCAGTGGCCGACAGGGGCCTTTCTGTGTGGAGTGTGCATGTTCCCCCAGTGGCTGCGTGGGTTAACTCCAGGTGCTCCGGTTTCCCCCGCGGTCCCAAGACATGCAGGTTAGGCTAATTGGTGGCTCTAAATTGACCATAGGTGTGAGTGTGAATGGTTGTTTCTCTCTGTGTCAGCCCTGTGATGACCTGGTGACCTTGGTGTACCCTCCCTCTCGCCCATAGTCAGCTGGGATAGGCTCCAGCTTGCCTGCAACCCTGCACAGGATAAGCGGTTATGGGTAATGGATGGATGAATGAATGTATAGTCAGCACCTTTGATCTGAAGCTAGGACTGTTAAACACTAGATCACTTACGTCTAAAACACTTAATGAAATTATTACGGTGTTTCACAAAAATGTGGGTGAAATGAATTGAGTATGTAGCATTAAACAAAGCTAGTCCTCCTGGATACAGTTATATACACCAGCCTCATATAACTGGCAGAGAAGGCATTGTAGTTACGTATAATGATAATCTAGGCATCACACAAAAACCTGGACATAAATTCAAAGTGTTTGAAGTTCTTTGGTGTATCACGACATACGTATGTAGCCATAACAAAATACAACCCCAATTCCAAAACAGTTGGGACACTATGTAAAACATAAGCAAAAACAGAATGTGAAGATTTGCAAATCATGGAAATCCTATATTTCATTGAAAATAGCACAAAGACAACATATCAAATGTTGAAACTGAGAAACTGTATTGTTCTTTGAAAAAAATCCTCATTTTGAATTTGATGTCAGTAACATGTTTCAGAAAAGTTGGGACGGGGCAACAAAAAACCGAAAAAGTTGTGTAATGCTTAAAAAAATGGTTAATTGGCAACAAGTCAGTAACATGATTGGGTATAAAAAGAACATCCCAGAGAGGCAGCATCTCTTAGAAGTAAGGATGGGGAGGGGTCCACTGCTCTGTGAAAGACAAACAGTACAACAATTTAAGAATAAGTTCTTCAGTGTAAAATTGCAAAGAATTTGGGGATCACATTATCTATGGTACATAACAGATTTAAAAGATTCAGAGCATCTGGAGAAATCTCTGTATGCAAGAGGCAAGGCTGAAAACCGACATTGGATGCCTGTGATCTTCAGGCTCTCAGATGACACTGCATTAAAAGCAGACATGTGTCTGTAGTAGAAATCATTGTATGGGTTCAGGAACACTTCAGAAAACTATCGTCTGTGAAAACAGTTAATTACTGCATTCACAAATGGAAGTTAAAACCATATATAAACAACATCCAGAAACACTACCACCTTCTCTGGGCCCGAGCTCTTTTACAATGGACTGAAGTGAAGTGGAAAATTGTCTTGAGGTCTGACGAATCAAAAGTAGAAATTCTTTTTAGAAACTATGAACACCACATCCTCCAAGCTAAAGAGGAGAGGGATCATCCAGCTTGTTATCAGTGCACAGTTCAAAAGCCAACATCTGTGATGGCATGAGGGTGCATTAGTGCACATGACATGGGTAGATTATACATCTGGGAAGGCATCATTAATGCTGAATGATATATACATGTTTCAGAGCAATATGCTACCATCCAGACAAAATCTTTTTCAGGGAAGGCCTTCCTTCTTTCAGCAAGACAATGCCAAACTGCTTTCTGCACATATTAAAACTGCATGGCTCTGTAGCAAAAGAGTATGGGTGCTAAACTGGCCTGCCTTAAGTCCAGACTTGCCTCCCATTTCAAACATTTGGCGCATTATGAAGCTAAAAATACGACAAAGGAGACCCCGGACTGTTGAACAATTTAAATTGTATATCAGGCAAGAATGGGGCAACATTTCTCTTTCAAAACTACAGCAATTGGTCTCTTAATGGCATCACTGGCAAAGTTTGTTTTAAGTTTGGAGTCACACAGGTTTAAAAGATCTTTTGTTTGTTTGTTTGTTTGTTTGTTTGTTTTGCAACAAGCCATATTTATTTTTAGGAAGACAATATCATAAATGTGCAACTAAACTAGTTCAACTAAAAAAGCAATTACATACCAGCAAAAACCCTCCTTTAGCTGTTCTAACTGCTGCAAAAAACACTTTCTTAATTAAAAAATTCAGACTTTGACAGGAATTCCTGTTGGATGCTTTGCTGTGCCTCTTGATGGACTCCCCAGAAGCTTGTGGACCTGGTTGTACACTTTTTTTTTTGTCCAAATCATACCAGTGCAGCTTGAATGGGTCCCTAGTAACAGAGAACGTAAGGTGAACGTTAGCATTTGGTTCTCTAAAGGTTAGAACCTTTAGAGAAACAAATGCTAACGTTCAGCATTCACCTTACATCTCTGTTACTAGGGGTTAGGATTGGATGACCAGGCCAGACAGAACTGCCTGTTTCCTCTTCAAATTGCAGTTTTAAATTAGATGTTCCAAACATTTGATGGACAATGTGCATTTTCATCGTTCATTGTCATAGTTCAATCAAGCTATATAACATTCCAGGCAGGTTATTTATGTCTGGCAAGGATTCATTTTGGTTGCAATGTTGCCCAATGTGACAGATACAAGTAAACGTTAATTTCTTAAGTCGTAATACTGAAGTGCCATACTAAAAGTTAATAAATGTTAATGGTCATGCTAAAGGTTTAGGCAATTATGATAAAACCAAAAAGCAACAACAAAAACAACAATAAAACTAATATCAGTGCATGCCTAATGCATATATATTTAGAATAAGAGACCAGTCATCTTCTTGCTCCAAGTGTCCTTGTGCTGTTGCAGTAATTGTATAGCATTTTTGTTGAAATAGTATAAACAGTATTTAATTTTATCAACACTGCTGACTACAAGATGTTTGCTACTGCTTAGAGTAAAGATGTCCTGTATGCTGTATGGTGAAATAACGTCCAGTAGCCCTCAGGGTTTGTCCAAGACATTACTGCTTCCTTATTGTGTGAGCTAACCAGCACAGCTACACTAAAGCCCTTTTTAAAATATTTATAGCAGATGTTTATAAGTGTATTGACATAATATGCATGCATACTTTTGTTCTCAGTTTGGGAAATGCCATCCCATGAATCCACTTAATATGTTATATATTTATACATATTGATGTTTTTTTTTCTTTTTTTTCTTCTTTTTTTTAACATGAATGACATTAAAACATTAAAAAGTCACACAGTTTGGCTCCTGAATGTCATACAACAATCAATAAACTGCTGAATAAAAATGACCTGAAAATAAGGGACTGGTGTTTCGTGTTTAAATTTGTTGTCATGTTTCTGAGAGTCTATTACAAACAGTTATCACTGTGCAAAAAAATAAATCTAGGAATTTTCTATTTAAAGAAAAAAAAAAACAAATCACACATTCATGGATTGATGTCAAATGAACCCTGCTACTCAATACACCATGTCCTAACAGGTCAACAGATTGATCATTCTTTTTAACCATTAACATTTTATTTGTTTTGAACTTTTAGGACAAGCCAATTTATTTAAAGATTCATTTACTTTAGAAAACTGAAAAAAAATGTGCACAATGAAGAAAACACAATAAGCATGTCCTAATTGTGTGAATTACCAAATAAGAGGTGTAAAGGTTGCCATGTGAAAATGCATAAATGATATTGTATGAATGTATGCTGGGGGCATTTGGAGTTACTGTCCACATTGCACAGGCAGGTTATATAGCATCACCACTAACTTTTTCTTATTAAACACTGTCATATGGCAACCAAATTGTCAAAATTGACATAAAACTCAACAAATAAAATGTCAATAATAAATAATTGTGAAAAAATGACCAGAACAGGGAGGGAACCGATTGATTGATTGATTGATTGATTGATCGATCGATCGATCGATCGATCGATCCAGAGCACACAAAAACACAATTATCATTTCTGGTGACTAAGTTTGTGAGCTATTATTCCATAATTTGATATAATTTATTTATTCTTAAATGTTATATATTTCATTCATATACATTACTTCATTTGTTTTGCATTATGTTACAAAAGGGGAACATCTTACAGTAAGTGCAAGAGGGTACGCTGCAAGAATTAAGCATCTGCTTTCCTGTTTCACTGTGGCTATGAAAATATTAGCAACCTGGGAGAAATGGCATCACCAATTCTTCACAAGTAGTCAAAGGTACGCAGAGTACTGTACTTAGTCTTAGGCACATGTAAAGATATGCTGTAGACCAAAAATGGCTTAAAAATAATGAAATGCAATGTTTCAACATAAAAAAATACTATGAATTGCAGTAAGCCAAAATAAATGAAAGAAAGTCAATATTTGGTGTGAGATAACCCTTTGCTTAAAAAAAAAATAGTAGTCTCAGGTACAATTAGTGCAGTTTTATAAGGAAATGAGCTGTAAGTTCTACTGAGCAGCTTGCAGAACCAGCCACAGTTCTTCTGGACACTTTGACCATCACACGTGCTCCTTGATTTGAAGCAAAACCTAGTAGCCTTTATCATGTTTTCTTTTTTAACCTGAAAAATGGTCTCATGCTGCTCAGATATAAACTTTTTTTTCCCTGTAACATTTAATTTTGTACTGGAAAATGAATATTTGTAATTCTAAAATGTTTTGTACTGACTTGATAATGTAGCAGTCATAAAATAGAAATCTATAACAAAGTTTGTATGATAAAAATAGGGTTCCTGAGACCTTTGCACAGTACTGTATGTCTGTAATAGATGCACATTCACATTACACAACTCTTCAAGTACAGTTCAGTTCATCTTGGCAGAAAATGAATAACTGTTGGAAACGAGCAGCTGCTCTGAAACAGGGGGTCACTTTGGGTTGAGTTTCCCAGTCTGCATGATGACAAGTGTCTTTTAAACAGGAGATAACTTTGCTGTGTAACTTCAAAAGATCTTAAAGATCAAATTAAGAAAAGGGGCAAAAACAGAATTATATTATATTTGGTCAAGACCTCAACAAAGAGGTATCATTGAGTCTCTGATAGTTGAAAACATTTCATTTATAAAAAGCAGCAATAAATGAACAGGTAGAGCAAAGCTAGGGATAGAACCAAACTATGTCTCACTCAGAAAGGGCCATATACACTCAGCAGTGAAAATTGTGTCTTTTTGAAATGATGACAAATAAAACTCCTTCAGTTTGATTCCAGTTGAACTGCCCTCCCCAAGCTTGCCCTCTCTAAAACTAGACAGGATTTTCTAAGGGCAAGGGAAGGCAAAAATAAATCATATTTTCAGCAGAACCCAAGTCAGTTCCTGACTCCAGAAATATGTCTAGCAGTTCACTAAATATCTGTGTGTTTTTCAACTATCCAAACCAGCAGTCAGGCCACCCAAAGTCTTTAAATATTCCCAGAAAAATCCTTAGATGCCTTGCCTCCGGGCACATTTAATTCCATATACAGACATATTTCCCAATGCCCAAGAATAAGTAAACATATCGAATAAACGTGTAGGGAAGTGTTTAGTTGGAGCTAGTTATGATTAATTTGTCAAACCCCAGCTCCAGAAGAGGAGCAGAGGACTTCAGGCTGTTGTAGCATGCCTTACACACATGGCTTCACTCAAGTAGCTGCTGTTCTTGGCACAGGCATTTTCTGATCACAGCAGCTGGCACGAAACACATTAGCACAGTTCCTCCAGAGGGCAATATAGAATTTGAGAGGATGAAAAAGAGAAGGAAGGAATAAATAAAGAGTGAACTTCATGAGTCAGTTAATTATGCTAAATCATGCTTAATTACACTTGCATTAAAATCAAGGTTCAATGAAGAATTTATGCTATAAAACAACTAGGTTAAATTACTTGTTTATTACATGCCAGGTTTTTTTTTCTTTCTTTTTTAGGAGTAGTCAGTCAGCACAGTTGCCAAATATACAGTCCCCTCTGAAAGCATTGGAAATGCAAAGAATTAATTAATTTATTCATTCATTCTATACATTTGGGTGTGAGGACAAAACATGAATATGATGAATATGACATGATAGCTCAGAATTTTAGCTTTTTTTCCCCTTTTGTTTCTTGATATTTACATCCATATATGTTAAACAACTTAGAACATGGCATCTTTGGTGGCAGACCACCCACTTTTTTGGTGAGCTAACAGTTTTAAATTAAATTAAAGAACACTTAATATTTAAGTGAATATCCCTTGCTTGCAATTACTGCATTAAGCCAGTGACCACTGACATCCCCAAACTGTTGCATTCTCCTTTTGCAATGCTTTTCCAGGCTTGTACCATGGCTTCTTTCAGTTGTTTGTTTTGGGGTTTCTTCCTTCATCTCCTCTTCAGGAGGTTTAATACAAGCTCAGTTGGGTTAAGGTCTGATGATTGAATTGACCAGTCTAAAACCTTCCACTTTTTCCCCTTGATGAAGTCATTTGGTATGTTCCCAGTGTGCTTTGGGTCATTGTCATGCTGCATGATGAAGTTTATCCAAATTAGATTGGATGCATTTCTCTGTAAATTGGTAGACAGAATGTTTCTATAGACTTTTGAATTGTTTCTGCTGCAACCATCATGAGTTACATCATCAAACATAGTGAGCCTGTTCCAGAAGAAACAATGCAAGCCCAAGCCATGACACTACCCCCACCATGCTTGATTGCTGAGCTACCGGTAGTATGTTTTGGATCATGAGCAGATTCTTTCTTTCTCCACACCTTAGTAGAGGTTAATCTAGGTTTCAGAACTTTCATGTCTCATCTGTGAACTCATGTACATTGCTCTTAATTCCAATCTGGCCTTCTGATTCTTTCAGCTGATGAGTGGTTTACATCTTGTAGTGGATTTCAGTGCCTTCAGTGGATTGTGATAATTTCATCCCTGCCCAATGGAGACTGTTGGTGATGCCACTGACTGTTGTTTTGGGGCTTTTATTCACAACTGCTGCTGTTTTTATTGACCAACCTGATCAATGTCTGGTTGTCAGTACACTGGTGATTTCTTTCTTTTTCAAGACATTGCAAATTGCCCTATAGACCTCTTGCAGTCATGTGACCAGAATGTAAACAGCCGCCATCTTGTCGGTCAACAACACAGCTGAATACTGCTGCACTCGTGTACAAAATGGATCAATTTCAACCGACGGACTACACGGCTCATTTTTCTAATGAACAGATAACTAGATATATGTCTAAAATAAATGACCTACAGATTAGTGACCCTTATCGATTACCGGACATAGTTTTCACGACCGTGTCAGTGGATATTGAACTGCCAGAGGTGGAATACCCAGATGTGTATAATTACCTCATTAACTTTCCCTCGCTGTTCAGTGGTGAAGCACTGCGTGCTTATAAATCTCTGGACAGTTATCTTTACAGAAATTCAGGATTTGTCAGCCCCCCTCAGATGTGGCATCTTGTAAACAAGAAAATAACAATCCTCATTGGACAGGTAAGTCACTTAAGTATTGAGTACTAGTACTGATACTAGATATATCAGTAGTATCTAGTATAGCACTGACCAGCCGATTATAGAATAGAATAAGGTAATTCCAGCTGTAATTCCAAATCGTCCGTCTTGTTTACCATGGATCTGACGTTGGAGAGGTAGAGGCTTGGCAGTGGAGGTTTGAGTGGCTGTTTTCTGAGCTTAGTCAACAGGCCGGCTCTGCAGCCTCGCTTTTGCTCCCTCTCCTGACGCCGCCTTCTTCGCCTGCCAGACCCGATAACAATTCACGGAGACCCCGCTGGTCTCGCTATCTCATCCAGAATGTTGTGCATGCGATGGAAATCGCTACAAACCGTCATTTTCTGCTGGAAACCAATGTCCAGTAAGTCCATACGGTTGTAGTGGATATTGGTACAGACGAACAACATGCAAAAATACACACAAAAAACATAAAAAACGTGCACAGGTAGGGAGAGCTTGTAGCCGCAGCATCCCCATCATGCGCCACCATATCCACTATTATGGTTGAATATTTTATATCATCAGTTAGATCAAGTATCAGTAGTCTATCACTATTACTGTATATATGGTATACCTGATAGCAGCAATCCATTTTGCATGCCTGTCAGGGTCCCGTGGCAGCCTATTGTCAAGTGTATGTGAGCATCATGGGTTTCCCACACTTGAAAGGGAAGGACTCGGACACAGGATTCCACTCATCTTATGTTTTATTGATTTTCAGTGGAGTTGACGTTGTAGTAGAATTATATATAGTAGGGTTTTCCAGAAGAAAAGGTAGAAGTAGAAGCAGAAGTAGAACCAGAAGTAGAAGTGGAACTAGAAGTAGAAGGCGGAAAATGGCGTTTGACCGACAAAATGGCGTCTGTTTACAATCTGGATCGGCTGTGACGTCACATGCAAGTGGTCCATTGGCAATGCTTTTGCACTGACTGATTTCCCTCCCCCCCAAAAACAAAAACTACAAAATAACTTGTTTTCCCTCCCATAGACAACTATCTGGTCTTAATGTTGTTTTTTTTCCTTGTTAACAAATGCAATGATCACAGGGCTCAAACCAAGAGCAGACAGTCAGAGCTGTTTAAAATTGTTTAAACAAACAATCTAACAGGGCACACCTGAGAAACAAGAAACACCTGTCATGTGTTCCAAAATTTTTTGATCACTTTGAAAATATAAGTTGGTTCAAACTAAACATGTGATGTTCGAAGTTGTTTAACACATCTAGATGTACAGAAATGAAAACTGAAATTCTTATTTATAGACTTATATTCATCATTTGATTCTAAACCCAAATGTCTGAAGAGTATAGCAAAAACAAAAGAATTGCCCTTGTTATTTTAATACTTTCAGAGGGGAATGTTGTACAGCCACATGCATATTTACCAGAAACACATTTTAGGTTAATTAAACAATAGAAAGGAGAAGGTGTAAAAACACCAAAACTCTCAAAGCTCTGTGTATGTGAGGTCACTAACAAAATACCAAAAATAACCATGTACCCACTGAGATTATATTTTAAACAAACCTACATGCCTGCTTTCTCCACATAGTACACACAAAACAAGAGTTTACATGTGCTCTCACACCTCTTCATTGGCTTGTTTGGGTCTTTTCACAAATGGCACACATTTCTGAACACTGTGGAATCCTCAATCCTTTGGAAATGCTACATGAGTAAAATATGAAATGTGCTCTACAGATGACAATGCATAAATGTGCTAGAATCAAGAGCTGAAACAACTAAAATGTTGGCAAAAAAAGGTACAATAAATGTAGGAGTAAAATAAAGTTATTTTCTAATGTATTTTACTGACTTGCATGATATAAGAAACTGTTTTTATCTTTAGCTTATTTTAAAGTCAATTTTTATATTTAGCTATATATTTTAGCCATTACATGTCTGTTAGTGACTTGTCAGTTTTTGGGATTCCAAACACAAACCCCAAGAGAATTCAGAAAGTTCCATCACATTTTCATTTGCACATAAGCTGTTCTTTCAAATTTTATATTTCTGATCAGTTCAAAATTTCAAGTGTAGCCTAAAAGAAGAGAACTGTAGTCACCCCAATCTTCAAAGCAATTCTCTGCCATATTTATGTGCAAAACAATTCTCTATGGCAGCATGTGAGGAAAGCACTAGAGGTGATGAGAAAGAGGAAGAGAGAGTGGGTGTCTTTTTTCACACCAGGCCTCCTCCACACACTCAACATCTATGATGGAAAGAGGGAGGAAATGAGGTAATCACTGCTAAAAGACACTGTAGCCATTGCAGCATCTTTGGGGATAACAAGTATTATTCACCTGAAATTCTGTTTACATCAAAATTTGCAGAAACTACCATTAACCTTATGCTGGTCATTCTTATCATTTGACCAAATTTGAGAAGACTTTTCTTTTTGTGGTGTTAAGCTCCCTCTGGTGATCATTAAGTTACATTAAAGTAATTACACCAGTCATCATGTTAATTGCTGCATGACTGAGCTAGTGTGCAGTTCAACAATTTCTTTTGGTGGAGTTTTGGAAATCTGTGCCTTTTTTCCAAAGAAAGGACTTAATGAGACATAAGGAAAGCTGGAAAACAAGGAAAATAAGTAAAGAATTTAAACTTATTTGAGCCTCATATCTTTACTGGAGGGGCGGCACGGTGGTGTAGTGGTTAGCGCTGTCGCCTCACAGCAAGAAGGTCCGGGTTCGAGCCCCAGGGCCGGCGAGGGCCTTTCTGTGCGGAGTTTGCATGTTCTCCCCGTGTCCGCATGGGTTTCCTCCGGGTGCTCCGGTTTCCCCCACAGTCCAAAGACATGCAGGTTAGGTTAACTGGTGACTCTAAATTGACCGTAGGTGTGAATGTGAGTGTGAATGGTTGTCTGTGTCTATGTGTCAGCCCTGTGATGACCTGGCGACTTGTCCAGGGTGTACCCTGCCTTTCACCCGTAGTCAGCTGGGATAGGCTCCAGCTTGCCTGCGACCCTGTAGAAGGATAAAGCGGCTAGAGATAATGAGATGAGATGAGATGAGATGAGATGAGATGAGATGAGATGAGCTCTTTACTGGATCCACTGTGTTAGCTACCTGTCTAGTCTGATATTGGGATATTAGATGAGGACAGAATAGTAAAAAGGCAACAACTTCACTGACTAAACAGTGTTGGTAACTGCAAGCTTCATGTCTTCTTCATCCAAATGCCATACACATGAGATGCAATGACAAGAGGTTACAGAATATCAGCAATCCGCAGTAACAAGATCCCGATGCTCAAATGGCAAATCTTCAAGGCTTACTAGTAGGTCTTCTGCCAGTGCAGCAATTAGAGCATGAGTTCAAGCAGAGGCTGCACAAGTTGAAGTATCTTATGCTGCAGAAGAAGCAAGCTTGCTGAAAGAAAAGGTATGCCTTGCTGCAGACTCAGCTCATAAAGAAGCAGAGTTCCAGGCTGAGTTAGATGTTTTAAAAGTGGAGAGAAAGGCAGCAGCTGCTTCAGCCAAAGCTGAAGTTTTGGAAGGAGCTACAATGGAAGAGGAAAAACAGTCTTGCAAGGAGGAGGACCCTGCTACAGTCCCTAACAGCATACCAGTGAGTATGTACAATGTATTGCTCATGCACAAGGCACTCAAGACTCACTTGCAACAGGACTTTCAGATAGACTTCATAATACAAATGAATTTAAAAAAATCCTTTTGCTGCTTCTAGTGGACCATTTGCTGCAGACTTGATAAATCCAAATCCAAGCTTGCAAACCCTGAAAAGCAGCCAGCCTATCCAGGACCATGTCCCTCACACCTCCCACATTAAGATTATGCCTAAACAATCAGGTTCAATGTCAAAACCGCATTTGAAACCATAGAGTGCAGCACTTTTGAACACCTCTTCCACCGAGATGTCAGTCATGTCAGAAACTGTTAAATATCTTGCCAAATGAGAAATTGTGACATCAGGCATCCAACAGTTTGATGACTGCCCAAAAAACTATTGGGGATGGAAATAATCTTATCACTATTACCAGAGGGTTGGCCTTGACCGCAAGAGAAACGCTAGATTTTCTAGTTAAGTGGCTTGAGCCAAAGTCATCTGAGATGGAAAAAAGAATGAGCTCTGTACATGTTTATGACCCAGCAACAGGCCTTGCCATGTTGTGGAAATGGATTGAAGAAACTTATGGAGCACCTGAGATGATAGAAAGTGCCTTATTCAAGAGAATTGATGAGTTTCCCAAAATCTCCAACAAAGATTATCCAAAGCTTCAGGAACTGGCTGACCTTCTTATAGAGCTGGAAGTAGCAAAGGAAGGTCATTTGCTTGGACTTAGATATCCAAACACAGCTCAGGGCATCCAACCCACTGTCCAAAAAAAAAAAAAAAATACAAATAAAAAATCTCATCTCATCTCATCTCATTATCTCTAGCCGCTTTATCCTGTTCTACAGGGTCGCAGGCAAGCTGGAGCCTATCCCAGCTGACTATGGGCGAAAGGCGGGGTACACCCTGGACAAGTCGCCAGGTCATCACAGGGCCAAATAAAAAATAAAAAAAATAAAAAATAAAAAAATAAAAAACCTGCCATATGAACTGCAAGATAAGTGGATCACACTTGGGTCTTGGTACAAAGAGGATCACTCCATTGCTTTTCTACCTTTCAAATATTTCTCTCAATTTGTATGCAACCAAGCCAGGACAAGAAATGACCCAAGGGTTGCATTTTTGTTGTCCAGTTCCAGCCCTTACAAGGAAAGATTTGAGAGACAAAGCAGCAAAACTCAGGTTTTAGTAAGAAAGAGAGGAGTAGAGTGTGCCAACTACATCAGCTTCTCAGGGAAAAAACAAGACCACCCAAAGACATATTGCCCTCTCCACAAGAAACCTCACCCCCTCAGTAAGTGCCATAGCTTCAGAAGTAAACCACTCAGTGAACATATAGCTTACCATAAGGATAAGAACTACTGATTCAAATGTTGTGCTTCAATTAAGCACATGGTGAAGGACTGTCCAATGACACCAAACTGTGTGAAACGTGACAGTGACAGGCACATATCTGCTTGACACCCTGACCCTGCTCCTGTAAACAGAGAGCCCTCTGCAATAGTGGAACAGAACGGCAGAGAACAAAAGGCAGATACACCTACCGCAGTAACCTCAAAATGTATGGAGATCTGTGGAGGAGAAAATAGTCCGAGGTCTTGCTCGAAGATATGTCTTGCTAAAGTGTATCTGGCAGAACCTCCTGAGAAATCAGTAAAAATGTACCTGGTCATGGATGACCAAAGCAATCAATCAGTCTTTACTATGGTCCAACCTCTTTGATCTTTTTGGCATAAGAGGAAGCTCTGTGACCTACACCTTAAAGACGTGCACAGGTGTGATGGAAATCTCAGGAAGAAGAGCACACAACTACATGGTTGAATCTCTTGATGGATGCATCAAGGTACCTCTTCCCACACTGTTGGAATGTGACCTAATTCCAGAAGATAGGTCAGAAATTCCTTCTCCAGATATGGCATGACATTACACAAACCTGAAACCTGTGGCTGACAAAATTCCACAACTTGATCCCAATGCACACATTCTTCTGCTCTTAGGAAGAGATATTTTGAGACTCCATAAAGTGAGGGAACAACATAATGGACCACATGACACTCTATATGCACATCTTCACCTGGGGTGGGTTGTAATAGGAGATATGTGTCTGGGGCAAGCGCATAAGCCTGCCAGTAGGACAGTGTACACGACAAATTTGCTGTTAAATGGAAGGTCATCATTCCTCAATCCTTGCTCCAACACCATACTGTATGTGTCAAGGAAACCTTGTCTGGCTCTATACATCAGTCAAGCCCTCTTTATTGGCACTGTAATGACAACCTAGGCCAAGACATGACTATAGATAGTCTTGGGTCCACAGTTTAACAGGACAAAAGATGATCATCAGCCAACTCTTTCTGTGGAAGATGAGGCTTTTCTTGACATCATGGATGGAGAGGTATTCAGGGATAGCTTCAACAACTGGATCACTCCCTTACCCTTTCAGAAGTCATGCCATCTACTTCCAAATAACAGAGACTAATGGCCCTTTTCCACTACCCTTTTTCAGCTCGCTTCAGCTCACTTCAGCCTGACACGGCTCGCGTTTCGACTATCTCAAAACAGCACGACTCAGCTCGCTTCAGCCCTGCTTAGCACCCAAAACTCGCACGGTTTTGGAGTGGGGCTGAAGCGAGCCAAACCGAGCTGAGTGAGGCTGGGGGCGTGAGCAGACACTCCCCTGTGCACTGATTGGTGAGGAGGAGTGTCCTCACATGCCCACACACGCCCCGCGAGCACGCTGGGATCTGTAAACACCGTAAACCCGGAAGAAGAATAATTACGAATTACGAGAATTTCTGAAGCCTTATGCGCCTCGCCTCATCTATACGCTCTTGCCAGTATCTGTTGGCGTTGTCGGTGACAACAAGCCACAGCACCAAGACCAGCAACACTAACGACTCCATGTCCTCCATGTTTATTGTTTACTCTCCGGGTCGTGAGACTACCGCTTAAAAGATCACTGATCCCACTGTTTGTGCCGCTTAACGACATCACGTGACGTCCACCCACTTTCGCTAACTCCACCCAATGTGTCCACCCACTTCCAGCCAGCACGGTTCAGCGCGGTTGTAGTCGAAATGCAACTCCAACAGCCCCGCTCAGCTCGACTCAGCACGGCACGGCTCAGCCCGACTCAGCTGCGTTTGTAGTGGAAAAGCGGCATAAGCTCTCAAACGTCTCTATACCCTCAGGCGTACATTGGACAAAAAGCTAGAAATGAAGGAGCATTTCATCAGTTTTATGCAGAAAATATTTTAAAGCCAGCATGCAAAACCAGCACCACCTTTGCAGAGCGATGAGGAATGTTGGTACTTACCAATATTTGGGGTGTACCACCCACAAAACCCGCGACAGATCAGGGTCATGTTTGACTCAAGCGCGCAAGGCATGAAGGTATCTCCTTAAATGATCCTGATCTGAACAACACACTGTTTGGAGTACTTATGCACTTTTGCAAAGAGACCATAGCCATAACAGCTGATATACAGCAGATGTTTTACTCTTTCATCATCTAGGAAGATCATTGAAATTACCTGAGGTTCCTTTGCTATCAGGATAATGATCTTCAAAAAGATATCACTGAATACAGAATGAATATCCATGCATTTGGAAACAGCCCTTCACCAGCTGTGGCAATATATGGGCTGATAAGGGTGGTTCAGGCAGGGAAAAAAAAAGAACACGGCATGAATGCAAAACAGTTCGTATCAGGAACTTTTATGTCGGTTGATGGTTTGACTTCACTTCCCACAGAAAAAGAAGCAGTGGATCTCCTGAAGAGAACAAAAGCAATGTAGGGTGATTCCAACATACAACCCTGATTCCAAAAAAGTTGGGACAAAGTGCAAATTGTTAAGAAAAACGTAATGCAATGATGTGGAAGTTTCAAAATTCCATATTTTATTCAGAATAGAACATAGATGACATATCAAATGTTTAAACTGAGAAAATGTATCATTTAAAGAGAAAAATTAGGTGATTTTAAATTTCATGACAACAACACATCTCCAAAAAGTTGGGACAAGGCCATGTTTACCACTGTGAGACATCCCCTTTTCTCTTTCCAACAGTCTGTAAACGTCTGGGGACTGAGGAGACAAGTTGCTCAAGTTTAGGGACAGGAATGTTAACCCATTCTTGTCTAATGTAGGATTCTAGTTGCTCAACTGTCTTCTGTCTTTTTTGTTGTATCTTCCATTTTATGATGTGCCAAATGTTTTCTATGGGTGAAAGATCTGGACTGCAGTCTGGCCAGTTCAGTACCCGGACCCTTCTTCTACGCAGCCACGATGCTGTAATTGATGCAGTATGTGGTTTGGCATTGTCATGTTGGAAAATGCAAGGTCTTCCCTGAAAGAGACGTCGTCTGGATGGGAGCATATGTTGCTCTAGAACCTGGATATACCTTTCAGCATTGATGGTGTCTTTCCAGATGTGTAAGCTGCCCATGCCACACGCACTAATGCAACCCCATACCATCAGAGATGCAGGCTTCTGAACTGAGCGCTGATGACAACTTGGGTCGTCCTTCTCCTCTTTAGTCTGAATGACACGGCGTCCCTGATTTCCATAAAGAACTTCAAATTTTGATTCGTCTGACCACAGAACAGTTTTCCACTTTGCCACAGTCCATTTTAAATGAGCCTTGGCCCAGAGAAGACGTCTGCGCTTCTGGATCATGCTTAGATACAACTTCTTCTTTGAACTATAGAGTTTTAGCTGGCAACGGCGGATGGCACGGTGAATTGTGTTCACAGATAATGTTCTCTGGAAATATTCCTGAGCCCATTTTGTGATTTCCAATACAGAAGCATGCCTGTATGTGATGCAGTGCCGTCTAAGGGCTCGAAGATCACGGGCACCCAGTATGGTTTTCCAGCCTTGACCCTTACGCACAGAGATTCTTCCAGATTCTCTGAATCTTTTGATGATATTATACACTGTAGATGATGATATGTTCAAACTCTTTGCAATTTTACACTGTCGAACTCCTTTCTGATATTGCTCCACTTTTTGTCGGCGCAGAATTAGGGGGATTGGTGATCCTCTTCCCATCTTTACTTCTGAGAGCCGCTGCCACTCCAAGATGCTCTTTTTATACCCAGTCATGTTAATGACCTATTGCCAATTGACCTAATGAGTTGCAATTTGGTCCTCCAGCTGTTCCTTTTTTGTACCTTTAACTTTTCCAGCCTCTTATTGGTCCCTGTCCCAACTTTTTTGAGATGTGTTGCTGTCATAAAATTTCAAATGAGCCAATACTTGGCATGAAATTTCAAATTGTCTCACTTTCGACATTTGATATGTTGTCTATGTTCTATTGTGAATACAATATCAGTTTTTGAGATTTGTAAATTATTGCATTCCATTTTTATTTACAATTTGTACTTTGTCCCAACTTTTTTGGAATCGGGTTGTACATTTTCATAAGATAGCTTTGAACAGTGATGCTGTCATGGAATCGTTTTCTCCAGAAGAGCTTGCAAATGAGCTGAAGCTTAAGGCAGATGACTCTAAAATAAGAAACTCTCAGATGAAGGATGCTTCTGGACCTTTAACCCTCCCCATTCGTCACATATGGGTAGATGTTTGGAGAGGCTCATGAAGGTTGCAAGACGCATCTTGGATGGTATGCTCATGCAAGCTGGCCCTACACATCTCACCCATGAGGTCCTTACCATACTTATGGCAGAGGTAATGGCAATTATGAATGCCAGACTGTTGGTTCCTCTGTCATGTGATCCAGAACCACCTACCATCCTGACAGCAGCGATGCTTCTGACCAGAAAAATGGATCCAACGTCTGCTCCACATGGAGATTTCAATCTGACAGACCTTTATAAGCAACAGTGGAAGCATGTGCAACGTCTTGCCAACACCTTCTAGAAGCGCTGGAGTCAAGAATACCTGAATACCCTCCACAGAAAATGGACTAAAGAGAGATGTGGTGTCCAAGTAGGAGGAGATGTGCTGCTAAAAGAAAGCCAAATCAAACGGAATGAATGGTCCACCGGGCTGATCATGAAAACCATTGCCAGTGGTGATGACAAGATCAGGAAGGTAGAAATTAAAGTGGTGAAGCAAGGGACAGCCAACCCAGATAGCAATTTGATCTGAGCCGGATCAGCACTGGATGTACCCCAAAGTCTGGTCTGAATACAGCAAACAGATCCGTCCCACATAACTTTTGTTCTCCGCCCCGTATCCGGCACAGATATAATTTTTGGATCTGGAATGGATGTTGGCCAGGTCCGGCATGGATCACTAAAAACCTCTCTCTGCACTGCCCAAATCAGGTACGGATGTGAGTTGGATCAGTGCCGGATCAGGGCCGGATGTAGTCCAGATATGTACAACAACTGTCTGAGGTGAACCCCCAAGTTTGCTTCATTAGCATTAATAAGACAAATGTTAAAGGAACAGTCCACCGTACTTCCATAATGAAATATGTTCTTCTCTGAATTGAGACGAGCTGATCCGTACCTCTCCGAGCTTTGCGCGACCTCCCAGTCAGTCAGACACGCTGTCACTCCTGTTAGCAATGTAGCTAGGCTCAGCATGACCAATGGTATTTTTTGGGGCTGTAGTTAGATGCGACCAAACTCTTCCGCGTTTT
Source organism: Neoarius graeffei (assembly GCF_027579695.1). Lineage (NCBI taxonomy): Eukaryota > Metazoa > Chordata > Actinopteri > Siluriformes > Ariidae > Neoarius > Neoarius graeffei. The sequence goes on along the minus strand of NC_083578.1, from coordinate 39,726,558 downwards.
TCCTGTTCACATAGGTTTATATGACCAGTGACATGAAACAAAGTTCAGTTACACAAATTGAAACGTGGCGATTTTCTATGCTATGGAAAGTCCACACTATAATGACAGGCATACTAACACCTTCTGCGCGCTTCAACAGCGCTGTCGAAGCGCACAGAAGGTGTTAGTACGCCTGTCATTATAGTGTGGACTTTCCATAGCATAGAAAATCGCCACGTTTCAATTTGTGTAACTGAACTTTGTTTCATGTCACTGGTCATATAAACCTATGTGAACAGGAAAAACGCGGAAGAGTTTGGTCGCATCTAACTACAGCCCCAAAAAATACCATTGGTCATGCTGAGCCTAGCTACATTGCTAACAGGCGTGACAGCGCGTCTGACTGACTGGGAGGTCGCGCAAAGCTCGGAGAGGTACGGATCAGCTCGTCTCAATTCAGAGAAGAACATATTTCATTATGGAAGTACGGTGGACTGTTCCTTTAAGAAAAAATTTCAATCACAAAGTGCTTTTATTGACATGTGAACATGTGACTTTGTAGATCAGCTATTTTCACATTGGTAATTGGTATCAGCTCACAAAATTTCTGGCACAGTGCAATAATGAACAGTGCAAAAAAAAGTTAAACTACATCAACAATGTTCAAAGTGATGAACTGCATCGTATACGGTACATCACCATATATGTAATACATGGATTAAGTGCTGAACTGCATTATAAACACCATACAAATAAAACATGGATATAAAACAGATGGCTTTCACACCAAAATGTACTCAAGTTCACGGTCCAGGCTTGTAAAGTGAACCTTATGCATGCTGTTGCTGAGGAGGGGTTGCTTTCACACCAAAATGTCCTGAAGTTCACACAGGCCCAGCATGTCAAGTGAACCATGGCTTTAAAAATTGGGTTAGAAAGAAAGAAAGAAAGAAAGAAAGAAAGAAAGAAAGAAAGAAAGAAAGAAAGAAAGAAAGAAAATGGCAGCATATGGTATTGGTACAAAGTCTTCACACATGTGATTTAATCAGCGATCACACCACTACAAATGAACCAAACCAACGGAGGAAACTGACCAAACTTCCCGGTGTGACTGCGCCCTCAGAGAGCACCCCTCTCTACAATCACACGTCATCATTAGCCTTGTGCTCAGCCCTTTGTACCTGAAGATGAAAAACATTTATTAGTTCTCAAAATGGCATGATTCAAACATGAATCACACACAAAATAACTTATCCCAAACAACCTTAGCTTCGCTCCGTAAAATACTATGGTTATTGATCCAAAAGAATTGTATCATAAAACAACTTAATGTCAAAAAGGCACTTACCGAAAAAGTCTGCCAAGTGCTGCATACAGCGACTGGACTGGACTGAAGTGGTGTCTGATGAAACCGTTGAAGAAATTGTTGGTGTCTGTTGAAACTGTTTAAGAGCGCGCCCGCGCGGTCCCACCCCACGGGTGTATAAACAGATCACTGTGTGTATCGTTCTGCTCACATCCAATGCTGACCCGGGGAAAGTGTTGGCCTGTCAGACAGAGCCAATGCGGACCTTAGAACATCAGCCGTGGACTGTAATGCTATCTGGGAAGGTCTACTTATGGCCAGTCTCAGAACTTGTTCTTCTTCCTAAAGAAAACTGAAAAGATGGATTTATGTTACTAATGTAGAAAAGAATGGCATAACAGTTGTTATACCAGGCAGGGAGTGTGCTGGTAATTCTTATCATTTGACCAAATTTGAGAAGGCATTTATTTTTGTGGTGTTGAACATTAAAGTAATTACATCAGTCAACATGTTAGGTGCTGTACGACTGAGCGAGTGTTGGCGTTAATTACTAATCTTTAACTTTTTTCTACAAATAATTTTCCAGTATCCACTTCATTTTTATTGTACTGTCGCTTTCCTTTTTGTACTTTCCACTTTTGCTTTCCTTTTTCCGTTTTTTTTCTCTCTCTTTTTTCAGAAGAACACAGAGACCGGAAGCTTTCTTTTTCTTTTTTTTCTCTCCTCCTGTGTAAAGACCACAAGCGGAGGCCATCTACATCGGATCTGGCTAAACCGACTGTCTGCTAGCTGCACAGAGTCGTCACTCAGGGTCCACTACATTGAGACTGTGTCTGTTCCCCGGGCTAAACAAAAAGGTAGAAATTTTCAGAGAGTTTGCTCCAGTAACCTAATCAATATAAAATTAGATCATACTGACTGTATAGCTGCTGCCAGCACCTTTGATCTAAAGGTGGGGCTATTAAATATTAGATCTCTTACATCTAAAGCACTAATGGTTAATGAACTCATTACTGATCAGGAGTTTAATGTCATGTACTTTGTTTAACTGAAACATGGATTAAGCCAAATGAATATATAGCATTAAATGAAGCGAGTCCTCCTGGATACAGTTATATACACCAGCCTCGACAAACTGGCAGAGGAGGAGGCATTGCAGTTATTTATAATGATTATCTAGGTGTAACACAAAAACCTGGTTATAAATTTAATACATTTGAAGTTCTTCATACTCATATAACGTATGTAGCCTCGAAAAATAAGTCTACCCAGTTAATTCCATTGCTTATTATTTACAGGCCCCCAGGGCCATATTCTGAGTTTCTTTCTGAATTTGCAGATTATATCTCAGATCTGGTTATTTCCTTAGACAAAGCTTTAGTTGTCGGAGATTTTAATATTCACTTTGATAACCCAGAGGACCCTTTAAAAACAGCGTTTGTGTCCATTTTAGATTCAGTAGGGATTAATCAGAATGTCATAGAACCGACCCATAATGGTGGTCACACCCTTGATCTAATACTAACATTCAGGTTAAACGTAGACAATATAGTCATATTTCCACAGTCTGAAGTTCTCAGATCATTATCTCATCTCATTCAAACTATGTCTGAGTAATAATATATGCACCTCACCACGCTACTGTATTAAACGTACATTCGCGTCAACTACTGCACAGAGCTTTATAAATGATCTCCCAGAGTTATCGACTTTGATTGGGTTACTGTCAGCCCCTGCAGAAATTGATCAGGCAACTGAATGCTTAGAGTCAACATTCCGCCATACCTTAAATAATGTAGCTCCTCTGAAAAGGAAAATGGTCAGAGACAAAAAATTAGCACCCTGGTATAATGATGACACTTGCACATTAAAACAGACCACTCAAAAATTGGAACGTAAATGGTGTCAAACAAAATTGGTAGTGTTCAAATTAGCATGGAAGGAGAGCTTCCTGAAGTATAGAAAAGCTCTTAGTGCTGCGAGATCAACATATCTCTCCTCCCTAATAGAAGAAGATAAAAATAATCCTAGATCCCTATTTAATACTGTAGCAAAATTAACCAGGAATAAGTCCACTATAGACACATGCACACCTGCAGTTTGTAATAGCAACGATTTCATGAATTTTTTTAATGACAAAATTGAGAATGTCCGACAAAAAATTCAAACTACTAATTTAAGGTCAGACAATGTAAGTGACCTTGTAGTTAACCATATAACTGTATCAGATCATCAATTAGAATGTTTTACTCCCCTTAAAGAAACTGAATTACTTTCATTAATCTCGGCATCAAAAGCCTCAACTTGCGTATTAGATCCCTTACCTACACGTCTATTCAAACAGATAATACCTGAAGTAATTGAATCGCTTCTAAAAATAATAAATTCTTCTCTCACAATTGGCTATGTACCCAAATCCTTTAAACTAGCAGTTATCAAACCCCTGATTAAAAAACCTGACCTTGATCCCTGTCAGCTGTCCAATTATAGGCCAATATCAAACCTCCCCTTTATCACCAAGATTCTTGAAAAAGCTGTGGCACAGCAGTTATGCTCATATTTACATAAGAATAACATCCATGAAATGTATCAGTCAGGATTTAGACCTAATCATAGCACAGAGACAGCACTGGTTAAAGTAGTAAACGACCTACTGTTGGCGTCTGTTCAGGGCTATGTCTCGCTACTTGTGTTGCTTGACCTTAGTGCAGCATTTGATACCATTGATCATTCCATTCTTCTGGATAGACTAGAAAATGTTGTGGGAGTTAAGGGAATGGCCCTCTCCTGGCTCAGCTCTTATTTAACTGATCGCTATCAGTATGTTGATATAAATGGTGATATTTCTAGACATACTGAGGTAAAGTTTGGTGTTCCACAAGGTTCTGTCTTGGGTCCACTGCTTTTTTCTTTATATATGTTACCTCTGGGTGATATTATTCATAAACATTGTATTAGTTTCCACTGTTATGCTGATGACACACAGTTGTATGTTTCTGCAAATCCTGATGAGAGACACCAGCTTAATAGAATTGAGGAATGTGTTAAGGACATTAGACACTGGATGCTTATTAATTTCCTTCTGCTTAACTCTGACAAGACTGAAATACTTGTACTAGGACCACATACAGCTAGAAGTAAGTGTTGGGGTTCACCCAGAAAGAGACCCCGAGATTCCTTCATGAGCCCCCTCGGATCCGGGACGAATGATAGAACGAGAGAAACAGACAAGGGAACACCTGAGTTGTTCACATGCCAGTTTATTTGCACAGTCACTTCGTCAAAGATGAAAGATTACAAACACCTTTTATAACAAATCATAATCTCTCCAAACGGCTATTGTGTCTGTCAAATGTGTGTGTGTTTGTATGTGACCTCAGAGAGGGGTGTGTGTGTCTGTCTGTCTATGGGAGGGTGTGAGTGAGTGACATCATTTTGATATATGTGTCTATGTGCTAGGTCAGCAAATCACATCTTAATTCCATATGTATGTGTGTGTGAATGAAACCTTCAATCATAAGCAAAATAATATTTCAGCAATTCGACAATGTTTTAAACAAAGACTATGTTTGGTCTAACAAAGAAGTGTTCTTCTCCACTGGACGAAGGTCAGGCTACACAGGAACAGTTTAAAATCACTGCCATAGTATATGCAATAGTCCAAAATAATAAAGGCTCTAAAAAGCTCTAAAATATACTATAAAAAGCTCTAAAATATACTATAAGTAATATATACTATAATATATACTATAAAAATATAATATAAGAGTCTTAACTCTTTGTTCAGCAATAAGGCTACCATTACATCCAACATTAAAGTGTGTGTGTGGGTCGATCTGACACTAAAACAGACCTTGGTGGGTCCTTCAGACACTTCTCTGTTCAAAATACACATTTCATAAACAAAATGTTCCCAAACAATGTCCAGCCGAGACAGAAGGTCATTTTTAACTGAACCTTAAGTTAACTCTTAATTTTGTCACCATTTTAATAATAATACTTATAAGAATAATAAGAATAATACTTATATAAACCTAACAATCCCCCCCTTTGATAATAGTATCACTATTATCAAATCCTATTATCACTTCATGATCATATATGTGATTACATCGAGAATTAATCCTGAGTTAATCTTTGCCCTTCTTGACGTATATTGGTGCTCAGAGGGCGGGCATGCCCAATCAGCCCTCGTCCCACCTCACCGGAGCTTAGAGAAACTCAAAACCTCTTAATTCCCAAATACACGCTACTTCCTTCAGAGTAATTTGTTCTAAAACAGTGAGGGAACAGAGTCCTGTAAGAATACAGAGTTTCAGAGCATAAAGATGTGTAATAATAGTAGAAAACGGCATCAGATGAAAGACATAACACATTCGTGTGGTGTGCGCTTGTGCAGTCCAGTTAGCGAAGTTAGTCCAGAAGGTGTTGTCTCGAAGTCCAGCTCGAGCGGGTAACCCTGCTCCGAGCAATGAAGTCCAGCTCGAGCGGGTAACCCTGCTCCGAGCAATGAAGTCCAGAAGGCTCGGGCGGGTAACCCTGCCCCGAGCAAAGATGAAGCAGTCACGAAGGCTCGGGCGGGTAGCCCTGCCCCGAGCAACAATGAAGCCACGAAACCCGTGATGAGGACTGTCATGGTTGTAGTGAGGATGATTGGTTCCAAACAGGGCACAAGATCTTTTCCCCTCTTTGTTCACAACGTCTTGAGGATTCTCAGTCGAATCTGTGCAGAGCTCAGAAATAGAGAGAGAGAGAGAAAACTGGCCAGAGGGAGACTAGATAGGGACACAAAAAGCATTAATAGCAGCAAACTTGTTATTGTAACACAACTTTGTTATGGAGCCTTCTTCAATCGAGTGGCATGGATCCACTGTGGAAAAAGATCAGTTAAAACAGCAGCAAAAGTAATGGCGACTATGTCTGCAGGCCCATTATATCGTTTTCCCAATTGTCCAAATCATTACTTTAAAAAGTCCCACCAGCACCTGTCTCCCACGTGAAAGGGGTGTGTGGTGGAGATAATATTGTATTATTGACCTTGGTACAAATTTTATGCAACTTATCTATAAGGGCTGCAGAATACTCATCCATATGCATTTTCAAATCAGAGGTACCCGGAGCCGGAGTTCCCTTCTTCCAGGGGAAGTCTTTATTTCCAAAAATAATTTCTTGGTGTCACACGAATTTCAGCCAGAATGAATTATGGATTACAGAAGCAAACCTGTGTCCTGCATGACCTTAATTAATTTGTCTTTCAATGTTCGATTAGTACGTTCTACGATACCAGAGGATTGAGGAATGTGAAAACACCAGTTTAGTTTAGAGATACTTACAAAGGTTTTGTGTGACTTTTGAGGTGAAAGGGGTACCCTTGTCTGAGTCTATGGCATTTGAAACCCCATAACAATAATAATAATTATTATTGATTTTCTTATTATTTTATTGTTTGTTTTTCTTTTTTACTGTCCAGTGTTCTTAGGTACCTTGAAAGGCACTTATAAATAAAATGTATCATTATTATTATTATAACTACCGTAGGTATCAAAACGAGTAACTACCTTCGTGTTCTCTCGAGAACAGGGAAAAACTTCTACCCATTTAGAGAATTTGTCCACAATCAAGATGACAAAAATCAAATGAAAAAGAAAAAAAAAGCGTATGTCTCATGCAGAATATCAGGCTGATATTGATTGAACACACACAATAACCACAGAGGTGTGATAATATTATAAATTATAAAACAAGAACCGTCTGAGGGTTTAGAACAAGAACCATCAACAAAGATCCCTAGAGACCCCTATTACTGATAAATTAATTTAATGGGTCTGTAAATTTTGCAACGCCTGTTTAACTTGATGTGACGAGTGCAAGATCAATGGGTGAGACAAAAACCAATTTTTCCGCATCTAAAACCATCAAAGCACATGCGGAGACAGCCCCCAGACACGCAGGTAAGCCTTGAGCAACAATGTCTAATGTTTTGGATAAAAACGCACAATGATGCATTTCCCCCCCCTCACGCTCCCCAGAGGCCGTGCCCCGGTGTCCACAGGCATAGAGGTGGAAGGGCTTGAAGTGAGCAGGTGACCCAGGGGCGGAACAAAGGGTGCTTCTGAGGGAGTGATAAGCGACCACCATAGCGTCAGTCCAGGTCAAAGGATGTTGCAGTGGAGGAGGTTTTGTGTCTAGAATGACAGCCTTGAGAAAGTTCAAAACTTCAAAAGTTCAAATACTTAAGTGTCCATACAATATTGCAGCTTGGTTCTGGAAACCTTAAAGCCCTTATGCGCTAGATGTTGGAGCAGGCGCAAGTGTCAGTGTCTTGACAGATTTCTGGTGACTCAGCAGACACCAGAACACAGACCACAGAGTCCCGAGGGAGGGAGAAGGTCACAGAGCACGTTATGAATTACAGCTGAAAAAAACAGCAGGAGAGTCAAATGAAACCTTGAGTCCAAACGCTATCTCCTCATGTGCATGGAAAAAAAAGGCAGAACAGAGATCATTAATGGCAGGAACCTGTGATATTACAGAAGAAACGATCAATTCATACGTAAATCTTGTGTAAAGTGTCTCACCACGCCTAGAAGAGACTGTAGGATGACATGGATCCAGAGAGAGAGGTACTGCTTATTATAAACAGGATGCACATGAATAGTTTCATGTCAATTTAAGTTCCAGGTTGCAGTGCAACAAAATGCGGAAAGGTTCAAGGACAATGAATACTTATACAAGCCAATGTATCATAATCATGATAATTTATGAAGTTTTTTTTCTTAATGGTTAAACAAAGATAAAACCAAGTCTCTGATTTATAAACAAAAAGTTATTCAAGTAAACGTTTGTTAACTGTTTCTTGCTGAAAAAAAAATTATGGTTAACTAAATACATTAAAAGCCTATCCATTCCATATCCTCTGTGGTTTTTAAAGGCAAAAGTATGGAGGTTTAAAACTCAGCAAACAGCCAATCAGAGCATTTCATATCAATAGTTCGAAATTAGGAGGAACATGTTTAAGCTTAGCCTCATAAGTAGCAATAAGTTTAAAGAAAGATAAGGAGATACTTTATGTATATGGAATTTACCTAATAATATAAAGAGATTACTTATTACATTTATTATTGTGAGAGAGTGCCAAAAATAATGATTTTCTCTGCCCATTGCAGATTTCTGTGTGTCCTTGCCTGCTATTCTTGCATGAGTTGTTTATATTATAGCTATCTGTAACAGTCTGGGAGCCCTTATCTCAATGTTCACTGAGAAAAGAGACAAAGCATATTGCTACGGAACAATTATTCAAAATATTATATATTATAGGACGACAATTATTCAAAAAATGTCAAAAAATGAAGTAAAGAGCGGGTTAGCTCGCTGTTGAACTAATTTCATGCTTCCCAGACAAAACAAGTCCACATTTCGCTAAAACGCGTCAGAAACAGGAGTATATAGGATATTTAAAGGTTAGAATTACATATGATTAATAAAAATACCACTACACCAGCGGCGGTGAGAGCGCCGAATCCTAACCACTAGACCACCACACGATCAGTTTAAAATAGATCAACATTAAACATTAGGTTAAACATTAAACTTTTCGGCATTTCCATTCACACGTAGGGTAAATATATTTGATGCCTTTTATTATGCCTTTAAACAGGAAGTGGTACAATACTCAATATTTTAAAAGTGATTCCTGATAAATATCTTCAAATCTGAAAGTGATATTTGATTTGGCTGAATTAATCAAACTCTAAGCCTTAAATATATTTCTTCTTTTTTTACCATGTCTGTTTAATTTAAGTGAATGTTTTAAAATGGTTTTTGTGTTGTATTTGATTTCATTATTTAAGGTCTGAATGCATAGAATTACTGCCAAATCTGATGAGACGAGAGTTTTGCCCTAAAGAGCTGTTTTTTTTTTTCTTTTATCCAGTGCGCATGCCCAGTTCACAAGCATCATGGGAACTGGAGTTCTCATGTTATTTTGAAAACTTCGTATCCATCATTTATAAGATCTAGACATGAAACTGCATTAATAGCTGCACTATTAATTATTAAAACACATTAATAGTCTTGTAGAGTGCTCGCGGACCACTCGTGACTTTCCTGATAACCTTCCAGTTACAAGTTTCGGACTATCAACACACAAGGAATATAAAATAAAATACAGATGATCTACTCACCAAACGCTGAAACTAATTGATTAAGAAGCAGATTTTTCCTCTGATGATGTTAAGGGAAGAGGATCTCTTCTCTTGGGTTTCTAACAGTGATGCGATTCACAAACGATTCGGATCTTTTTCGGGACGAAACATAAATGACTCGATCGAGCGAATCGATACAGACGCATCAACGGCATTTGTTGAGTTCATGCACACGTAATGGGTTGAGGAAAGTTCATACTTTAATTTCATGCAGCATGAGAGTGTGATTATTGTTTACAATTTGAAAACAGGAATACAAATAAGGTTCCCGTAGTTTCTGAAGAATCAAGAGTGAATCAAGTAAATTGATTCACACGCATGCGAGTTTGTTCTAAAGAATCGATTCAGTGAAGCTTTCGCTGAGATTAAAATGCACAATATACAGAATGTCCGTATTTTATACGGATTTGATTCAATAAACATAGTATATGGGCGTACAAATAAAGTTATACGGATTCAAAAAAAAAACTTCAATATTTATTTAGAGCTATAATCAATTCCCACAATGATAAAAGAGCACAACATTTACACTTTGTAGTTTTTTGTCAAACACTGAAGCTTTGTATTCATTCTTAAAGTTTATTGAATAAAAAGTACCTGGGATATATCATTGTTAATTATCATTCAAATTTTAGGTAAATCATTTTAATTTGCATCTTATAAGGATTTTATAAGGGAAATAAGGACTTTGGAAGTTGGTTATACAGGTTTAATTGACCAAAGGTTTAACATTTATGCACACCAGGAACACAGTTCTAACTGTTCATGTCCAGAGTACTGATTTGTTGTTTCATTATTTTGTGCATATCCAGTAATGCCTTATATAAATGCTATAACAATTAAAGATACATTACACAGCTCCCAGAGATTGCAAATACCTGAATAAGGATAAATCAAAACTGAGCCGGCCAAATTGTCTAGAATTTGTGTAGAATGCTAAACCACAGCAATTCATCCAATCCCGTGGTTTTTTTTCTCGGGGTCCGGGTACCTTAATACAATAATACAATTAATATAATACAATTAATATAATACAATTTTCCCCCCATGGTGGCTGCACGAAGGAATCAAAGATTAAAAGCGCGCTCTTCTCGTGACAGTGGGAATGCCTCTTCCTTCACTTCACGAGGGTCACCGTCAGGGATGTCACTAGGTTTGAGAGATAGGGGTAGCTTAGCACCCAGAGGAGAAAAGGTATTGTGCGCGGCGCGTGCGGCGCGCGCCGAACATTTTTCAGAGCACCTACTAAGGCTGTCAATCAATTCATTATTTCAAGAGCATCACACCTTGGGGACACACTTCCCACCATTTCTATTCTATTTTAAAATTGCTTTCATCATTTAATTGCTTGCTGAAGCAACTTCACCAGCTAAACTACAAAAATGTGAAAAAAACAATGGTAGGTGTCATGCATTCCTGCACAAACTGAAGAGGGCAAGTGCTTCACAAATCATCATGTAAACATTCTACAGAAGACTCAATATAGCCTAGGTAAAGTTAAGCAAATGCAAACCACTGACATCAAATTACAATCTCACCGTGTGTGTCTGCAAATGAAAGCATAGAATTCTGACTCTCTGCAAACCCAACTCAATGGAAGCCCGCACCGCGCCTGCTGCAGAATGCCCGCGTAGTTTTTTAAGTCCTACTAGCCTACCACTCGACGTGACGCTTGACACAGAGCCAATGAGGAGGAATCATAACGATATTAATAATATTGCATTAAACAATAAATAAGCAAGCAGAAACTGTTGTTCGGATTAACTTGTGTTCTTGATGGCTCATGTTCAGTGCTTTACTGCCTTTGTTTTTTTTGGGGGGAAAAAAAATAAAAATATAAATAATTTAAAAAAGGGCAAAAAATATAGGGTGGCTTTGCCATAAGATAGGGTGGCTGGAGCTACCCTAAAATGGGTCTGGCGACGTCTATGGTCACCGTTCCGTAAACAAATTACGAGGTTTACCAGTCCAATCCCGTGGCTCTACCAGCCCCGTCTCGTCCCGTAAACAAGAGTCTAAAAAGTCTAAAATCTAAAAAGTCTACGAGGTCCCGTGCCTCTACACGAGGGCTACGTTCACACTGCAGGCTGAAGTGACTCAAATCCGATCTTTTCGCCCATATGTGACCTGTATCCGATCTTTTATTGACAATATGAACGACACAGATCCGATTTTTTCAAATCCGACCCAGGCCGTTTGGATATGTGGTCCTAATTCCGATTCCTATCCGCTCTTTTCATATGCGACTTCAGTCTGAACCGCCAGGTCGCATTCATCCGACTTACACGTCATCAACAAGCCACAAACGTCACTATTCTGCACTGAAGTAGGCGGCGGGTCTCTCAAAAAAAGTTACAACAACATGGCGCATAATCACGGGCGCAGATAGAGGGTGGGACGGGTGGGATTCGTCCCACCCAGATTTAAATTCACTTCGTTCGGTCCCCCCCACTTTGCATAAGGCAAACCTCACGGAAAAATCAAAAGACTAATTACCATTCGGTTTATTGAGGTGCACAGCAGTGTATACATAGTTGCAACAACTCACATAAAACAAAACAAAGACTGATATTCGGTTGGTTGAGCTGCGCAGACTGCACAGGTTGCGAGCTCGAGCTTGGTTGCTATAGTAACCCATAACAAATTTGACAGGCATATCGGGGTTTGGGGTTGGTTTGCTGGCAGCTTTGTCCCCCCCCCCCAGTTTTTTGTCCCCCCCAGTTCAAAAAACGTATCTGCGCCCCTGCGCATGACATCAATGCGAGGGACGCTTCGGGCTGTGAAGGTTCTGAATCTTCTCAATGGAAGGATGCAGAGGTTAGGGAGCTGATTTCCATTTGGGGGGATGCAGCTATTCAAGCTAGATTGGATGGGTCATACCGCAACCGGGCGGTTTTACTTCCGTAAACACTGGCCATGCTCACTGCGTGTGACGTCGTCGTATCCTGCAATGCGCATGCGGAACACTTTTAGGTCGCTTTTCGTTCATGCTGAGGATCACATACAAGTCGCATATATTTGTTAATGTGAACGACCTCACAAAAAAATCGAATTTCACAAAAAAATCGGAATTGAGCATTAAGCCTTGCAGTGTGAACATAGCGGAGGTTTACCAACCTGAATTATAATGGGTCTCTTTTCTTTTTTGAAATTACTACCAACCAGGCGGAAGTCTAACCAATCAAATTATACATTAAAATTAAAATAATTTACTCACCTGGTTGGCAGTATCCCACTTCTGACACCAAATTGTTGGGGTTCACCCAGAAAGAGACCCCGAGATTCTATCATTCGTCCCGGATCCGAGGGGGCTCACGAAGGAATCTCGGGGTCTCTTTCTGGGTGAACCCCAACAGTAAGTTTTCTGATTACACAGTAACTCTGGATGGCCTTTCTGTTTCTTCATGTGCAGCAGTAAAAGACCTCGGAGTGATTATTGACCCCAGTCTTTCATTCGAAACTCACATTGATAACATTACCCGGATAGCTTTCTTTCATCTCAGAAATATTGCTAAGATAAGAAATTTAATGTCACTACATGATGCGGAAAAACTAGTTCATGCTTTCGTTACCTCCAGGTTGGATGACTGTAATGCCTTACTGTCTGGATGTTCCAATAAGTGCATAAACAAGCTCCAGTTAGTTCAAAATGCAGCAGCAAGAGTCCTTACTAGAACTAGAAAATATGACCACATCACGCCTGTCTTATCCACACTGCATTGGCTCCGAATCAAATTTCGTATTGATTATAAAATACAGATAGTCGTTGACTTACGACCTATGCAACTTACGACCGATCAACTTTACGACCGTCTGGTTATGACTGGCAAGTGTTTCCCAGCTGAGCTAGCTGAGTGCACAACAGTTTCCACCCCAGCTCCTGGCAGCGCCCAGCATCCAACCAGTGTTGCCAGATACTGCTGACGGTTTCCAGCCCAAAATATGTTCAAAACCCACCAAAATGCACTTAAAACCGCCCAATCTGGCGACACTGCATCCAGCCTCTTCTATTATGTGTGCAGTGTTTCGCTGGACAAACAACGAGCTAGCTACAGCTCGCGTACGGCTTAACCAGATCTTGTGCTATAACGTGCACAGCTGGTAATCAAAGTAATTTTCACTTTTCTGTTCTGTTGCACTGTTCTGTGTCCAATGTCCAAAAGGAAAAGTTAGTTTTGAACTGTTCAGCTAAAAAAAATGCAATTAAAACGATTGTGTTATTGAAATGATGTGTTTGCAATTTATTTATAATCCAAAACTGATACAGGTGGATGAAAGAGTGATAGTGTGATTAAAAAAAAGTACTATACTAGTACTACTGAGTGATAAGAAGTCCTAGTGAATGCTTGATAAGTAGACAATAATAAATAATTAGGTGTATTTTTCGGCGCTCGCTGCATGCACACTATGGCTCAAAATAATATACCGGCAAGAAATAAAAGTTACTGTACTTTCACCCCTGAGTATGCAGTGTTTGCATACTTTAAGATGATTACAATATCATTACACATCACAATATACTTACGTTCATTTAACATAGGCCGACTTACGACCAGATTGGTTTACGACCGGTCAGTCGTAACCAAACGCAGTCGTAAGTCGACGACTACCTGTACTACTATTGACCTTTAAAGCACTGAATGGTCTCGCACCACAGTACCTGAGTGAACTTCTGCTCCTCTATGACCCGCCACGCCTACTTAGATCAAAAGGTGCAGGCTATCTGCTGGTACCTCGTATAGTGAAGGCTACATCAGGGGGCAGAGCCTTTTCTTACAAAGCCCCACAGTTATGGAACAGCCTTCCAAGTAATGTTCGGGAATCAGACAGTCTCAGCGTTTAAGTCTAGGCTGAAAACATATCTGCTTTATCAAGCCTTTTGTTAATGGTATTTATGAGGTAAAAGTGTAGATCTGGAGGGTCCTCATACAGTGTTTTGGTAAACTGGGATGTATGGATGCTGTCAGTCCCCACTCGCTTGCTCACTCGAGTTTGTTGACGGTGTAGTGGCTGGCTGCTTTATGTCCTGGGGCTCCCTCATGCCTGTGTTACCTTCTAGCTATCCCCTTTTAGTTATGCTGTCATAGTTAGTTGCCGGAGTCCCTGCTTGTACTCAGTGCAATATGTATACTGTTCCTACTTATTCAGGTGACATTGGGCATAATGTAACTGAATTGTCTTGGCCAGCCCTAAGGGTCCCATTTGCATCTGCTTGCACTCACTCTGATCTATAATTCCAACTGTCTCATTGCTGAGGAGTGTGCTCCCATCACCCAATCAAGCATCCAGCCAGAACAGGTCATGATATTTTTTAACCATATTAACATGCCATTGTTGTGTATTATGCCTGATGTCAGGACTCTCATCTCTGCGAGCCTACCACACAGACTTAATACTTGTGTTATTTTTAGACATTGACACCTGTTGCCTACACTTATTCAGGTGACATTGGGCATACCTAACAACCTGTGTTTTCTCTCCCCCCCCCAAATCTGTCCCTCTGAGTTACATGTCGGTCCTGGGATTGAGATGCTGACCTCTTCTGCTCCTCGGACCTGCTTGATCCATCCTGGTGCCCTGTGTCTGGTTGGAGTCTCATCGCATCGCTCCTGTGGAGGATGGCCCCATGAGGACAGTTGAAAGTCACACCTGGAGGACGCTCTGGACTCTTACAGTAATGCTTTTATGGCTGGGGACTGCAGTTGACTTGCTAACTTTGGGACTGCAGTTGTCATGAACAGTTTTGCACTCAAGTTTCCATCAATGAAGAGTTACAACATCAACGAAACTGTCTTCATGTTAAAACTGTTAATATTATAGTCATGCTGTCTGTTGTTGCCCAAATGAGGATGGGTTCCCTTTTGAGTCTGGTTCCTCTTGAGGTTTCTTCCTCATGTCGTCTGAGGGAGTTTTTCCTTGCCACCATCGCCACAGGCTTGCTCATTGGGGATAGATTAGGGATAAAATTAGCTCATGTTTTAAGTCGTTCAAATTCTGTAAAGCTGCTTTGCGACAATGTTTATTGTTAAAAGCGCTATACAAATAAACTTGACTTGACTGAGCTAGTGTGCATGTAGTGGAAATTCATTATGTCTGATAATTATAACTATTCTTTTAAGTTCGTTTCTTAAGACACGTATTTTTAAGTATGTTACCTCGCTTGTTGACAGTTTCGGCGAACACTTCCGCCTTCTTCAAAACAGTCACCAGATGTCGAGTGGTGACGTGCCTTATCAGCTGATGTTACTCTATGGAGGCGTGAACGTCCCGCCCAATTTGACAGGTAGTCCACGCCTCCTGCTGTCAGGTCGCTGCCCCAGGACTGCGCTCCCAGCGACCTGACAGCAGGAGGCGTGGACTACCTGTCAAATTGGGCGGGACGTTCACGCCTCCATAGAGTAACATCAGCTGATAAGGCACGTCACCACTCGACATCTGGTGACTGTTTTGAAGAAGGCGGAAGTGTTCGCCGAAACTGTCAACAAGCGAGGTAACATACTTAAAAATACGTGTCTTAAGAAACGAACTTAAAAGAATGAGCTAGTGTGCAGTTCAGCAATTTCTTTTGTTGGAATTTTGGCAATAGCGAATTGTTACTATTAGAGCTGGGAATTAAGCTCAGCCAAAACTTAGCCAGACATACCAAAAAAGCAACAAGGCAAAGGATTTTGCAAGGGATTAGCAGTAGGCTATCAGGTAGCTCCATTGTGTGTAGTTGTTGATTTTAAAAGTAAGTAAATTACAAACGAAAATGAATACTTAAGTACGAGTGAAAAATACTGGGGCGAGCATGCATGGATGAAGAGTCTGGAGACAGAAATCTTAGTTTCTCAGTCATTAGCCTGTGCTACTTGCTCTTGATAGCACTGGCTTGACTGTTTTATTAACATTTGCTAACACTACTGATGAACAACTCGTGGTTAAGCTCACGTTGGCCTTTGAGAAGGCCTACAGCGATACATTTGTGGTCCCTCCCACTATAAATTAAAATCTGATTGGTTAATTTATCTGTCACTTCTGACAAACATATATTGCCATGGCCTTCTCTCCCAGCAGTGAAGTCTTAACCAATGAGTGAGCCAGCTCTAAACTCTTCTCAGCCTAGAGACAAAAAAAAAAATCTTATTGGATAACTACATTATGTTTTCAGGACAGTAACCCTTTCATTTCTGAAGCAAATTTGATAGAAAATGAGGCCAAATTAGAATTAGAACAGAATAATTATGATGAAATTATGAAAGAATTAAAGACATTAAATATAATGTTGGAAATGCTGATATGTTTGGGCCTTCTCTGAAGGCCTAGAATGCCCTGACGGTTCCCCTCTGAATTTTTTAAATATATGCCTTTTTACAAAGAAAGGACACTGTTTATGTTACTCATTTTCTTAATATGATGGGGTTTTTTCATGAGTTGGTGTGCTCATTTTACAGATAGTTGTCGACTTACGACCTATGCGACTTACGACCGATTGACTTTACGACCATCTGGTTATGACTGGCAAGTGTTTCCCAGCTGAGCTAGCTGGGCGTACGACAGTTTCCGCCCCAGCTCCCTGCAGCGCCTCTCGCTGCGTACGACAGTTTCCGCCCCAGCTCCAGGCACATGTGCAGTCTCTCTCGTGCTCCTTCGCACACTCCGTCATACAGTTTCCGCCCCAGCTCCAGGCACATGCGCAGTCTCTCTCGTGCTCCCTCACGCACTCTGTCATACAGTTTCTGCACCAGATCCTGGTTTATGAAACGAGCAAATGCTCCCGCCAGCCCGAGCGCTGCAACAGCTGATGATGACGTAGACAACCCACAGCCAAGCACCAGTGATGCCAGCAGTCACTAAATTTTGTATTTTGCTATGTTTTACATTTGTATTTTGGTATGTTTCAAACTAAAATATTTTCTATTTTTCACACCTGTATTTTGTATTTTTTGTTTTGCACATATTAAACGAATTGTACTGTATGCAGTGTATGACTTAAACCAAATAATGAGCCAAGGTAATGAAATAAGAAAATGTTGATAAAATAAGACTTTAAGATGATTACAATATCATTACACATCACAATATACTTACGTTCATTTAACATAGGTCGACTTACGACCAGATCGGTTTACGACCGGTCAGTCGTAACCAAACGCAGTCGTAAGTCGACGACTACCTGTATTTATCTGTGGTTAAACTGATGCACACACTGACTGCAGAAGTTCAAATGAAGTGACTGCTGAGTTCAAATGAAGTCAGGTTTCATTTTAGTTTCTTTCTGAATAGATTTGCTTGCTGAACAACCATAACTAATGCAATTTGACAGCTTGTGGATAAAATCAGGTTGAAACAGTTGACACTGCTACGATAAGCATTACACACCCAAGAGAGTGGAAATTGTGGAACTATAATGCTTGTGTCATTATCTGCAAAAATGCTTCATAGTGGCCAGCCAAAATGTTCTCACAGCCATAAGAGTGTGTAGCCAGATGATCAGGATACCATCAGGTCACCTGCAACATTAGTATCATAGAATTTTTGAAAGTATATTGATTTTACTGTTATTTTAAAGCTTTGAGTCATAAGTGACTAAGCTAATGTATGCTAGCTAGCTGCCTACCCATCTTTTTAAACATCACAATGTAAGTAAAGTAACTAATGTAAGGTAACAACTGAAAACATACTGGTAAACAGCAGTCAACATTTATACCTCAAACTATTTTTTGAGGAAATAAAATTGTTGCTATCCATGATTTTCATCTTGTTCCGACACCTGCAGTAAGTTACACATCTGGATGGAGAAATATGGTCTTTTGTGCCATACTTGTTCTGCCAGTGGAGTACATTTAAAAAGGAGTGACTGGCTAACCTTATGAAAGTCATTTGGTTTTTAGTTAAAATCATACAGTAAATAAATTATGATGAAATTTAGAGTTAATTGGGTTGGTTTATTATATCACTAACATTTTTCACTCAGTTTGCTAGTTATATCAGTAGAACAAGCTAGCATAGACATCACCTCTGAGGTTTTTTTTTTTTTTTTAACAATTTACAACTGAACAACCAATCTGCCAACAGCAAAACTGTCAAGAGGGTTTTGGAAAGTATGCATGAGGCTTGACTGTCATGTCCAAATCTGTCACTCACCTCAGCAACCATACTCTTTACTTATCATATATGCAGTCATTTGGCTCTCCCATTTAGTTGTGGTCATCCATAGTCTAGCCAAAGTTGCTGCTTTCACCTTGTGCACAGTGTATATCCTTAAATCAATACAGCTCAAAAGCATACCTAATAATCTCTAACTCTTTTTCCTACTATTTCTCTCTTTTTCTCTTTACCATTTCTCTCTGTCTCACCCTCTTCCCATCTTCCTCCCTGCTGAGCTGCATGTTGCTTCTGTAGCCTGATGAGATGCCAGTGATAGTGACTCCTTCTGCCCTTCAGACCTGCCTGATTCATTCTGATTCTCTCCTCTGCTTGGAGGTTGCTTCACTATAGCGTCACTCACTACCACTGAGGATGGCCCCACATGGATAGCCTAAATTTCCTATGAGATTGCTGTGGATGATGGTACCCCACAGACACCCAAAAGATTTCTGTGGATGATCACTTGGATAGGCTCAATTGCACTTACTGAAAATTGTCTATGCTGAAGTGTAATTCATTATTCAGTGGATAACATGACTTGGATACGATAGAATTAATGCTAAAAACTCTAGAGAGAGGTGGTGTAGTGCTTAGCACTGTTGCCTCACAGCAAGAAGGTCCGGGTTCGAGCCCAGCAGCCAGCAAGGGCCTTTGTGTGGAGTTTGCATGTTCTCCCTGTGTCTGTGTGGGTTTCCTCCGGGTGCTCCATTTTCCCCCACAGTCCAAAGACATGCAGGTTAATTGGTGGCTCTAAATTGACCGTAGGTGTGTGTGAATGGTTGTCTGTGTCTATGTGTCAGCCCTGCGATGACCTGGCGACTTGTCCCGGGTGTACCCTGCCTCTCGCCCATAGTCAGATGGGATAGGCTCCAGCTTGCCTGTGACCCTGTAGGACAGGATAAGCGGCTACAGATGATGGATATATGAATTACTCTGATGCCCATACTGAGGATCCTTTCAACATACTCACTACTTGTGGAATTTATAGCATACATTAGTAAATGAGTACCAACTCAAATTACACACTCTGGTGTCACCCAAAAGGGGAAGAGATCTCTTTTGAGTCTCTTTCCTCTCAAAGTTTCTTACGTATGTCATCTCAGGGAGTTTGTCACTGTCACATAGTGTACTTGATACTACAGCAACTTGAGCCAAAGGTCAATCAATTTTGTGACTGTGACCATATGTTTTGGGTAAAGAGAGGCAGAACTGTCAGCTGATCACCACTTGGTGGCGAATAAGATTTGAAACACAGGGCGCTGGGCAGATGCCTGGTAAATCCAGAAGAGCCTTCTGTGTTGCTTCCAAATGTCTGGCAGAAGCCTATGTGACAGATGCATTTAATTCACACCCTGAAAGGACTCCTCTCTTTTACCATGTGAGCTTGGGGACATGGAGTCAGAATGGACCATGTTCAAGACCTTGGACAAGGTTGGGGTTGTGTGGTTAAGTATGTCAATGTTGGATGGAGATATGGTGTAGTGCCTTGGACTGGTAAAATGGGATTGTGGTCCCCATTAAAAAAAAAAGAGGATATGTTCCATGTATAGAGGAATTACACTCCTCAGCCTCCCAGGAAAAGTATATGCCATGGTCAGTTAAACAATTAAAACCCAAGATTCATAAAGAACAATGTGGGTTCTACTTCACTCTTTCCTCTTGCACAGCTTTGTGAGAGGTCCTGGGAAAATACAAATCCAGTCTTCATGTGCTTTGTGGTTTTGTAGAAGGCCTATGATAGTGTACTTTGATATTTGTTGTGGGAGATACTGCAGAAATATAGGCTATCTGGGATCACTGTTTCATGCAATCCAGTCTCCATAAGAGTGCAGTGAGGTTTTTTTTTCTTTTAAGTTGAAACCATTGAAGGTGGGTGTCACACCTATTTTCAGAGGTGGTGTTTCCACCTCTGTGGTTTTCATAGAAAGGTTATCAAGATGTAGCCAAGGTTGGAGACTAGACCGAACACATCTTATGTGCAGAGGAGTTTACTCTTAGCACCTTCACATTTTTTTTGGAAACACTCAAATGTTTCACTGCTGATTGCAAAGAGGCTAGGATGAAAATCAGCATCTCCAAACCCAAGGCCATCATTTCCTTCCAGAAGAGTGAGGGGAGAGACTTTGCCCCTGGAAAGGAGTTTAAGTATCTTAGGATGTTATTCATAAGAGATAGAGTATGTTTGAGAGTCAAATGTCAGTTATAGTCAGTGCTGGCAAGGCTTGTAATATCTTGGGCAATATATCCAATATCCATTGACCAATTGTAGACAATATTCTCACTCAAATCTTTAAAAGGGTGTAAGCTTCAGCAACACTGTCTCAGGGAAAAGAAAATGGCATGAGATCCTCGTCATGGGACAGGGAAGCTAGTTACTTGTCAGCTGTAGCTGCTATTTGCTAGTAATAGTTAGTTATTATGGACTAGAACTGTATCAAACACATCTCACTGGACAGACTCTAAAACAAAGGACCTGCTAGAGACATTATCTCACATTTGGCTTCAGAACATCTGGGGATCCCCCAGAAAGAGCAGGGGATGTGTGGCTAGGAAAAAGAAGTCTGAGCTGACCTTATCAGCCACAAAGGCCCTCACCAGAAAAAGCAGAAGGAACAAGTAATTAACAAACCACTGAATTCAGTAATTCTAACTTGTTCCTCACAATAAAGGAAAAAGTTTGAAGCCTTTCCTTTCTTTGATTGGATTACTTTATGACCAATTCACTGTGCTACATCTTTGTCGCCACTGTAATTTGCAGAGATTGCTGTAGCAGTGTGCTCAACAGCTCTTCTACTTTCATACAGCAATTTGTCACTGATCCTAATTACCAGTCAGAAAGTGCAAAATATATATATATAAATTTTTTGACCTGCATTCAGTTCTTTAGTTCGTTTTTTTCTTTCAAATATTTCAGGTTTTATATTAAAAAAAAATCTTAATTTGTCCAAAAATCTGACATTTTATTGAAATTATTGCTCAGTTGAACACAAGGATTCTAACCTTTTTAAACCACTGGAGATACTGAAATACAAAACAAAATGTTTATTTTCTCCTCAAAATTGTAGCAGTTCCCTGATTGGGGTGGACACTGAAGCACAGACAGGTGGATATTGGTACAAATTCCCCATGTTTATTGCATGCATTGCTTTTCAGTGGTAACTCATGCACCTGCAGCGGTTGTGTACTCTCCCACGTTGCATAGGCAAATAAAAATCACACTCCTTTTTGGCTCCCAGCCTTTTATTCATATACCCGTGTGTACCTGATAGACGTCGTATCTCACAGCGAATCCATGGATTACAAGTAGCATAAGACAGGCTATTGCAGACTGGTAACATGTGTATGCATTAAAATAACAGAACATAAAACTACCATACGAATACCCATGTGTATCTGATAACAGACTTCGTAAGTATCTTACAGTGAATCCGTGGATAACAAGTAGCCGAAGACAAAGAAAATATTCGTTTACTATGGACTACTGTTTACATCAGGTAATGCTAGCTAGACTACCTGATTAGCACAACGTGTTATTTTAACAAACCAAAAGTACAAGAGATAAAATAAAAACAGACGATATTTGAGCATCTCACATTAAATGTGAAACTCTCCACTTGCATATAGCTCTTTGCAAAAGTAATATTTCTACAAATGAAACCTATTTATGAGCAATTCCAGCATTATGGACGTGACACTTGAACTCAAAATGGCAACAAATGACCCAGTGCATGTTTTATTGTCTCCCAGTATTTAAACAGGTGTTGCATATTTTAAGGCTGTACCATACTGGAGAAGTGATAGAACAAGAACAGTTCCCATAGTACATCTAGGGCATGCCAGAAAATGCCAATAAAAGATGCGTTATGGATGTGACAGAAAAAGTATCACTTTTCTTGGGTGACTGTACATTTTTATCAAACTCTGTGAAATTGTAAACCTAATGTCGAAATGGAGATATCCATTTGATAGAGGGGTCCAAGGTGAATATTAAAAAATCTTTGTTTAAAATATTTTGTATTTCATGCAGAGTTTCAGAAGGAAAAGTCAGCGTTATGGATGTGACGAAATTCCGTTATGGATGTGACGCGTCTGAAATAGACATGGCATATGTTTAGAAAATCAGCAATTTAACCACCATAACCCTTTGAAAAACTCTCTAAATATCAGCTAAAACTATCAAAGTTCTTAAATAATATTTAGGATGGCTATTGTTTTGCTGTTTTGTGGATTTTAGCATACATTTCTGTGGCTTGTGGCAATAATATAGAATTGTACATGATCAAAGTTGATTTTAGCTTGGGTTTTACATTATAAGAAAGAAAGACTGACAGTGACATATTAGGTTGGTTACAAATTGGTTC
Organism: Neoarius graeffei; assembly: GCF_027579695.1. Lineage (NCBI taxonomy): Eukaryota > Metazoa > Chordata > Actinopteri > Siluriformes > Ariidae > Neoarius > Neoarius graeffei. The sequence goes on along the minus strand of NC_083578.1, from coordinate 39,703,579 downwards.
AACTTATTCACATCTGTAAAATACAGGCCTAGGTGATATCTCTGGGAGTGGTTTTGATGTATTACATGTTGCTTTATTTTTGCATGGTGAGGTTGACATTTACATGGAATTGCCCTTATTCAACTATTTAAGTGGAGCTCATTGTACACGAACTTGCCACAAGACAGGCTACTGCAGACTGGTAACATATGTGGGGAGTCCCAGTAATGTCTGCAGTAGTGGGCACTCAATCATATAAAATAGAAAGAATTCTAACAAAATAAAAAAAGGTTTTCAGACAGCTGATAATGGCAAGTGGAATATATGACTGTTACACACACACACACACACACACACACACACACCCTTCCAGTCAGGAGACCACCTCTTCTCAGCTCTCCCTCTCAGCCCATATCAATCACTGCAAAACACACATTAATTAGACACAGGAGTGTCTGCTTTGGCACTCACCTTCCCCAGCCTCACTCTCTATTCACAAACTGGTGCTCGACCACATCCCTGCTGCCACACACCACCCAACTCAGGTCGGGGAACCATCCAGCCTACAGCTGACTCTCCCCCCACCCTGACAGGAAAGGTAGTCCACTACCACCATCTGTACCCCCGGCCTGTGGACCTTATATATATATATCAGCTGGATAGTACAGTGGTAATGCTCACTGACTACGACGCAGGAGATCGGGGTTCGAATCCCGGTCGGGGCAAAACATCATCCAGTAAGGGTCCTTAGGCAAAACCCCTCATGATATATCAGCCTACCTCAGGAATGAGTGAAAACATAACTGATAGAGTCATACCGGCTCAGACGTCGCCCGGGTCAACAAGGTCTGCGTCAGTTGCTAGGGAACCAGGGCAAACTGATGAGAAATGGGAACGAGACATCGATGGACGAGGACAGAAAATACGGATTTGCTGGAATGCTACTATACAGAGAATGTGGGACCATTGGATACTTCGAACAAAGATTCTTCTAACAAAGAAACAGCTATTAGCCCAGTGTTCCAACATCCATAATCGAAATCTGCTATCACAACTAGAGATTAATGAAATTCAACAACCATGCTATGGCAAGGGGGAGCCAGGAAGACAGGTCAGGGGGGAGATGTCATCATCCCCACAACCAGAGATTGGGTACCAAGCCCCAACAGCTCTCTGCACAACATGGAAGGCCCTGTCAGGCATCATTGCGGCAAAAATGAGTAAGCATGTGGCTCAATACATGAGCGAGGCACAGAAAGGAATTGGCAGTAACACCAGAGGAGCCAAGCAACACAAGAGCTGCTGACCTGAGAAGGAAGATCGTGACCCAACTGGAAACCTGGAGCCCCCAACAAATACCGAAGCTGAGTTGCCAAGTACCTTCAGAAGATCTACTAGTAGATGTGAATGCTGCTCTGAAGACAATCTCCACAAGAACCATCACTGAGACCAACAAGCTGATACACAGTACAGCAACAGTAATCATGGAGATGCTTGGACACAAGGTGGGCTCGGGACATAACAAACAGTATCCACCCTGGAAGAGACGATTAGAGGCCAAGATAAAGGCAGCAAGGAGAGAAGTTAGCCAGCTAGCTGAACTACAGAAAGGGAACATGGTGAATAAAGGGGCGCCCAGGAAGTACAACTCACTCTCCATACCAGAGGCACTCGAAACTGCCAAACAGCGACTAACAGCTCTGGCCACCCGGTTGAGGAGATACACCAAGGAAGGAGAAACCAGGAGAATAAACAAGCTGTTCTCCACTGAACCAGCCAAGGTGTACTCTCAATGGCAGGGGAACAACAACCGGTCAGACCCACCAAGAGCTGAGGTGGAAAAATACTGGAAAGACATATGGGAAAGAAAGGCATCACACAACACCGATGCCCAATGGTTAGTGGACCTAAGAGCTGACCACAGCAACCTCCCAGAACAAGAACCAGTAACCATCTCAATGGCAGACGTCCAAGAAAGAGTGTCAAAGATGAAGAGCTGGACAGCACCAGGCCCCGATATGATCCATACGTACTGGCTGAAGAAGCTAACTGCACTCCATGAACGCCTAGCAGCACAGATGAACCAGCTGCTGAGGGATGGAACCCACCCAGAATGGCTAACCCAAGGCAGGACAGTCCTAATCATGAAGGACCCCCAGAAGGGACCCATCCCATCCAACTACCGGCCAATTGCCTGTCTCTGCACAACATGGAAGGCCCTGTCAGGCATCATTGCGGCAAAAATGAGTAAGCATGTGGCTCAATACATGAGCGAGGCACAGAAAGGAATTGGCAGTAACACCAGAGGAGCCAAGCACCAGCTACTGGCCGATAGAACAGTCGCCCGAGACTGTAAGAAGAGACAGACCAACCTGTGCACTGCCTGGATTGACTACAAGAAAGCCTACGACTCAATGCCACACACATGGATACTGGAATGTCTGGAACTGTATAAGATCAACAGGAACCTAAGGACCTTCATACAGAACTCAATGGAAATGTGGAAGACAACGCTAGAGGCCAACTCAAAACCCATTGCCCAAGTCAACATCAAGTGCGGCATATACCAAGGAGATGCGCTATCACCACTGCTGTTCTGCATAGGCCTGAACCCCCTCAGTCAGATCATCACGAAGAGCGGCTACGGGTACCGATTCCATAGTGGGGCAACAATCAGCCACCTGCTCTACATGGATGACATCAAGCTGTATGCCAGGAACGAGCGAGAAATAGACTCGCTGATCCACACCACCCGGATCTACAGTGATGACATAGGGATGTCATTCGGATTGGACAAGTGTGGCCGGATGGTCTCAAAGAGAGGCAAGATGATCCGGACTGAAGGGATTGACCTACCAGAGGGCAACATAGGTGATATCCAAGACAGCTACAAGTACCTTGGCATCCCACAGGCTAATGGAAACCATGAAGAGGCCACAAGGAAGTCAACCACAGCCAAATACCTCCAGAGAGTAAGGCAGGTCCTGAAAAGTCAGCTGAATGGTAAAAACAAGGTCCGAGCCATCAACATGTATGCACTACCAGTCATCAGATACCCCGCTGGTATCATAAACTGGCCAAAGGAGGAGATAGAAGCCACAGATATCAAGACTAGAAAGCTCCTCACCATGCATGGAGGGTTCCACCCCAAGTCCAGCACCCTGAGACTATACACTAAGCGGAAAGAGGGAGGCCGAGGGCTAGTGAGCGTCAAGACCACGGTCCAGGATGAAACATCGAAAATCCGAGAATACATCAGAAAGATGGCCCCAAAGGATGAACTGCTAAGTGAATGTCTCAGGCAGCAGAACCCTGATGAGAGTGCAGAGGAGGAGGAGGAACAGACAACCTGGAGAGAAAAACCCCTACATGGCATGTACCACCGTCAGATAGAGGAAGTGGCTGATATCAAGAAATCCTACCAGTGGCTGGATAATGCAGGACTGACAGACAGCACAGAGGCACTAATCATGGCAGCACAAGAACAGGCCATAAGCACAAGAGCCATAGAGGCCAGGATCTACCAGAGTAGATCAGACCCAAGATGCAGACTGTGCAAAGAAGCCCCTGAAACAGTCCAGCACATAGTAGCAGGGTGTAAGATGCTAGCTGGATCAGCGTACATGGAGAGGCACAACCAAGTGGCTGGGATAGTATACAGGAACATCTGCAATCAGTATGGAATAGAAATACCCAAGTCCCAATGGGCCATACCACAGAAGGTGGCTGAGAACAACAGGGCCAAGATTCTGTGGGACTTCAGCTTCCAGACTGACAAACAGATCCTGGCTAACCAACCGGACATAGTGGTGGTGGACAAAGAGCAGAAGAGGGTGGTGGTGATAGATGTGGCGATCCCAGCTGACGCCAACATCAGGAAGAAGGAACATGAGAAACTTGAGAAGTATCAAGGGTTGAAAGAGCAGCTGGAACGGATGTGGAAGGTCAAGGGTTGCGTGGTCCCCGTGGTAGTGGGGGCACTTGGGGCAGTAACCCCCAAACTGGGAGAGTGGCTCCAGCAAATCCCAGGAACAACATCTGAAGCCTCAGTCCAGAAGAGCGCAGTCCTAGGAACATCGAAGATACTGCGCAGAACCCTCAAACTCCCAGGCCTCTGGTAGAGGACCCGAGCTTGAGGATGACATGGATACCACCCCCCCGCCGGGGGTGAGAAGGAGATTTATATATATATATATATATATATATATATATATATATATATATATATATATATATATATATACAACCACGATTCCAAAAAAGTTGGGACAAAGTACAAACTGTAAATACAAATGGAATGCAATGATGTGGAAATTTCAAAATTCCATATTTTATTCAGAATAGAACATAGATGACATATCAAATGTTTAAACTGAGAAAATGTATCATTTAAAGAGAAAAATTAGGTGATTTTAAATTTCATGACAGCAACACATCTCAAAAAAGTTGGGACAAGGCCATGTTTACCACTGTGAGACATCCCCTTTTCTCTTTACAACAGTCTGTAAACGTCTGGGGACTGAGGAGACAAGTTGCTCAAGTTTAGGGATAGGAATGTTAACCCATTTTTGTCTAATGTAGGATTCAAGTTGCTCAACTGTCTTAGGTCTTTTTTGTCGTATCTTCCGTTTTATGATGCGCCAAATGTTTTCTATGAGTGAAAGATCTGGACTGCAGGCTGGCCAGTTCAGTACCCAGACCCTTCTTCTGCGCAGCCACGATGCTGTAATTGATGCAGTATGTGGTTTGGCATTGTCATGTTGGAAAATGCAAGGTCTTCCCTGAAAGAGACGTCATCTGGATGGGAGCATAATTGCTCTAGAACCTGAATATACCTTTCAGCATTGATGGTGTCTTTCCAGATGCGTAAGCTGCCCATGCCACATGCACCAATGCAACCCTATACCATCAGAGATGCAGGCTTCTGAACTGAGCGCTGATAACAACTTGGGTCGTCCTTCTCCTCTTTAGTCCAAATGACATGGTGTCCCTGATTTCCATAAAGAACTTCAAATTTTGATTCGTCTGACCACAGAACAGTTTTCCACTTTGCCACAGTCCATTTTAAATGAGCCTTGGCCCAGAGAAGACATCTGCGCATCTGGATCATGTTTAGATATGGCTTCTTCTTTGAACTATAGAGTTTTAGCTGGCAACAGCGGATGGCATGGTGAATTGTGTTCACAGATAATGTTCTCTGGAAATATTCCTGAGCCCATTTTGTGATTTCCAATACAGAAGCATGCCTGTATGTGATGCAGTGCCGTCTAAGGGCCCAAAGATCACGGGCACCCAGTATGGTTTTCCGGCCTTGACCCTTACGCACAGAGATTCTTCCAGATTCTCTGAATCTTTTGATGATATTATGCACTGTAGATGATGAGATGTTCAAACTCTTTGCAATTTTACACTGTCGAACTCCTTTCTGATATTGCTCCACTATTTGTCGGCACAGAATTAGGGGGATTGGTGATCCTCTTCCCATCTTTACTTCTGAGAGCTGCTGCCACTCCAAGATGCTCTTTTTATACCCAGTCATGTTAATGACCTATTGCCAATTGACCTAATGAGTTGCAATTTGGTCCTCCAGCTGTTCCTTTTTTGCACCTTTAACTTTCCCAGCCTCTTATTGCCCCGTCCCAACTTTTTTGAGATGTGTTGCTGTCATGAAATTTCAAATGAGCCAATATTTGGCATGAAATTTCAAAATGTCTCACTTTCGACATTTGATATGTTGTCTATGTTCTATTGTGAATACAATATCAGTTTTTGAGATTTGTAAATTATTGCATTCCGTTTTTATTTACAATTTGTTCTTAGTCCCAACTTTTTTGGAATCGGGGTTTTTTTTATATTTATATATATATATATATATATATATGTGTGTGTGTGTGTGTGTGTGTGTGTGTGTGTGTATATATATGTGTGTATATATATATATATATATATATATATATATATATATATATATACACACACACACAGATTATATATATATATATTTATATATATATATATATATATATATATATATATATATATATATATATATGTGTGTGTGTACACACACTCTGGAGAGGTCACTCCAATTTCGCTATACAGCGAGAGCACAACACGGAGGACAGCAGTCACAAGTCTGCGCTCGATTGGCATAGAGTTGGACGCTACGGGTTGTCCTTGACAGTGGGAAGGGTCAGAGTATCCCATTGGTCAGCTACCACCCACCTTAAGCTGGGCAGCCCCCAGCCAGTAAGGTGCTGACTCGCCACAATCAGCCTGCTTCAGTGGGTGCCTGAAGCTTAAAGTTTTATAGCTTGACAAGTTGATCGTTAAACTATCCACCAGGCACATATAAGAAGGAAACAAAGACTCCAACTCTTCGAATAGCAAGCTGGAATGTAAGAACTATGCGAACTGGACTGACGGAGGACCTACAAGCAGTTGACGACGCCCGCAAAATGGCTGTCATAATTCGCGAACTGCAAAGATTAAACAGATATTGCAGCCTTGCAAGAGACAAGTCTTCCAGAGAGTGGATCCCTGAAAGAAGAAAATTACACCTTATGGCAGGGGAAGAGCAGCGAGGAAGTCAGGGAGCATGGGGTTGGATTTGCTGTGAAAAACACATTACTGTGCATGATCAACCCTCCAACAAAGGGCACAGTGAGGATCCTCACACTCCAATTGTCAACAGCAGAAGGCTCTGTTCATCTCGTCTGTGCATATGCCCCAACGCTACAGTCTCCATCGGAAGTAAAGGACCAATTCTATGAATCTTTGGATTCTGTTGTCAGCATGGTCCCATCGTTAGAATGTGTGTGTATATATATATATATATATATATATATATATATATATATATATATATATATATACACACACATTCCGAGAGTCATGGCCAAACGTCTTGGGACATCATGGTATTGGAAAAATAAATGAAAACGGCCAGAGGCTTTTAGAACTCTGCTCTTACCACAACCTTTGCATAATGAACACCTTTCAGAACAAGGCATGCCATAAGGTGTCTTGGAGACATCCCAGGTCGAAACACTGGCATCAGCTAGACTTGGCTATTACCAGGCGTGACTCCATTAACATCATCTGCAACACAAGAACTTACCACAGTGCCGATTGTGACACTGATCACTCCCTGATCACTTCCAGAGTGAAACTAAGACCCAAGAAGCTCTATCGTTCCAAGCACAAAAGGTCGGCCATGTATTAATACCTGCAAGACTGCTTACCCAGACAAGAACCAAGAGTTCTTAGAGCATCTCGATGAAATGCTGACTCTCAAATCAAGACCAGTGTGCCGCTGACATCTGGAACTCTCTCCATAACACCATATACAGCTCTGCACTGCTAATGTATGACAAGAGAGAACGCAAGAACACTGACTGGTTTGAGGCCTACATTGCAGAGATAGAGCCAGTTATTATTGCCAAGTGTAATGCTTTGCTTGACTAAGCGTAACCCCTTGCAGAAGAATCTTCAGGCTCTGAGGAGCACTCGCCAAAAGACCCAGACAGCACATCGCTGTGCGAACAACTACTGGATTCAACTCAGAGCATTGAAAAAGCCTCTTCCACCGGGAACATCAAGGATATGCACGCTGGCATCAAGCAAGCAACAGGCAAGTCAGTCAAGAAAAGTGCGTCCCTGAAATCGAAAACGGGGGAAGTCATCACGGACCAAGACAAGCAGTTGGGAAGATGGGTCAAACACTATCTTGACCTCTACTCAAGAACACAGTCTCTCAGAAAGCACTTGATGCCATGGAGGATATGCCTGTTCTGGAGGATCTGGATGCTGAACCATGGAAGAACTTAGTAAATCCATCGACGCGCTGTCAAGCGGAAAAGCACCGGGTGAAGATGGCATACCTCCTGAAATCATCAAGTTTGGCAAGCCGGCCTTGTTACAGCCACTTCATGAACTCCTGTGCCGCTGCTGGAGGGAAGGCGGGATGCCCCAGGACATGCGTGATTCGATGATAGTCACGCTGTACAAGAATAAGGGCGACCGCAGCTATTGCAACAATTATCCGGGCATTTCACTGCTGATCATCGTAGGCAAAGTCTTTGCCCGTGCAGTTCTACCTCGTCTACAAGTTCTTGCCAACCGCATCCTTCCAGAGTCTCAGTGTGGCTTCAGGGCAGAGCGATCCACAGTTGACATGATTTTTTTCTGTTCAACAGCTACAGGAAAAATGTCATGAACAGCAGATGCTGCTATACATCGCCTTTGTCGACCTCACCAAGGCATTCAATCTTGTGAGCAGAAGTGGTCTGTTCCAGCTGTTGAAAAAGATCGGCTGTCCTCCGAAGCTACTTAGCTTCATTGCCTCCTTTCACAATCAAATGCATGGTAAAGTGAGCTACAATGGCACATCAGTCTTTTAAGATCCTGAGCGGGGTAAAACAAGGCTGCGTTCTTGCACTGACCTTGTTCGGTACCTTCTTTTCAATGCTGCTAATCTATGCATTCTACCACTCTGAGGAAGGGATCTACTTGCACACAAGAAGTGACGGCAAATTGTTCAGCTTGTCTAGACTAAAGGCAAAGTCTAATGTTCGGACGATTCTCCTTAAAGAATTGTTTGCCGATGATGTGGCCCTTATCTTGCACACTGAAGAAGGTCTTCAACATCTGATTGACAGGTTCGCCTTTGCTTGCAAAGAATTTGGTTTGATAAGTGTTAAGAAAACTAACATCATGGGTCAAAATGTTCCAGCTCCCCCATCAACCAGCATCAACAATGAGGTACTCGAGGTCACCGACCACTTCACTTACCTTGGCTCTACAGTGACCAGCAATCTGTCTCTTGACACAGAGATCGACAAGCGTATCACCAAAGCTGCTGCTGTCCTGTCAAAATTGAGCAAGAGGGTATGGAACAACCAGCTGACTAAACACCAAACTCAAGGTATACCAGGCATGCGTCCTTAGCACTCTGCTGTATGGCAGTGAGTCCTGGACAACGTACGTCAGACAGAAGAATCGTCTGTAAAGCTTCCATCTGCGCTGCTTGCGGCGAATTATGGGTATCATATGGCAGGACAAAGTCACCAACGCCGCTATGTTGGAGAAAGCAGGCTCCCTTAGCATGCATTTCATGCTTTGCAAACGTCGACTATGCTGGCTCGGACATGTGCATCGAATGGAGGATGGCCACATACCAAAAGATCTCCTGTACGGTGAGCTTGCTTCAGGACGTCGCCCAGTAGGCCGTCCGGCACTGCGCTTCAAGGACGTCTGTAAGCGCGATCTGAAGCTTACAGGCATCGACACTCAACTGGGAGGCGCTCGCTGCTGATCACGATGGCTGGCGCCACGCCGTCAGTAATGGTGTCGAGTGACGAGAAGATGAGAAACCTCCGGTTGGAAGAGAAGAGAGAACAAAGAAAAATGAGACAGCAGAATGCCAACCCACCATTAGAATATGTGTACAGCCACTGTGGCAGAGACTGCCACGCTAGAATCGTTCTTCTGAGCCATTTGTTTCAAATATTATTAATTTTCAGAAAAACAGAGGTCCAGTACTGAACAATGTACAGCTGAATATATTCAAAGCATGACCCACTCAAAAAAAAAAAAAAAACAACGAACCATAACCACCCCCCTCAGCCAGTCCCAACCCCGAGCACTGGATTTAGTAGGTCAGGAGGCCCACTCCTTTTCCAGGATGGAAAGCAGTGGTCACCATATCTTTTCAAATTGTTCAGTTCTGTCTTTTATAGAGTATCTGATCCTTTCCAGATGAAGGATGTCTGTCAGCTCCGTCAGCCATCTCTTCACTGTGGGCACTTCTTTCCCTTTCCAACATATTAGAATCAGCTTCGGCGGCACGGTGGTGTAGTGGTTAGCGCTGTCGCCTCACAGCAAGAAGGTCCTGGGTTCGAGCCCCAGGGCCGGCGAGGGCCTTTCTGTGCGGAGTTTGCATGTTCTCCCCGTGTCCACGTGGGTTTCCTCCGGGTGCTCCGGTTTCCCCCACAGTCCAAAGACATGCAAGTTTGGTTAACTGGTGACTCTAAATTGACCGTAGGTGTGAATGTGAGTGTGAATGGTTGTCTGTGTCTATGTGTCAGCCCTGTGATGACCTGGCGACTTGTCCAGGGTGTACCCCGCCTTTCGCCCATAGTCAGCTGGGATAGGCTCCAGCTTGCCTGCGACCCTGTAGAAGGATAAAGCGGCTAGAGATAATGAGATGAGATGAGAATCAGCTTCTTAGCTGTGATCAGACCATATGACAGTAGAAGTTGTTGCGTCACTCTTAAAGATCTCAACACATCTGAACTACCCAAGATTATTAGGACTGGTTCAGGTTGTATCTGTACTCTAAATATTTTTGAGAATAAACTGAAAATATCAACCCAGAAGCCTTGCAATTTAACACACATGGCAAAGCTGTGCAGCAGATCAGCTTCTGTACATTCACATTTATCACATAGGGGTGAAATTTCAGGAAAAAATGTTGTGTAACTTCACTTTTGAATAATGGATTCTATGTAAGACTTTGAATTGGATTAAGCGATGTCTAGCATTTAAAGAGCAGGTATGGACGTGTTCTAAAATGGAGTCCCAGGTGTTAGTAGTAATTTGTAGTCCTAATTCCTTCTCCCATTCAGATTTAATCTTAGACATATCAGGATGATGAAGACTTTGCAGTCTGTCATAAAGGATGGATATTACGTGGTCTGAACTTGTGCATAATTTCAAACACCCATCCAATGTATCAGGGGATGCATTTTCAAATCCAGGCAGATGCTCCCTTATATAGTCCCCGATTCGAAAATATCTAAAACGGTGTGTCCAGGGTAGGTCATATTTTTCCCGAAGTTTTTCAAAAGATGCAAAAGTCCCCTTGACATAGAGGTCACCAATATTAACTATATCTAACTCCTTCCAGGCATTAAAAAAGCTGTCCATGTTTGAGGGCGCGAATGATGGGTTAGAGGCAATAGGTAAGAGACTTTCCTGAGGTTAAAGTGCCTCTCCATTTGTTTCCAGATCCTTATTATATTGTGTATTATTGGGTTGTGTCTGTAACAGCTTTTATCCACCGCCACAAGTGAAAGAATAATAGCACCAATTGAGTAGGGCAGGCAGTCCTCCCTCTCCATCTCCAACCAGTCAGAAGACAGAGACGTGTCGTCCAGCCAGAAGGACACAGAGCGAAGGCACGCTGCCCAATAGTACGCTGTGAAGTTAGGCAAAGTGAGTCCACCATTCACTTTAGGCTTACATAGATGTTCTTTTTTAATTCTGCGTGACTTGTAGTTCCAGATAAATGGTAAGATTATTGAGTCTAGTTTCTTGAAAAATGTTTTAGTGATAAATATTGGTATGTTCTGCAGGAGATAAAGAAGTTGGGGAAGGAAAACCATCTTAACAGTGTTCAGTCGGCCTAGTAAGGAGATTGGTAGTGCTTTCCAAAATTCTATACGGTTTGTCAATTAAAGGAGTAAAATTTGCATCCAACAGGGCTTCAAATTTTTTCGTGATTACAATTCCTAAATAGGTGAATTTCTCCACAGTTATTCTGAAAGGGAGTCGCTTCAACCATTTGTCATCTGTAAATTGTATTGGCATGAGCTCGCTTTTATCCCAATTGATTCTATATCCAGAGAAAGTTCCAAAGAGATTAATTACCTCAAATTTTTGGAATTGTAGTCATGGGCTGAGTTACATACAGTAATATGTCATCTGCGTAGAGAGAGATCTTATTTGAAGTGTAAACCGTGTTATACCCATGTATGTCTGTATGTGATCTAATTGTTTGTGCAAGAGGCTCCAGGGCTAAAGCAAATAATAGGGGGCTCAGTACACATCCTTGCTTACAGCCTCTACCAAGTGCAAATTGTAAAGACAGTGTCTGGTTGGTCAGGATCCGAGCACTGGGGTTGCTGTACAGTAATTTAATCCATGCAATAAACTTGTCTCCAATTTTAAACTTTTCCATTACTGAAAACAAGTATGACCATTCTACCTGGTCGAACGCTTTTTCTGCGTCGAGACTAAGAACTACAAGTTCCTCCTTAGAGTCATTGGGGGAATGTATTATATTGAAAAGGTGTCTAAGATTGTAGAATGAATTCCGTTTGAGCATAAAGCCTGTCTGATCCGGGTGCACCATCTTCCCCATACACATACTGAGGCGTCTTGCTAGAGTTTTGGTTAAGATCTTTTGGTCTGTGTTTAAAAGAGAGATAGGCCTATAAGAGCCCACCTTTTCTAGATCTCTACCTTTCTTGGGGATTAGAGTTATTATGGCTTTGTTCATGGTAGAAGGGAGGGTGCCATCCTCAATGGCTCTATTATATAATCTAAGGAGGTAGGGAGCCAGAACTTCACTAAATTGTTTATATATCTCATTGCTGGTGGCACGGTGGTGTAGTGGTTAGCGCTGTCGCCTCACAGCAAGAAGGTCCTGGGTTCGAGCCCCGGGGCCGGCGAGGGCCTTTCTGTGTGGAGTTTGCATGTTCTCCCCGTGTCCGCGTGGGTTTCCTCCGGGTGCTCCAGTTTCCCCCACAGTCCAAAGACATGCAGGTTAGGTTAACTGGTGACTCTAAATTGACCGTAGGTGTGAATGTGAGTGTGAATGGTTGTCTGTGTCTATGTGTCAGCCCTGTGATGACCTGGCGACTTGTCCAGGGTGTACCCCGCCTTTCGCCCATAGTCAGCTGGGATAGGCTGCGACCCTGTAGAAGGATAAAGCGGCTAGAGATAACGAGATGAGATGAGATCTCATTGCTTAAGCCATCTGGCCCTGGGCTTTTGCCATTCTTGAGCGACTTGATAGATTTTATGATCTCTTCACAGGTGATCTCTGCATCTAAATATTTACGGTCATCCTGATCTAACTGGCAATTTGCAGTCACCCAGAAATGATTGCATTACCCCTGGCAGCGCACTGCTCTGAAATGAATACAGCCTTTCGTAGAACATTTTAAATTCAGCATTAATGTCCTTGTGTAGTGTAAAAAGCTCTGGATTCAGATTTTATTTTATGAATATTCCTGTCACTTTCCAATTTGCGTAGCTGACTCGTTAACAATTTGTGGTTTGTCACCAAATTCAAAAAACCTGTTTTGTGTATTGCAAGGCTCTACTTATTCGGTCAGATAAATTATTAAGTTTATATTTGAGTGCAGAGATCTCATTATGCTTTTCAATTGTGGGATTTTGAGCGTTGTCCGAATCCAATTGTTTTTTTTTTCTTCCAATTCTAATTGTTCAATCCTGCTATGTTTTTTTGGCACTGACTGGTATGAAATGATGCACCCTCACAGATAAGCTTTGAAAGTCTCCCATAGTAACACAGGTGAAACATCATCCTTGTCATTGGTGTCAAAGAATAATGTGAGATTCCAAATATTCACAGAAGTTTGTTCTCAAGTAGCTGAGGGTTAAACCTCCAATTCCTCTGCGGTCTTGTGAATGAATCTAACTTTAAAGAAAAGGTGACAGGACTATGGTCAGAGATTATAATATTATGGTATTTTGGATTAAAGGCATACTGCAGCATTTTCCCATCTACCAAGAAGTAATCGATTCGGCTATAAACATTGTGGATTTTGGAATGAAATGAATATTCTCTAACGGATTGAGTGTTCTCCAAAGGTCAACTAGATTCATATTCTCCATGTATGTTTTCACTAGCTTGCATGAGTTGGAGGGGGTTATTCTATGAATGTTAGATTTGTCCAAGTGTGGATCGAATACGAAGTTAAGGTCACCCCCTATAATTAGGTTTGTATTTGATATATCTGGGATTAATCTTAGAACTTTCCTAAAGAATTCAGAGTCATCACAGTTTGGCCCATATATGTTCAACAGAGTTAAATGCACTGAATGTAGTTCCCCCAAAACCATCACATATCGTCCATTTTTATCTGCTATAGTGGATAAATGTTTAAAAGTGACTCCCTTGCGGATCAAAATGGCTGTTCCCCTGGCTTTTGTTGAGAATTTTGAATGGTACATTTGGTTTATCCATTTACATTTCAATCTACCATGGGCGTCATTTGGCAAGTGTGTCTCCTGCAGAAACATTATGTCTGCCTGTAAAGATTTTAGATGGGAGAGCACTTTACCTCTTTTTATCTGATTGTTGACACCATTAACGTTCCACGAGCAAAAGCTCACACCCCTGGACTTATCCTGCATCAAGGTAAAAAAAGAACTACTGGTAACTGACACCACTGCCCCTTCCATAGGTGATTGCTGTATAATAAGTAGTGCTTTAAGCCACCCCCCACCCCACCCTACCCTGTCCTAAACAATAACAAAGAAAATCTAAACTATACACAATACCCATGACTGGCTGATCCTTAATCAACTTCCTATCTCTCTAAACTTGGCCCTAACACTAACACTTAGGGGAGACTCCCAGTATCAATTCGACAAAAGTAACCAATAGAACAAAAAAGAAAAAAAAAAGGTTTGCCATCACGCCGGAGCGGACCGATCCTGTGGGTTATGTCCAAGACCGGGGGGGACGGGAATATGTCACCCAGTACCTCCGCGAAGAACTCAGACATGAATTCAGTAGCGTTCTGGCCCTCCGGGTATTTTTCGTCAATGTTGGTAACCCGTAGATTAAATCTACGGCTCCGGTCCTCAGCCTCTTCGGGGCGGGAGAGGAGGGCTTTGTTTTCGGCTGCTAGCTTCTCACACATTCCTTCCAGAGACGCCACGCTGTCGCTGTAGCCGCTAAGCCCCATCTCTAGCTCCGTAATGCGTTTCTTGTGATCCCCACAGTGCGATTCCAGGAGCTCCAGAGACATTTTAAATGACTCCATTGCCCTCCCAATCACCGTCTCAATCATCTGTCTCATGTCGTCATTGAGCAGCACCCGTAGAGCCTGTTGCAACTCCACCGAAACTGTGGGCTCTGAATCCTGGGCTGCCACCATGTTGGACTCCTCGGTTTGATCCTGATGTTGCAGTGAATCAGCTGGAGTTTGCTTCTTGTTTCTTGGCATACTTAACAAATAAAACCGTTATTCCTCACTTTCCACCCGCTGTTGTCTAAAAAAGCTGTGTATGTCGATATAAAATGTAGGTTAGGTATCATACAGTGGGAGCCTTCCCTTCACACATCTACTCTCCTTCACATCCCGCCGGAAGTCCCTTCTGAGCCATTTGAAACGCTGCTCTCAACACGTGCAACAAGACTGATTAGGACTTTCAGGGCGCTTACCATCGTCTTCCAAGACAGAAGGATGCATAGAGAGTAGAGTACACTTGTTGCATACTGAATAACAGGTTGTCCAAGTCTAGAAGCTCTTCTATAACCGGAGTGCATTTCAGTTTTGTTTTTAAAGCAGAAAAGATTACAACTTTAAATTCCATACCAAGATGCGAGTCTTGCAGCCCATGTCATTGAGGGACCTATAGTGGAAATTCTCAAAATTCCTGCATTTTCAGGAAGCAAGTTATTCAAAAAGATTATGAAAAGCATAGTGAAATACCTACCATTTGAAGTATGCTCATTCCATGCAGTTCTGAGGTTGTTTAACACCAGTTACTTGAGAGACCCCAGAAGCAGATTGAAATTTATTCTCAACTGCTCAAAACATTACAGCTTGCATAAAGTGGACAATGTTTACTCCCTCACGAGTGAGAGTCGGGACTGATCATGAGGAGTGAATAAAACTCACAGGTGCTTTTAACATGAAGCCTGCATATATGTATTTACAGGCAATATAGAAACAAATAGATGGGCACACTGTAAAATTTACAGTAACTTACTGGCAGCAATTAAGCAGGTAATTACTGTAAATATATTTTACAGTAGAAGTACTGTAATTCCATTTACAGTATTGATGTATTTACTGTAAAATAAACAACTACTGTGATTTCAGTTGTATTACAGTATTAGTTGTTTAACTGTATACTAAATATCAATTAAATACTGTGATTTCAGTTGTATTTACTGTGCTGGTTTATAGGGATGAGCGAGTACAGCATTATCTGTATCTGTTAACCAATTATCTGTATCCGTACTCGGAGTGGGCGGGATTTAAACCGGAAGTGGGTCTGGTTGCCTTGAAACGGGCGAGGCTTTAACCAGTATGTTACTTACTTACTTACTTAGACTTAGATCCTCCCATGTCTAGTGACACATTGGGCAGCAAACCTTCTCCACTCAGGGCGGTTTTGGGCTAGGGTTTCCATTTCCCTCAGGCTAACCCCCAGTTGGTCGAGGTCCCTTTGTAACATATGTCTCCAGGTTAGTTTTGCAGAGATGCCTACCCCAAATTTTGAATTTCAGTATTCTTGAAAGCATTTTTCAGTATTTTGGAATGACTTTCAGTAACATTAATTTATGCGCATTTCCATTATAAAGAGGTGTATATACCAATATGTTTAACATTTAAATTATTAAAAAGTACTGTTTTGTGTGAATTGAATAAACAAAACACTAGCAGCCATCTCAATTGAATTTCCACTCAACAAATTTCTAGAGCATACAATATATCACATTTTTCTAAATACAATAGTGTTCCCTGTTTGCAGACATTACGGTTGACTACCAATCATTGGTATTGAATGTAACTCCTCAAAAGTATTATATTATATTGCCTGGCAAAATGTTCTACCTGTTTACGGATTCTAATAAAAAAATTTTTTAAATTCTTATTTCATGCCAAAGAGAGTCCGACATTAAGATAACAATGTCCCAATATATAAATACTTCAGCATAATGCTTCAGAAGAGACACTGAATAAAATGACATTTATAATTGTATTTAAAACAGTGGAATAATCAATTTTTTGCCACAATCCCAACAACACTAATCATAAAATTCTGTTTTTGATCATACTACATGTACATTTGTACATGCAACACTGAAAAGACTTTGAATTAAAGAAGTACAGCCAGTGTTTAATATTTCAGTAAATAAAAATCATACATGTAAAAAGAAACTGAATAAGTTTAACTCACATTTGACAAACTTCTTTATTTTTCATTTGATCACTGATTCTGCACCAAAAACTCTTTTACACATTCAAAACAATGTCTGAACATTTCTGACAAAGCAGTACACGTATATATCTAACAAATTCTATAAAACTCAAAAATATGAACCATGCACTGTAAATATTGTTGTGCATACCTGTGCAGACGTTATCCTGTCCACGGCACTAATCGGCAAGTTCAACTCCAAGCACAGGTCAACCATCACTGCTTCAGCACGTGTCACGTTCCGTGTCTTTTCATCCACAGATTTCGTAAAAAACTGCTGGATACCCCCAGATTTACTTTCCGCCTGACTCGCCATTTCAGCATACTCCATATGTTTTTTTGGAGTTGACATGCCGCCTGCAGTCTTCGCGACCACCATGAGTGATGTTAATGTAAGTTCTACACAGTTTGCAGTGCATGTATCCATTGCCCTTTTGACTGGGTGTAATGCACGGCCATTCTACCGTATATCGTGGGAGGAACACCTGAGACCTGTGTTTCACTTGTCCCGATACTGAGCGTTTCATTTCCACTATTGAGAAGCAGCACCATGCATGTGTGATGTCGAGTGAAAATAGTGCGAACAAATGTGCGGTATCTGCGCATGTCACACACAGCATGTGCGGTATCTGCACGTCACACACAGCATGTGTGGTTGTCATAAAAATAAATAGCCGTGAATCGCGCATGGGGGGCGGCACGGTGGTGTAGTGGTTAGCGCTGTTGCCTCACAGCAAGAAGGTCCTGGGTTCGAGCCCCGGGGCCGGCGAGGGCCTTTCTGTGTGGAGTTTGCATGTTCTCCCCGTGTCCACGTGGGTTTCCTCCGGGTGCTCCGGTTTCCCCCACAGTCCAAAGACATGCAGGTTAGGTTAACTGGTGACTCTAAATTGACCGTAGGTGTGAATGTGAGTGTGAATGGTTGTCTGTGTCTATGTGTCAGCCCTGTGATGACCTGGCGACTTGTCCAGGGTGTACCCCACCCTTCGCCTGTAGTCAGCTGGGATAGGCTCCAGCTTGCCTGTGACCCTGTAGAAGGATAAAGCGGCTTGAGATAATGAGATGAGAATCGCGCATGGATTGAAAAAGTCGCTTGGACATTTAAAAACAACTCACTGGAATTTTTTAAGACTTTATAATAATTCCGTACAGAATAACACTGTTTGCCGTAACATCGTATTTACGTAACTTTTCCGCACAAAATACAGCCAATCCGTACTAGTAGGCATCTCTGGTTTTGGTCTTCCCTGCTTCCTTTTTCCTTTGTTGGGTTGCCAGTGCAGTGCTGTTTTTGCATATCTCTCCACCGGCATTCTAAGGACATGTCCTGCGTACTTCATTCTCCTCTCTGTGATGGTGGTGCTAAGGGGTTTTGTCCCGCTCCTTTGATACACTTCCTCATTTGTAATTCTATCTCTGTATGTTATGTTGTATATCTTTCGGAGGCACCGTTGTTGGAATGCATCAAGCTTTCTTTTCATTTTTGCTGTGATTTTCCATGTCTCACTGGCATAGAGAGCAATGGGAAGTACTACTGATTGGAGTAGCTTTACGTTGAGTTTCCTGGATAGTGTCCTGCTGTTCCAAACTGTGTTCATTCTCCTAAAGATTGATGCTGCCTTGCCAATATGGGAATTGATGTCTGTATCTGAATCTCCCTCAGCGGTAATTACACTGCCCAGATATGTGAACTGAGTAACGTTCTCTGTTGGTTCACCATTAATGTGCAGCTGTATGTTTGTGGGCTGTTCTCCAACCTGAATTGCTTTGGTTTTGCTGCAGCTAATTCTCAGGCCTACTTTTGCTGAATTTGTCTCAGTGCTTGTAGTCACCTCTTGGAGAATCAGATGCGACTCAGCTGCTAAAGCAATGTCATTTGCAAAGTCCAGATCTGTGAGGCGTCTGCCCTCTTTCCATACTAAACCAAAGTTAGGGTTATCCATGGCTTTGCACATTACATAGTCTATAGTGGTGACGAACAACAGAGGGGACAGGACACATCCTTGTCTTACTCCCATGACTATATCAAAGCTGTCAGTATAGCCTGAGTCAACCTTCACGCAAGAACTTGAACCCTCATACAAGTTTAGGAAAACATTTGTGAACCTTTCAAGTATGCCATATGTTCTGAGTATTCCCCATATTGATTCTCTGTGTACACTATCAAATGCTTTTGTAAAGTCACTCACTACGTTTACATGCACATAGAGAGAATCGAATTTCTGCTGTTGCTCGACTGAAATCGAAGTTCAAAATGCCATGTATACACCTTAATTTGGCTGAAATTGAACCGAACTTGATTTCTCGGAATCGAGCTACACGACCTAGTTTATGCGATTTCTGCCGAGCTACTTTGTGCATGTATACCCTATCGAGCTAGTTGTCGAGCTACTTCCGGAAGTGACGAGTGACGAGACAGACCACAAGCGGGAAACACAACAGCCTCGGTCGGCATGACAACGAATCATGACAACGGCATGAATCTTTTCTTTTTGTGGCATTGTTTGCACTGTTAAAATTTAGCTCACTTACTGTATCACCAAATACATCTGTACAGCTGTTGCATAGCTGTGAATTGTGTACATAAACAAGTCATTGTATTTGTGTGTGTGTATATATATATATATATGTGTGTGTCCAACATCTGAAGAATGTCAATAAAAACAAAACAATTGAACTTTTTGTGTGTTTATTAAGACATAAGTTAAATTGTAAGCAAAAAAATATATTTTTTTGTAAGCAAAAAATGGACTTTAGAAAAATATTATTGTGCAAAATAAGTTGTCTTACAAAACAGTGGTCTGCGCCGGACAGTTTGTAGCCATAGTCTGTTAACAGCTTGAACACGGAACTAGTGTTGCCAGATTGGGGGTTTTAAGTGCATTTTAGCGGATTTGAACATGTTTTGGGCTGGAAAACGTCAGCAGTATCTGGCAACACTATAGCTCTTCTTCATGACGACAACCGGAAGTGTACCAACACGATGGGGCGTGTAGCGCCACGTGTGGCTCGGGTGCACAATGCACCTCACACAATAGCCCGATTTCACTTGTGCATGTAGGATTGGATTTCTCTGGCACCCCTGCTGGGACCCTTTGCTCGATTACCAACAGCAGCTCGATTTGGACGTGCATGTAAACGTACTGAGTGAAGTTTATGGATACTGGTTTCTGGAACTCAAGGCTTTGTTCAATAATGTTGCGTAAGATAAATATTTGGTCACTACAGGACCTGTTGGGTCGGAATCCAGCCTGTTCCTCCCTAAGTTTTCTGTCTATTGCATTTCTCAGTCTGTTTAGCAATACAGTACAGAACACTTTGCCTGGTACTGAGAGCAATGTAATACCTCTCCAATTTCCACAATCACTAAGATGACCCTTTTTGGGTACTTTCACTATTGCACCTTTTCTCCAGTCTAGAGGCGTTGTTTCCTTTTCCCAACACATATTGCACAGTTTTGTTAAGTTCTTTACAGTCATATCTCCTCCCTTTTTCAGGAGTTCGGCAGGGATTTGATCTAATCCTGCAGCTTTATGGTTTTTTAGGCTTTTTATTGCACTGATGACCTCTGTTTCTCTGATGTCTCCACAGTCTACATCTTGATCTGTTGTAAAGACTTCTGGAAAGGTGAATACTTCCTGTGGTTCGGGTTGGTTTAGTGTCTCTCTAAAGTGTTCTACCCAACGTGCATTTTGTTGTTCTTCTGACAAGAGAGTTTTTCCATTTTTGTCTTTAATGGGGACTCTGGAGTTATTGCCAGCTCCACTTAACTCGAGGGCTATTCTGTACAGTGTTCTTGTGTCATTTTTATCAGCTGCCCTATGTGCTTCTGTGCATTTGTTCTCTAGCCAAGCTTTTCTGTCTTTCTTTACCTCCTTTATCTGCTTTTCTGTATTCCTCTGACGCTTGTTTATGTTTTGACCGTGACTTTGCACTTTCCCTCTTTTGTTTAATTTCCTTTCTGGTATCTATTAGTTTCCACCTGTCAGGTTGTATCCAGCTTTCCTTCTTTGTTCCTCTCTTGCGACCAATAACTCTGTCTGCAGCTTGTAAAGTCGTTGCTTTAAAGTTTCCCCACTGTATTTCAATGTCCTCTGTCTCTTCTAATACTTGGAAACGGTTTTGTACTTCAATTACGTACTTCTGACATGTCTCCATGTTGTTCAGTTTTTCTGTATCAAATGGTTTTATCACTATTTGTTTCTTAGTTCTCGAGTTTCAGTTTCACAATTGCCTTAGCCAGGTAGTGGTCCGAGCCAACACCAGCTCCTCTGTAACTACGCACATCCTGGATTGCACTGTGCCATCTCATTAATGCAAATGTAATCACTCATTTGTGGTTTTACCATCCGGGGAGCGCCATGTTTTCTTGTGTATGTTTTTATGTTGAAAGAAGGTGTTTCCCCACACACAAGCCATTTACACTACAGAAGGACAGGAATCTTTCTCCATTTTCAGTTGTCCGTTTTGCTGACCCATATGGACCTATGATACTTTCTAGGCCTGCCCTTTGGCCATCAATTTGTGCATTAAAGTCCCCCATAAGGATCTTGGCATCGTAACTTGGGACATTGTTCAGTACATCTTGCAACTGATCATAAAAAGCATCTGTGTCATCATTGTACGCACCCTGCATATGCCTGTATAATTGTGGCCTTTGTATGTCTAGATTGCAGTCTAACTGTAATAATGCTATCACTTACTGGTTTCCATCCTATCAAAGCTTTTTCAGCTTCATTGTTTAGCACAAATCCAACTCCAAAGACATGGTGCCTTTCTTGGCTGGAATAAAGTATAGTTTTCCCATCACTCTTCAATTTGCCACTTCCAGTCCACCTCACCTCACTTAATCCCAAGATACAAAGGTTGTAGTTGTCAAACTCTCTCAGTAGTTGGTTTAGTTTGCCACACTGGAATAAAGGTATGGACATTCCAGGTTGCTATGCTAGTTCTTGTGGTGGCAGAGATTACGGTGCTTTGCAGAACTTGAGCGTCCCGTGGGCTTTGGCCCAAGTGCGTCATGCTTGCCAGAGGCGAACACCGAGCCCTCCACCTTTCTTCGGATAACATGCTTGCTGTTGCCATAGCCAGATTAATGTTTGACAGAGGAGGGGGAGCTGACCCCTCGCCCTAACCCCCTAATTTATATTCCGCCCTGGAGGGTGCAGGTGGCAAATGCAGGCGGTGCGTGCAGGCGGGTGCTATTAGCCAGCAGCAGCTCCCCTGGGAACCGTCCCACCATGGTTAAACCTGCCAGGGGTGGGGGAGCCCTACAGGTAGACTTGCTAGTTCCCCACCCCGTCCCTGATGGTATCGCAACCCAGGGTCATTGCAGCAGCCGTTGCCCGGGGAAAACCGACTAGGAGGTTAGCACTCCGACTTTATCCCCAACCAGTATGTTATAAGCATGCAATTGATATGGGTTGATCAGAAATTGTTATATTTATTGCTGATTAGAAAACTATTTACAGGATGCATCAGCATTGAGCTTCAGATCAATGGTTTTGATCACGATAGCAAATGAACTATTTAGAACAAGTTTTGCAACAATGAATACAACATGTGGTTGCAATTATGAAGTGAACAAGAGTTCTCATATTCAACATAACTTTTTTTTAAACTTAATTTTTATGATCAGTGTGATTTTTTTTTGGTTCTTTATTTCCACACTGTGTGTAGCTTAATTTGTAACATTTATACCACTACTACCTAGAAAGTGTCAGACAGTGCGTGAAGTAAAATAAAACTGGTTAGAGCCAACTGATGGTTTAAAAAAAAAAACACACACAACACCACTCCGATGACCGGCAGAGACAGAGAGCTGTTGTGAGTGAGCAGAGCGGTGTGTGTAGGGGAGGGGCACTGAGACGCTGGTGTGAGGATTTTCATTCAGTCCGAGCACAGATATTGACTCATATTACTCATACTCTGCAAAAGTGCTTTATCCGTACCGGATACTCGTTTCAGCAGAGTATCTGGCTCAACTCTACTGGTTTATTTACTGTACAAACAAAGCACTGTCTTTAACAGTATTGTATATGGCAATGCAGTACTATTAACAGTGATTACCAGTTAATCACTAAATTCAGTTTCTCACTGTACAATTTAAATCAGGGTTTCTGCAGGCTTGAACAAGTTCAATTTAAGACTTTTTAAGACCTTTTTAAGACCATAACAGGTTAAATTTAAGACTTATGCCGCACAAAAAAAAAAAAAAAAAGAAAATTGGGAGAGCCTGAATTACTTTCAAAATAACAAAATTTATCATCATTCACCAATGAACTCATTACATCCCTAGGGTGCGCTCTTGCATTAATGAGGAACTAAGTTGCAGAGGAGCCAAAGACATCCCGCAAATCACTTGAGGATAAGGCATTCGATTCCATACGGTTTGTGTGTTGTAACATTACAGTTTGCACGGAGTTAGCTGATACACCGTCTCGAGATGTGCTTGGACCTGACAACGGTGAACAAAATTGAGTGATGGCATGCGGTTGTTGCAGACTTTTATGGGCAGCCTGGTGCTTCTCCACTTTCGCGTGCGATTCCGGTGCCTTTACACCCAAGGTGCCGAGTTTGAGTGTTCTTTTGCACAATGTGCAGTACGCCTCAAACGGATTGTTTGGTACACGTTTTAACCAGTCTATGAAATCATTGCGTTCAAGCCAGCAGTCGTTAAACTTGCATTTGCCCATTTTGCTACAAACTGTGACAATCTCCCTCACTTCTTTTAGGCTCTACTGTCTAAATGCACGCGTACCATGCCCTGTGCATCACCATGCCAACTGGGCTAGATGCCGGATTCCACTGTGTCTCATTTGTAGTTTGCAGCGTAGCCTACTGATACTAAGTAGGCCTAGCCTATATGACTAATTATGAATATCACCAACGCATTTAACAAAAAAAAGCGAATGGGGTAAATGGACGTAAGGATTTAAGACTTCACAAAATTACATTTAAGACCTACAATGCAAAATATGCTCGTATTTTAGACTTTTTAAGGCCTTAAATTAGGATTATCAAATTTTAGACTTTTAAAGACTTTTTAAGACTCCGCAGAAACCCTGTTAAATGCTGAATCACTGATTTAATATTAACCATTAATAGAATGAGCTATTTTAAAATATGGGTCAATCAACTACAGAAAACAAGAAAATTGTCAACAGGATTATTTATTGCTTTGGTGAACAGGAACATAAAGCACAAGTTACCAAATGTTTTAGACAAAAAACTTGGACTTTGAGACCCTTGGACTGAACTTGGGACCCAGAATCCCAACTGGAGCCCTGAAATTAAAGAAGAAAACAATTATATTTATTACAATTACTTTGTAATGCACCACGTATGAGATGAGGGTCCAAGATGATGTCAGTATCATATCATATCAAGTTCCTGATAAGAGGTGGGTCACTGGCTGCAGGAGCACTCAACTACATATTCTTCTATCAAAATGTGGGCTAACAAACTTAATGCAGCACTGTCAACAATATTTGTTCTTGTAAGCCACTTTATCTGTGAATAATGTAGCTTATCCTCATGGCTTCTGTGTGAGCAGAATAAATGCAGATAATCCCACAAGGGTTAATAAAACTATTTGAGATAACATCTTGAACTTGCAATGCAAAAGCTATTATCAGAACCTCACCTCTATCTAGTCACTTAGCCAATCGAACTCCGTGAAGTCCCTGATGATGGATATCACATGGGGGTTCATGTAGGAAGTCTTCCACTTCACCACTCTCCCAGTCTTCCTGCTCATCTGCTCCTTGGCACTGCACTTAAGCTGGGCATACACTGTGCGATTTTTGGCCCGATTTTGACACGATTTTCACTCGTGCGACTATTTTGGAGATCGGGCCGAGTTTTGGCTCAATCGTGCGTCTCGGATCGTGTAGTATACATGGGGTAATGACAAGCGATTAACACCTCACGACCTCTTCCCGATCGATCGGATGAAAATCAAATCTGTTTGAAATCCTGAGCATCGCATCCGAGCATCGGATCGTATAGTGTGAGAACAGGAATCGTAAGCTGCGTGCTGTTTACCCCTACGATTCACTCGTACAGTGTGAGCAGCAGCTGAATACCGCGATTGGAAAAAAAAAAAAAAATCGCACAGTGTATGCCCAGCTTTAGTGGAGTCAGGATTAATCCTGACCAAAAACCTATGAAAATGAGTATAGGAGTTAGAGGGTGGGACAATATTTCCATGTCAACGAGCCTTCTGTTCTCTAATAAAGCATTCAAGTTGTAAGGAGACTTCAACCTACACTATTTACATACTCAAGACCAATAACATTTTAAAGGAAGAGGGTGATTTTGAACAGCTTTTCAATTGTCAATTTGCTTTTACATTTCAATCTTCACAATCAACTATTTGAGATAGTTAATACCTCTGAACAAACTCCAATGTTGTGTTGGCTTTCACCTAATACTCTAGGTTGAAAACATAGTAACAGGCAAAGAGTGCGGCCAAGGCAGTGGTGAAGTCAGGCAGGTGAGCAGCAGGTGGATTATGACCCTCCCCTCAATCGACAGCATCCATTTTTTTGCAGTCAGGATTGTCTCTCCTTAGTCAGACATTACAAAAATTATATTTCATAGCAATCATGGGCGTAGTTTATGGTGTGGACATGTCCATACCACTTTTGAAATTACTTTAATGCCCCCACCACTTTTTCGCAAATCGCACAAATACTGTAGCTTTACGCAACGCTCAAGTAGGCCTATTTTCACGAACAGCCTCCGAGTCATATCCCCAAAGAGTATTTTGGGAAACAGCGATTGATTGGTGCTTTCCCTCTTTGGTCCCGCCTATGTGTAGTCCTGGGATGTTTGTTTTACCATAGCGGAATAATTTGAAAGGAAACATGCAACGCATGAGTAGGAGACAGTTAACTGTGACCGGTTGTTCAGGAGGAAGTATGAAATCAATTACCAACGTTTCCTGCAGAGATCTAAGGCTTAAGTAGGCTATCTATGGCATTCTAGACCTTGAACTAATCTATTTTAGTGAAAAACAACTATAACTATAACGTAGATGCTACGTTAAATGCTACACTGAAATGCGCTCGTGTTATTGCTGGTCACGTGGTCAACTTGCAATATAACATTATTTCTGCAGGCAGATGGATTAGCATCATGGACACTGGGACAAAAAAAAACAAGAGATAAGGTCTTATTTCTTGAATGTAGGTACTAGGCTATCTAGACAGTTATGCTAAGCCTTGGTAACCTGATGGAGAAAATACTTCATATGATATAATTCATGTAAGCTTATTAGCTAGGTAGCCTACCTTATTTTCGAAATTTGCATAGCATTATGTGAATTCCAGATTATTTGACTCGTTTGTTTTGCTGTGCACAGACATCAGGCAAAAAAGAGGGAAAGTACAGATCCAGAGACTCAGATTGTTGGCGTGCCCACGTCTAAGACGCACTATTTCGAATAATGAACGCATTGTCAAGAGGGGCAGGGGCCAATATGGACATGAGCATTTTATACCCTATTTGGAATGTTTCGTGGTGTATTACAGACCCTCCAGGATTTCGCAATGCTGCAATTTGCAACTTCAACGCAAATTCAACCAATCCCCGCGAATTCAGGGCGGTGTTGCAATTATATCCAATCACCGCAACTTTCCCGCAAATTTGACCAATCGGTGGCGTCGTCTTGAGGTGACGTCGACAAACTACCTTCCGCCTTACTTCGTGTTGCCAGATTGGGCGGTTTACCGCCCAGTTGGGGGATTTCAAGTGCATTTTGGCGGGTTTTGAACATATTTTGGGCTGGAAAACGTCAGCAGTATCTGGCAACACTGCTTACTTCCGTGTGTACGTTCAAGAGAAGCAGCGTGTGCGAGTCAATGTTTATATAGGCTTAAATTCTGTTACTGAAAGTGTGTTATGTTTACAGTGAAGGACTGTGTGCACTTTACATTATTTTTTACTTAATACAAGAAATTAATGGATGCCAACATTTTTGCCAAAATGGTATCTTATTTTCCATTGTTTAGGCAGCTTCAGCATCATACTGAGATTCTGTTCAAATTGTTTTTTTTTCTTCTATGAAGTCTGAGCCATTTATTTTATTAGTTTATAATTGTTTAATTTAGTCTTCAGGAGAGACTGCCTGCACACAGTACTAGTATTAATAGTTTTTTTTTTCTTACATGAAAGCTGAGGCATTTATATTATATTTTAAGGTAACTTCATGTTGTGCTGTGAGGTTCTATGCACTTTAACTTTTGAACCAACAGGAGCATTTGGATAAGTAAAGCCTATTGTTCTGCATTTTTGTAGTCCTGGTAATCTTTTATATTGGTAAAGTTGTTTATAGGACCATTTCTCAGTGTCTTGTTTTTTTTTAATCAATAGTTTCAGTAATAACTTAATTTAACATACTCAATTTTCATCACAAAGAGAAAATCGCAACAATTTCTCGCAACTTTCACTTCCTCCCGCAATGTAATCACAACAAAAACCTAAAAAACACTGCAACTTTCATCGCAATTTTTTGGAAAACCCCCCGCAACAGACATTTTAGCCCGCAACAATCACAAAAAAGGCCCGCGGAATCCTGGGGGGACTGGTATTACTTGACGTCATGGTCTCAATATCGAAAATCTTGCACAAATATGCAACTTCCAACATAATTATCTGGATATTCAACAGATTTCAACATCGGATGAATTTGTTTTGACTGCCGCCATATTGAATATACGTCGGACCCGTTCGTGTATTTACTCCGCCCCGTTTGTAGCATCCCAAGCGAGTAAAACCTGATCCAAGTCTTTCGCTAGGTGGCGTCTTACGGTCTATGTACGAATATTCGAAAGAGACAAGAAAACATGGATAAGAAAAAGAAAAATACATCCATTTTGTCATTTTTTGGCAGAAAGAGAGCACATTCACCTGAAAAAACTGATACCCCTGATACCCAAGTTTCTTAATCTTTATTTCTATACTTTACTTTCTCATTGAATTTCCACTTTTTTTTTCTCTTTTCTTCATCTTTATAAGCTTTTAATTTAATTTTAATTTCCACTTTTTTTTTTTTTTTTTAAATGCCAGGAAGCAAAAAATCCTGCAGAAAATGCATGGAATTAGAACAGAGGATTTCTATTCTGGAATCAAAGATTAATGCTCTGCCAAAGACGGACGAATTAAAAGCGATATCTCAGGAAAGGAGTACAGAAACAGTGGCTGAGAATGCAGAGATTGCGCTCCGACAGACTGAGGACATTGCAGACCAAGTGGAAGAATTCATAACTCAAGCTGTACAAAATGTGAGTACTGAAAACTGGCAAATGATGGGTGCTAAGCCCAAAAACAAAAACAGAAGAGTAATTACTTCAACACCAGCTCGTTCTACAAATTACAATAGGATCTACAATCCTATGGAAAATCCACAGCCCATAAAGCTTCAGAACAAATTTGAATGCCTCAGGGATGTGGAAGAGGATTTGTCAAGTGGACAAACACATAGTAAAAAGAGATCACACCAAGATCGAAGAGCTGTGAGAAGAGGCAAAAAGCAGCTTGTAACACCACCTGATCCCACAACCCTTGTTCTTGGTGATTCCACTGTAAGACAATTAAAAGGTTATGAGATGATTATTTGTTGTCTTCCAAATGCATCCATCTCTGACACCAAAGACAGCATTTTGAAACTCATGTCCGAGCATAAAACGATTAAGCGTATTGTTGTACATGTGGGAGCAAACGATGTTTTCAGAGAACAGCTGTTTGTCCAAGATGATTTCAGAAAACTTTTTTCTGAGCTCTATAAGACTGGAATTCAATCTTTTATCAGTGGCCCACTCCCAGCGAGAGGAAGTTTAGCTTTTTCTCGACTCTTCAGTCTTAACACCTGGCTTGGAAAAACTTGTTCTTCATTTGGTATGAATTTCATAGACAATTTTAATCTTTTTTGGAATCGCAAAGAATTCTACAAGCCAAATAGCAGTGAACTCAGCTGGATTGGAGCCAAAGTCTTAGCAGACCACTACAAACTTGCAATCTTTTCTCAGCCAGCACCGAGGAAAACAGTTGATAAGATGTTGCAGACTGACATAGTTACAAAGCCTAAACAATCATCTTTGCAAGTCGTCATCAAGGACACACAAACATCTGACTTGCAGGCCTCCCAACATTCAAGGACAGACGACTCCACTTCTCCTCGGATGGATTTCCCAAATAGCATGAAAAAATTGCTCCCAATGGCTACACTCTCTTTTTCCAGCCCAAATTTGTCGCGACAAGCAGTGTACCCAGTTCATCAAAATTGTGTTCGTCCAGGACTTTCAGCTGGCTACAAATCTTTTTCACCATCCAAAAGATACATGTCATCTCCAGTCCTTTCACCCTCAAACCAAATGGAACATTTAGAAAGTCTTGTTTGATGTACTCTGGGTCCCTGCAAATGGATGTAGAAAAAAGCTGGGATCCGATGTTGACACTATTCCTGTGTTGATAAGAAACAGAAAACATAGAGCACATTTAACCCTGGGGGTGAACCAATCTAATCTCCTTCCTGTTTTAAAACAGCATCAGAGTGCACAACCAAATATTACTGTAAAACTAGCCCTTCTGAACATTAGATCACTTTTAAACAAGTCATTTTTAATTAATGATCTTATTTGTAAACACAATCTTGATTTTTTGCTTCTAACTGAAACCTGGCTGGATCAAGCAAATAGTGCTACCACCCTTATCGAAGCAGCTCCCCCAAATTTTAATTTTTTGAATGTTACCCGACAAGGGAAAGGTGGAGGGATCGCAAATATATTCAAAGTCTCTTTTCAATGTAAACAATCCTCACTTGGTGATTTTATGTCCTTTGAACACTTATGTGCACTTGTTACATGCTCTCCTAACATATTATTATTAACTATTTACAGGCCTCTGAGACATTCAGCCAAAGTCTTTCTTGAAGAGTTTGGTGAATTGTTATCAGTCATTTGTTTAGAGTTTGATTGTCTTATTATATCTGGGGATTTTAACTTGCATGTAGATAATACTGATAACATTTATGCCAAAGAACTATTTGCAATTATTGATAACTTTAACCTAGTACAACATGTACAGGGACCGACCCACTCTCGTGGTCATACTCTTGACCTCGTCATCACAAAGGGTCTTACTGTTTCCTTATACTGTTGTTGACCTGGCCTTATCTGATCATTTCTGTGTTTTCTTTGAAGTTTCTATGTCTCCTCACATTCAGAATAGCTCAACGACTATAGGCAGGAGAGTCATAAACGACAACACATGTGCTCTTTTTAAGCAAGCTCTCTCTCAGAACTCAACCAAAATGTCAGACTCTGTAGATGATTTACTGGAATTTTTTAATTTAAATATGACCCAAATTATGGATGATATTGCTCCGTTCAAAATAAAAAGAGTCAATGATAAGCAGAAAGCACCATGGAAGCAGTACCCGGCTGTTAAACTGCTAAAGAGAGAATGTAGAAAGACTGAAAGAAAATGGCGCAAATCTAAACTTCACATCCATTATCAAATCCATAAAGAGATGCTTTGTAATTATAATTATGAAATTCGTAAAGCAAGACAGTCTTTCTTCTCCAATATCATCAGCAGGAATATGAACAATGCCTGTGTGCTATTTTCAACAGTAGAGAAGCTAACTAATCCCCCACCACAATTAGCACCTGAACTTCTCTCAGTTAATAAATGCAATGAGTTTGCATCTTTCTTCAAAGGTAAAATTGATAAAATACGGCAGAATATTTCTCATAATATATCTCAGTTGCAAAAAATTGAAAAACTGCAATCACCAATGACACAGATAGATAACTTTAACACAATGTCAGAATTTTGTTTAATTGATTATGAGACTCTTGAAAAAACTGTACAAAATCTCAGTTCCTCAACATCTGAACTGGACATTCTGCCCACCAACTTTTTTAAGTCTGTTCTTCATCTTATAATTACAGATGTGCTTCAAATTATAAATACATCCTTGGAGACTGGTGTTGTTCCTGTGTCCCTAAAAAAAGCTGTTGTAAAGCCCCTTCTTAAAAAAAATAATCTGGATCCTTCAGTGTTAAATAATTACAGGCCAATATCAAATCTACCATTCATCAGGAAAATCCTGGAAAAAAATTGTCTTCAATCAATTAATAATAATGCATAAGATGGGTCTAAATAGACCCGGCAGAGTTTTAAATTTTCTTTATCTTTATCATAATACATTTTTTTTGCTCAGCACTCCATTAATTCCTCAATTGACTTGTTTATGTCCCTTAGAAAGCTTCATTTCATTTTTGGCATCATTGCATTTTACGTAAAAATACCTTTTTTGTTAATACCCCTTTAATGCATAACATGGGTCTAAAAAGACCCGTATTCATTTTCTATGCAATTTCACCAAAGGCTTAGTTTTTCTTTGCTATATTGTAAAATGATCTTGATTCCTCATGCAATAATGCATCTTTTTATGATTTATGGAGTATTTATTCCCAGCACCAATACTTAATTTTCATACTTTATGGTTACTCTTTGAAGTAGAAGACATTTTACATAATTATGTATTATTTAGACACATGGATCTAAAAAGACCCGCTTTCATTTTCTATGTAATACTGTTCAAGGATCAGTTCTTTGCAGTATTTTCTTTGGCAAAAATGTATTTAATCATTCAAAATTACAATTATTTCATATCTGACTTATGATATTTAAATTATTTAAAAGTATAAAACAATACATTGACTCGGAGCATTGCATGAAAAGAGTTTATTCAAAGACTTACTGTAACAAGAACTTATTTTCTGAATGACATATTCAGAAATAATTCTGAATGAATATAATTCTGATTCTATAATTCTGAATGAATTCTGAATGAATTCTGAATGTTTTACATAAAACATGTAAAACAGTAAAATGACTCTGACTGAGATTGTAAAATATGAATACTAAACAGTAAATTGATAATGTCAGTGAACCACTATAAAACAGACCTGGTATGTAAATACACTAAGTAAAACTGCATATAATCATGGGAAAAGGTCAGTATTGACCTACATTGTTACAGCTTTCTCAGTTCTTGCACATTTCACAAATCACCTGAGTGAATTTGTGTTCTTTGCACACAGGCCGTGCACATCGGGAGCATGAGTGAGACACTTTTTTTGTCTCGCGCAGAGGGACACAGGCTGCACCTCTTTCTCTTACTCTGCAAGACACGGTTTGGCTCCTGTGGCTGGATGAACTGCCTCTGTAAGCCACACATCTCCATTGCCTGAATGACATGCTTCTGCAGATGGAGACTGGTCTCCAGTCGCCTCCTCATGTGAGGCATGATTAGCTCTTGAGCCAATTCCTTGATGAAGAGGCGCCGGGCATTTGGCACACCACCCATATAATCAGGGTGATGTGCTGTAAAAACAGTGAATGCATTCAGAGCAGCAACATCGACCACATTTTGCCAGAGCACCATAGGCCACCTCCTTGTTCGCCGCTTTGATGTGTATGTGTGGACCATTTGGTCCATGAGATCCACGCCTCCTTTGGTTTTATTGTAGTACTGTATGATCTCTGGCTTTTTTTTCATGCTTTCATCCACTGCTGTGTCGTCGTGCATGGTGCTGAGAAGAACGACAGCTTTTTTCTTCTTGGGGACGTAACTCACCATGGTCATGTCCCCACAGAAACCAAATGTGGAACTGTAGCGCTCCCTGGAGTCGGATGGCATGTAATTTTGGAGTTTTGAAGTTCTGATTCTTCACAATCAACAGGTCAACAGTGGTCCGCAGTATTTGTGTTCCTGACTGGAAACACTTGCAAATATATTTTAGTTCCTAATGTGAGTCACTTTAGATCCATGTCTGCAATAATAGATCAATTATTTGTCTGTGCTTGTTTATAATATATAAAATAAATAATAGTGTTGTACATAGAAAACTACCTAATTTATGACATTTTAATCCATTTCCTATTTAAAATATAATAATTGTGGAAGTTATAACTGGAAAAAAACAACAACAACTTACATTTCCATTATAAATGAATGCGGGTCTTTTTAGACCCATGTCTAGAAATTAGTGTAGTAATTCCAAATCCATGTAGAAAAATAAAAAATCACTTTCCTTACATTAAGGAGTACCTAAATAATTACTTTTATAAGTATAATGGGATTAATTGTATTGGTTTTAGAAGTTGTGAGAGTGAATATAACATTAATGCTTGGAATTACATTGGAAATGAATGCGGGTCTATTTAGACCCATGTTATGCATTAGTGGGGGTTCGATAGCTTATGCATCAAAGAGCCTTCTTGATATCAAACAGCCGTTTTGATAATTTTCAGTCAGGATTTCGTGCCAATCATAGCACTGAAACAGCGCTGATTAAAGTTATAAATGACATACGTCTTAATACTGATGCAGGCAAAACATCGGTCCTGGTATTACTGGACCTCAGTGCAGCTTTTGATACTGTTGATCACAACATACTGCTATATCGACTTGAACACTGGGTTGGATTGACTGGTAAAGTTATCAATTGGTTAAAATCATACTTAAAAGATAGAAGCTTCTTTGTTACCCTGGGAAATTGTTCCTCAACGTCAATGCCCTTGACCTGTGGTGTCCCCCAGGGGTCGATTCTTGGACCATTACTTTTCAACCTTTATATGCTCCCACTTGGGCAAATTATCAATAAAAATTCAATTTTGTATCACTGCTATGCAGATGATACCCAAATTTATTTTTGCTCTATCACCAAATGATTATGCCCCCCTTGAATGTCTCTACCAGTGTATAGATCAAATCAATAGCTGGATGTCACAAAATTTTCTTCAGCTGAACACAGATAAAACAGAAGTAATTCTATTTGGAAAAAAAGATGAAAGACTCAGGATTACCACTATTCTTGACACAAAAGGGATTAAAACTAAAGAAATGGTTAAAAATCTTGGTGTTTTCATTGACAGCGAGCTAAATTTTGACAGTCACATGAAAGCAATCACTAAAACGGCATTTTATCACCTAAAAAACATTTCCAAACTAAGAGGACTTATGTCAAAACATGATCTGGAAAAACTAATACATGCCTTCATCTCTAGTAGGGTTGATTACTGCAATGGCCTTTTCACAGGCCTGCCAAAAAAGACCATCAAACGACTTCAGCTGGTTCAAAATGCAGCGGCTAGGGTTCTCACACGAACAAAAAGAACAGAGCACATTACTCCAATTCTAAGGTCCCTTCACTGGCTTCCAGTAAGCTACAGAATTGACTTTAAAGTATTGCTGCTGGTGTACAAATCTCTAAATGGTACAGGGCCCAATTACCTCTCTGATATGTTGCAGCAGCCTAACCCAATCAGATCTACCAGATCGCAACAGAAAAATTTACTATTAAAACCAGTTGTTAAAACAAAGTGTGGTGAAGCAGCTTTTAGCTACTATGCAGTACAGCTATGGAACCAACTGCCAGAGGACATTAAAAATGCTCCTGCTGTTGGCAGCTTCAAATCTAGGTTAAAGACCAAGCTGTTTTCAGATGCTTTCTGTTAAATAATATTTTTACATTTTTTATAATCTTTACTTTCTCTGCATGTTTTAAATTTACTTTAACTTTATTCTATTTTATTCTGCTAGTTCTTTCTTTCTTTCTTTCTTTCTTTCTTTCTTTCTTTCTTTCTTTCTTTCTTTCTTTCTTTCTTTCTTTTTCTTTTTGGCATTTTAATATTTTATTTCTACTATTGTTTAATTCTTATTATTTTCTTTTAATTCTTTTAATTCTTTTAATTAATTATTTTAGAATAAAGATCAAATTATTTTATGTAATTTTATTTCTCTATTGTTTACTGTTTTTGTTTTTACTTCTGTAAAGCACATTGAACTGCCATTGTGTATGAAATGTGCTATATAAATAAACTTGCCTTGCCTTGCCAAGATAATTAGTCATACTAGATTTACAACAACAACTACTGCAACATCAACTACAACAGCAACCACTACTACTACCACTGCCACTGGTGACTACTACAGACCTACAAGTTAATAAAATAAGTTATAATTTACAAGGAGGAGATAATATAGATGTGATATATAGTGGCCTGTGGTTGAATTCCAAAATATTGCCGCTGATTAAACAATATCTCAATATATTTGGTTGAAGCATTAATTTTTGTCATCTACATTGCTTCATATGGCTTCTAATACCAAAAAAAAAACAGCCCCTGGGCTGCCCCAGCTGTTCATTGGGCTCGCTTCAACTGAAGGATAATCACTGGGCCCCCCATTGTAGAAATGGGCCCCTGTTTTTTCCCCCAGAGGGGCCCTGTGGGCCCCTTGACCTGCAAAACAATCTGAGTCTCTGAAGATCTGACAGGGAGAGAGCAAAGTAGTAGTAAACAGGTAAGATAGCCAACGTGGCGCTGTAATTGGTCTACTGCTGTACAACAGTCATCTTCCATCAATCATATCTTTCAAATTCACAATAAAGATGAAGACATTGCTACAAATGTAAGTTGCATAGGCCTGTGTTGCAATATTAATTGCTTTTCATACAGGCATCAGATAGAGATGAAGCCAAACAGAGAGAGGTGGAGAAACTGTGAGCGTAGGACAGGTGGAGAAAGGAGAAAGAGGTGACCAGGTAAGGATTTCAGCTGTGTGCTGTAATGTTATATAGGCTAATTTTGCAATGACAACATAGTGGCTGTTCATACACCAGGTATCAGACAGAATTGAAGGCACACAGATTGAGCGCCTGAGCATAGGACAGGTGGAGAGAGGTGACCAGGTAAGGATTTCAACTGTGTGCTATAATGTTATATAGGCTAATTTGGCACATTTGGCAATGATTACATAGTGGCTGTTCATAGGGCTGTGCGATATATCAAATATACTCGATATATCACCGAAAATTCTGTGTGCGATACATAAAATTATTATATCGTAACTATCGAGTATTTTATGGTCATCTTCCGACTTGTGTTTGTTGCGTTTGTTTAAAACCTTTTCCGGTGGTTTTCTCCCTGTCCCTCAGGCAGTAACGTGAGAGGCTGCCTAAGGGTTAAAAAAAAAAAACAACGTCACGCACTCGCCAACCAATCCCGGGCGACATCTCGGTGCTGAAAGGAACTTCCGGGAAGATTTTCTAGTTTCGGTTGTGTTGCCAGATTGGGCAGTTTCAAGTGTGTTTTGGCGGGTTTTGAACATATATTGGGCTGGAAAACATCAGCAGTATCTGGCAACACTGCCGGCGGGAAGATTTTCTAGTTTCGGTTTACAGCGCTGACTCAGTTTGTGCAATCGCTGGTGCTGCATAGGCTACCATGTAAGCTCTGTCAATTTCAGCAACAGATTAAAAATGGAAGCGGACGAATTGGTTCCTAAAAGAACTAGTAAGGGGTCAGTCATCTGGCATTTTTTTGGATATCGCGAGGAGGACGTGGAGCAGCAAATGCCAGTTTGTAAAGTGCGCAAAAAAACCTGTCATCACGAAAGGCAGCAGCACTACAAATATATTCCATCACCTGAAAACTCACCTGGTACAGTATGCAGAGTCTCTTAAACTCCGAACGACTTGCCCACGAGCTAAACCCTCCCACGAGCTAAACAAATGACCATAGCAGCCTCGTTCTCCAAAGCCACCCCATATGAGAAAACGAGTCAGAGATGAAGAGCTATAACGGATGCAGTCAC
Organism: Neoarius graeffei; assembly: GCF_027579695.1. Taxonomy (NCBI): domain Eukaryota; kingdom Metazoa; phylum Chordata; class Actinopteri; order Siluriformes; family Ariidae; genus Neoarius; species Neoarius graeffei. The sequence continues at coordinate 39,666,954 of NC_083578.1, read as the reverse complement.
TAACTTCATTGCTGAAGACATGATCCCAGTTAGTATAGTGGAAAAACCAGGCTTCCAAAAATTACTAAACACACTCGATCCCAAATATGAGTTGCCTGGTCGCAGACATTTTACAGAGAAGGCAATACCGGAATTATACACATCTGAGAGGCAGAGCCAGAAAACATTCAGTTCAAAAGTGTGCAAAGAGAAAAATTATGTTTTGCAGATCTCTCTCAATCTCTCTCTCTATTGTGAATGTTCCAGTGGTTCTCAGTAGTCAGGTTAATAGCTTGGAGATCTATTTTTTAAAATAATTTAATGAATGAGCACTTTTCTTATTTAGGCTAAATGTCTCTCAGTGTTGAGCTTGCACTTTATTGATTTGAGCTCTGAGCAGCTCTGTATTGTATTGCCCCTTTGTTGCAATTTTCAAGATTGTTTTTGCAGTTTGTGCCACATCTTTGTTGAATAAAAATAGTCTTATTTCAATTCAATTGTGATTAATCACTAACATAAAAATGTAAAATGTGTTGTTGAAAACCACCTGTAAAAGTTAACCAAGAATTCTATTTAATCTGCAGGGATTGTAGTGAAAACAGTAAAGAGTAAAAGTTAGATTTCATGGGGTCCTTTAGAGGAGATTTAAATATATCGAGATATATATCGTATATCGTGAAATGGAGAAAATGTATCGGGATATTCATTTTTTCCCATATCGCACAGCCCTAGCTGTTCATACTACAGGCATCAGACAGAGTTGAAGGCACACAGATTGAGCACCTGAGCATAGGACAGGTGGAGAGAGGGGAAAGAGGTGACCAGGTAAGGATTTCTACTGTGTGCTATAATGTGAGGGAATCCCAGGGAAACGAAGTCATAATGGACATTGGCACAAAGCCTAATCAACCTGACCCCAAATACATAGAGCCCCAAATTGTCTTGAATAGAGTGTTACGTTTCCAGGCAAAATGGTATCAACTGTATCCTTTCCTTCATTACTGCCCATCTCTAAAGGCAGTACTTTGCTTTGATTTTTAGAGCATATGTGATTAAAAAGGGCAATTTAGCCAAAAATGCTGACCCAGCATTTTCAACAAGAGGTTACAAAAACTGGAAAAATGCAACTATTAATTTTGAGAAACAAGCAGAGTAAAGCTCACCATCATGCAGTCCATGTCAATGCCCAAGAAGCTACCCCTGTGAATGCCCATCTCTCTAGGGCTTGGGAGAAAAAAAGAGATAGATGCTAGGCACTGTCTTGAAAAGATTGCAGGTGTATTGCATTACTTTGCAAGGCAGGGTATTGCTATTCAAGGCCATGTGGCAAGTGAGGGAAATTTACCCCAGCTTTTAAAATTCTTAGCTAAGGATGACCATGTTCTTGCTAATTGGTTGTTGCAATCACATGATTATACCAGTCCGCAAATTCAAAATGAACTTCTGAGTTTATTTGGTAACACAATTGTCAGACAAATAGCAACATCAATAAAATCTCAGTCTGTTCTGCAGTACAGCATAATCATTGATGGCACCCAGGATATATCAGGGAAGGAACAGGAATCTATATGTTTCAGATTTGTCGACCATGACTTGGTTCCCCATGAAGATTTTGTGGGGCTGTATGAGGTATCGGCAACCAGAGGGGAAGACATTGCTAGGGTAGCTGAAGATGTCATTCAGCGTATGGATCTTCCTTTGTCTGGCTTGCGTGGACAGACCTATGACGGTGCTGCCAATATGGCAGGAAAATTCAATGGCACACAGGCTCTGGTAAAGAGACATCAACCACTGGCACTCTATGTGCACTGTGGTGCCCACTGCTCACATTTGATTGCACAGTCTGCTTGCAATGCATCAACCGTTGTCCGTGACTCTTTGTTTTGGATTAATGAGCTAGGGTGCCTGAGTAACCAGTCAGGAAAATTTAAGGCTATGTTTAAAGCAAATGCAGGCCCTGAACCAAATACTGCCTTAAAGCCACTGTGTCCAACCAGATGGACAGTGTGCTACAAAGCAGTTCAATCTGTTCTTAGGCAGTACGAAAATGTGTTGGCAACTTGAGAGGACATGGCATCTTCCAATAAATCAGACATGGGCTCAAGAGCAAGTGGTCTGTTAGAGACATTTAGTAAGGGAAAGACTGTCCTGGGGCTCATGATGGGTTCAGAGGTTATTGGGGAACTGGAGAATCTAAACAAATAATTACAAAAAGAGACACAAACCATTTGTGGTATGAGAGAAGCTGTGTAATATGTGAGGGAGTCTATACAATCCAAGAGAAATGAGGAGAGCTTCCATATGTTTCAGAATGCTGAGGCCATGGTCAACTCGCTCGACATTGAACCAATAGAAATGCCACATCAGAGAAAGCCTAGAAAGAGATACAGCTGTGAAGCAGAGCAACATGTTGCTAAATCTGCTGAAGACTTCTTCAGGTCAGAGTTTTACAAAGTGTTAGACACTGTAGAGCAGCAGTTTGAAGACCACTTTAGTCAGGCTGACTTGGCTACTCTGTATAAATTGGAAATGGTCCTCCTTACAGGCCAGGTGTCTGATGTTGTGGAGCCATATCCTGAACTTGAGATGGATGTTTTAAGGGTCCAGCTGCAAATGTTTCTTTTAAAACACAAGGTGAAGTCCAGTGGTGATGCAGCCAGTACTCTCAGGGACATGCCCATTGAGGTGAGGGGGTTGTTTGACCAGGTAGAGGCCTTAGTTAGGCTCTTACTTGTTGTGCCAGTGTCCTCTACAGAGGCTGAGAGGAGCTTTAGCGCTTTGAGGAGACTGAAGACATGGTTGAGATAAACTATGTCTCAAGAGCGACTTAATCATGCAGTCATCTGTCATGTCCATAAAAGCATGATGGACAAAATAAACCTCAATGTAATATGTAGGCAGTTTGTGTCAGTCTGTGAAAGAAGACGACATGTTTTTGGTTCATTCACTTGAGCTTGTAGCTGTATGTAGTGTGAGGTGCCAGCAACATATCTATGATTTTCACCAATGAGTAAAGCTCATTATGTGTTCATGAGTTACAGTTTATATGTTTTTGGTTCAGCCACATAAGTGGGTTTGTAATAGATGTGGCATATTGCCAAGTTTGAGATATTAACAAAGGAATTAGTATGTCTGTATGAGTTGTTTGTATTTAACCATTCTGCAGTCTGACATGTCCATAAAAACATGATGGATAAAGTAAACCTCAAAGTAATAGGCAGTTTGTGTCAGTCTGTGAAAGAAGACAACATGTTTTTGGTTCATTCACTTGAGCTTGTAGCTGGATGCAGTGTGAGGTGCCAGCAACACATCTATGATTTTCACAAATATGAGTAAAGCTCATTATGTGTCCATGAGTTACAGTTTATATGTTTTTGGTTCAGCCACATGAGTAGGTTTGTTATAAAAGTGGCTTGAGATGTTAACAAAAACATTTGTATCTCTGTATGAATCCTACTGTATGTATGTAACCTTTTAATGCATGGATTATTAAATTCTTCTTCAAAAAAATAAAAAACTACAAATCGAGACTCTAAATCCAATTTTGTAAAATATTATAGACATATAACATACCCCGTCTCACCCGCTATTATGTATTTCAGTGTGAGAGGTATGCAAATGTATTGTTTTATCTGGTCCAAATTTCCATGCGATGTATCTGACTATATTGTGAAAAACTGAATTCCCTGACAACATGCCAAATTTATGTCCCCACCACTTTCCAAACCAAACCTACACCCCTGATAGCAATACATTCCATAAATGATTTGCTCCACATGAATGACTAAAGACAGGTCAAGGAGCATACATATCTTCCAAGCAGTGCATAAAATAGATAAAAGGAGCAGATAAAGTAACTGGGTTGGTGAAAGATAAACAAAAAGTGACGTGCATAGCAAGCAATCTGAAATAGTAATAATGACAGAGGTGGCTACTAGGAATGAGTGAGTACACCATTATCTGTATCGTTCAAATCAACTAAATTATCTATATCCGTACTCTGAATGGGGCTTAACCCGGAAGTGGGTGTGGTTTAACCCAGAAATAGGCTGGTCTTACCCTAGAAGTTGTCTTTTTTGCTGGAAGTTTATACGAGTTGATCAGAAGTTTCTATATGTATTGTTTATTAGAAAACTATTTACATAAAAGCCTCCGAATTTAGCTTCAGATAAATGTTTTTGATCACAAGAGTCCAAGAACTATTTACAGATAAAGGTTTAACAGAACATGAATAAATGTCAGTGAATCAATGAACACATGCAGGATTAAGAGGTATGAAGTAAAATGCATGAACTCGAGTTTTCGTACTCAACTTTTTTAAATTTTATAGAACAAAATATGAACAGGAAAATATTATCTGCTTACCGATTTTCTGGAAGTCCTGACACTACTTGGTGGTGGATGCAGGATGAATACTCCCACAGAAGCAAAAGTTGGAGGGGGAAAAAAAGGCAGGAAAAAAACCCCTCTCTCCCACGCAGCCAAAAATGTTAACAGTGAAAAAAATGAACATAGACGATACAAACACAACAAAAATGAACACAAGCACAAAACAACGCCTTGTCTAACGAGCCGATATGAGAGTGATTAGGAGCGGTCACGAAGCTTTCCTTACTCTGACAGAGTCAGAACTGCAAGTGCTGTGTTCGTGGGTTTTTACGTTGACGTGACTGGCCCATTCGAAGCATGACCGTTGAACTCTTGATCCTCATTGGATATAAATTTATGTCACCCCATGTCAGCCAGTGAAAGAAAAAGATAAAACTTAGTTGATAAAAAATAAAAATGCATTATGAGCATACATACAGTACACAAGAGTGTTATAGCTATTTGATTAGATGTCATTGATGAAGCCAAGTTATGTATGACAGAGTAATGTCATTGGGTGATGAAGCATATCACTGGTTTAGACAACTTTATGGGAGAGACATAACATACCACTACTTCACCTGTCAGGATCATAATCTTCTGAAAAAAAAAAAGGCATTACTGGTCAAAATAACCTTCATTAAGCAGAGAGCAGAATGTGCAAGTGAAGATAAATCTCCAGGATTTAACTAACCAAAACAAGGAGTAATCAGAACAGCCTGTACCAGTTTCAAGCAAGCCGAACATATATTTCTATCAATTTGGTACAATCAAATCAGCAAAGATTTGTGAATTACACCATTGGTGCTCTAGAATCTTTAGGACAGCCATTACATGGTACATCATGGATGGCACTGCAGAACAGGTTTGCTATTGATTTAATTGATGAACGCCCCAGATGAGGGAGTTTGTGTACTTTTTGGAGAGCAATATCACTCCTGTATTCCAATGAACACTGCTGAAGGTAATTAATGTAATGAGCCAACAAAAAGAATTGAGAGAAATGTTTAAAAAAACCTGGAGAAAATAGAGTGGTGGTCTTGGTTATCAGGAAGCTGGAAGGCTGTGTTATACTGGGAAAGATCCCGATTGTTCTCGATTTTAAATGGCATTAACTTGGGTAATGGCACTGGTTTCCAAAAAAAACCCACCCCGATTAGTAGTACAATGGGCTCAATAATAAGCCAATATGCAGTACTGTCAAATGGCTTCAGATTACCGACAACTAAGTAATGTAGCCAAGCTACATTATATCAGTCCAAAGTTGGAGAAATTGTTGCCCTAATTTGCTGTTGGTGTAATTTTAAAACCGGATTACTTGAGAAAGGCAAAAAGGCACAGATGGATACTTTATACCATTCGAAATGGTAAGGACTGCTGTTTATTTTGATGTATGGTTTGTCATGTAAATTCATGAGTTAGTGAGGTATGCGTCAACAAGAACAGGTATAGAGATGGACAGCTGTATGCAGAATATAATTACATTTTGTGAATTCATCGATGTTAATTTTATTACAAACCGTTATCACAGCAACTAGTGGGTAGCACCATTGGGAAGCTCAAGTTGTGTGGTTTCACGTGCTATATGTATGCTAATTGTGTGATGAAGACTCCACCAGCAATTTACTAGAGATGAATGGGTGCAATTTGGACACACATGCGTGCAATGCCAAGTGCAAATAAACTGACCATTCAAAAAAAAAATAGATAGAGACTGTGACTAAAGTCAGTCATTTACACTACCTGCCCTTTGTCAATTGAAGGGGAAGGAAAAAGTTGCACCCTGAACAAAGTGTTTAAAAAAAATCTTGAAAAATAAAAGCCAGTTTTTCCATGGCTCATTGTGGTTCAGTGAGCTGGTTCGCCACCAAAAGTCAAAGCAACAATTCAGCCCAGAGGTATTCTGCATGTGAACTTTGGCGATGATTGGTTGAAAACCGAGGGAGATGGTGTCCTAAAAAGCGTTCGCTAATAACGTGTTGCTAGGCAAAACAAACCTTGCCTGGTAGCACTTGAATATGAAGATATGGGGGGGGGGCACTACTGCTTATAAATTTGGCTTCCGATACCATGTCCATACAGTAAATATAGCATACATTTACTCTGAGGCAGTAGCCACAAAAATGAAGCATAATCAAAAAGTCAGAAGTAAAATATGCCAAGTGTCTCTACTTTATTATTCTACTCTTAGTTTTCGAAACTGAAACTGCCAAACCAAGGCTGACATACACACGCTGTCACCATGACCGAAACACTTATTTCCCAGAAAAGGTCCAGCACTAGACCTCAGTGGTCTCAATACTTGACAACTTCCCGTAACAATTCAGAAGAGAGAGTCACATCGACATCACACACAGGACCACTGGCTGAAGGCAGCGAGGAAAAGGGAGACAACCTGGAATACATTTTAAAATAGGAATGCACTTTCCCTCTGTAATAAGCATAAACGCATCTGAAAGCAACTTTAGTCTAGTCCATTTATTTTGAGTGGTGAACCGAATTGTACTGTATACACTCAGCCATTTTAATCGGGAACACATGCATGCACAGTGCACGATTGTTACATTCGTACAGCACGATGACAACTGCTAGCGCCTCTATAAGGCAGTAGCCACTAAAACGACTGACCTTTGAGGACACTGACCAGATGACCCTTAAAATGCTGGCGGTTCTATTTGAGACCAATGCCCATCTATCCTGAAAGTTTCATGAAGATTGATCCAGCCGTTCTCTCATATTGTTAACAAAAACCCAACCAAAAATGCCTTGCCCCCTGGTGGACTCCGTCCCAGGCAAGGTGGTAATATAATAAAAACTATTAGACAGATACTGTGACTAAAGTCACAGTGATGAGTTAGCTCTTACAAACCGGGATGTTTGTCACCGTATCCTAGAGATCTGGAAGAGGTACTGTAGAATGACTTGGGGGGGGGGGGGGCATTTTTCATGGATCATCCCAGTTTGGTGAGACAGATCAGCACCAAAAGTCATTGCAGCTTAATTCAGTACTGAGGTATTCTTCCTGTGAAATTTGGTGAGGATTGGTTGAAAACAGAAATGGTATCAAGAGAATAAGAAAGAGTAGAAAGATTGAGCGAGAGTAATAATTTGCACTAGTGCTGCTAGCGCAAATTAACATACATTAGTAATAGTACTCTTATCAAAATTGAACAATTAGATCCAGAGATATTGCAAGTTAAAGGCAAGTAATTAGGAGGCTTCTTTGGAAATGTGACCTAGATCTATATACATGCAAGTATCATAAAATGGAACTATGACTTTACAGAGGTTTCTGTAATTGATCAATTTCTGTCTTAAAACCATGGATTTTTGCAAAATGGCATACTGAAGGTTGTAGATTTCAAAATTTAGTGACAAGTGACCAAATCTGCACATTTACCCAATTAGCATAAAATGCCAACCAGTTTGAATTTTAAAAGTTCCGCAAAACCCAACACCTTTTACAAGTTATGTCTCTTAAAACTATGGATTTTTTAAAAAGAAATACCACAGTGAAGGATGCAGATCTCAAGTGTAATGACTGACGTGACCTAATCTTCATATTAAGTAACCTAAGGAGCAGAAAGTTTCAGCCATTGAGTTCTATAGCTTCAACTAAATCCAACACCCTTTCAGGCTGTTTCACAATCATGGCCATCTTTTTGACCAAACACCAACTAACTCCTGCAAGTAGGTCCAGTATATATCTGCTGGAGTTTCTTATACCTTATTTTACAGGGACACACCAGCCATACCTACAGCAACAATGTCTCACATTCTTATAAATAAGTCAGTCAAATGTGGGCTTGAGGTCATTTCATTTAATTCTACTACTGTTAGGACTGGGACTGTTTTGGCCTCTAGAGGCCGCTGTTATTTCCTTTTTGTGTCATGTTTGTTTTGGCCTCTAGAGGCTGCCAATGTTCCTGTGTTTTGTGTTTGTGTTAATTGCGTGTTTGTCTTCATTAGTGTCACCTGTTTCCCATTTATTTTGTGGATATATACTCCCTCAGTTCAGTCCCTAGTCATGGAGTCTTTATGCTATGCTGTTAGTGCTAGTTCCCTCTGTCCCATGTACCTTGCCTGTGTCTTAGTATTCTTGGTTTTTGTTACTTTCTTTTGGACTTTGTGGATTTTTGTTTTGACCTTTGGATCTTCTGAGCATTTGAGTTTTTGCCTCTTCTTTTCTGAGTTGGATTTTGGACATTGAACCTTTGGATATTTTTATTTTTGTATATCTTCTGAGCTTTTGGATTATCCTTTTGTTTTTTCCTTTGGATTGTAAATATTGTAAATAAACTGTTTTTGATACTCTACTTTCGCCTCACGCCTCTGCACTTGAGTCATCCCCCTGGTGGCCTAGTTGGGGTTTGCTGGATTATCACACCAGCGACCTGGGTTCGAATCCCAGCAAAACCCTAACAGAAAGACTCCGTCATGACCGACTCAGCAGAGGCTGCTTCAACTGTCTACCCCGCCAACCTTCAGGGAATTATGGCAGCTTTGACACGTTTTGGAGCGACCATGGACGTACGTTTGCAAGCCAACGTGAGGCCCTTGCTCGCCACGAGGTACTGCTTCAGCAGATTGGGAAAACCCTGGCACAGCTGACCCCTCTGCCTGCATCTCCTGATCCTGCTCCAGTACCTCCTGCCACGCTGCCTCCTTCACCTCGCGAACCCAGCCTTCCTGCACCACAGAGGTATGACGGCAAGCACGGTGAGTGCCGGGAGTTCCTTACCCAGTGCCAACTCACCTTTGAGCTCCAGCCTACCACCTACACTACGGATCGCCGCAAGATTGCCTTTGTGATAACCTTGTTAGCTGGTAAGGTACGAGCTTGGGCAACAGCTATCTGGCAGAGACAGGGACCCAAGTGCTCTGACTTCGAACTGTTTACAGAAGAGATGCTTTGGGTCTTCGATCAGGTGGACATCAGTACAGACGCAGCCAGAAAGCTCATGTCCATCCGGCAAGGAGGAAGCGTGCCAGACTATGCCATATCGTTCCGGACGCTCGCAGCAGTCAGCGGATGGAACGAGGCTGCCCTGGTTTCAGCCTTTCACCATGGTTTGTCTGACCCCATCAAAGACGGACTGGCCTCTATCGGATGCCCAAGTGACCTCGAAACACTGATTTCCCATGCCATTCGTCTTGACAACAGGATGAGAGAACGCCGCCAAGTCCTGAGCCTCACCGGTCTCACTGCCTCAACCTGGAGCCCGTCTACCTCCTCCAGTGACTGTCCAGAGCCCATGCAAGTTGGCCGTACTCGTCTCTCCACAGCTGAAAGGGAGCGCAGAAGGAGGGACAAGTGCTGCATCTACTGTGGCAAGCCTGGCCACTTCCGAGCATCATGTCCCGAGCTCTCGGGAAAAGGACCGCCCCGTCCAGACGAGGGAGGGTTGTGACGGGGCTACCCTCTCTCCTGAACTTCCTGGCCAAGGAGTCTACATCCCGGTCTCCATCTCCTGGGGTGAGTCCGTCCACTCTTGTCAAGCCTTGTTAAACTCCGGGGTGGCTGGAAACTTTATGGATGTCAACTTCGCCCAAAGTATCAATGTCCCGACTGCACCTCTTGAAGTCCCACTGTCTGTGTCTACCCTTGATGGCCAAGCGTTAGGTGATGGAAGAGTCACCCAAGTTACTTCTCCAGTCTTTCTCCAGTCTCAAGGTCACAAGAAAGAGATATCTCTGCATCTTATTCATTCACCAGAGTTCCCAGTGATTCTAGGCCTTCCTTGGCTTACCTGCCACAACCCTCGCATAGACTGGGTAACAAGCCAGGTTGTGGAATGGGGCCCTGCATGCCATACCTCTTGTCTGCTCTCTAGCTCTCCTGTGTCTCCTGCCGAGCCCCCTGATCTCACCGAGCTATCTCAAGTTCCCACAGAGTACTGGGATTTGAAGGAGGTATTTAGCAAAAGCAGAGCCGCTGTTCTTCCTTCACACCGTACCTATGACTGTGCCATCGACTTGCTCCCTGGGACTACCCCTCCTCGGGGCAGACTGTTCTCCCTCTCTTCTCAGCCAGAACGCAAGGCCATGGAGGAATACCTCAAGGACGCCCTGGTCTCGGGGTTCATTCGACCCTCCACCTCACCTGCTGGTGCCGGCTTCTTCTTTGTCGGCAAGAAGGATGGGGGTCTCCGACCATGTATTGACTACAGGGGCCTGAACAAGATCACTGTGCGCAACCGCTATCCCCTTCCACTGATGTCCACAGCATTCGACCTGCTCCAAGGTGCCACCGTCTTCACTAAGTTGGACTTACGGAACGCATACCACCTCATCTGTATCTGACAGGGAGACGAGTGGAAGACTGCCTTTAACACCCCATCAGGGCACTACGAGTACCAGGTGATGCCCTTCGGACTCACCAACGCACCAGCTGTTTTTCAGGCCCTTATCAATGATGTCTTGAGGGACATGATCAATCAGCATGTTTTCGTCTACCTCAATGACATCTTAATATTCTCTAAGACCTTGCAGGAGCACCGCCACCATGTCCGCCAGGTTCTCCAGAGGCTGCTACGGAACAGTCTGTTTACGAAGGCCCAGAAGTGCGAGTTTCATGTTCCCGAGGTCTCCTTCCTGGGATTTATTGTACGGACAGGACAACTCCAAATGGACCCAGCCAAGACCCTGGCCATCCAGGACTGGCCCACTCCCAAGTCCGTCAAGGAGGTGCAGCGGTTCTTAGGATTCGCTAACTTTTACCTCAAGTTCGTCAGGAACTTCAGTTCCGTAGCAGCACCCATGTCAGATCTCACCAAAAGGACTGGTGGATCTTATGTCTGGTCTCCTCAGGCAGAAAAGGCATTTAAAGACCTCAAACACCGCTTATGCACGGCACCCATCCTGGTCCTCCCGGACAATTCTCAACCATTCATCATTGAGGTGGACGCCTCGGACAGCGGTGTCGGCGTGGTTCTGTCCCAATGTTTGGAGGGCAAGCTGCACCCCTGCGCATACTTCTCCCACCGCCTGAGCCCTGCGGAGTCCCGGTATGATGTGGGGGATCGGGAACTGCTTGCGGTGAAACTGGCCCTTGAGGAGTGGAGGCACTGGCTGGAAGGAGCGCAACATCCATTCCTGGTTTGGACGGACCACAAGAACCTGGAATACCTCCAGCAAGCTAAGAGGCTGAACCCACGACAGGCTAGGTGGGCCTTGTTTTTCAGCCGATTCAATTTCACCCTTTTATACCGCCTGGGATCTAGGAACACCAAACCAGACGTGCTCTCCAGGCTGTTCTCGCCCAACAACAGGGAGAGTGAAGTTGGGCCTATTATCCCTGTGTCCCGGATTGTGGCCCCTGTCCACTGGGGTGTTGAGGAGGCCGTCTGACAAGCTCAGCGCCAGGACCCTGGTCCTGGGACAGGGCCACCGGGCCTCCTGTATGTCCCTCGTCAAGCCCTGGCCAAGGTTCTCCAGTGGGGTCACTCTTCCCCTCTCACCGCCCACCCGGGAGCTTGGAGGACCCTGGACTTCTTGAAAAGATGCTTCTGGTGGCCGAACATGGAGAAGGAAGTGAGGTCATTCATCCTGTCTGTGATATCTGCACCAGAACCAAGAATCCTCTACAGCGTCCCCAGGGTCTCCTGCATCCTCTGCCTATTCCCCAGCGTCCCTGGTCCCATGTGGCGGTCGACTTCATCACGGGCCTGCCAGACTCTCAAGGTAAAACTGTCATTTTGGTTATAGTTGACAGATTCTCGAAAGCCTGCCGCTTCATACCACTGTGCAAACTCCCTTCTGCTCTGGAAACAGCTAAATTAATATTTAATCATGTCTTCTGAGTATTTGGTCTCCCACAGGACATCGTCTCAGACCGGGGGCCCCAGTTCTCCTCCCGAGTGTGGCACGGGTTTTGCAAGCTCATCGGAGCCACTGCCAGCCTCTCCTCTGGGTTCCACCCTCAGTCCAATGGCCAGACGGAGAGGCTCAACCAGGACCTGGAAACCACCCTGCGAGGCCTGGCTATGGATAACCCAACATCGTGGAGCACCTGGCTGCCATAGGCAGAGTACGCCCACAACACCCTGCAGTCATCGGCCACCAAGCTCTCGCCGTTCCAGTGCCAATTTGGGTTCCAGCCACCTCTGTTCCCGGACCAGGAGGAGGATGCTGGGGTGCCCTCGGTCAACCAATATGTGAGACGGTGTCGCAAGACCTGGAGCAAGGTCAGGAGGACCCTCATCCAGACCTCCAGAACCAACCAGACTCAGGCCAACCGCCATAGAAGGCCTGCCCACATTTTCCGTCCTGGGCAGCGGGTTTGGCTGTCCGCCAAGGACCTTCCGCTACGAGTGGAGAACCGCAAGCTTGCGCCTCGCTACATTGGCCCCTTCAAAGTTGTGCGCAGGGTGAACCCTGTCTCCTACCGGCTCCAGTTACCACGAACGCTAAGGATCAACCCCACATTCCATGTTTCCCTGTTGCGGCCCGTATTGTCATCCACGTATGCCCCTGCCCCTAGGAATCTCCCGCCCCCCCCCGCATCTTCCAGGGTCAGACTGTGTTCACTGTGCATCACCTGCTTGACTCCCACCGGGTCCGCGGTGGGCTCCAATATTTAGTGGACTGGGAGGGCTATGGCCCTGAGGAGTGCTGCTGGGTCCCAGCTCGGGACATATTAGTGTGTCAGCGGGGGCGTGGTCGAGCACCGGTCTGTGACAGGAGGGCGGAGTCAGGGAAGGTAAGTGGCAGATTCACTTCACCTGAGAGCAATTAACCTGTGTTTGTGTGTCTTCCCAGGGACCGCGCCCTATTTAGGGAGGGAGAGCGAGAGCAGAGGAGATCTCTCCCGAACCAGACACCTGATGTGTGTGTGTGCGTGTGTCTGCGTGAAACCTATGGTGTTCCCTGAAAAGTGGAACAATAAAACTGTTTGTTGAACCTGATCTCTGTCCTGCCGTCCTCTGTGCTCCACCCACACCTAGGGAAAGCTACAGTGGTGCTGAAACCCGGAAAATGGAGCACCAACCCAGCAGCCCCATGGAATCCTCCCCGTTCACCGACCTGGTCCACACCCTCGCCACGGCTCAGCAAAGCCAGCACCAGGCGCTCGTCACACTCCGAAAGGAACAAGAGCGGCGCTTCGATGCCCTGGTGCTGGCCCAGCAAGAAGATCGCAAGGCGTTCCGGCGTCTCCTCGCGTCGGCGGGGCCCACCAGCGCTCCGGCAGCGGGCCCGTCTCCCCTCACCTTAACTAAGATGGGCCCGCAGGATGACCCCAAGGCTTTCTTCACGTTATTCGAGCAGGTCGCTGAAGCCTCGGGGTGGCCGATGGAGCAGCGCGCGGCGCGCCTCCTCCCCCTCCTGACGGGAGAGGCGCAGCTGGCTGCACTACAGCTCCCCGCCGATCGCCGGCTGGCCTACGCCGACCTTCGCCGGGCTGTCCTTCAGCGCGTGGGGCACACGCCGGAGCAGCAGCGCCAGCGCTTCCGCGCGCTGCGGATGGAGGAAGACGGCAGCCCGTTCGCGTTCGGCCAGCAGCTCCGGGACGCCTGCTGGCGGTGGCTGAGGGCCGAAGATCGCGACGCCGAGGGAATCGTCGATCAGGTGGTACTGGAACAGTTCATCGCCCGCTTACCAGCAGGAGCCGCGGAGTGGGTCCAGTGCCACCGCCCGGCGTCGCTGGATCAGGCAGTCGAGCTGGCGGAGGATCATCTGGCGGCTGTCTCGGCGGCAGGACAGCGGATGTCGACATCTCTTCTCTCCTCTTCTCTTTCTCTCTCTCCCCTCCTTCTGTGTCCCGTCCTCGCCCCATTCCCCCACCGCGGAGGCGGGGGCCGGCACCACCCCTGCCGGCCCGCCGCACCCGCGGTGCCCTCCCGTGTCTCCCTTCTGTGTCTGTCTCTCCCCCACCTCAGGTGAGTGAGCCCCAGAGCACCGGTGCAGAGGGAAAGCCCGGGCCGGTTTGCTGGCGCTGCGGGGAACCGGACCACCTTCAACAGCAGTGCACAGCAATGGAAGTGGGCGCGGTGGTTCGGATCCCCGACGCGCCAGAGGCCACCCTCGATCGGGCCGGAGCATATCGCATACCGGTGAGTATCCAAGGGGCTACATATCAGGCATTGGTGGATTCTGGTTGTAATCAGACCTCAATTCGCCAAAGCCTGGTTCAAAACGAGGCATTGGGGGGAGCACAAGGGGTGAAGGTTTTGTGTGTGCACGGGGATGTTCACAGCTACCCTTTGGTGTCGGTCCACATTATTTTCAGAGGGGAAAAATTTATAGTGAAGGCGGCGGTTAATCCTCGCCTTACCCACTCGTTAATTTTGGGGACTGATTGGCCGGGATTTCGGGGTTTAATGACGTGCCTAGTAGAGAGTGGGTCCTGCTAGTTGACAGGGGGAGGTCCCGGTGTCGTTTTGGCGGGAGCCGCTGTCGCGGAGCCGTCTACGTCATCTCCGCGTCAGGGTGAGGAGCCACCGGCTCCTCCTCTCTCTATTGGGGAATCCCTCGCGGATTTCCCATTAGAGCAGTCGCGAGACGAGACTCTGCGGCATGCGTTTGACCAAGTGAGAGTAATCGATGGTCAAACGCTCCCGCCGAACGCCACCCCGTCCTTCCCCTACTTCGCGATTATGAAGGATAGGTTATACCGAGTGACGCAGGACACTCAAACTAAAGAGCGAGTCACGCAGCTTTTGATTCCAAAGAGCCGCCGGGAATTGGTATTCCAGGCGGCTCACTTTAATCCCATGGCTGGACACTTAGGGCAGGATAAAACACTAGCCCGAATAATGGCCCGATTCTATTGGCCGGGGATTCGCGGCGATGTCTGTAGGTGGTGTACGGCATGCCGCGAATGCCAGTTAGTAAATCCAGCGGCCATTCCAAAAGCGCCATTGCGCCCTCTACCGTTAATCGAGACCCCGTTTGAAAGAATTGGGATGGATCTCGTCGGGCCATTAGATTGGTCAGCACGAGGGTACCGCTTTATATTAGTTCTAGTGGACTATGCAACGCGATACCCGGAAGCAGTGCCTCTGCGCAATATCTCAGCACGCAGTATTGCAGAGGCACTCTTCCGCGTCATATCCCGAGTTGGAATCCCGAAAGAGATTCTGACTGATCAAGGCACTACGTTTATGTCACGAACACTACGCGAACTGTATGGGTTATTGGGGATTAAGCCGATCCGCACCAGTGTATATCACCCACAAACGGACGGTTTAGTAGAACGGTTCAACCGCACCCTCAAAAATATCATTAAAAAATTCGTAAGTGAGGACGCACGTAATTGGGATAAGTGGCTCGAACCCTTGCTGTTCTCAGTGCGAGAGGTCCCTCAAGCCTCCACGGGGTTCTCCCCGTTCGAATTATTATATGGGCGTAAGCCGCGCGGCATCCTGGACGTGCTGCGGGAAAATTGGGAGGAGGGACCTTCACAAAGTAAGAATGAAATTCAGTACGTTATGGACCTGCGCGCAAAACTCCACACGCTCACCCACCTAACTCAGGAGAATTTGCGGCAGGCCCAGGAACGGCAAGCCCGCCTGTACAACAAGGGTACGCGCCTTAGAGAGTTCACACCGGGAGATAAAGTACTCGTACTCTTGCCCACGTCGAGCTCCAAATTAATCGCCAAGTGGCAAGGACCCTTTGAGGTCACACGGCGAGTCGGGGATGTCGACTATGAGGTGAGGCGAACAGACAGGGGTGGGGCGCTACAGATTTACCACCTCAATCTGCTCAAACTCTGGAACGAGGAGGTCCCCGTGGCGTTGGTGTCGGTAGTTCCGGAGAAGGCGGAGCTGGGGCCGGAGGTTCAAAAAGGGAATTTGGCATCACGTACCTCTCCGGTCCCCTGTGGAGACCACCTCTCCCCGACCCAACTCACGGAGGTCGCCCAGTTGCAGGCCGAGTTTTCGGATGTGTTCTCGCCCCTGCCCGGTCGCACTAACCTCATAGAACACCACATAGAGACACCCCCGGGGGTGGTAGTGCGTAGCCGCCCTTACAGACTACCCGAACACAAAAAAAAGGTGGTTCGGGAAGAACTTCAGGCCATGCTCGAAATGGGCATCGTCGAGGAGTCCCACAGCGACTGGAGCAGCCCGGTGGTCTTGGTTCCCAAGGCCGACGGCTCGGTCCGGTTCTGTGTGGACTATAGAAAAGTCAACGCGGTGTCCAAATTCGACGCGTACCCAATGCCTCGTATTGATGAGCTGCTCGATCGACTAGGCACGGCTCGCTTTTACTCGACACTGGATTTAACGAAGGGATATTGGCAGATCCCCTTGACTCCATTATCCCGGGAGAAAATGGCCTTTTCCACACCGTTCGGCTTACACCAGTTCGTCACACTTCCGTTTGGGCTGTTTGGGGCGCCCGCTACGTTTCAGCGGCTGATGGACCGGGTCCTCCGGCCCCACGCCACCTATGCGGCCGCCTACCTGGACGACATTATCGTTTATAGTAACGACTGGCAGCGGCACCTGCAACACCTGAGGGCCGTCCTTAGGTCGCTGAGACGGGCGGGACTCACGGCCAACCCAAAGAAGTGTGCGATTGGGCGGGTGGAAGTACGGTATCTGGGCTTCCACTTGGGCAACGGGCAGGTGCGTCCCCAAATTAATAAGACAGCAGCGATTGCGGCCTGCCCGAGGCCCAAGACCAAAAAGGGGGTGAGACAGTTCCTGGGGCTGGCTGGCTACTATCGTAGGTTTATACCTAATTATTCGGACGTCACCAGCCCGCTGACTGACCTCACTAAAAAGGGGGCGCCAGATCCGGTCCAGTGGACGGAGCAGTGCCAGCGGGCTTTCTCTGAGGTAAAGGCTGCACTGTGTGGGGGGCCACTTTTACACTCCCCTGACTTCTCTCTCCCTTTTATGTTACAGACGGATGCGTCAGACAGAGGGCTGGGGGCCGTTTTGTCCCAGCAGGTGGAGGGGGAGGATCGCCCGGTCCTATACATCAGCCGGAAGCTGTCAGTGCGTGAGGGGCGCTACAGCACGATTGAGAAGGAGTGCCTGGCGATCAAATGGGCGGTCCTCGCCCTCCGGTACTACCTGCTGGGGCGCTCTTTCACCCTCTGTTCGGACCACGCGCCCCTCCAGTGGCTCCACCGCATGAAAGATGCCAACGCGCGGATCACCCGTTGGTATCTGGCGCTCCAACCCTTTAATTTCAAGGTGGTCCACAGGCCGGGGGCGCAGATGGTCGTGGCGGACTTCCTCTCCCGTCAAGGGGGGGGGGAGTCGGCTGCGGGCCGGATGGCTGCCCGGCCTGAGTCGGGCGGTGGGGGTATGTGGCAGCGGGGGCGTGGTCGAGCACCGGTCTGTGACAGGAGGGCGGAGTCAGGGAAGGTAAGTGGCAGATTCACTTCACCTGAGAGCAATTAACCTGTGTTTGTGTGTCTTCCCAGGGACCGCGCCCTATTTAGGGAGGGAGAGCGAGAGCAGAGGAGATCTCTCCCGAACCAGACACCTGATGTGTGTGTGTGCGTGTGTCTGCGTGAAACCTATGGTGTTCCCTGAAAAGTGGAACAATAAAACTGTTTGTTGAACCTGATCTCTGTCCTGCCGTCCTCTGTGCTCCACCCACACCTAGGGAAAGCTACAATTAGATAAGGAACTTTGTCGGGACTTCCATTCGGCCCATCCGGATCGCCCTGGGAACGTCAGGAGACGCTCCTGGGGGGGGGGGGGGGGGGTCCTGTTAGGACTGGGACTGTTTTGGCCTCTAGAGGCCGCTGTTATTTCCTTTTCATGTCATGTTTGTTTTGGCCTCTAGAGGCCGCCACTGTTCCTGTGTTTTGTGTTTGTGTTAATTGCCTGTTTGTCTTCATTAGTGTCACCTGTTTCCCATTTATTTTGTGGATATATACTCCCTCAGTTCAGTCCCTAGTCACGGAGTCTTTATGCTATGCTGTTAGTGCTAGTTCCCTCTGTCCCATGTACCTTGCCTGTGTCTTAGTATTCTTGGTTTTTGTTACTTTCTTTTGGACTTTGTGGATTTTTGTTTTGACCTTTGGATCTTCTGAGTGTTTGAGTTTTTGCCTCTTCTTTTCTGAGTTGGATTTTGGACATTGAACCTTTGGATATTTTTATTTTTGTATATCTTCTGAGCTTTTGGATTATCCTTTTGTTTTTTCCTTTGGATTGTAAATATTGTAAATAAACTGTTTTTGATACTCTACTTTCGCCTCACGCCTAGTGGGGGTTTGCTGGATTATCACATCAGCGACCCGGGTTCAAATCCCAGCAAAACCCTAACGACTACTTGGATGTAGAATTAAATGCATGGATGTGGTGAGAAAGGACATGAAAGTGACAGGTGTGGTAGAGAAGGATGCAGAAGACAGGGAGCAATGGAGACAAAAGATCCGCTGTGCCTCCTCCTAATCAGGAGCAGCCAAAAGAAGATCACATACACTCAGTCAAACTTCACTTTTGTGACTTTAAAAAAAAAAGTCAATTTACCCAAACCTGACTAGACAAGACTGGTCCATTCCTTCTTGAGAATAGATTGATCTCATGCAGGTACACTCCCAGGTTACCAAAAGTTAAGTAAATCGTATATTTAAAAGCTAGAAGGGTGTTAAAGAACCCAGAATTCCCCACACCATAGAATGGAGGTGGAATGCAAAGTACAAAATAAGTATCTTTTATCAAAAGCTTGTAAGTCACACATACCTTGCTGCAGTGACCAGCTTCATGGCTCCAAAGAAAGTAGGTTACTTTAAGGGGCAACATCTAACTTCTGATGTAATCTAAAACCTGATTGCTTGAAATTGTGACAGGGTGTGGCAGGGGCACCGCCAGAAATTTTGGGCCCCATGAAAGATTAGAATTTTAGGCCCCCCAACTTTGCCCACCCTCGTCACAATTGCACTATTGTCATTATTTGACTTTTGATAGCCCATGGACCTTGAGTTTGTCACTTTGTTATTACATTT
Source organism: Neoarius graeffei (assembly GCF_027579695.1). Lineage (NCBI taxonomy): Eukaryota > Metazoa > Chordata > Actinopteri > Siluriformes > Ariidae > Neoarius > Neoarius graeffei. The sequence continues at coordinate 39,647,690 of NC_083578.1, read as the reverse complement.
TATGTATTAACCTACCAGGGACTGGATGAAAACTGGTCAGTGACTAATTCTGGTGCATTTACAATCACAAATGAAAATTCAAGATTTTGCCACATGCCTTCTTGTGCTAGGACAATTGGTAGTGAAATGTGTGATGTGACTGCTAATAAATCATAGAAAAAGTTTTCTACCCAGCATCAAAATACCTATGGAAATCCCATGGATTGTTGTGTTAGGTAGAAAGCTGTGTGTACTGTTCTGCAAAAAAGGGAATATGTTTGATCAATTACATACGTATTTCTTCATATGTTGTAACCTCTATCCCTCTTTTATGTGTGCTGCGCTTTCTCCAGCTCCTCAATTTGAAACCAATGGTTTAGAACGTGTGAACATTCCACGCACGTAACCATGTCAAACACTTGACTGGTGTCCGTTATTAGCAACACTTTAATCTAGCAAACTGTATATGGCGCTCGCTCATTAAAAACTTAAATCCTAAAGCATTTATGGGTTGTATTGCTGCTTACCTCCTTCTCCAAAGGCGGGTTCAGTGGTTTGGTAGGGCGGAGGTCCCCCTGAGGCTGAATCTGTGCATATTTAGGGCACCCCATTAGTTATGAAACTGGTTATTAGCACTAGTTATTAGCACCAGCATAACGTGATATTTCATCTTGTTTATCACACAAGTCAGTTCAGTTATTAAAATGGAAAAAATGTCACTGTACAAACTGTAAAAGTGTTCTCTTGATAGGCTAATCCAACCACATTCATACTGTTCATTTACCATTCACTAATATTTTGAACACATGTGAGCGATAGCTAACTTTCTTTGGGAAAAACTGAGTGACCAGTTGCTTGCCTCTCCGGTCCCTCTCAGCTGCCTTTCTTTATGTTTTTGACAGCCACTCTTCATATTTAACGATCATAGACTGTATGCACTCCACTGCTGGCTGGCTGCTGCACCGCGACTCAGCAGCAAGTAGCGTTGCACTGATCAGCACACAGATTTAATGCATCGCGCTTCTACCAGAACTGGACCATACCATTTCGCAAAAGGGGGAGGGTTAAATGACAATATGTTGAAGAACTCAAGAAATAGACAACCCTGTTCAATTAGCTCATTTTACCAGATGGAATATTGCATTGTTGTTATTTCAAAAGTCTTATTAAAATCATTAAAAGCATATTATCAGCCCCTTAAAGGGCCCCATGGCAGTGCTGGGCCCCTAGAATTGTTCTAACCTTTCCCCCCCTGGCGGCACCCATGGGGTGTGGTTTTGAGCATAGACTGAGAAGTCAGATAATGCAGTCTTAATCAAATAGGAAGGCAGTTCAAAAGGCTAGTTTTAAGGTTTGGCATTACAAAAGGTTCATACAACACAGGGAAATGATCTCAGGAGAGAATCCAAAAGTTGAGATAGTTGTCCACCAAGACAAGAGTTCAGGCCGCAAACAAATCCAAGACTAGCAGGTAATTCCACAAACCGGGTTAAAGGGATCCTCCAGCAGAGTTACTGTTAAAACTTATGTTAAGTATTCATTGATTTCAAACAAAGACCAAGTAGTGTTCTAGAAAAAAAAATAAAAGATACCAGACAGGCCTCCTGTGGAAGCGACATACTTGATGACGTGGCTTAGTGGAAGCTTGGAGCAACCTGACTCAAATATGCTCCATTGCACAGCATATAAAGTGCCAAAAAAGGATGGCAATATCTTTTCACCATTTACCTAGCCAGAGTTGTCCAACTGTTCACAAGAAATGGAGTCATGCAATCAGAAGACCTCAAAACAGTCTGCCTGCAGTGCCCTACTTATGCTCCAAGCATTTTGGATCACCTGGTTTCAATGAATCAGCAGAATTAAAAGCCAAGATTAATGGGGGCTTCCAGAATTTAAAAAAAAAAAACACACACCACACCCATGCCAACACTTACCCATCAGTGAGCTCAAAAAGTCCACCAATGCCATGTTGAGTGACAGAGACAACACCAGAAGGTTCGTTTTTACTTTGTTCTACCACGGTTCTTTGTAGTATACAGGGACAGATCCAGCCCAAGAATCTGACCGATGCACATTTGCAGAAATATTTTCACCAAGTTTACCAGATTGCTATGGATTTTCACAGGGGCATAGAGCATGCCAAGCCCTTTCCAAAGGGGACAGCCACAGCACACTATGACTGCAGCTCAGCCTAGTCTATTGGTTGTGCATGGCTATAGCCCATGTAGCTGGTTGCAGTAAAATAAACAAAAACACCCCATGACCAATGCCAAGTGGTGCACATTTCTGCACATGCACCAGTCTGGATCCATCCTTGGTGTATCAGTGTCTTACCTGGTGACTTGTAATTGGCATGCCAATGCATTGAAGGCTCTTCAACATGTATTGGAAGAAGAGTAATAAAAATAAAATGCCAATATTAAAAGAACAAATCACTGACGGATCAAGAGAGCAGAGCATTCAGCTGAGCTTCAGGTACAGTCAGCTGTACTCCAGATTTAAAAAAAAATTGTTACTCAATATTTTGCATGAAACCCATTTGAAGTTTCCAAAAAGTCTTGTGCTAGGAATGCAAATTGACCAGAGAGAGATATTTCTGTGCAAACAGATGAACCAGTCAGTGTTTCAATCTAGACAGAGTCAGTTGTCTTTGAAGACAAGATTATCCAGTGTTCCTTGTTGGGAGATGAAAGTGTCTCATTAGAGGATTCATTCAAACCCTACTAGCAAAACCACAATGTAAGCAGAGGATTTAAACACCCAAGTTGCTCCAAACTTCCATTAAGCCACATCACCACATGTGTCACTTCTGCAAGAGGCCCACCTAGTATTTTAATAAAATTTTTCTAGAATACCATTTAGTCTCCAAAAATGAACTGTTGAAATCTACAAACACTTTTACTTAAAGGCGTCACGCAGTGGCAATAAAAGTTGCATTATTCTGCACCAGAATGCTTTCGAGATTCGAAATAAATTGACCGTCGATTTTTCAAAAGCTTCCCACGGTTGTAATCGGTCCTTATTTGATCATGCCCATCACTTGAAATTTTCCGCGTTCGCAGTGCCCCCTCTCGGTCAATGGAACAGCTGCGTGACGTCATACCAGTAACCACTCGGTGCAGTTGCAATGACGGACACACCAGAAAATAGGAGCGATGCTGAGGAAATTAGCTTTGATTTTACCGATACAGAAGAAGAAAATGGCCCACAAGTAGAGATTTTGGCTACGTTCACACTGCAGGCTGAAGTGACTCAAATCCGATCTTTTCGCCCATATGTGACCTGTATCCGATCTTTTATTGACAATATGAACGACACAGATCCGATTTTTTCAAATCCGACCCAGGCCGTTTGGATATGTGGTGCTAATTCCGATTCCTATCCGCTCTTTTCATATGCGACTTCAGTCTGAACCGCCAGGTCGCATTCATCCGACTTACACGTCATCAACAAGCCACAAACGTCACTATTCTGTGCTGAAGTAGGCGGCGGGTCTCTCAAAAAAGTTACAACAACATGGCGCATAATCACGGGCGCAGATAGAGGGTGGGACGAGTCATATTTAAATTCACCTCGTTCGGTCCCCCCTACTTATAGGGAGGAAAAAACGTCTATGCTGTCTTTCTTTGCATAAGGCAAACCTCACGGAAAAATCAAAAGACTAATTACCATTCGGTTTATTGAGGTGCACAGCAGTGTATACATATAGTTGCAACAACTCACATAAAACAAAACAAAGACTGATATTCGGTTGGTTGAGCTGCGCAGACTGCACAGGTTGCGAGCTCGAGCTTGGTTGCTATGGTTACTAACAACAAGTTTGACAGGCATATTGGGGTTGGGGTTGGTTTGCTGGCAGCTTTGTCCCCCCCAGTTCAAAAAACGTATCTGCGCCCCTGCGCATGACATCAATGCGAGGGACGCTTCGGGCTGTGAAGGTTCTGAATCTTCTCAATGGAAAGACGCAGAGGTTAGGGAGCTGATTTCCATTTGGGGGGATGCAGCTATTCAAGCTAGATTGGATGAGTCATACCGCAACCGGGCGGTTTTACTTCCGTAAACGCTGGCCATGCTCACTGCGTGTGACGTCGTCGTATCCTGCAGTGCGCATGCGGAACACTTTTAGGTCGCTTTTCGTTCATACTGAGGATCACATACAAGTCGCATATATTTGTTAATGTGAACGACCTCACAAAAAAATCGGATTTCACAAAAAAATCGGAATTGAGCATTAAGCCTTGCAGTGTGAACGTAGCGTTTGACAGCTGAATGTCCTGGTGGTATCCAGCCTTACAGATTTGAACCTGAGCGCTCATCTTCAGAAGAAAATGAGGACAGTTCTGACGACGACAGAAACGAAGACGAGAATGAAGACCGGCGACTTGAAGACTTGTTTTGGTTGGTTTCTCTGACTAAATCACTACTTGTGTGTATTTTTAAAGACCATTTTCACTTGAATTAGAATGCTGTGTGATTAATCTATGATTTATGTGTAATACTGATAGCTGTAGGGGGTGAAAGTATAGCTAGAAAGATTGAATTCTAGCAACTTGACAGCTTGCGATCTCGTGAAATGCAGTGGGCCTTCTGATACAGTAGACCCCTTGATATTCCAGTTTTCATCATTTTCCTTTTATTGCGGTTGATTTTAACTTGATATTCAGTATGTTATAGGCTGGGAGTATTGAGCTTTGTATTGTATTGTTTAGTAAACGTACAATCGTCAGTAATAAGTGATAATTATTAGTTAAAGGCAGCTCTGTGGCATAAATCTTTCAATTAATCTTCTGTCATCCATTTGTTAAAATTATGTGCCACATATGTTATCAAGACAACACTTCATGTGACAAAGAAAGATATGACAAATACATAAATGTATGAAAATCATTTTGTACAATTAATGATTGATACATAGAAACACTTAAAACATGTGTGTGGCAGCGGGGGCGTGGTCAAGCGCTGGTCTGTGACAGGAGGGCGGAGCCAGGGAAGGCGAGTGGCAGAAATCACTACACCTGACGGTAATTAACCTGTGTTTTGTGTGTTTTCCCAGTAACCGCGCCCTATTTAAGGAGGCAGAGCTCATCCCGGGACAAGAACACAGTGTGTGTGTGTTTCGCTATCAGATTAAAACTGGCGGTTATACTGAAAAGTCTGGCAATAAAAAGCCTGTTTGCATCTGAAGCGTTGTCCTGCCATCCTCTGTGCTCCACCCACACTTCAGAGAGCTCTACAGTGGTGCCAAAACCCGGGACAAGGTGGAGCACCAACCTCGCAGCCCCATGGAATCCTCCCCGTTCGCGGACCTGGTCCACGCCCTCGCCACGGCTCAGCAAAGCCAGCACCAGGCGCTCGTCACGCTCCGAAAGGAGCAAGAGCGGCGCTGCGAAGCCCTGGTGCTGGCCCAGCAGGAAGATCGCGAGGCGCTCCGGCATCTCCTCGCGTCGGCGGGGTCCACCAGCGCCCCGGCCGCGGGCCCGTCTCCCCTCACCGTGACCAAGATGGGCCCGCAGGACGACCCCGAGGCGTTTCTCACATTGTTCGAGCAGGTCGCCGAAGCCTCGGGGTGGCCGATGGAGCAGCGCGCGGCGCGCCTCCTCCCCCTCCTGACGGGAGAGGCGCAGCCGGCGGGGAGTTATAGCGCGGCCAGCTGCGCCTCTCCCGTCAGGAGGGGGAGGAGGCGCGCCGCGCGCTGCTCCATCGGCCACCCCGAGGCTTCGGCGACCTGCTCGAACAATGTGAGAAACGCCTCGGGGTCGTCCTGCGGGCCCATCTTGGTCACGGTGAGGGGAGACGGGCCCGCGGCCGGGGCGCTGGTGGACCCCGCCGACGCGAGGAGATGCCAGAGCACCTCGCGATCTTCCTGCTGGGCCAGCACCAGGGCTTCGAAGCGCCGCTCTTGCTCCTTTCGGAGCGTGACGAGCGCCTGGTGCTGGCTTTGCTGAGCCGTGGCGAGGGCGTGGACCAGGTCCGCGAACGGGGAGGATTCCATGGGGCTGCGAGGTTGGTGCTCCACCTTGTCCCGGGTTTTGGCACCACTGTAGAGCTCTCTGAAGTGTGGGTGGAGCACAGAGGACGGCAGGACAACGCTTCAGATGCAAACAGACTTTTCAGTATAACCGCCAGTTTTAATCTGATAGCGAAACACACACACTGTGTTCTTGTCCCGGGATGAGCTCTGCCTCCTTAAATAGGGCGCGGTTACTGGGAAAACACACAAAACACAGGTTAATTACCGTCAGGTGTAGTGATTTCTGCCACTCGCCTTCCCTGGCTCCGCCCTCCTGTCACAGACCGGCGCTTGACCACGCCCCCGCTGCCACAATGTGTTTTTAAAAAAATAATTTTTTTCTATCAATACCTAGCCATGACCTTGAAATCAGATCCATTGATAACAAAAGTCACAAATAGTGTTCAGTGTTCGTTGTTACAGCCAAACACAACACACCGATTAGGCATTTTGTATCACAGAATATTAATACATCATTTCATAGTGTTTTGAGTATTCAAAACTATCCACAAACTGAATAAATCCACAAAATCCCCAATGAAAACAACTCTGGTAAACGCACGCTATAGAGAAAACATGGCGACAGGCCAGCATCACCCAAGGGAGGTTACTGGTATGACGTCACACACAAGTTGACCTAGTTAACGGCTGGCTGCCTAAATTTGGCTGTGCGCGTCAACTTTAAATGCTTGTAGCGGGCGCATCGTGACACTGAGATCGCGGGAAACAGAGGGGCTTGAATAACCCACCAAACCCGACATTTTGACACATGATATAGCCTGATTGCTGAAATTACCGCACGACGCCTTTAACATAAGTTTAAGAGTAAATCCACTGGAGGATCCCTTTAAGAGAATTCAGTCCCTATAGAGATCTTGCATGTGACATCACAGCTGATCCAGATTGTAACAGACGCCATCTTGTCGGTCAAACGCCATATTTCCGCCTTCTACTTCTACTTCTGGTTCTACTTCTGCTTCTACCTTTTCTTCTGGAAAACCCTACTATATACAATTCTACAACAATGGCTGCGGCTACAAGCTCTCCCTACCTGTGCACGTTTTTTATGTATTTTGTGTGTATTTTTGCGTGTTGTTCGTCTGTACCGGACTTCAATATCCACTACAACCGTATGGACTTACTGGACATTGGTTTCCAGCAGAAAATGACAGTTTGTAGCGATTTCCATCACATGCACAACATTCCGGATGAGATAGCAAGATCAGCGGGGTTTCCGTGGATTGTTATCGGGTCTGGCAGGCGAAGGAGGCGGCGTTGGAAGAGGAAGCAAAAGCGAGGCTGCAGAGCCGGCCTGTTGACTAAGCTCAGAAAACAGCCACTCAAATCTCCACTGCCAAGCATCTATCTCTCCAACGCCAGATCCATGGTAAACAAGACAGACGATTTGGAATTACAGCTGGAATTACCTTATTCTATTCTATTTTATAATCGGCTGGTCAGTGCTATACTAGATACTACTGATATATCTAGTATCAGTACTAGTAATACTTAAGTGACTTACCCGTCCAATGAGGATTGTTATTTTCTTGTTTACAAGATGCCACATCTGAGGGCGGCTGACAAATCCTGAATTTCTGTAAAGATAACTGTCCAGAGATTTATAAGCACACAGTGCTTCACCACTGAACAGCGAGGGAAAGTTAATGAGGTAATTATACACGTCTGTGTATTCCACCTCTGGCAGTTCAATATCCACTGACACGGTCGTGAAAACTATGTCCGGTAATCGATAAGGGTCACTAATCTGTAGGTCGTTTATTTTAGACATATATCTAGTTATCTGTTCATTAGAAAAATGAGCCGTGTAGTCCGTCAGTTGAAATTTATCCATTTTGTACACGAGTGCAGCAGTATTCAGCTGTGTTTTTTACCGACAAGATGGCGGCTGTGTACTTTCTGGTCACGTGCCTGCAAGATCTCTACAGTATATGAGAGAGATCCACAGAGAGAAAAGCTCACTTACAAAGAGTAATCCACACAGATTCCACTACAGCCACTTAACAAGACACTAGTAGATCATGACTGAGAACTGAAGCCCCCCTCAGCTCAGTTTAAATACCCAGTAAACGAGTCCTGTGGGGCGGCACGGTGGTGTAGTGGTTAGCGCTGTCGCCTCACAGCAAGAAGGTCCGGGTTCAAGCCCCGTGGCTGGTGAGGGCCTTTCTGTGCAGAGTTTGCATGTTCTCCCCATGTCCGCATGGGTTTCCTCCAGGTGCTCTGGTTTCCCCCACAGTCCAAAGACATGCAGGTTAGGTTAACTGGTGACTCTAAATTGACCGTAGGTGTGAATGTGAGTGTGAATGGTTGTCTGTGTCTATGTGTCAGCCCTGTGATGACCTGGCAACTTGTCCAGGGTGTACCCCGCCTTTCACCCATAGTCAGCTGGGATAGGCTCCAGCTTGCCTGCGACCCTGTAGAACAGGATAAAGCGGCTAGAGATAATGAGGTGAATCCATTCATTGAAGCACAGCAAAAAGTGTTCCAGAAGAATGTCTCCACCTAGTGGTGACCACCAGGAACTGTGTAAAGTCTGACAAATTTATAGAAATACAATCTGTGCCAAGTCTTCCCTGTCTGCTCTCCCCTAATAAAAACATTTTCCCCCTCTCAGCTAAACTAGCCTTTACCACCTTGTATACAATGTGAGTCAAACACACACATATGGAGCCTGGAGTGTTGCATCAGGGGAAAAAAAGCAAAAGATCAGGATGAAAATGGAGTAATAATTGATAACATAAATAAATAATAATTTATCAGCAAATAATGATGTCATATGGGAGGTAAATAATGGACCGGCCTTAAAAACAAGCAAGACCATGATTGTTTTAGGGAAGTTTGTGAAATAATTATTTTCAGGATGATAAAAAATAATAATAATTTAAAAAAAAAAACTGTTGTAGGATCCCTAGTGGCAGTGGCACACACAAAAACAGGTGTAAGATGTAAAACAGGTGGGGGTTTTATTACTTCTTCCCTTTTGTGAGGGGGTGCAGTGAACTTGGCAGAGGTGTGGCAATGGATCCAGTGGTGTGATTGCAGGGTGGAGGGTCCCAAGGTAGTGAGTGCAAAGCTGGAGTTTTGTATGGCCTGGAAGCAGCCCTTCCTCCTTCCCAGCAAGAGAGTGTGTCATCCAAGCTGGTGTCTAGTATAGAAGAAATACACAGAAAATTAACCCAAGCATTCGGAAGAATGTACTCACTTGCTGTGTCCTGCGCAGCCCTTATATATTCTGTGGAGAGCTCTGGGAAGGTGAGTGTGCTGTAAGTAGCATCTGTCAGCCACACTGCATTAGATCACTCCTCCTCTTGTGTGTGTGGTGCTGTCTTCAGTCGGTGGTGTTGAACTGCTGCTGCTCGCTTTCGCTGTCCTCTTCAGCACCACAATGCAGTGAGGAGCAGACTCTTAGCCTGCCATTATTACACCCCCCCACACCTCAGCTCCGAGCTGCCTGTCAGAGCAAATTCAGCGCAAAGCGCATGCCACTGGGAGAGACACAAGTGCAGGGAGCGGGTGTCTGGGGAATTGGCCCCCATCTCCACAGGGCTGGGGTAGAGGAGGGGTGAGGAGAGGGAGGGGGAGAGAGTGAAGAGAAGCTGCAGGAGCACCTACTCCTGGAAATGCCGTCAAGTGGTCCTCTGTCAGCCTCCTCCAGCGACACCATGCAGTGACACTGGATCCACATTGAGGTCTCACTTGGCAGTTGGGTGATGATCTGCTCCAGTGTCACATAATCAATGACATCTTCCACATCGCAATTGCCTGCCAGCAGCCACCATCGGCAGGTATCCTGGAGCTGTTCCACAAAAGCAAATGGGCGACTGACTTCACCATAGGCTAGTGTTCGGAAACACTGGCAATGATTTACTGGGCCACTGCTGACCCATTGCAGTAAGGGCTGCTTTTAAGGTCTGGGTACTCCAGCATGCTGGTGGCTGGGAGCTGCCAAGCTGCAAGCTGTGCTTCCCCTGACAGTAGTGGCAATATGTGGGCTGCCCACTGTGAGGTTGTCCATGAGCTCACCTCTGTGACACTCAAACAGCTCGAGGGAGGATTCTGGGTCATCCTGCAGCCCCATCTTGACCAGCTGAATAGGAATGCTGGCCACAGGAGTGACCGCTGAAGTACCCGCTGAATGGATCAAGCTCCACATCACCTTCCAATCCTTTGCCTGGGTTTCTAGCAAGGCTTGGAAACACTGCCCCTATTTGATGGACAGCATGATGAGGTTTTGGTGCTGGTGGTCATTGGTAAGTGTCTGAAGGAGCTCACTGACTAGTTTGGACTCCATGGCAATGTTTGTTCCTCAATCCCAGGTTTTGGCACCAGTGTAACAACTTTCTAATTTGGGGGAGTGAGGAACTGGAAACAGGCACAACAGTTCAAGGTGTGCTTTATTTTAATTTTCATTTTTCAGTGAAGGCTAACACATACACACACACTTTAGGGGACGCAGCTCTCTCTCTCTCATTACTGGCCATCTGAAAGACATGCAAAGACATGCACTAATAGACAGCCAGTAATGAGACACAGGTGTAACTTGTCACATGTTACCTGACTTCTTGCCACTCACAGCCAATACTCAACCACCCCTTGTGGGCTGGGGGTAATTGTGGATGGCTTCAGTCTTCTTTTCTAGGGGTTTCATTCCACCCAGCACTTCCCTGAAGTGGTGAAGGTGGTCTTGCCAGTTGGTGGAGTCCTACCTGCCATTATCCCTCTGGTCAGGTTCAGAGTGGAGATGAACTGAGCCCTCCCTACGGTGGGGCAAAAAAGTATTTAGTCAGTCACCAATTGTGCAAGTTCTCCCACTTAAAAAGATGAGAGAGGCCTGTAATTTTCATCATAGGCATACCTCAACTATGAGAGACAAAATGAGAAAAAAAATCCAGAAAATCACATTGTCTGATTTTTAAAGAATTTATTTGCAAATTATGGTGGAAAATAAGTATTTGGTCAATAACAAAAGTTCATCTCAATACTTTGTTATATACCCTTTGTTGGCAGTGACAGAGGTCAAACGTTTTCTGTAAGTCTTCACAAGGTTTTCACACACTGTTGCTGGTATTTTGGCCCATTCCTCCATGCAGATCTCCTCTAGAGCAGTGATGTTTTGGGGCTGTCGCTGGGCAACATGGACTTTCAACTCCCTCCAAAGATTTTCTATGGGGTTGAGATCTGGAGACTGGCTAGGCCACTCCAGGACCTTGAAATGCTTCTTATGAAGCCACTCCTTCGTTGCCTGGGCGGTGTGTTTGGGATCATTGCCATGCTGAAAGACCCAGCCACGTTTCATCTTCAATTCCCTTGCTGATGGAAGGAGGTTTTCCCTCAAAATCTCACGATACATGGCCCCATTCATTCTTTCCTTTACACGGATCAGTCGTCCTGGTCCCTTTGCAGAAAAACAGCCCCAAAGCATGATGTTTCCACCCCCATGCTTATAGTAGGTATGGTGTTCTTTGGATGCAACTCAGCATTCTTTCTCCTCCAAACACGACAAGTTGAGTTTTTACCAAAAAGTTCTATTTTGGTTTCATCTGACCATATGACATTCTCCCAATCCTCTTCTGGATCATCCAAATGCTCTCTAGCAAACTTCAGATGGGCCTGGACATGTACTGGCTGAAGCAGGGGGACACGTCTGGCACTGCAGGATTTGAGTCCCTGGCGGCGTAGTGTGTTACTGATGGTAGCCTTTGTTACTTTGGTCCCAGCTCTCTGCAGGTCATTCACTAGGTCCCCCCATGTGGTTCTGGGATTTTTACTCACCGTTCTTGTGATCATTTTGACCCCACGGGGTGAGATCTTGCGTGGAGCCCCAGATCGAGGGAGATTATCAGTGGTCTTGTATGTCTTCCATTTTCTAATAATTGCTCCCACAGTTGATTTCTTCACACCAAGCTGCTTACCTATTGCAGATTCAGTCTTCCCAGCCTGGTGCAGGTCTACAATTTTGTTTCTGGTGTCCTTTGACAGCTCTTTGGTCTTTGCCATAGTGGAGTTTGGAGTGTGACTGTTTGAGGTTGTGGACAGGTGTCTTTTATACTGATAACGAGTTCAAACAGGTGCCATTAATACAGATAACGAGTGGAGGACAGAGGAGCCTCTTAAAGAAGAAGTTACAGGTCTGTGAGAGCCAGAAATCTTGCTTGTTTGTAGGTGGCCAAATACTTATTTTACCGAGGAATTTACCAATTAATTCATTAAAAATCCTACAATGTGATTTCCTGGATTCTTTCCCCCCATTCTGTCTCTCATAGTTGAAGTGTACCTATGATGAAAATTACAGGCCTCTCTCATCTTTTTAAGTGGGAGAACTTGCACAATTGGTGGCTGACTAAATACTTTTTTGCCCCACTGTAGGTGGTCTATGAGGTCATCCACTCATGGAAAAGGGTAGCTGATGAACCCCAACACCCCATTCAGCCTCTGGAAGTCATTGCAGAGCCAGAGGCTGCCATCAAGTTTGGGTATGACAACAATGGGCCTGGACCAGGGGCTGATGGACTCTTCAATGATGCCCTCTTGAGGCATCTGGGCTACTTCTACCTCTATAGCTTGGCAGCGGGCCGCTGCTAGCTGACTATTCCTGGAGGGATCCTGATGTCATGCTGTAGGAGGTGTGTCTGCCCAAGCTACTTAGAGAACAGGTCCCTAACCTGATCCTCCAGTTCTCACAGATCTTGTACTTGGGTTGGCATAAGATCCTTGTGGTATATTTGGATGAAACTTCTCATACCTAGCTGCTGCAGGTGGTAGTTCATGAGACCCGCTTGCTCCTTGGACAATGTAGGGGCCTTGCTAGTGGGCGAGGAATTTGCAGCTCATGCTGGGGAGGAGCAGGAGCACACGGTCTCCTGACTGGAACTCCTGAGGCTGGGCCAGCTGGTTATAGACCTGCTGCTGTTCCCTCTGGGCTGCCGGCATATGCTCCTGGACAATGGGGGGGCACTCACTCCATCCGCTCTTGCATTTCTTGAACATAATTAATAAGGGAGCAGAAGAGTGATGGCTGCCTCCTGAGGAATGCCTTCAGGAGAGTGAACACCAGGAAGGCATCAGGACCTGATGTCATCTCAGGTAGGGTCCTGAGAGTCTGTACAGACCAGCTAGCACTGGTGTTCACAGAGATCTTCAACATCTCTCTGGCTCATGCAGTGATTTCCAGGTGCTTCAAACAGTCAATTATTGTTCCTGTCCTCAAGAAGCAACAGTCCACTTGTCCTAATGACTACTGTCAATTTGCACCAACCTCAGTTGTGATGAAGTGCTTTAAAAGACTGGTCAGAAACTTTATCACCTCTTCACTTCCTGCCAAATTGGACCCACTACAGTTTGCTTACCAGTCTAATCGTTCTACTGATGACACCATCACACATCTCCTGCACACAACTCTTAGCCACCTTGACTCCGGGAAAAGGAATTATGTTAAGATGCTGTTTATAGACTATAGTTCTGCATTCAGCACGACAATTCCTCAAAGCTCTTCACAAAGTTAAAGGATCTGGGATTCAGCCAATTTCTGTGTCAATGGATCCTCAACTTCTTTTCAGATAGACCACAAGCAGTCAGGGTGGGGAAACATGTCTCCCCCATCACCCCCAGCTCTGGAGACTCCCAGGCCTGTGTTCTGAGGTCCCTGCTATACTTTCTGTACACATACGACTGTATAGCTTCACCAGACTCCACCACCATTGTCAAATTTACTGACTATGCTCTTGTGGTAGGCCTGATCTCTGATAACAATGAGGAGGCCTACCTGGAGGAGGTCAGAAACCTGGAGAACTGGTGCCAGGACAACAACCTCCTTTGAAACATCACTGTGGCAAGTGTTCTAGGTGGGTGGAGCACAGAAGCACGGCAGGCCAGAACTGAGTTCTCAAAAACCCATTTATTATAGCTTTTCAGCCTTAACTACACATACACACATGCACACACACAAGTCTCCAGGTTGGGGAGTAGCTAGCTTCCTCCGCTCTCCCTCTCCTCTTATAGGGCATGGTCACTGGGGAAGACACACAAACACAGGTTAATTCCCGTCAGGTGCAGTGATTCCGCCACTTCCCTTCCCTTCACAGACCGACGCTTGACCACGCCCCTGCTGCCATAATCACCAAGACAAAAAAGCTCATCATGGACTTCTGCACAAAGCAGGGGAGGAAATACAAGTCCCTCTACAACAACTGGACCCCAGTGGAGTGAGTGGACAGTTTTTGGTATCTGGGTGTTCACATCATGCAAGACCTTTCATGGGCTTGCCACATCAATGTCCTGGTTAAGAAGGCCCACCAGTATCTGTTCCATCTAAGACATCTCAGATACTTCTATCTTCCACTGAGAGTGCTGAAGAACTTTTATTCCTGCACCATCAAGAACATCCTGATGGGAAATATCTCCACCTGGTTTGGGAACAGCACCAAACAGAACAGACAGGCTCACCAGAGAGTGGTACGATCAGTATATTGCATCATCCACACTGAGCTCTATGACTTGCAATCTATCCACACCAAAGCCAGGAAGATTATGAAGGACCTCAGCCATCTCAATGATGGACTCTTCTCTCAGTTGAGGTGATATATATATATATATATATATATATATATATATATATATATATATATATATATACAGTGGTGCTTGAAAGTTTGTGAACCCTTTAGAATTTTCTATATTTCTGCATAAATATGACCTAAAACATCATCAGATTTTCACACAAGTCCTAAAAGTAGATAAAGAGAACCAAGTTAAACAAAGGAGACAAAAATATTATACTTGGTCATTTATTTATTGAGGAAACTGATCCAATATTACATATCTGTGAATGGCAAAAGTATGTGAACCTTTGCTTTCAGTATCTGGTGTGACCCCCTTGTGCAGCAACAACTGCAACTAAACATTTCTGGTAACTGTTGATCAGTCCTGCACACCGACTTGGAGGGATTTTAGCCCATTCCTCCATACAGAACAGCTTCAACTCTGGGATGTTGGTGGGTTTCCTCACATGAACTGCTCGCTTCAGGTCCTTCCACAACATTTCGATTGGATTAAGGTCAGGACATTGACTTGGCCATTCCAAAACATTAACTTTATTCTTCTTTAAGCATTATTTGGTAGAACAACTTGTGTGCTTAGAGTCATCGTCTTGCTGCATGACCCACCATCTCTTGAGATTCAGTTCATGGACAGATGTCCTGACATTTTCCTTTAGAATTTGCTGGTATAATTCAGAATTCATTGTTCCATCAATGATGGCAAGCCATCCTGACCCAGATGCAGCAAAACAGGCCCAAACCATGATACTACCACCACCGTGTTTCACAGATGGGATAAGGTTCTTATGCTGGAATGCAGTGTTTTCCTTTCTCCAAACATAATGCTTCTCATCTAAATCAAAAAGTTCTATTTTGGTCTCATCCGTCCACAAAGCATTTTTCCAATAGCCTTCTGGCTTGTCCATGTGATCTCTAGCAAACTTCAGACGAACAGCAATGTTCTTTTTGGAGAGCAGTGGCTTTCTCCTTGCAACCCTGCCATGCATACCATTGTTGTTCAATGTTCTCCTGATGGTGGACTCATGAACATTAACATTAGCCAATGTGAGAGAGGCCTTCAGTTGCTTAGAAGTTACCCTGGGGTCCTTTGTGACCTCGCCGACTATTACACGCCTTGCTCTTGGGGTTATCTTTGTTGGTCAACCACTCCTGGGAAGGGTAACAATAGTCTTGAATTTCCTCCATTTGTACACAATCTGTCTGACTGTAGATTGGTGGAGTCCAAACTCTTTAGAGATGGTTTTGTAACCTTTTCCAGCCTGATGAGCATCAACAACACTTTTTCTGAGGTCCTTAGAAATCTCCTTTGTTTGTACCATGGTACACTTCCACAAACATGTGTTGTGAAGATCAGACTTTGATAGATCCCTGTTCTTTAAATAAAACAGGGTGCCCCCTCACACCTGATTGTCATCCCATTGATTGAAAACACCTGACTCTAATTTCACCTTCAAATTAACTGCTAATACTAGAGGTTCACATACTTTTGTCACTCACAGATATGTAATATTGGATCAGTTTCCTCAATAAATAAATGACCAAGTATAATATTTTTGTCTCATTTGTTTAACTGGGTTCTCTTTATCTACTTTTAGGACTTGTGTGAAAATTTTATAATGTTTTAGGTCATATTTATGCAGAAATATAGAAAATTCTAAAGGGTTCACAAACTTTCAAGCACCACTGTGTCTGTGTGTGTGTGTGTATTTCAATTGCAAGTGCATTTTCTTTCATGCATTGTATATTATACATATTCTCTATATTCTGTATATATTCTGCAGAGTATTCTATCATTTTTTTATTTTTTCAATTTATTACATTCTATTTTACTCATTTTCTTTTTCCTACTTTACTTTTTTAACTATCTTTACTAATTATGGAGCATTGCACTAAGTATTTCACTGAATGTCGTACTATGTATGATTGTGCAGGTGACAAATAAAATTTGAATTTGAGATCAGTGATTAGTTTGACCATTACTGGCCACTAATCTCCTTGGCCGCTGATCTGGACCTCCAGCACGGGAATTTCTCTCATGGGCACCATGGAGGCAGGTGACTTCCAGCTTCCCACAGGGTGGAAAGGTCCTGGTTAAGGCCGAAGGACAAGCCAGGGTGATGGCATTCCCTGAGTCAAGGAGCAGAGACAAAGGAATGCTGTTCAGTCTGAGGGAGATCCCAGGGATCTGCAGCTCATGAATATGAATATGTCTTTATTGTCATTGCCACAAGTACAACGAAATTGAAAGTGCTATCCAGTCAGTGCAAAGAGTCAATAAATAGGGTAAAATAATAGGGTAAAAAGCAATAAACAGTGGCCTAAGCCCAAGACACACAGACCACACACTCACACATACCTACACAGTTCCAGTTGCCTCATTCACACAGTTCAGACATCAGACATCACGTAAACAAATTCTCTGTATGTAAGCAGAGTTCCTTAGTTTCTAGCAGCATTAAGGCAGGTGACTGCAGTGGGATAAAAACTGTTCTTAAATCTATTTGTCCTTGCCCTGATTGCTCTGTACCGCTTGCCTGAGGGCATCAGTTCAAACAGGGGATAGCCAGGGTGTGAGGTGTCTTTTATAATGTTCTGGGCTTTTTTCAAACACCGCAAGCGGTGAAGTTCTTCCAGTGTGGGGAGAGGGCATCCAACAATCTTTTGGGCAGTGTTGATGACCCCCTGAAGCGCTTTCCTCTGAGCTGCTGTGCTGCTTTTATACCAGATGCATATGCAGTATATTAGTATGCTTTCAATGGAGGCCCTGTAGAAACAGACCAGCAGTCTTTGTGTGATGTTGTTCTTTCTGAGTATTCTGAGAAAGTACAGTCTCTGTTGGGTCTTTTTCAGCAGCTCAGAGGTGTTTACACTCCAGGACAGACTGTCCTCGATGTTGACTCCCAGGAAACGAAAGTCTGCTACCCTCTCCACACATTGCCCGTTGATGGTTAGAGGTGGAATCTCAGTTCTTTTCCTTCTGTAGTCGACTATGAGTTCTTTTGTCTTTGAGGTATTCAGGAGAAGGTTGTTGGCCACGCACCATGACACCAGCTGCTCTACCTCGTCTCTGTAGGCGGACTTGTCACCCCCAGATATGAGCCCCACCACTGTAGTGTCGTCTGCAAACTTTACGATGGTATTGCTCTGATGGACAGGGGAGCAGTCATGTGTGTATAGAGAGTAGAACAGTGGGCTAAGCACACAGCCCTGAGGAGAGCCAGTGCTGAGGCTCAGGGCTGGGGATGTGTGGTGGCCAATTCTCACTCTCTGTTTGTGGTCAGAGAGGAAGCTGTTAATCCACATACAGGTTGTGTGAGGAAGCCCCAGGTCTCTTAGCTTGGTCACCAGTCTGTGTGGGAGGATGGTATTAAACGCAGAGCTGTAATCCACGAAGAGCATCCGCACATAGCTCCCCTGCCCCTCCAGGTGTAACAGGGCGGCATGGAGCGCTGTGGCCACGGCGTCCTCCGTGGATCGGTTTGCTCTGTATGCAAACTGGTGGGGATCAAGGCTGCGGGGCAGGGCTGATGTAATGTGACTGCGGACCAGTTTTTCAAAGCACTTCATTATCACTGGGGTGAGTGCCACTGGTCTGTAGTCATTTAGGCCGGAGATGTGGGGCTTCTTGGGCACCGGAACTATGATGGAGGACTTGAGACAGTGTGGGACAGTCGACTGTGCCAGTGATTGGTTGAAGATCCTGGTGAAGATCCCAGCCAGCTGGTCAGCGCAGTCCCTCAGCACCCGTCCCGGGACGCCATCGGGTCCCGTCGCCTTCCTTGGGTTGACAGCCTGCAGCGAGCGCCTCACCTCATGTTCCTCCAGAGTGAGGACAGTGCTGCTGTGGGCCGCATGATGTTGTTGGGCCTCTGGTGCTGTGACCTCAAAGCGGGCGAAGAAAATGTTCAGCTCCTCTGCCAGTGCAGGATCACCTTCGGCGGCTCTGGGGTTGGTCTTGTAGTTTGTCAGGTGCTGGATACCCTGCCACATCTGCCTACTGTTGTTGCTCTCCAGGTGGTCCTCAATCCTCCTCCTGTAGTCTGCCTTGGCCACTTTGATTCCTCTCTTCAGGTCGGCTCGAGCTGCACTGTAGTGGCCTCTGTCGCCGGTCCTGAAGGCGATGTTCCTCTGCTTCAGCAGCTGCTGGACCTCCCGGGTCATCCAGGGCTTTTGGTTTGGGTAGACCCGGATACGTTTGTGCACTCTGACAGTGTCTATGCAGTTCTTGATGTAACAAAGAACACTGACTGTGAACACGTCCAGGTCTTGATGTTCAAAAATATCCCAGTTGGTCCTATCAAAGCAGTCCTGCAGCTGCATGGTAGCATCCTCTGGCCATGTGGCAACAGTCTTTGCTGTGGTGGGAGCGGTTTTCTTGAGGGGTGCATATGCCGGGATTAGAAACAGTGATACATGGTCTGACTGGCCCAGGTGTGGTAGGGGACTAGCCCTGTAGCCCCCTTTGATGTTTGAGTATACTTTGTCCAAAGTGTTGTCACCCCTAGTGGCACATTTGACATGCTGATGTAGTTTAGGGAGAGCTGTTTTTAAGTCCGCATGATTAAAATCCCCAGCTATGATGTGTACAGCGTCAGGGTATCTGCTCTGCTTGTTGCTAACATTTGCATGCAACAATGCAATAGCCGAGTTAGCATTAGCATCCGGTGGTATGTAAACAGCAGTTATTATGACAACGGTGAATTCTCTTGGAAGATAGATAGGTCTGCATTTGACGGTCAGATATTCTATGTCAGGAGAGCAGTGGCGGTCAGTTATCACTGTGTTGGTGCACCAGCTATTATTCACGTACATACAGAGTCCTCCTCCTTTCCTCTTACCAGATTCTGCTGTCCGATCGTGGCGATGTGTGGTATGGCCCGCTAGTTCGATAGCAGAGTCCGGAATGCATTGATGAAGCCAGGTCTCGGTGATGAGCAGGGTGCATGAATCTTTGACGTGTTTATTGGCTGCCACTTGTAGCCTCAGTTCATCCATCTTGTTCGCCAGGGATCTGGCATTGGAGATGAGTAGACTAGGAAGCGGTGGTTTGAGTGGCTGCCTACGTAGCCTGGCTAGCGCGCCAGCCCTGCAGCCTTGCTTTCTCCTTCTCTCCCGATGCCACTTCCGCCTCCTCCCCGCCGGGATGGTAATCCATGGAGAGCCCGGTCCTCTCGCTATCTCTGCCGGTATCTTATGCAGTCGGATAAATTCGCTAGAAACGTTGTTATGATAGCGTAATCCGATCTTAAGGAGGTCATGTCGGCTGTAGATGTTATTCGCTCGACTGACAGTACACAAAAACAAACACGAGACGAACATAAACATCCAAACCCTACACCGACTGGTAGGACACTGAGCTGCTGCAACTGTGTGCACCGCCATCATCCAAAGGAATGACCGTTGTGAGAAGCACATGCCGCCAACCAGGGCTTGAAGGGCTTAGCGGTATGGTGGCAGTCCTGCTCGGTGTGCATGGGCACCTCCCTAGAAGGAGGCTGAATCCCAGGGTTCTGGCTGCCAGAGTAGCGGGGCTCCCGCTGGAATGGGGCTCTTCTCTCCCCCCCACCCATCTCAATCGGGGTTAACGCACACTCCAGGGTGACTATAATGTCCCTGGGGGTTTGGGCCACTTTCATCCCCATGGCTCTTCACTCTTCCCCTGGGAGGCCCTGCAGGAAGCGGTCGAGGGCTGCCTGCTTTACAATCCCTGCAGGGGTCAGCTGGTCAGATTGGAGCCACATCTGAGTGATCTAGAGAAGGCAGTCCATCTGTATCTGGGGCTTCTGCCCTGGCCAGTAGCTCCAGTGGTCGAACTTGGAGACAGCTTGAGTGGGGGAGGGCCCACAGCAGACCAAGATTTCCTCTTTGAGCACACTGTAGTCCTCCGCTTTGACCAGGGGGAGAGCGTGGTAGGCCCATGGGGAGAAGTGGGGGGAGGATATAGGCCCATTCCTGGGGTCACCTGCCTTCCATTTCTGCCACCTTCTCAAATGTCCCTAGAAACACCTCAACTTCATTAGCAGGTGCTGGGCATTGTGGGCTGGGTCAGGGAGGGCGACCATGTTTTTTTCTTTGTCAGCATTTAATCTACAATCTTTTTCATCTTACTCTTCTCCTGGCTGCTCCCATTAGGGGTCACCACAGCTGATCCACCACACAACCCTCCCCAATCTATCTGGGTTTGGGACCGGCACTAAGTATGCACTGTTTTGTACAACACCAGTGGTTGGGTATTTTACCTAATCTGCATGTCTTTGAACCATGGGCAAAACCAGAGCAGCCAGCAGAAACCCACGCAGACACAGGGAGAACATGGAAACTCCACAGAGAATGGCCCCTGTCAGCTATGGGGTTCAAACCTGGAACCTTCTTGCTGTGAGATGACAGTGCTAACCACTACACCACCATACCACCCATGCTACAATCTTTTTCATCTTTTCTACAAATGATTTTCCACTCTGATTTTCATTTTGTTCTATTTTCATTTTCCCTTTTTGCTCATTTTAGTTATTTTCAGAGAATGCCAAAGACCAGAAGTTTTTTTCCTTCCTGTGCAAAGCCAGCAATCAGAGGTCATCCACATCGGATCTGCCTTAACATCAACAGATCTTTGATTAAGTTACATAAACCATTATCATAGCACACATTCAGCTTGTTCAGTGTGTTGAGTGCAGGATGTTTAGTCATTCTTCCTCCATCATTAGTAATAGCTTTATTTGTGATAAATGTACATGAGGTAGCTCTCTGATGGAGAAGATTGCAGGTTTAGACGTGTGCATTCAGACTCTAGAGAGGGTTAGTGAGAATGAGAGCAGTGTAGTTTCTGTAGGTGAATGTCTGGATGCCCTAGGTGGAGTTATCAATCCCCCAACTCCTGCATTAAAGCTCTCACAGTGGGGTGAATAGGTGATGAGTCAGCGGCATAATTGCAGAGACAAAGCACCAAAGGAGCACCACTCCTCTCCACTTCACATATCTAACAGGCTTACTCTCCTCAGTGAAGCATCCACTGAGAAATCTGAAAAGCACTCGTTATAGAAGACTCTATCTTACAACACATGAAATTAGCAAGGCCTTTACAGGAACTAGCAGCTTTAGTCAGGTATATACCAGGAGCCAGGGTGCCGAACATAGCAGGTAATGTTAGGGTCAAAATTAGCTCATGTTTTAGATTAGGGACAAAATTAGCTCATGTTTTAAGTCATTCAAATTCTGTAAAGCTGCTTTGCGACAATGTTTATTGTTAAAAGTGCTATACAAATAAACTTGACTTGACATGAATAACTATCTTTGAAAACCTGTGCTTTATTTGTGATAAGTGTACATGAGGTAGCTCTCTGATGGAGAAGCACAGGTTTTCAAAGATAGTTATTCATGTCAAGTCAAGTTTATTTGTATAGCACTTTTAACAATAAACATTGTCGCAAAGCAGCTTTACAGAATTTGAATGACTTAAAACATGAGCTAATTTTGTCCCTAATCTATCCCCAATGAGCAAGCCTGTGGTGACGGTGGCAAGGAAAAACTCCCTCAGACGACATGAGGAAGAAACCTCAAGAGGAACCAGACTCAAAAGGGAACCCATCCTCATTTGGGCAACAACAGACAGCATGACTATAACATTAACAGTTTTAACATGAAGACAGTTTCGTTGATGTTGTAACTCTTCATTGATGGAAACTTGAGTGCAAAACTGTTCATGACAACTGCAGTCCTAAAGTTAGCAAGCCAACTGTGGTCCTCAGCCATAAAAGCATTACTGTAAGAGTCCAGAGTGTCCTCCAGGTGTAACTTTCAACAGTCCTCATGGGGCCATCCTCCACAGGAGTGATGCTGTTAGGACTAGGACTGTTTTGGCCTCTAGAGGCCGCTGTTATTTCCTTTTCGTGTCATGTTTATTTTGGCCTCTAGAGGCCGCCACTGTTCCTGTGTTTTGTGTTTTTGTTAATTGCCTGTTTAGTCCTAATTATCTTCACCTGTGTCCTTAATTAGTTTGTGTATTTATACCCCTGAGTTCAGTCCTCTTGTCACGGAGTCTTTGTGCTGTTATGTTTATCTCCAGTTTCCTCTGTACTGTGTTCTTTGTTTTGCACTTTGCTTTTCTTTTGGATTTAGTAGTGACTGTGTTTTTTTTTGGATTATACTCTTTGTTTTTTTTGTTTTTGTTTTTTTGTTTTGCCCTGTATATAGTGTATATAGTATAAATAAACCTTTTGATTCTTTTTCTACTTCCGCCTCACGCCTCTGCATTTGAGTCATCCCCCTGGTGGCCTAGTGGGGGTTTGCTGGATTGTCACACCAACGAACCAGGTTCAAATCCCAGCAAAACCCTAACAGAAAGACTCCGTCATGACCGACTCAGCAGAGGCTGCTTCAACTGTCTACCCGGCCAACCTTCAGGGAATTATGGCAGCTTTGACACGCTTTGGAGCGACCATGGATGCTCATGGACGTACGCTCACCAGCCAACGTGAGGCCCTTGCTCGCCACGAGGAACTGCTTCAGCAAATCGGGAAAACCCTGGCACAGCTGACATCTCTGCCTGCATCTCCTGATCCAGCTCCCGCTCCTGCTCCTGTGCCTCCTGCCATGCTGCCTTCTTCACCTCGCGAACCCAGCCTTCCTGCACCACAGAGGTATGACGGCAAGCACAGTGAGTGCCGAGAGTTCCTTACCCAGTGTCAACTCACCTTTGAGCTTCAGCCTACCACCTACACTACGGATCGCCGCAAGATTGCCTTTGTGATAACCTTATTAGCTGGTAAGGCGCGAGCCTGGGCTACTGCTATCTGGCAAAGACAGGGACCTGAGTGCCTTGATTTCCAGCTGTTCTCTGAAGAGATGCTTCGGGTCTTCGATCAGGCGGACATCAGTACCGACGCAGCCCGAAAGCTCATGTCCATCCGGCAAGGAGGAAGCGTCGCAGATTACGCCATCTCGTTCCGAACGCTCGCAGCAGTAAGTGGATGGAACGAGACTGCCCTGGTGTCAGCCTTCCACCATGGTCTGTCTGACCCCATCAAGGATGGTCTGGCCTCTATTGGATGCCCAAGTGACCTCGAAACCCTCATCTCACATGCTATTCGTCTGGACAACAGGATGAGAGAACGCCACCAAGCCTTGAGCCCCCCCAGCCTCCCTACCTCTACCTGGAAACCGTCTACCTCCTTCAGTGACTGTCCAGAACCCATGCAAGTGGGTCGTACTCGCCTCTCCGCATCTGAGAGGGAGCGCAGAAGGAGGGACAAGTGCTGCATCTACTGTGGCAAGCCTGGTCACTTCCGAGCATCATGTCCCGAACTCTTGGGAAAAGGACCGCCCCGTCCAGACGAGGGAGGGTTGTGACGGGGCCTACCCTCTCTCCCGGACTCCCTGGCCAAGGAATCTACATCCCGGTCTCCATCTCCTGGGGTGAGTCTGTCCACTCTTGTCAAGCTTTGTTAGACTCAGGGGCGGCTGGGAACTTTATGGATATTCACTTCGCCCAAAGCATCAATATTCCAACTGCACCTCTTGAAGTCCCACTGTCTGTGTCTGCCCTTGATGGCCAAGCATTAGGTGATGGAAGAGTCACCCAAGTTATTTCTCCAGTCTTCCTCCAGTCTCAAGGTCACAAGGAAGAAATATCCCTGCACCTGATTCCTTCACCTGAGTTCCCAGTTATTCTAGGCCTTCCTTGGCTTACTCGCCACAACCCTCGCATAGACTGGGTAACAAGCCAGGTTGTGGAATGGGGCCCTGCATGCCATGCCTCTTGTCTGCTCTCTAGCTCTCCTGTGTCTCCTGCCGAGCCCCCTGATCTCACCGAGTTATCTCAAGTTCCCACAGAGTACTGGGATCTCAAGGAGGTATTCAGCAAGAGCAGGGCCGCCGTTCTTCCTCCGCACCGGGCCTACGACTGTGCCATCGACTTGCTCCCTGGGACTACCCCTCCTCGTGGCAGACTGTTTTCCCTCTCTCAGCCAGAACGCAAGGCCATGGAGGAATACCTCAAAGACGCCCTGGTCTCTGGGTTCATTCGACCCTCCACCTCACCTGCTGGTGCCGGCTTCTTCTTTGTCGGCAAGAAGGATGGGGGGCTCCGACCATGTATTGACTACAGGGGCCTGAACAAGATCACTGTGCGCAACCGATATCCCCTTCCGCTGATGTCCACTGCTTTCGACCTGCTCCAAGGCGCCACCGTCTTCACCAAGTTGGACCTACGGAACGCATACCACCTCATCCGTATCCGACAGGGAGACGAGTGGAAGACTGCCTTTAACACCCCGTCTGGGCACTACGAATACCAGGTGATGCCCTTCGGACTCAGGCCAACCGCCATAGAAGACCTGCACACGCTTTCCGCCCTGGGCAGCGGGTTTGGCTGTCCACTAAGGACCTTCCGCTGCGGGTGGAGAACCGCAAGCTTGCTCCTCGCTACATTGGCCCCTTCAAGGTGGTGCGCAGGGTGAACCCTGTCTCCTACCGGCTCCAGTTGCCCCGGACTCTGAGGATCAACCCCACTTTCCATGTTTCCCTGTTGCGGCCCGTACTGACGTCTACGTATGCCCCTGCCCCTAGGAACCCCCCACCCCCCCGCATCTTCCAGGGGCAGACTGTGTTCACTGTGCATCGCCTGCTTGACTCCCGCCGGGTCTGCGGCGGGTTGCAATACCTGGTGGACTGGGAGGGCTATGGTCCTGAGGAGCGCTGCTGGGTTCCTGCTCGGGATGTCCTAGATAAAGAACTATGTCGGGACTTCCATTCGGCCCATCCGGATCGCCCTGGGAACGTCAGGAGACGCTCCTAGAGGGGGGGGTCCTGTTAGGACTAGGACTGTTTTGGCCTCTAGAGGCCGCTGTTATTTCCTTTTCGTGTCATGTTTATTTTGGCCTCTAGAGGCCGCCACTGTTCCTGTGTTTTGTGTTTTTGTTAATTGCCTGTTTAGTCCTAATTATCTTCACCTGTGTCCTTAATTAGTTTGTGTATTTATACCCCTGAGTTCAGTCCTCTTGTCACGGAGTCTTTGTGCTGTTATGTTTATCTCCAGTTTCCTCTGTACTGTGTTCTTTGTTTTGCACTTTGCTTTTCTTTTGGATTTAGTAGTGACTGTGTTTTTTGGATTATACTCTTTGTTTTTTTTTTTGTTTTTTTGTTTTGCCCTGTATATAGTGTATATAGTATAAATAAACCTTTTGATTCTTTTTCTACTTCCGCCTCACGCCTCTGCATTTGAGTCATCCCCCTGGTGGCCTAGTGGGGGTTTGCTGGATTGTCACACCAACGAACCAGGTTCAAATCCCAGCAAAACCCTAACAGATGCGATAAGACTCCAACCAGACACAGGGCACCAGGATAGATCAAGCAGGTCCGAGGGGCAGAAGAGGTCAGCATCTCGATCTCAGGACCGACATGTAACTCAGAGGGACAGATTGGGGGGGGGAGAGAAAATGTAGGAGCTAACAATATACGCCTTCATCAGTCTGAGGTTACTAAGAGTAAGTTTGTAGAGGTGTTTAAATTAGCAAAGGCGATGTCCAGTGCTGTAGTATTCTCTGGCCCCATCCCAATGCAGCGTGGCAATGTAGCTTACAGCAGTTTATGATTGCTGAACTGCTGGTTGTCCACGTGGTGCTCTGAAAACAGTGTGGGCTTTATAGATAATTGGAGTAGTTTTGAGGACAATGTTGGCCTGTTAGGGTGGGATGGTATCCATCCCACTTGGGAAGGGGCTGCTCTCATTCCTTGCAGCATAGCTCATAGTCTCAGATCAGGCCAAGATAATTTGTGACAATCCAGAGCAGAGCAGACGAACAGGCTAAACCAACTGTCTGCTAGCTGCACAGAGTCATCACTCAGGTTCCACTATATCAAGACTGTGTCTGTTCCCCAAGCTATACAAAAAAAGTAGAAATACTCAGAGAGTTTGTTCTAGTAATATAATTAATATAAAATTAGATCATACTGATTGTACAGCCACTGGCAGCACCTTTGATCTAAAGGTAGTACTATTAAATATCAGATCTCTTACATCTAAAGCACTAATTGTTAATGAACTTCTTACTGATCAGGAGTTTAATGTACTGTGTTTAAAAAAATATTGATTCAACCAAATGAGTATGTAGCATTAAATGAAGCTAGTCCTCCTAGATACAGTTATATACACCAGCCTCATCTACCTGGCAGAGGAGATGGCATCGCAGTTATTTATAATGATTATCTAGGCATAACAAAAACCTGGACATAAATTCAATATGTTTGTTCATCATTCTGACAACATATACAACCATAAAAAATAAGACTACCCAGTCAATTCCATTAATTATTATTTACAGATCCCCGGGGCCATATTCTGAATTTCTTTCTGAAATTGCAGCTTTCATCTCAGACCTGGTTATTTCCTTAGTTGTTGGAGACTTTTATATTCACTTTAGTAACTCGGAAGACCCTCTGAAAATAGCATTCGTGTCCATTCTAGATTCATTCATTCATTATCTCTAGCCGCTTTTATCCTTCTGCAGGGTCGCAGGCAAGCTGGAGCCTATCCCAGCTGACTACGGGCGAAAGGCGGGGTACACCCTGGACAAGTCGCCAGGTCATCACAGGGCTGACACATAGACACAGACAACCATTCACACTCACATTCACACCTACGGTCAATTTAGAGTCACCAGTTAACCTAACCTGCATGTCTTTGGACTGTGGGGGAAACCAGAGCACCCGGAGGAAACCCACGCGGACACGGGGAGAACATGAAATGTGCAGTCAGGATTTAATCCTCATCATAGCACAGAGACAGTACTGGTTAAAGTAGTAAACGACCTACTGTTGGTATCTGATCAAGGCTGTGTCTCACTGCTTGTATTGCTTGACCTTAGTGCAGCTTTTGACACCATTGATCATTCCATTCTCCTAGACAGCCTTGAAAATGTTGTGGGAGTTAAGGGAACAGCCCTCTCCTTGCTCAGATCTTATTTAACTGATCACTATCAGTTTGTTGATGTAAATGGTGATTTTTTTTTAGACATACTGAGGTAAAGTTTGGTGTTCCACAAGGTTCTGTCTTAGGCCCACTGTTGTTGTTGTTGTTGTTTTTTTCTTTTGTATATGTTACTTCTGGGTGATATTATTCATAAGCATGATTTTAGTTTCCACTGTTATGCTGATGACACAGTTGTATGTTTCTGCAAAGCCAGATGAGAGACACCAGCTTAATAGAATTGAAGAATGTGTGAAGGACATTAGACACTGGATGCTTATTAACTTCCTTCTGCTTAACTCTGACAAGACTGAAGTACTTGTACTAGGACCACATGCAGCTAGAAGTAGGTTTTCATATTACACAGGAACTCTTGATGGCCTATCTGTTTCTTCATGTGCAGTGGTAAAAGACCTTGGTGTGATCACTGACTCCAGTCTTTCATTTGAAACTCATATCAATAACATTACCTGTATAGTAACATTTCGACTGCTCCATCTGTTTGTGTACCAAAATAGTGTATGCTGTAGAATAGGAAAATCTTGCTTTTGGTGGCAATACAAAATTATTTTTAGCAGTATCGCTCATAATGTATCATATATCATTAATAAAAATCAACAAAGAAATGTTTTTCAGGGAATACAACAGTTTCATTATGTTGTCTTTATTGGTTATAAAGATCTACACAAATTTGTTCACTCACCCTTCAAAAGCCGAAGATTTTCTAATACAAAACATGACCTCCTTTGGCATTGCTATATGTAGAGTTGTATGTACAGTTAGCAGTATTTAAAACATAGGCACAGTTGTTCATACATATGTACAGTTGTTTAAATGTACAATAAAGTGGCAGTCTGTGCAGCAGCAATATGAACACATATGTACAGTCGTTTATATGTACAGTTGTTTATGTACAGTTGTTTATATGTACAGTAATACTATCAAAGTGCCACAGTCTGTGTAACAATGTAACTGGACTATTTCAGACAAGAAATTAATAGTGCAAATGGCATGTTAAAGTACTGAACAGTGTAGGATGAGTGCAGTGACGATAGCAGAGTGGTGGTGTGGAACTCAGCATGGTCACTGTCTCAGGGAAGATGATCTTCTTGAACCTGCTGTTGTGGGAGTGGAGGCTCCTGTAACATCTGCCAGATGGGAGGAGAGAGAAAAGTGCATGAATAGGGTGGATAGCATCCTTGATTATGTTACTCAACCTGCCCAAGCATCGCTTGTGATAAACATTCTCAATGGAGGGTAATTGAGTGCCAGTAATCTGTTGGGTGGTTTTCACCACCCGCTGGAGTGCTTTATGGTCTGATATGGAAGAGTTGCCATACCATACTGAGATGTAGTTTGTGAGTATGCTCTCAGGCGTACAATGGAAGAAGTCCACCAGTATCCTGGGACAGAGGTGAGCTTTCTAAAATCTCCATAGGAAGTAAAGATGCTGTTGTGCCTTTTTTACCAGGATGGAGAACTTTAGGGTCCAGGTAATCAAGTGCTCCAGATTGGCAGAGCAATGTGTATCAACAATGGCAGAGTCCATGCACCATGCTTTGTTTACATAAATGCATACACCCCCACCTTTTCTTTTACCCAAGGTGCAAACTGATGTGGGTCCAGGCAAGATCATCAGTGATGTGGGTACCAAGGAACTTGAAGCTTGACACATGCTCCACAACAGCTCTGTTGATTAAGATGTGTGTGTGTGTGTGTGTGTGTGTGGTTCCTAACCTCAGAGGAATTGAAGTGTTCTTCAACTCTTTGTTTGTAGTTATGTTTAACCTGAGAGTTTCCCCTTCTCAGGTTGGCCCTGGCTGAGCTGTAACCTTCCTGGTCTCCAGACCTGAAGGCTGCATTTTCTGCTTTAAACAGGAAGGGAACCTACAGTATCTGTTTGTCCAGGGCTTCTGATTGGGGAAGGTTTGTATTTTCTTGTTGGTTGTCACTCTGTCCACACACTTGTTAATATGGTCCAGGACAGAGTTGGTGTAGGTGTCAATGTTAATCAGAGAGTCTGTGGTGGCTTAGGCAGCAAACACATTCCAGTATGTGTACTGGAATTGATACTAGAGAGCTGACTTGTGTGAAGGAAATTTAGTGAATGAACATTCCTATTCTCTGTGTTTCTATGTCCTTGGCTCAAACGGCTGGCGATAAATAGGCTGCCTTGTTTATGTTTCATATCATGTTATGCCTGACCACATGTCCACGGCGCTTAATTAGAGCACACCAGTTTGTCTGCTTTAACAAAGAGTCGATGTCTAACTTCAAGGCCAAGCCTCGAGCCAATCATGTACAGACACAAACAGTAGGCGAATGCCTTTAGAGTACGTATAATAGATAACAGCCACTAAGACACAACTCAGAGTGCGTACTCTTGGCAATTAGAGCACACCAGTTTGTCTGCTTTAACAAAGAGCCAATGTCTAACTTCAAGGCCAAGCCTCGAGCCAATCGTGTACAGACACGAACAGTAGGCGAATGCCTTTAGAGTACATATAATAGATAACAGCCACTAAGACACAACTCAGAGTGCATACTCTTGGCATCACCTGAAGTGGTGTTTTCTTCTCTTTTTTTCTTCTTTTTCCTTTCCTGTTTTATATCTCTGTTTTATATGATCTACTATAATAAATAACTGAAAAGACAACTGCTAAGCATTCTGAAGTGTTTATTAGAAGTTTCCATTACAATTTGGTGTCCCTGGGTGGGCCCTATGCGTCTGATCCTCGGACGACGGGACACTCCCAAGACCACGGTGCGGAGCTGAGAACTTGGACGAGAAACCAGACCGTCAGGGCTCACCGAACCAGTAAGTGATAACTTTGCATTCTTGTGTAAAGAAATTAGTGGAAACAGTATTTAAAGACTGATGTAAGAGACGGACAGAAATTTGTCCTAGTCAAGGAGGACTGCTAAGCTGTGGTACCATCAATATGTTTTCATAAACGGATAAAACACAATTTTGAGACAATAAACCGAGAGTAGTTTATTGGGTTGTGTAAGAGAAAAATCCGCCTAAGTGATGACTGGGTAACAGCTCACCTACTTGAGAGAGTGAAGTAAGGGGGCGTGTTTCGATTGATTCACGTTCAGTGATTCATAACTGGGAAAGAATTAAATCTTGCTCCCTTTGTTCTGTGTGAACAACTGGCCCATCGTAGGAACGAGATAGAGAGGTTTGATCACAAAGTCCACAAGACACACCGGTGTGCACGCAAAATATTGATGAATTAACAGAGTACTGTCCTCCTCCAAATTCTGAAACAGAGAAATAGATCTTGTACACATGCATGAGTTGTCTTTGAGGTTGTTGTGTTAAATGATACCTACTTTTAGCTTAAGGTAAATGTCAGATAAATTGTTTACTAATAAGAACATACCTAAAGGATTATTGTGTCGCATTTTTGGACATACTCCAACCTGTTCTTCTTGTGATCCTAGTAAAGAAACTCAGCCGTTGTTGTCACAATCTATTGTTATAACAGGGTAGAATGGGGAACAGAAACGGCAAGTTAGGGAAAGAAAAGAAAAAAGCAAGTAAGCCTGAAGCTACATGTGCTATAATAAGAATTGGGTGTTCCTATGACAGCCCAAACATCCAGTTTATGAAAACCTCATATGGCGAGGATTGTTTGGCACAGTTTGACATATGGGTAAAGGACTTAGGATTCCCTGAGAAGGGCAGTTTTAGTCCCAGGCAGATAGGACAGTTAGAAGAAAAGTTGAAACGGAAGGGAAAAGAAGAGTCTGCAGATAATGTTAAGTTCTTAGGGGACTGGAGGGCATTTTTTGCATGGAAAGAAGAAACACTTAAGAGAGAGTACAAAAGAGAGAAATGACAGGCAGGGCTCTCACCCTCTTCTCAGTGTTTGAAATTTTAGATGGACCCTGAGCTGGAGTCTGCCCCACCACCCTGACACACACTGCCTCCTCAGCAAGGCGGACCATCACTCCCACAAGCACTTCACCCACAGAAAGGGGGAGAAGTCGAGACAAAGCAACAAAAAAATGAGCCTCTGGAATCTCTCCCAGCCTACCAGCCACCTCCAGCGTCAGCGCCTCCCCTTGCTTCTCCTTCACACACGAGATCCGGTCTTGCATATGGCGACGGAAGAGACACCCTCCTGGACCTGACCACATGCTCACCAATGGGTCCACAAGACTGTAACCTAAAGTCTGAAGTCTTTCATCTTCCAATGGTGGAAGTGGCTGGAGCTGACAGCGTGTTTCTAGTCCACAGACCCTGGACGACAGCTGATAATAATAATAAATAAATAAAATAATAATAAGTTAAATTTATATAGCGCCTTTCAAGAAACCCAAGAATGCTTTACAATTATAGACAAAGAAAAAATAAATAAATAAAAATAATAAATAATAAAAAATTAAAATAAATAAAAAGTAAAAAGTCCACCGAGTAGGGGTCAGGATGTAATTCCCGTGGTGTAGCAGCCACAGTCCCACCAAAAGGCGCACGAAAATGAGTCCCACATCTCCAGCACCGCCGCCGTGACGCCGTCAGCAACATCGCTCAACACCACGCCATGGATCCACAAAGCGAGCACAGAAGCTCCGCCACGCAGAGCGCTGGTGTGTCCCAAACCGCCTGCACAGCCGCTGCGACGCCACCGAGTAACATCGCTCGGAACATCACGCCAAGCACTAAAGCACAGAGCATTGGACAACCACGAAGTAAAATGAGCAACAGGCTCACTGCAGTCCATAGCTGGGAGCACAGGCATCACCCACAGTGAACCAAGGCCTGGAGGGAACCGACGCCCAAAACTGGGTCTGGAGCTACACCACAATCAGCGGACAAAACACTCAAACAAACATCAAACTACACAAACACACAGAAAAAAAAATAAATAAATGAAAATAGAAAAAGAAAGAAATTAAAAATAAAATAAAAAAAGTTCTGGTGAGAAGCGGCAGCCAGAACGCGCACAACGTGCAATCAACTGGAAACGGAAACGAAAGAAAAAAAAGAAAATATCAAGGAAAGCATGGCTTCTCTTCCCAATGTGAGAGAGGTAGGAGGGAAGAGGTTTGGTAATGAACTGTTGATATTTTGCAGAGAATTCCAGCCAACCACCCATGAACTTCACCGCCTACTCATGACCAAGATGGGTATAGATTGGAACAAGGTTTCCAGAGAGTGGCCAGAAGCCGACCAGTGGCTGGCAATAGTGAGTATAGAAATACCATCACTGCTCTCTGTGCTCATCTGATCGAAGCTTTTCCCTTGAACATAGACATGACTGAGATCAGTATGTGTAAGCAAGAAGATGGTGAAGTGGTGTCAGCATTTCTCGCTCGTCTCACTGCCGCGGACGAGAAACACAGTGGCCTGACCAGGCCCGTGACCCTGGCTGCAGTGGAGGGAAACTGCCAGCCTCACCAAGATCGAGCAGTATGCTGTGCACACAGAAAGGCTGCTGAAAGAGAAGAAGACAAAGTCAACAAAAGAGACCAAGACCTACACGCCGCCACTCTCACTCTTCTCCAGACTGCTCAGCCTGGACCTAGAGGAAGAGGTCAGGGTAGGGGCTGATGCAGGATGACCTGGGGTGACCCGTCCTGGATAAAAGGTGCAACCTGCTACCACTGCAATCAGAAGGTACGCATTGCTCGAGATTGTCTTCACAGTAGCAGCCAGAGGCCCCGTGAGGAGTACAGCAAAGCAGACTGATGGGCAGACTCCGGGTACGGGCCCCACACAGAGAACAGGGGAGGTAACATACACACACACCTGATGATACACATACACATAGACAGGAACATTCACATAACATTAAACACATTAGTAGCAGCACCTGCATGCAACAGCAAGACTACACAGAAACGCCCGATACACCAGTCCAGATAGATACACCTGAAGTTGCATTAAGTTTGTTAAAATACACAACTACTCCCTTCTCTAAACTCCCTTGTATGCCCCTCACTGTATGTGGGCATGTGTTGACTTTCTTAGTAGATTCTGGAGCGGGACACTCAGTCATACAACATGGGGTACTTCCAGTAGACCCACCACTCAGCACAAATTCTATTCAGACGATGGGCATCTCAGGACGACCTGTAACCGAAACTTTCTCAGTCAACCTCCCGTGTAAAAGCGAGGGAGGAATAGTTACGTCCCACTCATTCCTCATCTCACATACATGTCCAGTAAATTTGTTAGCACGCGATTTAATGTGCAAATTAGGAGTAAATCTCACGTCCACTCCAGATGGACTAACTATTGAAGTAAGTGAAATGTGCGGTGTGCAGTATGGTCTTGGAAGCCCCCGTATGTGTATGTCTGATGGTTCTGCTCAGATTAACTCACACAAACTCCCAAACACCTTGTACAGCTTGCACACTTGAACACCTCATCAGTTGACACAGATAATATAAAAGAGGAAGATTTGCATTGCACAGCAGATGTTCACCAAGGGGCAAGATGTAGAGTTTGAAAAGACTTGGTTTACAGACCCCCATGCACGTGAAAGATTGACCCTCAAAACTACATATTGGTCTAAACATTATTGCGCTGTGCAGGTTCATCTTACTCGTTGTCCGAACAGCTGCATCAATGTTCATTGCAGTATTCTCAAACATGTAATGTGCGGCCTCATGTCAGAGGACTCTGAGGTCGGCTGCTGCCAGCATGATTTCTTTGACATCGTTAATTCCATACCCTATGTCTCATTAGCAAAGCCACGAGCCACCCATTGGAAAGACGTGGGGAAGTGGGTCAAGAAGTGCACAGCCAATGGCAATGAAAGGTCCCAAACAAAGGACCCTAGTGTGTTGTTTTGCCAAAGGCTTGGGGTCTACAAACAAAGTCATGCTATGTGTGTGCATGTTAAGCGCAGTGTAATATTAGCTACTGATGACCAGGGTCCTGGGGACCCCGGCCATAGTGACCTGTTTGTCTCTGTTTCCACAGGCATAACTCCAGCAGAGGTACACCCCAAATTGGCGGGAGTTCCAAATTCCATTTGGGCGAAGGGTAAACATGATGTAGGCCTAATAAAGAATGCTGAACCAGTGGTGATCACCCCTAAATCAGATTTCAGGCCTAGACAGACCCAGTACCCACTCAAACCAGAAGCAATCACAGGTATAAGACCGGTCTTTGATTCATTGCTGAAGGCAGGTGTAAGTGTCCCTTGCCAGGACTCTCCAGTGCGCACTCCTATTTTCCAGTTAAGAAGGCAAGAAAACCGTCCCAGCCCGATGAGTGGAGGTTTGTCCAAGATCTTCAAGCAGTCAATGCTGCAGTTGTTCCGCGCATGCCTGACATCCCTAAAGAGCGCTCTGCAGACCACACCCACTCTGGGATTGCCTGACCCCAATAAACCATTTGTTCAAACTGTAGATGAAAAGAAGGGTTTCATGACCTCTGTTCTTTTGCAGAAGCACAGGGATAGATTAAGACCTGTAGCCTACTTCTCCAGCAAATTGGACCCAGTGGCGGCTGGACTTCCTGTTTGCCTGTGTGCAGTTGCTGCAGCTGAAAAGGCGGTAACTGCTTCCAGAAATATTGTGG
The DNA here is from genome assembly GCF_027579695.1 of Neoarius graeffei. Classification (NCBI taxonomy): domain Eukaryota; kingdom Metazoa; phylum Chordata; class Actinopteri; order Siluriformes; family Ariidae; genus Neoarius; species Neoarius graeffei. Next base: position 39,612,624 of record NC_083578.1, on the reverse strand, counting down.
GGTATTCTAACCTCACCCTTTGGTCCCACATGCTGTCCCCCTGCTTCTATTGGGAAAAAAGACGTCACGTTTGTCAGCACAGAGATGGTTAAAGTATAACACTGTCATACTTGACATCATTGTGAAACTAACATCATTGTGAAACGTTGTACTGTTTTGAATCCTGCCTCTCTTCTCCCTACAGAGGACAATGAAGAACCACATGACTGTGTCGCTCTCACTAACAATTTTTGTTCCCCAGGGCAGACTTAAAGAGCAACCCTTTGGAAAATCCAGACATGGTCTTCTATGTGGATGGTTCAGCCTCCAGAGACGGGAAAGAACAAAGTAGGTTTTGCCGTAGTCTCGATCACGAGGTCCTCAAGGCGTTGTGTCTGTCCTCAAACCTGTCGACGCAGGCCGCAGAGCTCTGTGCCCTTATTGAGGCATGCAAATTGGTTGCAGAGCAATCTGTCAATATTTTTACGGACAGTAGGTATGCATTTGGTGTTGTGCACAATTTTGGCACCATTTGGAAACAGAAATTTTCTCACTAGCACAGGATCTCCCATTGCACATCATAAACTGGTCTCTGAGCTGTTGGATGCTATTCTACTCCCTAGAGACATTGCTGTGTATAAGTGTGCTGCCCATACTAACAATACTGATCTTGTGTCTCAAGGAAATGCCAGGGCGGATGCAGCAGCTAAGTCTGCAGCCTCAGCTTCCAGTTCACCCTCTAACCTTGCTTTTCCTCAGGTTTCCACCCCCTGTTTACAGCTAGCGGACCTTCAGAGTACTGCTACCCAGGATGAGAGATGAGTCTGGAAACAGGCCGGCTGTATCTGTGCAAACTCAGTCCGGGTTTGTCCCTCGGGCCGTCCCTGTCTACCAAAACACATGTTCCCTTTCTATGCAAAATTGGCCCATGGGCTCACCCATGTGTCAAAAGGGGGAATGGTAGCAGAAGTAACAAAGAGATGGTTCACAAAGGGGTTTTCAAATTATGCTGCAAAATTTGCAAGCAATGCTTGATATGTGCACAACATAATGCAGGTCAAGGTATCAAACTAACTCAAGCAGCACACCCAATACCAGACAAACCGTTTGATCATCTCCAAATGGACTTCACTGAACTGACACCTAGTGAGGGAAAAAGGTACTGCCTGGTAATAATTGACGTTTTCAAAATGGGTTGAAGTTTTCCCCACAGCTAAACAAGACTCAGAGGCAGTAGTCAAAGCACTCCTGAGAGACATAATTCCTAGGTGGGGTATACCTAGCAAAATCTCAAGTGACAATGGAACACCCTTTGTTAATGCAGCTCTAAAGGAAATAGGAGCATTCCTAGGGATAGACCTGAAACAACATTGTGCCTACCATCCTGCCAGTGCGGGAGCAATGGAGAGGGAAAACAGGTCCCTTAAAAATAAACTAAGCAAAGCTTGTGCAGAAACAGGGCTAGGATGGACAAAGGTCCTCGCTGTAGTACTCTCACAAGTGAGGATGCAAACTAGGCCTAAACATGGGTTAAGCCCATTTGAAATCCTGTTTGGACGAGTACCCAACATGGGGATAGGGCCAGCCCAAGGAACACTGCTGAACACCACACTGTGTGATGATGCAATGTTGAATTACTGTGCAACACTGTCCTCTGTTTTGAAATCTATCCACAAACAGGTAAAAGAAGCGCTTCCCAAGCCCGCTGAGAGACCTCTGCACGATGTACAACCAGGGGATTGGATAGTGGTGAAGGACTTCAGACAAACCAAGTGGAACAAGCCATGGTGGAATGGCCCATTCCAGGTCCTGCTCATGACCCCAAAGGCAGTGAAGGTCACAGGCAGAGTGACCTGGATCCACGCTAGCCACTGCAGGAGGGTTCCTGAACTGGCTGAGCAGGAGGAAAAGGGAGGCCTAAGTGACCCTGGCGCTGACTAAAGCACGTGAGGAAGAAAGGCATCACTGCATGGAACAGTGCAAGTATCACATCAATCACACATGCACCCTCAATAGGGAAGAGTATTTCAGTGTCTAGCCGATAGATAAGTCTTAGGGTTTCGAGTTTCCTCCAAGTCCCAGTGAGGTGGGACGAGGGCTGATAGGGCATGCCCGCCCTCTGAGCACCAATACACGTCAAGAAGGGCAAGGGTTAACTCGGTAACATCACTGAGGCACTGAACAAGATGCGCAAGGTTGCTGAACAATTACGAGCAGATGAACATGGAGGAGTTGAAGACAGTTGATGGCGTTGGTTCAGTGGATGAAAGACTCTGATTCCATCCACCATACCAGTCCTGGGCTTAGTGATTGTGATGCTATGTTTGCTCCCTGTTTTCTGTCAATGTTGTATGTCTGTTTCTCAGAGGCAGCTGACAAATATTGGTTACCAGATGGTGAAAATAGACCCAGACGACTTGCCTGACTGGCCTCCAAACCCACACAAAGACTATAACCCACCTTTTAACGACTTCAGCACAGCTGATATGAAATTAGCCCTAGCTTAAAACACTCTCATTTGTGGTTGTTTTTCTGTTCTCTTGTTTCCTGATCTATGTATATAGCTTGCTAGCATTAACTTAAGATGTCTATGTTTTACAAAACAGCCTTAGCATTATCCCTGTACACTCAATGATGTGTTAAGTCAAATCTCTCCGGGAACCCTCACCACTGAAATTGTGTACATTTCTTTCTTTTAGCAATTATTATCCTGTAGGATAAAAAGGGGGGGAAATGTGAAGGAAATTTAGTGAATGAACATTCCTATTCTCTGTGTTTCTGTGTGTTGAGCTCAAGTTGCCTAGTGTACTGAGAAAAGTTGTTTTTCCCACATGCTGTAATCGCCTTTCTGTGCCATTGGCTGGTGATAAGCAGGGTGTCTGAGTTCCCTCTAACCACGCATCCGCCTGCAAATCCCAGAGCATGCCAGGTGCATGCTTTAACAAAGCTTCATAGAAAATCTTGAGCCAATCATGTACACATGCGAGCAGTAAGCAAATGCATTTAAAGTATAATAGATAACAGCCACTAAGACACAACTGAGTGCGTACTCTCGGCATCAGCTGAAGTGGGGTCTTCTTCTTCTCTTCTTCTTCTTTTTCCTTTCCTGTTTTATATCTCTGTTTTATATCTCATCTCATTATCTCTAGCCGCTTTATCCTTCTACAGGGTCACAGGCAAGCTGGAGCCTATCCCAGCTGACTACGGGCGAAAGGCGGGGTACACCCTGGACAAGTCGCCAGGTCATCACAGGGCTGACACATAGACACAGACAACCATTCACACTCACATTCACACCTACGGTCAATTTAGAGTCACCAGTTAACCTAACCTGCATGTCTTTGGACTGTGGGGGAAACCGGAGCACCCGGAGGAAACCCACGCGGACAACATGCAAACTCCACACAGAAAGGCCCTCGCCGGCCCCGGGGCTCGAACCCAGGACCTTCTTGCTGTGAGGCGACAGCGCTAACCACTACACCACCGTGCCGCCATCTCTGTTTTATATGATCTACTATAATAAATAACTGAAAAGACAACTGCTAAGCGTTCTGAAGTTTTTATTAGAAGTTTCCATTACAGTAGCTTTTTCCCTATACATTTTGCCAAAGTAAGTTCCACACACTGTGGTACGTTGAGCGGGTGGGTGGAGCACAGAAGTACGGCAGGCCAGAACTGAGTTTCACAAAACTCTTTATTTGCAGCTTTTCAGCCTTTTTAACAAACTCCCAGTCACACAGACACGCACACACTCATCAGTCGTCTGGTTGGGGAGCGAGCCTCTTCTCTCCTCTCCCCCTCCCTTTATACTCCATCCCTGCAACAAACACGCACGCACACACACACACACACACACACAAATTAACATCAGGTGTAATGAACTAGCCACTTACCTTCCCCGACCCCGCCCTCCATTCACAGACTGCTGCCTGGCCACGACCCCGCTGCCACATACCCCCACCGCCCGACTCAGGCCGGGGAGCCGTCCAGCCTGAAGCTGACTCCCCCCCTGACGGGACAGGAAGTCCGCCACCACCATCTGCGCCCCCGGCCTGTGGATCACCTCGAGCTTAAATGGCTGGAGCATGAGATACCAACGGGTGATCCACGCATTGGCATCCTTTATGAGGTGGAGCCACTGGAGGGACATGTGGTCCAAACAGAGAGTGAAAGGGCGCCCCAGCAGGTAGTATCTGAGGGCGAGGACCACCCACTTGATGGCGAGACACTCCTTTTCAATTGTGCTGTACTTGCTCTCGCGCATCGACAGCTTCCGGCTGATGTACAGCACCGGGCGCTCCTCACCCTCCACCTCCTGGGACAAAACGGCCCCCAGCCCCCTGTCCGATGCATCAGTCTGTAAAATAAAGGGGAGAGAGAAGTCAAGGGAGTGTAAAAGTGGCCCCCCACACAGTGCAGCTTTTACCTCAGAGAAGGCCTGTTGGCACTGCTCCGTCCACTGAACCGGATCTGGAGCCCCCTTTTTAGTGAGGTCGGTTAGCGGGCTGGTGACGTCCGAATAGTTAGATATAAACCTACGATAATAGCCAGCCAGCCCCAAGAACCGCCTCACCTCCTTTTTGGTCTTGGGCCTCAGGCAGGCCGCAATCGCTGCAGTCTTGTTAATTTGGGGACGCACCTGCCCATGACCCAAGTGGAACCCCAGATACCGTACTTCCACCCGCCCAATCGCACACTTTTTCGGGTTAGCTGTGAGGCCCGCTTGCCTCAGTGACTTTAGAACAGCCCTCAGGTGTTCCAAGTGCCGTGGCCAATCATGACTATAGATTATTATGTCATCTAGATAGGCGGCCGCGTAGGTAGCGGGCGCCCCAAACAACCCAAAGGGGAGCGTGACGAATTGGTGTAAACCAAACAGTGTGGAAAAGGCCGTTTTCTCTCAGGATAGAGGAGTCAAGGGGATCTACCAATATCCCTTGGTTAGATCCAGTGTCGAATAAAAGCGAGCAGCGCCTAACCAATCAAGCAACTCATCAATGTGAGGCATTGGGTACGCTTCAAATTTAGACACCACGTTGACCTTCCTATAGTCCACACAGAACCGGACAGACCCATCAGTCTTGGGAACCAGGACCACTGGGCTGCTCCAGTCACTGTGGGACTCCTCGATTATGCCCATTTCGAGCATGGCCTTGAGTTCATCCTGAACCACCTTTTTCTTGTGTTCGGGCAAGCGGTAAGGGCGGCTATGCACTACCACCCCTGGGGGGTGTTTCAATGTGGTGTTCTATGAGGTGGGTACGACCCGGAAGGGGCGAGAACACGTCGGAAAATTCCTTCTGCAACCTGGCTACCTCCGTGAGTTGGGTCAGTGAGAGGTGGTCTCCACAAGGGACCGGAGTGGTCCGTGATGTTATCTTTTTTACCTCCGGCCCCAGCTCCGCCTTCTCCGGGACGACCGACGCCAACGCCACGGGGACCCCCTCATTCCAGCATTTTAAAAGGTTGAGGTGGTATACTTGCAGTGCCCCGCCCCTATCCGTTCGCTTAACCTCACAGTCGATGTCCCCAACTCACCGTGTGACCTCGAAGGGCCCTTGCCACTTGGCGACTAATTTAGAACTCGATGTGGGCAATAATACGAGTACTTTTTCTCACGGCGTGAATTCTCTAAGGCGCGTGCCCCTGTCGTACAGCTGGCTTTGACATTCTTGTGCCTGCCATAAATTCTCCTGTGTTAATTGCGTGAGGGTGTGGAGTTTTGCGCGTAGGTCAAGAACGTACTGGATTTCATTTTTACTCAGTGAAGGTCCTTCCTTCCAATTTTCCCGCAGCACATCCAGAATGCCACGTGGCTTACGCCCATATAATAATTCGAAGGGAGAAAACCCTTTGGAGGCTTGCGGGACCTCTCGTACTGCAAACAACAGGGGTTCGAGCCACTTATCCCAATTACGCGCATCTTCACTAACGAATTTCTGGATTATGTTTTTGAGTGTCTGGTTGAATCGCTCTACTAATCCATCCATTTGTGGGTGATATACACTGGTGCGGATGGACTTAATCCCCAGTAACCCATACAGCTCGCGCAGTGTGCGTGACATAAACGAGGTGCCTTGGTCTGTCAGGATTTCTTTCGGAATCCCAACCCGGGAGATAACGCGGAAGAGCGCTTCCACAATACTGCGTGCTGAGATATTGCGGAGAGGCACTGCCTCCGGATATCGCGTTGCATAGTCCACCAGAACTAAAATAAAGCGATATCCCCGTGCTGACCGATCTAATGGCCCGACGAGATCCATCCCAATTCGCTCAAACGGGGTCTCGATTAGAGGAAGAGGGCACAACGGCGCTTTTGGAGTGGCTGCAGGATTTACTAATTGGCATTCACGGCACGCCGCACACCACCGACGGACATCCCCACGAATCCCAGGCCAATAGAACCGGGCCATTATTCAGGCTAGTGTTTTGTCTTGCCCCAAGTGTCCAGCCATGGGATTAAAGTGAGCCACATGGAATACGAGTTCCCTACGGCTCTTTGGGATTAACAACTGGGTTACTTGTTCCTTGGTTTGAGTGTCCTGCATCACTCGGTACAATCTATCTTTCATAATAGCAAAATAGGGGAAGGTTGGCGCCGCACTCGGCTGAAGAGTTTGACCATCGATTACTCTCACTTGGTCAAATGCATGCCGCAGAGTCTCGTCTCGCGACTGCTCTAATGGGAAATCCCCAAGGGAATCCCTGAGAGAGGGAGGAGGAGCGGAGGGCTCCTCACTCCAACGCGGTGTTGACGCAGATGGCTCTGTGACAGCTTCTCCAGCCAATGCCACACCAGGATCTTCCCGTGACCTACTAGGGCAGGACCCACTGCATGTTAAATATTCCATTAATTCTTTAAATCCCAGCCAATCGGTACCCAAGATCAACGAGTGGGTAAGACAAGGATTAACCGCCACCTTAATTTTATGCGTTTGGCCCCGGAATAGAATATGGACAGACACTAGAGGGTAATGGTGAACATCCCCGTGCACACACAACACTTTCACCGCTTGTGCTCCCCCCAATGCCTCACCTTGCACCAGGCGTTGGTGAATTGAGGTCTGATTGCAACCGGAATCCACCAAAGCATGATATGTATCCCCTTGAATACTCACCGGTACGCGATATGCTCCGGCTCGATCGGGGGCGGTTTCTGTCGCATCGGGGATCTGGATGACAGCCCCACCTCCCTTGCGGGGCTCTGATTCGGGAGACGCTCCGATTCCCCGCCACGCCAGCACACCGGCCCAGGCTTTTCCTCTGCACTGGTGTTATGGGTGTCACTCACCTGAGGGGGAGACAACACAGACATGGAAGAGGGAGATAGGAGGACACCATGGGTGCGACGGGCCAGCTGGGGAGGAGCCAGCCGCCGCCTTTGTGGCAGGGGAAGGGGGTGGGGAGAGGGACAAGAGACAGGAGAGAGAGAGGGAGAGAGAGAGGGGGAAGAGAAGCGAGGGGAGGCGCCTCGTCTGCCTGCCATCAGCGCCGCCTCCAGATGGTCCTCCGCCAGCTCGATGGCTCGTTCCAGTGACGCCGGGCGGTGACACTGGACCCATTCCGCTGCTCCTTCCAGAAGTTGAGAGATAAACTGCTCCAGTGCCACCAGATCAATGATCTCCTCAGCGTCGCGGTCTTCCGCCCTCAGCCACCGCTGGCAGGCGTCCTGGAGTTGCTGGCCGAATGCAAATGGCTGGCCGACCTCCTCCAGTGTCAGCGTCTGGAAGCGCTGACGGTGTTGTTCCGGGGAGCGGCCGAGCCACTGCAGGATGGCTTTCCTCAGGTCGGGAAAGACCAGCCGGCTGTCAGCAGGGAGCTGCTGCGCTGCGAGCTGCGCCTCGCCAGTTAGGAGCGGGAGGAGGCGCGCTGCGCGCTGCTCCAGCGGCCACCCCCACGCCTCGGCTGTTTGCTCAAAGAGAGCGAGGAACGCTTCCGGATCGTCCTGCGGTCCCATCTTCGTGAGGGTGGCGGCAGCGGCGGCCGGCGGCCCTGCTGATGTGAGCCGGTGCCGGAACGCCTGGCGATCTTCCCGCTGGGCCAGCATCAAGGCTTCGAAGCGCCGCTGCTGCTCCTTTCGGAGGGTGATCAGCTCTTGATGCTGGTTCTGCTGGGCGGTAGCAAGGGTCAGGATGAGCTCCTTGAACGGGGAGGACTCCATGGGGCGGTTCCCTTCTGTGCGTCCGGGGTTTCGGCACCACTGTAGTATGTTGAGCGGGTGGGTGGAGCACAGAAGTACGGCAGGCCAGAACTGAGTTTCACAAAACTCTTTATTTGCAGCTTTTCAGCCTTTTTAACAAACTTCCAGTCACACAGACACGCACAGACTCATCAGTCATCTGGTTGGGGAGCGAGCCTCTTCTCTCCTCTCCCCCTCCCTTTATACTCCATCCCTGCAACAAACACACACACACACACACAAATTAACATCAGGTGTAATGAACTAGCCACTTACCTTCCCCGACCCCGCCCTCCATTCACAGACTGCTGCCTGGCCACGCCCCTGCTGCCACACAGACAAACCATGGATATCATATCATTTAAAGCTGTTGATCAACAAAAGACAAAGGGCTCTGGCAAAGTATGGTAAAGACTCATCTCATCATCTCTAGCCACTTTATCCTGTTCTACAGGGTCGCAGGCAAGCTGGAGCCTATCCCAGCTGACTACAGGCGAAAGGCGGGGTACACCCTGGACAAGTCGCCAGGTCATCACAGAGCTGACACATAGACACAGACAACCATTCATACTCACATTCACACCTACGGTCAATTTAGAGTCACCAGTTAACCTAACCTGCATGTCTTTGGACTGTGGGGGAAACCAGAGCACCCGGAGGAAACCCATGCGGACACGGGGAGAACATGCAAACCCCGCACAGAAAGGCCCTCGCCAGCCACGGGGCTCGAACCCGGACCTTCTTGCTGTGAGGCGACAGCGCTAACCACTACACCACCGTGCCGCCCGTGGATCATAATGTCTTACTTAATGATTTAGATAAACTGGGTATTAAACCTTTTCTTATTAGGTGGGTTGCCTCATTTCTATGTGATAGATCTCAGAGGGTCAGGATTGATAATATACTTTTCCCCTCCGGTATTTCCTAATGGTGGAATACCACAGGGTACAGCTTTCCCCGCTGTTATTCTGTATTCTTGTTAATGATTTTTGCTCTAAAACTCCCACTAGGATTAAGTATGTTGATGACATGTCAGTTATTGACGTTATTCCTAGGTGTTCCCCCTCATATTTGCAGTTCACAGTCAATGATGTGGATATGCTAGTAAAAGGAGTATGAAGTTAAAGCCAAAAGAATGTAAAGACATGCTTATTGACTTTTTGCATTATACTGTAAGCCTTGTAAACCAGGTCTTTTAATGATAGGCCCTGTGCCTTTGGAACAAGTTCAAAGCTATAAGTTACTAGGTGTGTATATTTCCAATGATCTCTCATGGAATGTTCATTGTAATTATATTGTTAACAAAGCCAACAGATTATTCGCTATTAGATTGCTTAAGAGGAGTGGCCTCCTTGCCTTGTTAATCATTAGGCTCATTGTTGAATATGCTTTTCTGGTTTGGGCTAACCTACCTGATTATCTTTCTGACCTTATTGAGTCAGTTCAAAAGAAAGTATTATATATCATTTACCCAGGTTCAAGCTATAAAGAAGCCTTACAGCTGTCTAAATTATCTAGCCTTAGTGATAGACATGAGGAATTATGTATTAAGTTTATGAAGAAGTGTAGTGAGGTCCCTCTCATAAAGTGCCTTATTTCCCCTTTTGAATCTTACCAATAATTCTAGGTCAGGGCATTCTAGGGTAGTTAATGTGGTGGCTAGAACTAAGCGTTTTAATGATTACTTAACCATCCATTACCAAAAGTGTTTGCTTGATAGGTCATAGTTGATACTACGATATATTGTAGATTATTATTCCCTGACTTGATATTCTTTGTATAATATTTCTTGTATTTGTAATATTTAAAGATTGTTTTTTGCTATTTAATATTGTTTTATACGATTATATTTCATGGGATTGCTTTATGGTTTATTTGCTGATATTCCTTGTAATTCAGTTTATACTGCCAAAAGAAATAAACTGATTATTATTATTATTATTATGGTGTCGCATCATTGCCTCACAGCGATTTTCTGGTGGAAGTTCCCCACTCTTACCAGTGTTATGCTGAGAAAAGTATGCCTGCTGTAAAATACATGTCCATCATAGGAGCATGCACCACTGAAAGCAAAAGGAAAGCTGTTTTTTAACACGTGAAAATGACCATTTTTGTTTATGTAAAGTTTTAAAACTTATGTAATATATCATACGACATTGTATTTTGTTAAAACACTGATATACAATAAATAAGAAAAAATAGGTCATTGTTATGAAAGCAGTTTGTTACCCTCTACATATCACACATATTTTCAATTTGATTTAATAGTTTAAAACAAGGCGGCACGGTGGTGTAGTGGTTAGCGCTGTCGCCTCACAGCAAGAAGGTCTGGGTTTGAGCCCCGTGGTCGGCGAGGGCCTTTCTGTGTGGAGTTTGCATGTTCTCTCCGTGTCCGCATGGGTTTCCTCTGGGTGCTCCGGTTTCCCCCATAGTCCAAAGACATGCAGGTTAGGTTAACTGGTGACTCTAAATTGACCGTAGGTGTGAATGTGAGTGTGAATGGTTGTCTGTGTCTATGTGTCAGCCCTGTGATGACCTGGCGACTTGTCCAGGGTGTACCCCGCCTTTCGCCCGTAGTCAGCTGGGATAGGCTCCAGCTTGCCTGCGACCCTGTAGAAGGATAAAAGCGGCTAGAGATAATGAGATGAGTTTAAAACAATGGACAAGAATTTAGTGAATTGGGCAAAATAGCTCTCGTTATACAACCCCGATTCCAAAAAAGTTGGGACAAAGTACAAATTGTAAATTATTGCATTCTGTTTTTATTTACAAATCTCAAAAACTGATATTGTATTCACAATAGAACATAGACAACATATCAAATGTCGAAAGTGAGACATTTTGAAATTTCATGCCAAATATTGGCTCATTTGAAATTTCATGACAGCAACGCATCTCAAAAAAGTTGGGACAGGGGCAATAAGAGGCTGGAAAAGTTAAAGGTACAAAAAAGGAACAGCTGGAGGACCAAATTGCAACTCATTAGGTCAATTGGCAATAGGTCATTAACATGACTGGGTATAAAAAGAGCATCTTGGAGTGGCAGCGGCTCTCAGAAGTAAAGATGGGAAGAGCATCACCAATCCCCCTAATTCTGCACCGACAAATAGTGGAGCAATATCAGAAAGGAGTTCGACAGTGTAGAATTGCAAAGAGTTTGAACATATCATCTACAGTGCATAATATCATCAAAAGATTCAGAGAATCTAGAAGAATCTCTGTGCGTAAGGGTCAAGGCTGGAAAACCATACTGGGTGCCCGTGATCTTCGGGCCCTTAGACGGCACTGCATCACATACAGGCATGCTTCTGTATTGGAAATCACAAAATGGGCTCAGGAATATTTCCAGAGAACATTATCTGTGAACACAATTCACCGTGCCATCCGCCGTTGCCAGCTAAAACTCTATAGTTCAAAGAAGAAGCCGTATCTAAACATGATCCAGAAGCACAGACGTCTTCAATGGGCCAAGGCTCATTTAAAATGGACTGTGGCAAAGTGGAAAACTGTTCTGTGGTCAGACGAATCAAAATTTGAAGTTCTTTATGGAAATCAGGGATGCCGTGTCATTCGGACTAAAGAGGAGAAGGACGATCCAAGTTGTAATCAGCGCTTAGTTCAGAAGCCTGCATCTCTGATGGTATGGGGTTGCATTAGTGCATGTGGCATGGGCAGCTTACACATCTGGAAAGACACCATCAATGCTGAAAGGTATATCCAGGTTCTAGAGCAACATATGCTCCCATCCAGACGACGTCTCTTTCAGGGAAGACCTTGCATTTTCCAACATGACAATGCCAAACCACATACTGCATCAATTACAGCATCATGGCTGCGTAGAAGAAGGGTCTGGGTACTGAACTGGCCAGTCTGCAGTCCAGATCTTTCACCCATAGAAAACATTTGGCACATCATAAAACGAGGGTTATGTATATAACCGCGGTTCTATGAGTTTCGGATGACCGCCAGAGGCGGTGCTTTCAGCACATGGATATCCATCACACGAACGTGCAGGTCGAGTAATAGTAACAACAAAGTCACGTGTGACATGGGTGACATCACCCCGTGACCCTGGCACAAAAGACCGGTGAACCCAGGAAGTGACCTCTTGGCAAATCTTCTCGTGTACACTCCGAGTGACTGCCAAGCTCTGGCGGTCATCCGAAACTCATAGAACCGCGGTTATATACATAACCCTCGTTCTATTTCGTTTCTCCTGACCACCAGAGGCGGTGCTTTCAGCACATGGATGACTAATACCAACCAGGTCATGAGGAGTGCCTACCCGTACTCAGTGCTGCTGCGACGGGCCTGGAATGACGGCCGTCGCCACAGGATTATGTGGGACAACATTAAGACGGTAAAACCTGGTGAAAGTGCAGCTGGACGCCAAGGAGGCTGCGCTGCATAAGTCTGAAAGGGGTACGCCCTTCAGTGATGCCCATGAGGCCACCATGCCCCGTGCAGAGTGCGCCCTGACAGCCGGAGGAATCGGGGAGCCACTGTGCCTGTAGGCATGTAATATGGCCTCGACTATCCACTTGGATAGCCTCTGTTTAGAGAGCGCCAGACCCCTCCTCGGCTCTGTGTGGCACAGAAACAGGGCGTCACTCTTACGGAAGCCCTCCGTACGGGACACGTACACCCTGAGGGCGTGAACTGGGCACAAAAGTTCCGACCTCTCACCATGGCCCGCCTCGAACGCCGCAAGGCTAAGGGGCTGGTTGACGAAGGTAGCAGAGAGGGTCTTCGGGAGGAAAGAGGGGTTAGGCCACAGAGTGACCCCACTGTCACCGGAGTGCCACTGCAGGCACTCCCCACTGACTGACAGTGCGTGTAATTCCCCGACGCGCCTCGTCGATGTAATGGCCAGAAGAAAAGCAGTCTTCAGGGAGAGCCATGAAATGTCTGCCGTGAGCAGGGGCTCAAACGGTGCATCGCAGAGAGCCTGCAGCACCAAGTGAAGATCCCATGTGGGTACCCGGCTCCGTCGGGGGGGGGGTCTCAACCGGAGAGCACCCTTCAAGAAACGTGCCACCAAGGGGTGGGACCCCACGGTCCTTCCCCCAACTCTGGCATGCTGAGCAGAGATGGCAGCTGCATAGACCTTGATGGTGGAAGGAGTAAGACCCTTGTCAAACAGAGACTGGAGGAACAGTAGAATGGTTGGCAGGGAGCAGCATGTAGGCTCCTCCCCCCGAGTCAAGCACCAGTTGGAGAAAAGCCTCCATCTGTTGGCGTAGAGGGCATTGGTGGAGGGTGCCCGAGAGCTTGCAATGGTGTTGACCACTGCCGGCTCACAAAGACCTAGCAGGGGGTCCGGCCCTTCAGCGGCCACACCCAGAGCTGCAGACGGGCTGGATCCGGGTGCCAGATCTGCCCTCCCAGCTGTGATAGCAGGTCCGTCCTCACTGGCAGGCACCAGGGGTCGCCGTTCAGAAGTTGCAGCAACTTCGGAAACCACACTCGGCCCGGCCACCGAGGAGCGACAAGCAGCAGCCCGTGGTGGTCCATCGCAACCCTGTGTAGGGTTGGCACGATCAGTGTCAGAGGGGGGAAGGCATACAGCAGTTGCCTCGGCCAAGCATGCGCCAGCGCGTCCTGGCCCAGGGAGCTGGGGCCGTAGAGGCTGAACCACAGAGGGCAGTGTGTCAACTCCTGGCAGGCAAAGAGGTCCACCTCTCCCCTGCCAAAATGTTCCCAGATGGCGAGAACCACCGCTGGGTTGAGTCTCCATTCCCCGGGATCGGGGTCCTGGCGGGACAGCAGATCCGCTGCCCTGTTGGCAGTGCCTGGCAAGTACATGGCATGCAGGCTCAAGAGATGTCGATGGGCCCACCGCAGAAGTTGGCCGGCCACTTCCAAGCACTGGAGGGACTTGGTGCCTCCCTGGTGGTTGATGTAGTACACTACCGTAGCGTTGTCCGTCCGCACCAGAACGTGTCTGCCGGCCAGGCCTGGGAGGAAGTGCTGTAGGCCGAGGAACACAGCCCGTAGCTCCAGCACGTTGATGTGCTGCTGTCGCTGCCCGTGCAGCGCCGGGTGGAGGTGGAGACCGTTGAGCCACCTCTGAAGCGGACGTAAGTCCAGGAGCCCCAGCGGGACCAGAGAGGAGGCTGCCGTAAGCATGCCCAGCAGGCGCTGAAAGGTCTTCAGGGCGAGTGACCTGCCCCGTCCGAAGCGGCCAAGCAGCAGGCGGATGTTGTGGATCCTGGTCTGGGAGGGGGTTGCCATCAACGACCTCGAATCCAGGTGCATGCCCAAGAAAATCGTCTCCTGGCTGGGCACCAGCGAGCTCTTCTTGTAATTCACCCTGAGCCCCAGCTCTGCGACATGTGAGAGCACAGTCGCGATGTCGGTGTGGGCCTGAGCTGCTGACCCTGAACAGACGAGCCAGTCGTCCAGGTAAGGCAGGACACGCAAACCCCGTGCCTGAAGTGGTGCCAATGCTGCTGCCACACACCTGGTGAACACACGGGGTGCCAGCGATATCCCAAAGGGCAGAACATTGAACTCGAAAGCCTGGCCCTCGAAGGCAAACCGCAGGAACTGCCTGTGGTGTGGCACAATGGGAACATGGAAGTAGGTGTCTTTCAGGTCGACGGTGGCAAACCAGTCGCCCGCCTGGATGTGGTGTAAGACATCCACTGCACGCAGCATGCGGAATCTCATGGTCTTCAAGTGGGAGTTGAGGGACCTCAGGTCGAGGATCGGGCGGATACTGCCGTCCTTCTTTGGAACCAGAAAATACCTGGAGTAGAACCCACCTTGCTGTCTCTGCCTGTCGACAGGAGAGATTGCTCCTTTCTCTAGGAGGGTGGCGATTTCCTGCCGGAGGACGAGGGACTTCCCCGGATGGCTCACGGTGGTGTGTTTGACCCCATGAAAATGCGGCGGTTGGCAGCAGAACTGGATGCGGTAACCCTCGGTGAGGGTCACCAGCACCCAGGGGTCTGGGGTCAACGCTCTCCAGCATTGGAGCTGTTCGCTGGAAAAGCGGCCGACCGCTGGCGCGCTGATGTCAGCGCCGCCCAGACCGCCCCCGTCAGTCACCAGGGGGGTGACGAGGAGCGGACTGGGTGTAGGGGCGGTGCCGCGGGTCCGGGAGGTGGTGGGGCGACGAAAGTCATCAACCCGTCTGGTCTCCTGGCGGGTGCATGGCCGAGACGGAGTCGGTGTGGGCCCCCTGAAGGACTGGGCAATGTTGCCATGGTGGTAGACCTGGCGGAGGCCAGCGAACTGCTGTCGCGCCTGGACGACCTGGGCACTCCGGTCCAGGGCTTGTTGAGCGGCCTTGCCAAACAGCTCCCTGGGGACAACAGGGAGAGAGCGCAGCACATGCCGGTCGGGCTCGGCCAGAGGGGACTGCGCCAGCCATATCTGCCAGCAGGCGAGGGTGAGATACGACATCAGCCGGCCCAGTTCCCGCGACGAGTAGGCAAAGGCCTGGAGAGCTGCGTTGCACAGCTCCCGTGATGCCGAGCTCGTCCCCTCCAGCAACTGGGCGAGGGCCAGCAGCAGGTGGGACATGGAATTGTCAATACGACCCATTCGTGCCGCCGTGTTGTATCCCTGCATGATGAGGTCGTTGGTCACACAGCATTGAGTGCGGGGGCATCGGGCGTCAGGCCGCAAAGCCTCATTGGGCGAAAGGACGAGGGCAGCCACGGAGGGCTCAATGTTGGGCATCTGCTGGAGGCCGTAGGTGGGGGTGTCCTGCATTGCTGCCAGGGCCCTGCAGTCACTAGGGAGGTGGGAAAGGCGTCTGGGGTCCGCCCAACACCTCTGTAACTCCTCGATGTATGGGGCCGAGGGCGGAACAGACAACGAGGAAGGCTGTGTGGAGCCTCTGAAAAAAGCGCTCTGATGCTGGGCCACCGGGGGCGTGTCCAAACCCAGACGGGCCAATGCAGCCCTCAGCGTTGGCTGGATGGATGAGCGTCCGCCTTCCGATGCTGCCACGGTACCATGGCTGGTGGCCTGGAAACCGGCCGGAGAGGTGGAGTCGTGACCGTCAGACCCACCGCAGTCAAAGCTCTCCGACGCCTGGATCAACAGCTCATCCAGGCCGCGTGCATCAACGGCCGGTGGCAGAAGCGGTGGTGATGGCGAATGGTCGGGCTGCCAGGCAGATGGGGTGGCTGCGGGAACACTGCTGCCCTGTGGCGGAGGCTGGAGATTCGCCAGCAGGGCCTTCATCTCCTCCAGCTCGGCGGACATCACCTCCACCTTCCGAGCCAAATCGCCCAAGTGCTTCTTTTTCGCCTTGGAAGCAGAGACGCATGGGGGAGCCCCACGGCGCTTGCTGGGCCCCGCTGCTGCAGCCGGCACCATGTCCTGTCCCCCCGAGGCCCGGGGGATGTCAGACGGAGAATCCATCGGCTGGCAGAAGGGAACTTAAAAAATAGGGCGAGAACACCCCAATAATTAGTAAGTAACACAAAATAAACAATCAGGCGGCGACGAAAAACGACCGGGCGAACACACCCGTGGTCAGAAAAAAATGGTGTGAGGGCCTAAGCGGGAGCACCCGGACCTCGCGAACCGTGAGCCTACTGCCGCGGGTTTAAAAGACAGCCACAACTAAACAGTCACTCACTAGCATGAGAAGAGATCATACACCGCTAAAACACACAAGACAGCCAGTCCGTGAACAGGCTGGAGGCAAGGCTACACAAAACAAGGCGGTCGATAATACTAACAAAAATAGGCGCCATGCGCCACAGAACTGATAACAAAACAGCAGCGAGAAACACCGCTTTAATTCAAATGAGATGAAAACCACTTACCTGAACGAAAACAAGCCGGCCTCCAGCGGCGAGGACACTGCCTCGGAGGGCTAGTCAGCTAACTCCACCAAGCGAGAGCACTCAGCTAACGGAGTAACAAAACAATACGAATACAACGACAAGAGAAAAAAAGAATTGATGGACTTAACGCAGTTTCTTGGAGGATGCGTAAGCACAGCCCCAACCCCACGGGTAACGAAACTAACACGGCGCTTTGTCCAAAATCCAAATTCCAATCCAACTCGCAACCTGCAAAACACGAGAAGATGCAAGAGGTCACTTCCTGGGTTCACCGGTCTTTTGTGCCGGGGTCACGGGGTGATGTCACCCAGGTCACAAGTGACTTTGTTGTTACTATTACTCGACCTGCACGTTCGTGTGATGGATATCCATGTGCTGAAAGCACCGCCTCTGGCGGTCAGGAGAAACGAAATAGAATGGAAGATACGACAAAAAAGACCTAAGACAGTTGAGCAACTAGAATCCTACATTAGACAAGAATGGGTTAACATTCCTATCCCTAAACTTGAGCAACTTGTCTCCTCAGTCCCCAGACGTTTACAGACTGTTGTAAAGAGAAAAGGGGATGTCTCACAGTGGTAAACATGGCCTTGTCCCAACTTTTTTGAGATGTGCTGTTGTCATGAAATTTAAAATCACCTCATTTTTCTCCTTAAATGATACATTTTCTCAGTTTAAACATTTGATATCTCATCTATGTTCTATTCTGAATAAAATATTGAATTTTGAAACTTCCACATCATTGCATTCTGTTTTTATTTATAATGTGTACTTTGTCCCAACTTTTTTGGAATTGGGGTTGTACCACAAGTGTGTATCAGATGTACAGTAATACTTCTTGTCTTCCTGAAGAAAAAAAAAACATTTCTTGCTCAATATTTTTAAAATGTCTGAGTCTTTTTATAATGAATGGCAAAAATATGGTTACATCAGACATCTTAGATGATACTTATTTCTCTCTAGATTGTATTTAACAAGTGCTTGATGCTGGGGTCAGTATAAATATAATCACAAAGGGCATATATTTTACTTGCCAGGAAATGTATTCCCTGTGAAATCTGACTCTCTTGTTGTTAGACCCATGAAACTTGCACAGGTAACTCATTTCATGCTCAAATACAAATTTTAAAAAGCACTTAATAATGGGAGCAACAGAAATGCAAAAAATAAGAGGGATGCCTTTATAGTACCCACCTGCCAGAAATGACATCCCCAGATTAATCTGGCTGTACTGTAGCTACTTTCCTCCCACAGTCCAAAGACATGCGGATTAGGTGCAAGTGTGACTGGTTGTTCATCTTAGCCCTGTGGTAGATTGGCGACCTCCCCAGAGTTTACCCTGCATCTCACCCAAAGTCAGCTAGGATGGCTGGAATTGGCTGACTTTAAAATTAAAAATAATTTTAAAGTCGCAGTATGAAAAGTGTGTATGTGTGTGTGTGTGTGTGTGTGTGTGTGTGTGTGTGTTAAAATTGTTATAGAGAAGAAAACACCACCAGGCAAAGGCTTATATAATGATGTACTGTATTCAACAATGGCTTGATACATATGATTGAGACACATTACATGTGAAATGTGCATAAAAATTGGAATATTTCATAGGAAAGGGGAATGAAGGGAAACTCTCTCATACTTTCAGCCCATGACTTTCTTTTTTGCTGTTCAGAATGAAATGTTTCAGTATTGCCTTCTACAGCAGCTATATTTCATACATCATAAGGACATTTCAAGGCTAATTTCAATTTCACACAGGTAAAGTCTTTCTAATTTATAACTTGTGCTGAAGACTATTGAAGGGAGTTTTAAGATATGTTACAATACACCAAAGCACTAAAATGAACAGGATCTTTATGGCTAAAATAATTGAGATAAAATTCTGTTACTTTTTGAGCATCACCATAAGTCCTTACAAATTCCAGTTTTGGCATGCAGGGAACCATTCTCCAACAAGTGATTACTTGAAATTACAGGAGATAAAGTCAATATACCATTTCTTCATGATGGAAATGTAAAAAAAAAAGTATGCAAAAAAATTAAGGTAAAGTCAATTAAAAAAAGAACTAAATTAAAATAGTGTCTTGTAAGACAATTTAATCTCATTCAACTGATGGAATTTTTCTTTCTATTATGAATCATCTCTGCTGCAGGGAGTAAGTGGGTAGTGTCAGTATTCAGAAAAGACAAGTGTTGTGTTTCATAAATATCAAATATCCAATGAACTAAGTACCAGCTTTTTTTTTTGGCTTGCCAAAGGCACATACCCATTACATTAGCTGAAATGTTCTCTGATTTAAACATAGGCTTGGAATGGTATACTGTTATGATGGTAGACTGTGATTAGATTGGAAATAGTTCTATGTAGATAACTATTATGCTATATCAGGTTAGATAATGATATCAAAAATTATTTATGGATGTGGTACATACCTTATGATACACAATTTGTAAGACAAGGTACTTTTGAATAAACTAACATGCTTGGAGAAAATCATCTTTTTTATACATTATTTTGATAAGCTACTGAAGACTAAAAGATTAGCTTAGAATAAGCACACACATACATGTTCTTTCAGTATCCCAATTTCAGCTCTTGGTTGATCTTATTCTCAGGTAACAAGGATGCTCCAATTGCTAGAAATTGTGAAGAACACAGAGAAATTAGGCTCTAAATAAAATCACTCTGTGTTGTAGGAAAATCAAGCAGAAGTCATGAACAATTTAAGCTAACCAGCAATGTGACCTGACTGGTTTGATATAGCTTAAAGAAGCTAGACAACCCTGAGAGAAGGTTCTAGAACATGGGCAAGTTTGCCAAACGAGGTCTGACTCTGTGTGTTTGATTCATATAACTGTACACTATTTAAATACATCAGCACACTAGTGACAAGAACCCTAAGATATTATTTCCTAGTAAATGTGTAATAGTCATATCTATACATGTTTATTTCAATCCTCAGTACTAATAAGACATGTGCAATTGTTTTACTATCAACTTCAACAATACATCAAGGCAAAGACCTGTAAAACAGAAAGTTAGAACAGTTTTCATATTTCCACTATTCACAAATATTAAAAAAAAAATCAGTAAGTGCTGTAACATACTTCTTATATGTGGTATTGAAGACCTACATCTACCAAGAAAATATCAAGAAAAAACTAAACTCAGTAGTAACACACTTGTATTTGTGTTAAGAAGAAGAAGGGAGAAAAAAAGTTTTCAAGGTATTTCAGTACCCAGCAGAATGCCCCCAAATTTCAGGCAAATTTCTGGGTTACTTAGGGGGAAAAAAAATAGTTTAGAAGTTGACTGAATGGTGGATTTCAAAAGTCACAAAAATTGTTTTTGTTAAAACTGTTAGTAGAGTTTTCCCTTGTCTGACATGTTTTATAAATGTGACCATTCTTACACTAATAAGAGCATAGCTCTAGTTTCAAGTCCTGTTTCAGGTTTTGAAGTCCATTGAAACTAAACTCTGCAAAATTTCCTGTCTCGATGGATTAAACAAACTTAGAATCTATGTAATGTAATTTAATTCTGCCCTTTTTCTGACCACAATCCATGTGTCACAAAAGGTTGTTTTCACACTACCTTTTTTTCCTCAAACACCAACAAATGTTTAGATGCAATCCTTCAAAAAAAAAAAAAGCACAGAGTGATGTCAAGGGGTGTTTTTTTTTTTTTTTTAGCTCCCAGCCAATCAGGCCACAAGAAGGGCAAGTGACAAACAAATATGGAGGACAGCAAGCTAGTGAAAATAATAATAATAATAATAGAGATTTACTACAGAATGAATAAAAAAAATCATTGCTAATATTCTAACTTTGCAAAATAACTTGGCTATTAAAATAACAGCTTCATTATTTTGCACTGTTACACAAGCAGCTCTCCTTCTTTTAATTTCCTGCCTCTGTCACAGCCTCCTCATCACCAGAATGAGCTGTTATTGTCATTTTTCATCTCAACACACAAGGTGCTCCAGAAAAAATGCCTGGTATGGAAGCACCCTAATGTATACATTTAGGTATATGCATATTTAAAATGCAAATGTTGAAAAATTGAGGAGCAGTTCAGAAAGCTTCTAGAAACCGATTTGTTTGAACCGTCTCAAAATTAAAACTTTGTGTATTTCTCAGCATTATTACAACATCTGCATTTGTTATTCAATTACAGTGTATTTACTCTGCATAATGTTCCAGTGTGCCTATTCTGATTTAAGTTCCCCAGGACAGGCATGACGAGGATGCCCACATTACAGCACATCTTTTTGTGGTCTTGGACAGTCCATGCAAAAAATACAATGAATCAGTGATAGAGGTATATATTAAATTATATCTATTTATAAAGGTGTAGCTGATGCCGATGTTTGCTATGACACACACTCACATATGGGATAAACGGGATCCAAGAGCACCAACGAGCATGAGAGTGACTACATATGCTGAGAAACACAGGATTCTTAAACTTATTAGTGCCTACCAATGAAACAGGAATCAATGGTTAGTTTAAAATATACAGTGGTGCTTGAAAGTTCGTGAACCCTTTAGAATTTTCTATATTTCTGCATAAACATGACCTAAAACATCATCAGATTTTCACACACATCCTAAAAGTAGATAAAGAGAACCCAGTTAAACAAATTAGACAAAAATATTATACCTGGTCATTTATATACTGAGGAAAATGATCCAATATTACATATCTGTGAGTGGCAAAAGTATGTGAACCTCTAGGATTAGCAGTTAATTTGAAGGTGAAATTAGAGTCAGGTGTTTTCAATCAATGGGATGACAATCAGGTGTGAGTGGGCACCCTGTTTTATTTAAAGAACAGGGATCTATCAAAGTCTGATCTTCACAACACATGTTTGTGGAAGTGTATCATGGCACGAACAAAGGAGATGTCTGAGGACCTCAGAAAAAGCGTTGTTGATGCTCATGAGGCTAGAATAGGTTACAAAACCATCTCTAAAGAGTTTGGACTCCACCAATCCACAGTCAGACAGACTGTGTACAAATGGAGGAAATTCAAAACCATTGTTACCCTCCCCAGGAGTGGTCGACCAACAAAGATCACCACAAGAGCAAGGCGTGCAATAGTCGGCAAGGCCACAAAGGACCCCAGGGTAACTTCTAAGCAACTGAAGGCCTCTCTCACATTGGCTAATGTTCATGTTCATGAGTCCACCATCAGGAGAACACTGAACAGCAATGGTGTGCATGGCAGGGTTGGAAGGAGAAAGCCACTGCTCTCCAAAAAGAACATTTCTGCTCATCTGCAGTTTGCTAAAGATCACGTGGACAAGCCAGAAGGCTATTGGAAAAATGGTTTGTGGACAGATGAGACTAAAATAGAACTTTTTGGTTTAAATGAGAAGCGTTATGTTTGGAGAAAGGAAAGCACTGCATTCCAGCATAAGAAGCTTATCCCATCTGTGAAACATGGTGTTGGTAGTATCATGGTTTGGGCCTGTTTTGCTGCATCTGGGCCAGGATGGCTTGCCATCATTGATGGAACAATGAATTCTGAATTATACCAGCAAAATCTAAAGGAAAATGTCAGGACATCTGTCCATGAACTGAATCTCAAGAGAAGGTGGGTCATGTAGCAAGACAACGACCCTAAGCACACAAGTCGCTCTACCAAAGAATGGTTAAAGAAGAATAAATTAATGTTTTGGAGTGGACAAGTCAAAGTCCTGACCTTAATCCAAACGAAATGTTGTGGAAGGACCTGAAGCAAGCAGTTCATGTGAGGAAACCCACCAACATCCCAGAGTTGAAGCTGTTCTGTACAGAGGAATGGGCTAAAATTCCTCAAAGCTGGTGTGCAGGACTGATCAACAGTTACCGGAAATGTTTAGTTGCAGTTATTGCTGCACAAGGGGGTCACACCAGATATTGAAAGCAAAGGTTCACATACTTTTGCCACTCACAGATATGTAATATTGGATCATTTTCCTCAATAAATAAATGACCAAGTATAATATTTTTGTCTCAATTATTTAACTGGGTTCTCTTTATCTACTTTTCGGACTTGTGTGAAAATCTGATGTTTTAGGTCATATTTATGCAGAAATATAGAAAATTCTAAAGGGTTCACAAACTTTCAAGCACCACTGTATGCATGCTAAAATGCTCCCAGTGAAAAAGCTACCCGTCACTTGCTGTGGTATTGGTCTTTGAGACTTGGTTCAAGTTTACTGTATGTTACATCATTACTGAATTATTTTTTTAAATCCTGATTGGTAGAACATTTGGGCATAGAATTCTTGAACTATAGGGATCAGATCCTAAGTTCAGAACACTAATGCTGAGTTATGGCCATTGCTTTGCCCCATGTGTGAGAGATCAGTGCATCAGAGGAAGAGTGAGGTAAATGCAATAAGAATTAGTGAAGACATTGCTCAAAAGTTTCAAATGGCTCACTTGCTTCCAAGTGCACAAAAAGACCCGAAAGTAAATCTCTAAGTATCCTTAAAGGAAAAAACCAAAAACCACAAAAATAACAGCTTCACTGAAAAATTATATCAGTAATCTTTTTTCTTATAATCCCATTTTCCTTTTTTTCTATTTTTGCTGAATTTTCTAATGTTTTCACTTTTATCGTCAAGTATATCACAGGATACTATCTGTAGAGGATAAGAGGGTAATTTGAGTACCATGCTACATCTTGTTCAGAGAAAGGCTATTGCAGACAATTTCTACAGCACGTACAACCACATATTATACACTTGTATAACAAATGTTGCAAAACGTGTCAACAACAAACTAAGTACATATGTATTGTTCACTATTTAGAGTCTTTAAGGACTATCCCTCAAGTCAGTATAAAGTTCTCAACATTAGACTTTAACAGTCCTGTTTTACAGACAAAATCTGAAAAATTGCTATTCAAAAAGTAGCAAATTTGGTCTGAGTCCTTTTTTTTTTTTTAGATAAGTAGTGCTTTTGATGGCTTAAGACAGAGGTCTCACTTTGAAATAATCTCACCCAGTGGCAATCTATACAACTTCAGTGTGCATTTCATGACACATAGCTGCAAAGTCTTCACATCCAAGTATCTCTTTCCTCCTTGGTTTAAAACATGACAGCTAGTGCTGTAACATATAACTCAAAGTAGACACCTTTATCAAAATGCCTAAAACATGTTTATAAATATTATTTGTTTAAAGTTTCTGAAAAGTCTTTGACAGGACAACATTTTGTCAGTGTTTTGGAGGATATCACTTCCCGTGTTCCTGGTGACAGGCAAATGTGACACACAAAAGCTTCAGGAGTGAGAAAACCCTCTTCAGGGATTCTGAGTATTTTTAAGCTTCAAAATCTAGAACTCCCATTCCAGCGCCTCTTCACGATTGGCTGCTCGCTCAAGTCGATGGATGATGTTGCTAAGGTTGGCCATTTTTTCATCACGCCTCTGTGTGCTCTTGCTGATCTTGATGTTGGAATGGAGAGACTGTGATGGAGAAATGGGGGCAGAGGAGGACGGCACAGGTGAAACAGATACCATGAGGCCAGGAGAGGAGGCGGCTGAGGGTGAGTCGAGGGACACCTCCAGGCTGCTGCGGCATGCCTCTGATGATGCCTTGAAGCTCGCTGGGTCCACCGGTGATTTATTTTCACCTTCAAGCGTGGCTGCGTTGCTTTTCTGCATGTTGTCTGAGGAAACAGATCCAGAAAGGAGTTTGTGGATACAAGCGTCGTCCTGCCTGAGAATTTGAGGACAACATGACATCAGGGCCCTGTTGCCTGATGGTGCCAGATGCTCTTCAGTCTTCAGCTCAATGAACTGCACAGCCATGGAAGAGCATGTATTCTGCATTATATGCACCTTCTCCTCCTCTTCCTCGACTTCCTGTTTGACATTGAGCATTGTGGGGCCATTACAGATTGCAAGGGCTTTTTTCCTTTCGTCTACATCTGAAATGGGACTGCAGCTCACTGAAGGAGAGAAGTTATGCTCTGCATCATCATCATTGTCCTGAGAACCTTCCACAAGGACCTCGCGCCGAATTCGAGACCTGCTTACAAAATAATCAAGACAATACACAAAGAGTTGAGCACCCAGGGAAACCACTTGAATTCAACAGGCCAAAATATTTTTTTTGTTTTCATTTGGGGGTTACATATTTGTCATGCTAAGGTTTAGCAAAGTCAATACCTTGAACTGCATTTTGTGTGTATGAAAGGGGCTGTATAAAGAAAGCCATTATTGCTATCAGTAGAAAACTAGGAAGATTCATTCTCTGTATTATGAATCTGGTAAATCTTGTTTTTTTTCTTGTATTGCCCATAATTTTCACTAGGTGGAGCCAGAACAAAATCAATGGGTCTAAAATATGCACAGCCTGCTACACACATTTTATATTGTACATCTCAAACTAACAGGGCAAGGTGTGTGAAAACCACAGTTTCTTTCAAACCTGTAGTTGTGAAACCAGTTGATGACAGTGTTGGTCTTGAGATTGAGGTGGGCCGCCAGCATCTCAATGGTGTGCTGGGATGGGTAGGGCTCCTGCAGATATGCCTTCCTCAGAGCCTCCTTCTCCTCTGCATTTAGCACGACTCTGGGCTTCTTAGCTTGGCTGTAAGAACACAACTCCATTTGGGCAAAGCCTGGGCTAATGGAGTTTGAACGTGCTCCCAGAGAGTCTGTGTCTGAGCCAGGACTCAACAGCCCATATCTGCGTTTCAAGTATGCTGTAAATGCAGAAAAATGAAGCTATGTAACAGTAGAGCTTCAGATTAGTAATACAGTGGCCTTGTCTCATAATTGGGTATGTCATTTTTAGAATTCTCTAATTCCTGTGGAGAAAAGTGAAATTGCAATAAAACATGAAGTCTTCCTCTTTCTTTCAACCAAACCCACCCTATGTGCTAAAACTACATACAGTATGTGCCTTATTCTTTAATGAAAAAGGTCAGAGCTGAATTATTCAGGTAAATTTCTGGGCCAGAAAAATGTAAATCAAAAGCCTGAATACAGATGCATCTCAAAAAATTAGAATATCATGAAAAAGTTCCCTTTTTTTCATAATTTATTTCAAAAAGGTAAACTTTCATATATTCCATATTCAGTACACAAAGTGAAATATTTCAAGCCGTTTTTGTTTTAATTTTGATAGTTATGGCTTGTAGCTCATGAAAATGAGAAATCCCATATCTCAAATTATTAGAATATTTCCTAAGATCAGTCAAAAAAGTATTCAGAATACAGTCCAACTTCTGAAAAGTATGTTAATTTACATACTCAATACTTGGATGGAGCTCCTTTACCACGAATTGCTGCATCAATGTGATGTGTCATGGAGGCAATCAACCTGTGGCACTGCTGAGGGGTTATTGAAGCCCAGGTTACTTTGATGGTGGCCTTCAGCTCGTCTGTATTTTTGGGTTGAGTGTTTCTCATCTTCATCTTGATGGAGTTCAGGTCAGGTGAGTTGGCTGGCCAATCAAGCACAGTAAAATCATGGTCAGCAAACCATTTGGTCATAGTTTTGGTATTGTGAGCAGGTGCTAAGTCCTGCTGGAATAGGAAATCACATTCTCCATAAAGCTTGTCAGCAGATGGAAGTATGAAATGCTCTAAAATCTCCTGGTAATCTCCTGGCTGCATTGACTTTGAACTTGATAAAACACAGCGGACCAACACCAGCGGATGACATGGCACCAAAAATCATCACAGACTGTGAATACTTCACACTGGACTTCAAACACCTTGGATTCTGTGCCTCTCCACTCTTCCTCCAGACTCTAGGACCTTGACATTTCTAAATTAAATGCAAATTGTACTTTCATCTGAAAAGGGTACTGTGCGTGGTGGTTCTTGAGGCACTGACACCAGCCTCAGTCCACTTTTTGTGAAGCTCTCCTACATGCCTGAATAAACTTTTCTTGACAGTCCTCTCAAGTCTGTGGTCATCCTTGTTGCTTGTGACTTACCCTCCTTTAGAGGGTGTCGATGATCGTCTTCGAGACAACTGTCAAGTCAGCAGTCATCCCCATGATTGTGACTGTGTGTACCAAACTAGACCGAGAGATACACAGTATTTGTATTGTTTGAATAGTAATTTACTCAAATTTGAAATGAAATATTCTCATATTTTGAAATGTTTTTTTTTTGCGCTGTAGGCCATAATTATCAAAATTAAAATAGAAAATGCTAGAAACATTTTAGTTTACATGTAATGAGTCTAGAATATATTACATTTTCACTTTCTTAAATAACAGATGGAAAATATTCTAATTGTTTCAGATGCACCTGTAGAATTAGCCAGAATAGTGCCATTGTGTTGTAATGATGAGCTTATTTTTATACTTTTAAATGCTTTTAAATTTTAAATACTTGCAAATTTGTTCATGGCGGCACGGTGGTGTAGTGGTTAGCGCTGTCGCCTCACAGCAAGAAGGTCCGGGTTCGAGCCCCGTGGCCGGCGAGGGCCTTTCTGTGCGGAGTTTGCATGTTCTCCCCGTGTCCGTGTGGGTTTCCTCCGGGTGCTCTGGTTTCCCCCACAGTCCAAAGACATGCAGGTTAGGTTAACTGGCGACTCTAAATTGACCGTAGGTGTGAATGCGAGTGTGAATGGTTGTCTGTGTCTATGTGTCAGCCCTGTGATGACCTGGCGACTTGTCCAGGGTGTACCCCGCCTTTCGCCCGTAGTCAGCTGGGATCGGCTCCAGCTTGCCTGCGACCCTGTAGAACAGGATAAAGCGGCTAGAGATAATGAGATGAGATGAGAAATTTGTTCATTTAAGTATGCACTGGAATAAGGATAATATCTGTTCCAATTAATGCCTTGTGATTAATTTTGTACTATATTGAATTATTTGTTTTTAATTATTGGCTTACTATATTGAAAGATTTATATTTTTCACAGTAAAACGTTTGACACTGGGGCAGTACCTAATGTACCTAAAGTACACTCACCAAATACTTCATTAGGAACATCTGTACACCTGCTTATACATGCAATTATCTTATCAGCCAATCATGTTGCACCAGTGCAATGCATAAAATTATGCAGACATGGGCCGGCAGCATCAAGTAATATTCGCCATCAGAATGGGGAAAAATGCTATCCTGGTGATTTTGACCGTGGCGTGATTGTTGGTGCTGGACGGGCTGGTTTGAGTATTTCTATAACCACTCTGTACAACTGTTGTGAGCAGAAAAGCATCAAAGAATACACAACATGTCAAACCTTGAGGTAGATGGGCTACAACAGCAGCCCAGAACCAAGAGCCAAGAAAACTGAGGCTGCAGTGGGCACAGGCTCACCAAAACTGGACTGTTGAAGACTGGAAAAAGAAAGCCTGGTTTGATGAATCTTGATTTCTGCTGAGACACATGGATGGTAGGGTCAGAATTTTGCACCAACAGCATGAATCCATGGACCCAATCTGCCTTTTGTCAACAGTCCAGGCTGGAGGAGGTGGTGTAATAGTGTGAGGAATGTTTTCTTGACACACTTTGGATGTGTTAATACCAATTAACTCAGTGTTTAAGTCTAGGCTGAAAACCTATCTGTTTAGTCAAGCCTTTTGTTAATGGTGTTTATGAGGTAAAGGTGTAGATCTGGAGGGTCCTCAGACATAGAGTGTTTTGGTAAACTGGGATGTATGGATGCTGTCATTCCCCACTCGCTTGCTCACTCGAGTTTGTTGACAGTGTAGTGGCTGGCTGCTTTATGTCCCGGGGCTCCCTCATGCCTGTGTTACCTTCTGGCTCTCCCCTTTTAGTTATGCTGTCATAGTTAGTTGCCGGAGTCCCTGCTTATACTCAGTGCAATATGTATACTGTTCCTACTTATTCAGGTGACGTTGGGCATACCTAACAACCTGTGTTTTCTCTCTCTTCCCCCCCCCCCCCCCCCCCCAAATCTGTCCCTCTGAGTTACATGTCGGTCCTGGAATTGAGATGCTGGCCTCTTCTGCTCCTCGGACCTGCCTGTCCATCCTGGTGCCCTGTGTCTGGTTGGAGTCTCATTGAATCGCTCCTGTGGAGGGCGGCCCCATGTGGACAGTTGGGGGTCGCGCCTGGAGTATCGCTCTGGACTCTTGCAGTGGTGTTTTTGTGGCTGGGGACTGCAGTTGACTTGCTGACTTTGGGAGTGTGGTTGTCGTGAACGGTTTTGCACTCGGGTTTCCATTGGTGGGGGGTTTATAGCATCAACGAAGCTGACTTTGTTAGGGCTGTTAATGTTATAGTCATGTTGTCTGTTGTTGCCTGGATGGGGATGGGTTCCCTTTTGAGTCTGGTTCCTCTCGAGGTTTCTTCCTCGTGTCGTCCGAGGGAGTTTTTCCTTGCCACCGTCACCACAGGCATGCTCGTTGGGGATAGATTAGGGATAAAATTAGCTCATATTTTAAGTCGTTCAAATTCTGTAAAGCTGCTTTGCGACAATGTTTATTGTTAAAAGCACTATACAAATAAACTTGACTTGACAATTAATCAATTCTAATAGCTACTTCCAGCATGACATTGCACCATGTCACAAACCAAGTCATCTCAAACTGGTTTCATGAACATGACCGAGTTCAGTGCTCTTCAGTAGCTTTCCCAGTCACAAGATCTGAATCCCAGGAGAACTGCAGCATGAAAGTGCACCTGAAAAATCTGTAGGAATTGCATGATGCAATCATGTCAACATGGACCAGAATCTCAAAGGAATGTTTGCAACATCTTTTGGAACCTATGCCATAAAGAACTGAGACTGTTTTGAGTGCAAAGAGAGGCCATACCCAGTATTGCTATAGTGTTCATAATAAAGTACTCGGTGAGTATATACTGTACTGTATACTGATGCTGGACCTTGCAGTGACAAGATATAAGTACTCATGAGGCAGGTGTATGAATTAATTCAGTGAGGGCTTACACTGATTTAAATTTAAATTGTGCCATTTCCTTTTAGTTCACCTTTTTTCTCCATCTTCTTCATATCTCTCAGTTTGTTCACATTTTGTGGGTCATTTAACCACAGCTGCATGCGCACAAAGGGCTCCCTGCCCTTTAGACTCAGCTTATGCCACGGTTTGGGCCTGGACAGCAGGTCTGATACAGAGCCTTGTGTAAGGCCTAAGATACTCTCACCAAACAGACGCTGACCTAAAATCACAAAAACATATGTAGCAACCATTACATAAACGTACAATTAAAAAAAAAAAAACTCTATGTATCTATGTTTTGTACTGAAGCACTCGTTAATGATACAGTGTCTTGCAAAAGTATTCATCTGCTTGTCCTGTTTTGTCACATTACAAGCTGGAATTAAAATGGATTTTGAGGGGGTAAGCACCATTTAATTTACACAACATGCCTACCACTTTAAAGGTGAAAATAGTTTTGTTTGTGACACAAACAATAATTAAGATGAAAAAACAAACTAACGAACAAAAAAAAAAAAAAAACGGAAATCTGGAGTGTGCATAGGTATTCACCCCCAAAGTCAATACTTTGTTGAGCCACCTTTTGCTGCAATTTCAGCTGCAAGTCTCTCAGGGTATGTCCCTATTAACTTAGCACATCTAACCACTGGGATTTTTGCCCATTCTTCAAGGCAAAACTGCTCCAACTCCTTCAAGTTAGATGGGTTGCATTGGTGTACAGCAATCTTAAAATTATGCCACAAATTCTCGATTGGCTTGAGGTCGGGGCTTTGACTAGGCTATTCCAAGACATTTAAATGTTTCCCCTTAAACCACTCCAGTGTAGCTTTAGCAGTATGTTTAGGGTCATTGTCCTGCTGGAATGTGAACCTTCGTCCCAGTCTCAAAGCTCTGGCCAACTTGAACAGGTTTTCCTCCAGAATTACCCTGTATTTAGTGCCACCCATCTTTCCTTCAATCCTGACCAGCTTTCCTGTCCCTGCAGATGAAAAACATCCCCACAGCACGATGCTGCCACCACCATGCTTCACTATAGGAATGGTGTTCTCAGGGTGATGGGAAGTGTTGGGTTTGCACCACACATGGCATTTCCCATGATGGCCAAGAAAGTTCAATTTTAGTCTCATCTGACCAGAGAATCTTCTTCCATGTGTTTGGAGAGTCTTCCACATGCTGTTGGGCAAACTCCAAATGTGTTTTCTTTTTTTTCTTTAAGCAATGGCTTTTTTCTGGTCACTCTTCCAGAAAGCCCCACTCTGTGGAGTCTATGGCTTAAAGTGGTCCTTCAGTGTTATCTTTGGTGTCTTTGTTGCATCTCTAATTAATGACCTCCTTGCCCGATCTGTGAGTTTTAGTGGGCAGCCTTCTCTTGTCAGGTTTGTAGTGGTGCCATATTATTTCCATTTTGCTATAATGGATTTAATTGTGCTCCATGGGAGATTCAAAGTTTGGGATTTTTTTAATGGCTCAGCCCTGATCTATACTTCTCCACAACTTTGTCTCTGACCTGTTTGGAGTGCTCCTTGGTTTTCATTTTGCTTGCTGAGTAGTGTTGCAGAATCAGGGTCCTTCCAGAACAGGTTGATTTATACAGACTCATGTGACAGATCATGTGACACTGAGTGCACACACACAGGTGGATCTTAATCAACTAATTATGTGACTTATGAAATTAATTGATTGGACCAGCTCTTAATTAGGGGTTTCATATAAAAGGGGGTGAATACCTGTGCACACTCCAGATTTCTGGTTTTTTTTTCATCTTAATTATTGTTTATGTCACAAAAAAGGCACCTTTAAAGAGGTAGTCATGTTGTGTAAATCAAATAGTACTAACCTCCCAACAATCCATTTTAATTCCAGCTTGTAATGTGATAAAACAGGACAAACACCAAGGGGGATGAATACTTTTGCAATACACTGTAAAATGTATGAAGCAT
Source organism: Neoarius graeffei (assembly GCF_027579695.1). Taxonomy (NCBI): domain Eukaryota; kingdom Metazoa; phylum Chordata; class Actinopteri; order Siluriformes; family Ariidae; genus Neoarius; species Neoarius graeffei. The sequence continues at coordinate 39,580,831 of NC_083578.1, read as the reverse complement.
TAATGATAAGATTTTAAAACTACCAAGGTTGTTGTCAGTCAGCACCTCCTTGACCCTCTTGGTTATAGTGTATGTATCAAGCTCAGGTGACATGGCCACCAGCTCCTGAATGCCAAGTGGAATGTGAGGCTGCTGAAGTGCCAATGTGTCTGCTGTGCCCTTCACTTCGTGAGGTTCTGTATGCTGTGGTTGAGGGTGCTGGTTCTCTTTGCTGCTCTCCAGCACCAAACTCACAGGTTCCAGAGGCATACTCGGATGGCTGTCCTCTGGGCTGAGTGGAGGGGATGGTGAAGAGTGAGATGTCACTGGGCTTTTGTCTGAGGGGAGGTTCAGAAGAAAGTTAAAACATTAGTTCTGAACAATTAGTTTCAAATCTGAAATACGACATTTTATTTCAGTGGTCAACCAAAGCATCTTAAAATTGGGGAGAATTGAAACATTTCTGAACTGGAGTACCATGAACCTTGCTTGATATTATAAACATACTACCCACCTGAGTAAAAGGCTTATATAAAGACTGTAACTGACCGTGGTTATGGCAGTGGTTGGACTGCTGATTGAGGCTCTGTCCTAACTGATCCAGAAGCCACAGCTGCATGCGAATAAAAGGCTCTCGTCCCTTCTGTGTGAGCTTGCTCCAGGGTTTGGGTCTAGACAGCATGTCACTCACGCTACCCTGAGAAAGGCCCAGTACCTGCAGTAGCCAATCACAGTATTTATGATTATTTCAACAGAAGAACTAGAAGTGGTAATATGCAAATTTTGACCATCTCTAAGTTTAAAAAAAAAAAAAAAAAAAGCTATCACGAATAACCAGTTTTAGTGATGTCTCCAGTCCTATACTAGTAAGAGAGGCAGCAAGGAAGGTGCTAGGGTGGTCATCAGGAAGGAGAAAGGAAGACAAGGAGACATGGTGGTGGAACAAAGAAGTGCAGGAAATTATAAAAGAGAAGAGGCTAGCAAAGAAGAATTGGGATGATCAGAGAGATGAGGAAAGCAGGCAGTTATACAGAGAGATGAGACAGAAGGCAAAAAGAGCGGTAGCGAAGGCAAAAGCAGATGCATACCAGGAGTTGTACGAAAGACTGGAGACCAAAGAAGGAGAGAAAGACCTGTACAGACTAGCTAGGCAGAGAAACAGGGAAGCGAGGGAAGTATAGCAGGTAAGAGTGATGAAAGATGTAAATGGAAATGTGCTGACAAACAAAGAGCGTGTATTAAGAAGGTGGAAAGAGTACTTTGAGGATTTATGAAATGAGGAGAATCCAAGAGAGAAAAGGTCAGATTCATTGGAGACAGCAAATCAGGAAGCAGAGTTGGTTAGTAAGGATGAAGTGAGGACAGCCATGAAAAGAATGAAGACTGGGAAAGCAGTCAGACCAGATGGTATCCCGATTGAGGCTTGGAGATGTTTGAGTGAGATGGCTGTGGAGTTCCTAACGAGATTGTTTAATAAGATCCTAGAGAATGAGAAAATGCCAAATGAATGAAGTGTGTGCCAGTCCCAATATACAAGAATAAGGGAGATGTACAGAGCTGCAGTAATTACAGAGGGATAAAATTGATGAGCCACACCTTGAAGTTATGGTAAAGGGTATTGGAGGCGAGATTGAGAAGAGAGGTAGCAATCTGTGAATAGCAGTACAGGTTTATGCCAAGGAAGAACATGTCGGATGCAATTTTTGCTTTAAGAATGTGAATGGAGAAGTACAGGGAAGGCCAGAGAACGCTACATTGTCCATTTGTAGACCTGGAGAAGGCATACGATAGCGCCGAGAGATGAGTTATGGTATTGTATGAGAAAGTGTGGAGTGAATGAGAAGTATGTCAGAGTGGTGCAAGACATGTATGAGAACAATGAAACAGCAGTGAGGTGTGCAGTTGGAATGACTGAATGGTTCAAGGTGAAGGTGGGACTTCATCAAGGATCTGCTTTGAGTCCTTTCTTGTTTGCCATAGTGATGGATAGCTTGACAGACGAAGTGAGGCAAGAGTCACCATGGAACATGATGTTTGCGGATGATATTGTGATATGTGGTGAAAGTGAAAAGGAGGCCGAGTTGGATTTGGAGAGATGGAGGTATGCATTGGAATGAAGAGGAATGAACGTGAGCAGTAGCAAAACAGAATACATGTGCATCAACGAGAATGGGGATGAGAGTGTAGTGAAAATGCAAGGAGTAGACATAAAGAAAGTTGGTGAATTCAAGTACCTGGGGTCAACTGTGCAGGAAAATGGGGGCTGCAATAGTGAGGTGAGAAAGAGAGTGCAGGCAGGGTGGAGCAGTTGGAGAAGGATTTCGGGAGTCATTTGTGATAGGAAAGTCCCAGCAAAAGTGAAAGGTAAGATGTATAAGACCAGCTGTGATGTATGGATTGGAGACTGTACCCTTAACGAAGAGACAGGAGGCAAAGTTGGAGGTGGCGGAGTTGATGTTAAGGTTTGCGATGGGAGTAACAAGGTTGGACAGGATAAGGAACGAGCACATCAGAGGGACAGCACATGTGGAGAGCTTGGGAATTAAGCTAAGAGAGATGAGACTGAGATGGTATGGGCACATCCTGAGAAGAGATGCAGAGCATGTTGGAAGGAGAATGTTGAGGATGGAGCTGCCAGGCACACGAAAATGAGGAAGGCCAAAGAGGAGATACATGAATGTGGTGAGAGAGGACATGAAAGTGGCAGGTGTGGCAAAGAAGGATGCAGAAGACAGGAAGCAATGGAGACGAAAGATCCACTGTGGCAACCCCTAATTGGGAGCAGCCAAAAGAAGAACAGTGATGTCTCCAGTCCACCACATAGTTGCAGCAAAGCACAGATTACAGAACTTGGAAAGTAAAATAAATGAATAAATAAATAGATTTAAATTTAAAGAATATATGACTATTTAAGGTGTTTTGGCAATGTTTTGCAATGAGTGATCTGTGTTTGCTTTATATGCACTCTTAAGTGTGTTTCTATGTGTTTACAGCATCTAACATTTTTATACTATGCTTATAATGTTTCGGTGATGTATGGCACATAAAGAACAAAATTATGTCACTGTAAGAATTTTACAAGCTTAAACGCAATAAAAAACTGGTTAGGAGTAGACTTGAGAATGCATGTGGCCTGTTCATATTCACAACCTCTTTTAGAAAGTCTTGTAATAACTGGTACATAAAGGACTGTGGAAAAAAAACTGAGATTACGTCAGAAAAAAAAGCACATTACAAAAACGCAAACCAGTGCAATTGCATATAGAGATACTATTGTCTCAGTGCTCTAGAAAACCACTTCACAATTTGTCTGTTCTTATGTGCCCTCTTTAAAGATCTGACTGAAAGTGTATTTCTCTCATACACACTTACCTTTTCTCCAAAAATCCGCTGACAAATGCCATTCTTGGCCAGCTTCTCCTTGACTTGGCGTGTGAGTTCTACGGTATCCACCTCACGATACATATACATCTCATACTGCTCAGGGGTGAGTGGTGGCACAGTGGGCTTCAGAGTGCGAGGAATGTAGGAGGGATAGTAATTCATCCGTGATCCTCCACATGCAGTCTGCTCTCCACTTGCACACACTTCTGGCTCCACTTTCATAGGCCGGCTTGGTGGAGATTCATCCTCCTCAGTGCCTGGAGCCTCCTCTGTTCCCAGGGGGCATTCCATGTTCCAAGCCCGGGGTACTGCCGAGGGCACAGAGGAGGATGAAGAGGAGAGTGAGGGAGAGACTGAGGTGAAGGGGCGAGACCAGTGCTGATCAAAGTATGTTCCAGCCTCGCCAATTTCTGACTTCACTTTACGGATAATGTTTTGGACAAAAGCAGCAGGAGACAGAACACTGAGGGGGGTCTGTGGGCTGCCAATGGGGTAGGATGGGCACATGGGCATGGCGTTGCCCTCTTCTTGCTTGATGTAGGTGGGCAAAGGGGCAGGCAGGGTCTTGTGGGGCTCTTGCAAGCTCAGACTTTGGCTGCTGGACTCCAGCTCGAGCAGGGCCTGCTGCTGTGCCTGCATTTCCCGTCGTGCCTGCTCCAAGATGCTCTTAATAGTCTCATCTGAATTACTGCCTCCACCACTGCTGCTGCATCCTGTAGACGATCCTAGAGAGGACTTACCATCACCTATAACACACAAACACACAGGAGATTCATTAATCATTTACAGTAGGGTTCAAATGTGAGGTATTTATTTACGTGCCAGATTGAAATTTAAGTACAGTATAATGTGAATGTCCTGCTTGCACACTTTTTTTTTTTAAAAAAGGTTGCCATGTGTGGTATTTTTTTAAAATGGTATAGCATACTGTTAGGAATTAGATGTCTCGTTTAATACTGCCATCCAGTATTAAGTGAATGCTTTATTGTCTACTGCTTTCTGTATATTAAATATTTTGTCAATCTTCCAAAATTGTAATGAAAATTTAGGAGTGTAGTCAGACTTTTGACATTCTTTTATCAGTAATCTAAAAAGATCACAATATCAAGTGTATGATTGCATTTTATGAGTATTAGTTTCTTTTATTAAAAATGATGTAATTTAACATGATACATCATAAAATGTATTTTTATCTCATGTTTACTGTAAATATACAAAAAATGTTCAAAATGTAAAAAAAGAGCTGTTTGAGGTCTCTATAGTGCTGCACAAATGATTAGTACAGTACATAAAACCGTAATAAATTAATAGCTAGCATAATACACATAGCTAATGCTAGCAGCTGTCAGTTTTTCTTAAGCCGATCTACTTACAAACTGCCAATCTTCCCAGGTGTAATAATACAAAACATCCCTCCATCCATCCATCCATCCATTATCCATAACCACTTATCCTGTGCAGGGTCACGGGTAAGCTGGAGCCTATCCCAGCTGACTATGGGTGAGAGGCAGGGTACACCCTGAACAAGTCGCCAGATCATTGCAGGGCTGACACATAGAGACAAACAATAATTCACACTCACATCTACGGTCAATTTAGAGCTACCAATTAACCTAACCTTCATGTCTCTGGACTGTGGGGGAAACTAGAGCACCTGGAGGAAGCCCACACAGACATGGGGAGAACGTGCAAACTCCACACAAAAAGGCCCCCATCAGCCACTAGGCTCGAACCCAGATCCTTCTTGCTATGAGGCATCACCATGCCGCCAAATCCAAAACAACATGAATCAATTCCTTCAATACACACAATGTGAATTATATTTGCAAAAAAAAAATCTTTGGATATTACCTTTATCACATCCATCATAATATGATCAGTATAATACAGAATAATAAACATGAATGCATCTATGTTTCACATACAACAATGGTAGCATATTCTCCTAGTTTACACTTTTTCAGTTTGCTCTTTGTTTTATAATTGACATTTATTACTACCTGAGAAAATGACTGCTTGAACATAGAAGACCTTGATATTATGAGAAACTCTCTCATAATTGTGTCAATTTCAACCAGATTTGCAGTCAGCTGACAAAGGCAGAGCCATCCAAAACAGTGAACTGCAGCAAAATGACCACATCAGATGGATTAGGAAATTAGATGCAAATTAGGCTTGTGCAAGATAATGATTTTATTGTCCCTTTTATTCCATGATATTACATTGCTACGATATCCAGTGTTGTTTACTCATATTGCTAGACCTGCAAAGCATTACACAATTTGCTTCGGAGCTGTGTAACCAACTATAACCAGTCAGTTACTCTAATAATAACTAAGTGTCTCTGTGTGGCTAAGAGATGATGCGGAGGAGGCAAAGAGCTGATCTGTCAGGATTTATTCTGAAAGACAATGAATGACAGGGCTCTCAACACACGGAGACAGGGGAAGAATTCTGGCATCCCCATTTCCAGACATCCCAAGCATGATAATGTCCACAGGTATGCTACACTAATTAACACCCCATCAGAAACAATAGTGGAAGGGGAAGTTCGCAAAAAAATAAAAAATCTTTATTCATATGAAATTATGACATTGCTACAGCTGCACAATTTAATAGTGGGAGATGAGCCAATCAACATGCTCACACAGTTGAACACAGTTTCCTGTGACATAATTCCTGTTTTCAAGTTGTTTGCCATGAGTATTTTTTTTCTTTCAGTGCCGGCATTTAATCGACAATTTTTTTTTTCATCTTTCCTACAAATGATTTTCCACGATCATTTTCATTTTTGTTTGAATTTTCATTTTCCCTTTTTCTGCATTTTTTTTTCAGAGAACGCTAAAGACTGGAAATTTTTCCTTCCTGTGCAAAGACAGCAATCAGAGGCCATCCACATCGGATCTGCCTTAATATCAACAGATTTTCTATTAAGGTACGTCAGGTTTCCCACTGGTGCTCGTCATGGTCATCATTGACGAACATAATCCATCAGTGATGAAGAGAAAATTGCTAACAGTCGTCACAGTGACGAACGTATTTGTCATATCATTATCATAAGTCATCTTTTCTAGAAAGGCCTTTCTAGAAAAGCCTTTCTAGAAAAGCCAGAGTGTAAACAATGAGCACATGTTTGTGATCAATAAAAATCAACTAGACACAATGACCAAATGAGCACCAAGCTTTTGACCAATTGCAATGCGTCTTAATCGGCCTGGTGTGGTGGTGTAACTATCTCTGTGTGATTCAAACAATGGCACCATCTAAGGTGACAAAGTTTTTTGGGCAAGCTTCTTCAAGCACTGAAGATGATTTAAGGCCCGAAACAGCCATGGGGAGGCACACTCAGAGCTCCTACCGTCCCCGAGCACATGGGACAGTGTTAGTAAGACAGGGGTCGGTTAAAAAATAATAATAAAAAAAAAAGCCAATGTGAAAGTGCTGTCAGCTGACAAGCGACTGAAAGGAGCTACCGTACGTTTCGAGGGGTGTGGCATGTTGAGTCCCCATGGCTAACGTATGATGACGAATGCGGTGTCATTCTATGTTTGGTTTGTAAATCTACAGGAAAAACAGATTCTTTCACTGTTGGTTGGTCCAAGACTCTTCTTGACTCTGTTCAATTGTAAATCAAGTTTTGTATTGAAGTAAAAGGTAAGGGGAGTCCTAATATCTCTTTTGAATAATTCCATGCTAAAATAACCTTAAGTAAGCTCAAATTAAATAGGTTTATTTTAGCTTGATGGTGCACAGGATGCACAAAATCAGGTCTTATTAGAGGCTGGAGTGGAGCCTAAATTCTATATGTAATGGAGAGGTCTGTGTCTGTACAAATATTTGAGTTGTGCCAGTATGGCTGGTATAAACCTGTATTAACTCCACTTTGATACATTGGTAAGTAAGAAAAAAAAATACAGACTAAGTGAAGAAAAAAATAAGAAAAAGTGAAGAATACTTTCTTGACTTGATTTTTCAAGGAAAAAAGTGGAGACTATTTTTCAGAACCCACTGGTACATAAACCATTTATCATGGCACACATTCAGCTTGTTCAGTGTGGTGAGTGCAGGATGTTTAGTCATTCTTCCTCCATCATTAGTAATAGCTTTATTTGTGATAAGTGCACATGAGGTAGCTCTCTGATGGAGAAGAGTACAGGTTTAGACGTGTGTATTCAGACTCTAGACAGGGTTGGTGAGAATGAGAGCAGTGCAGTTTCTGTAGGCGAAAGTCTGGATGCCCTAGGTGGAGTTACCAATCCCCCAACTCCTGAATTAAAGCTCTCACAGTGGGGTGAATGATTGATGACTCGGCAGCATAATGGCAGAGCCAAAGCTACTGCTGAGGCTCACCCATGGGAGCACCACTCCTCTCTGCTTCATGTGTCTAACAGGTTTGCTCTCCTCAGTGAAGCACCTGCTGAGAAACCTGAAAGAGCTCTGGTTATAGGAGACTATCTTATGGCATGTGAAATTAGCAAGGTCTCTAGGGGCACCAGCAGCTTTAATTAGGTGAATACCGGGAGCCAGGGCGCTGGACAGAGCAGGTAATCTTAGGGTTCTAGGCAAGCACAGGTTTTCAAAGATGGTTATTCATGTAGGAGCGAATGATATACGTCTTCGTCAGTCTGAGGTTACTAATAGTAACTTTGTAGTGGTGTTTAAATTGGCAAAGGCAATGTCCGATGCTGTAATATGCTCTGGCCCCATCCCAATGCAGTGTGGGGATGTAGCTGACAGCAGGTTATGGTCGCTGAACTGCTGGGTGTCCAGGTGGTGCTCTGAAAACAATGTGGGCTTTATAGATAGTTGGAGTAGTTCTGAGGGCAAGGCTGGCCTGTTAGATTGGGACAGTATCCATCCCACTTAGGAAGGGGCTGCTCTCATTTCTTTCAGCATAGCTCTTGGTCTCAGGTGGGGTTTACATTAGACCGTATCAGCAGATCATCAGATTAACGTTTTTAAAACGATTAGTGTGCACACAGCAACGCCAATACACGATTCGCGTGCACACAGCAACGCCAATACACGGATCCGCTCGGCTCCGCAGGCATCCTGCGCTCCAAATCACTCCGCCTTGAACAGCGAGTGCCCTCTGGAGGGTGCGCACTCCGGCCCTGCGCAGCTCACAGAGCGCGCGAGTGAAGTGCACAAGCAGTGATTTGGGACTGAGCCGCTGTGTGTGTGATCTCAGTGCATATCTGGCATGCGCGTCACTTACCACTTGCAAGTGGAAGGATGGCAAGCCTAAAGACAATCATAACTACACAATGGGCAGTATTTGCATCAGTATTTACAGTATTTTCATACTTTTATACTCTTTAATGAAAGGTGATACAAGGCGGAAGTCCGCGCCGTTTTTCAGCAGTCGCGTCACATGACCAACGCCAGCGAATCAGGAAGGTGGGTGTCACAGTGACGTTGTCCAATGACGATGCCAGCTAGAGCTCAGCACAGCGTATCCGCATATCCTCAATGTTTACACAGCACTGGACCAGACACGATCTGGATTGAATACGTGGACCCTGGCGGATTCCCGTTTCCCGGCGTTTCCAGGCGTTTTAATGTAAACGGACAGTGCATCCGCGAAGAAAACGAGACAGATACGGTCTAATGTAAACTTGGCCTCAGAACAGGCCTAGTTAACTTGTGACAATCCAGAGCCATGGCCAGGGAGTAGACGAACAGGTTAAACCAGCTGTCTGCTAGCTGCACAGAGTCATCACTCAGGTTCCACTATATTGAGATTGTGTCTGTTCCCTGAGCTATACAAAAAAGTAGAAATACTCAGAGAGTTTGTTCTAGTAATATAATTAATATAAAATTAGATCATACTGATTATACTGCGGGTGGCATGGTGGTGTAGTGGTTAGCACTGTCGCCTCACAGCAAGAAGGTCCTGGGTTTGAGCCCAGTGGCCGATGAGGGCCTTTCTGTGTGGAGTTTGCATGTTCTCCCTGTGTCTACATGGGTTTCCTCCGGGTGCTCCGGTTTCCTCCACAGTCCAAAGACATGCAGGTTAGGCTAATTGGTGGCTCTAAATTGACCGTAGGTGTGAGTGTGAATGGTTGTTTGTCTCTATGTGTTAGCCCTGCGATGACCTGGTGACTTGTCCAGGGTGTACCCTGCCTCTCACCCACAGTCAACTGGGATAGGCTCCAGCTTGCCTGCGATCCTGTACAGGATAAGTGGCTGCAGATAATGGATGGATGATTGTACAGCCACTGCCAGCATCTTTGATCTAAAGATAGGACTATATCAGATCTTTTATGTCTAAAGCACTAATTGTTCATGAACTTAGTACTGATCAGGATTTTAATGGACTGTGCTTTACAGAAACATGGATTAAGCCAAATGAATATGTAGCATTAAATGAAGCTAGTCCTCCTGGATATAATTATATACACCAGCCTCGTCTAACTGCCAGAGGAAGAGGCGTCACAGTTATTTATAATGATTATCTAGGCGTAATACAAAAACCTGGACATAAATTCAATACATTTGAAGTCCTTCACATTAACATAACATATGTAGCTATAAAAAAAAATAAGACTACCCAGTCAATTCCATTGTTTATTATTTACAGGCCCCCGGGGCCATATTCTGAATTTCTTTCTGAATTTGCGGCTTTCATCTCAGAACTAGTTAGGTCCTTAGACAAAGGCTTAGCTGTTGGAGACCTTAATATTCACTTCAATAACTCAGAAGACCCTCTGAATACAGTGTTCGTGTCCATTCTAGATTCAGTAGGGGTTAATCAAAATGTCATAGGACCTACTCATAATGGCAGTCCCACTCTTGATCTAATACTAACATTCGGGTTAAATACAAAAAAATATAGTCACACTTCCACAGTCCGAAGCTCTCTCAGATCATCATCACATCTTATTCAAAATATGTCTGAGCAATAACAGATGCACCTCACTATTGTGTCAAAAGTACATTCACATCAACTACTTCACAAAGCATTATAAATAATCTCTCAGAGTTATCAACTTTGATTGGATCACCATCAGACCCCACGGAACTTGATCAGGCAACTGATTGCTTAGAGTCAACGTTCTGCTATACTTTAGATAATGTAGCTCCTCTTAAAAGAAAAAAAAATATTAGAGAGAGGAAAAAACTAGCATACTGGTATAATGATTACACATGTACCTTAAAACAGACCACTCAAAAATTAGAATGTATATGGCATCAATCAAAATTGGTAGTATTCGAATTAGCATAGAAGGAGAGCCTCCTGATGTACGGAAAAGCTCCAAGTGCTGCCAGACCAACATATCTCTTCACCCCAAAAGAAGATAACAAAAATAATCCTAGATTCTTATTTAATACTGTAACAAAATTAATGAGGAAAAAGACCACTATAGACACATGTGCACCTGCAATATGTAGTAGCAAGGACTTCATGAATTTTTTCAATGACAAAACTGAAAATGAGCCAACAAAAAATTCAAACTACTACTTTAAGCCCAGACAATTTAAGTAACCCTTTAGTTAACAATATAACTGTATCAGATCAGCAATTAGAATGTTTTACTCCACTTAGAGAAATCGAACTAATTTCCTTAATATCCACATAAAAATCCTCAACTTGTGTACTAGATCCCTTACCTAGACAACTTTTCAAACAGGTAATAAAACAAGCAACTGAACTTCTAAAAATAATCAATTCTTCCCTTAATATTGGCTATGTACCCAAATCCTTTAAAACTAGCAGTTATCAAACTCCTGATTAAAAACCATGACATCAACCCCAGTCAGCTTTCCAATTATAGGGCAATATCAAACCTCCCCTTTATCTCCAAGATCCTAGAAAAAGCTGTGGCACAGCAGTTATGCTCATATCTACAGTACATAGGAATAACATCCATGAAATCTATCAATCAGGATGTAGACCTCATCATCTGATCAGGGCTGTGTCTCTCTGCTTGTATTGCTTGACCTTAGTGCAACCTTTGACACCACTGATCATTCCATTCTCCTGAACAGACTAGAAAACAGACTAGAAAACATTTTGGAGTAAAGGGAATGGCCCTCTCCTGGCTCAGGTCTTATTTAACTGATTATCAGTTTGCTGATGTAAATGGTGATTTTTCTATGCATACTGAGGTAAAGTTTGGTGTTCCACAAGGTTCTATCTTAGGGCCCTGTCACACTACGACGTTCTCACCAGCGTTCGAGTAACGTGTTGCGAAACGCAGAGGAACGTCGAGAACGTTAGAAAAAAGTTACAAGAAAGTTAGACGAGCGTCGGCAAACGTTGGGGAACGTCGAGGGACGTCGGCGAACGCTGAGGGTGAAAAATAGTTTTGGGTGTGCACAAAAATTCAGGACGTTCTATCAAAACGCTACTTACACGTTAGAGGAACGTTACACGAAAGTTTGCGGGCGTTACTCGAACGTTACTCGAAAGTCAGGACGTTCCCTGGACGCTAGGCGGACGCCGGCCCATCAGGGTCGAGTGTCCAGCGTGTGCCTAGCGCTTGGGTAACGCTTGCCTAACGCCTGTGTAACGTCCATCGAACGTCTGTCCAGCGTGTCGCCAACGTTTTTCAGCGTTCGTCAGCGTTCGCCGAGCGTTCTTAACGCTCATGTAACGCTCTTTCAACATCTTTCTAACGTCTGTCAGCGTTCTGAATTTTTCCAGCGTCTGTGTAACGTCCAGAACATTACCTGGACGCAAGGCAGACGCTACCCAAATGCTATGATAACGCTATCAAAGCGCTGTGGACGCTATGAGAACGCTAGGTTTTGCTGCTATTTTGGACCACAAACGTCGCCTGACACTGAGGGAACGTTGGCTGAGCGTTACCCAAGCGTTACAAGAACGTTACAACATCGTTGACCTAGAAACTTAATTTGAAGAACGTCGACGTTCCCCGGCGTTTCTCAAATTTTTAAAAACGCAACCAAACGTCGAACAAAACGCTATAGTGTGACAGGGCCCTTAGGCTCACTGCTCTTTTCTTTATATATGTTACCTCTGGGTAATAGTATTCGTAAGCATGGTAAGACACCAGCTTAATAAAATTGAGGAATGTGTAAAGGACATTAGACACTAGATGCTTATTAATTTCCTTCTACTTAACTCTGACAAGACAAAAATACTTGTATGAGGACCACATGCAGCAAGAAGTAGGTTTTCTGATTACACAGTAACTCATGATGGCCTTTCTGTTTCTTCACGTACAGCAGTAAGAGACCTCAGGGTGATCATTGACTCCAGTCTTTCATTTCAAACTCATAACATTACGATGATAGCTTTATTTAATCTCAGAAATATTGTTAAGATGAGAAATATAATGTCACTACATGATGCAGAAAAACTAGTTTATGCTTTTGTTACCTCTTTTGGATTGTAATGCTTTACTGTCTGGATGTTCCAATAAGTGCATAAAAAAAACTCCAGTTAGTTCAAAATTCAGCAGCAAGAGTCCTTACTACAACTAGAAGATATGACCACATCACCCCATCTTATCCACATCGCACTGGCTCCCAATCAAATTTCACACTGATTATAAAATACAACTATTGACCTTTAAAAGCACTGAATGGTCTCACGCCACAGTACCTGAGTGAACTTCTGGTCCTTTATGACCTGCCATACCTACTTAGATCAAAAGGTGCAGGCTATCTGTTGGTGCCTCATATGGTTAAGGCTACATCGGGGCAGAGCCTTTTCTTACAAAGCCCCACAGTTATGGACTGGCCTTCCAAGTAGTGTTCAGGACTCAGACACAGTCTCAGTGTTTAAGTCTTGGCTGAAAACATATCTTTTTAGTCAAGCCTTTTGTTAATAGCTTTTTATTAGGTCAGGGAGTATACCTGGAGAGTCCTCAGGCATAGAGTGTTTTGGTAAACTGGGATGTATGAATGCTGCCCCCCACACACACACATTCACTCGGGTTTGTTGATGGTGGAGTGGCTGGCTGCTTTATGTCCCAGGGCTCCCTCATGTCTGTGTTATCTTCTGGCTCTCCCTTTTAGTTATGCTGTCATAGTTAGTCTTGCCTGAGTCCCTGCTTGCACTCAGCGCAAAATGTATACTGTTCTTAACCATTAGGTGACACCAGGCATAACTAACAACCTGTGTTCCCCCCACCATCTCTCCCTCTCTCTGGCTCTCCCTCTGTTAAGATCCTGAGGCACCATTGATGCTGGCCACTTCTGCTCTCCGGACCTGCCTGATCCATCCTGATGCCCTACATCTGGCTGGAGTCTCATTACATTGCTCCTGTGGAGGATGGCCCCATATGGACAGTCAAAAGTTGCAACTGGAAGATGGCTCTGGACACTTACAGTTTTGCTATGATGGCTGAGGACTACAACTGCCATGATAACTTTAGGATCGCAGTTGTCATGAACAACCTTGCACTCAAGTCTCCATCAATGAACAATTTATAACTTCAACAAAGCAGACTTCATGCTAAAACTATCATGAATTTCCTGGTTACACAGTTGTCCTTTGTGACCATATAGGACACAGTTATAGAAGCAAGTCATTTATAATCACACTATCTGTTATCACAAACCTATCACTCTGGCTTCCTCCTACAGTCCAAAGACATGCGGATTAGGTTAACTGGCTACTCTACATTTCCCCTCAGTTTGAATGTATCAATAGCTGTCTGTCTCTCTGCATTAGCCCAGTGATAGACTGACGGCCTGTCCAGGGTGTACCCTGCCTCTCATCCGATGTCAGCTGGGATTGGCTCCACCTCACCTGTGATCTGCAATGGATAAGCGGCATAAAAATGAATGAATAAATGAATGCATCTGTTGCTTGCGATAAGTGCATCAAGCTGGCAACCCACTGACATGAGCAAACTGTTACATTCTTCTTTGGTGATGCTTTTCCAGACTTCTTTCTATTGTTGTTTGTTTTGAGGAGATTCCTCCATGAAGTCTTCACAAGTCTCTTCAGGAGGTGAAATGCATGTTCAATTGGGTTAAGGTCTGGTGGGTGACTTGACAAGTCTAAAACCATCCATTGTTTTCCCTGATTAAGTTCTTTATCTGTGTTGGCTACGTGTTCTGGTCAATGTCTTGCTGTATGATGAAGTTCCTCCCAATTGGTTTGGATGCATTTCTCTGCAAATTGGCAGACAGAATGTTTCTGTGAACTTCTGAATTTATCCTGCTGCTACCATCATGAGTTATGTCATGTAGCAGCTCATGCTGTAGCGGGGGACACAGGAAGCAGAGGCTGCAGTGCTCATTTATTTAATTTGTGCAAAGGGGTGAATGGAGTAAAGGGCTCTTTCAATGCTGCCAGTGAGAGGCATAAGCCTCAGGCCTGGAGTGGTGCAGAGCAGTGGTTGGAGAGGTGAGACAGCTGGGCACTGTGTCACAGGCAGGCCATGAGGTGAGCAGGTCAGACTTCTGAGGCATTATGGGCTGTAGCTGTAGTGTCAAAGGTGAGCTGCAAGAGCTCTCGCTGGTGGCAGAAACTCTTCTGCCTTTTTTCCTCTTCTACTGTTTTCTCTGATTATGTTCTTTGTTGTGCTGGCAGGGTGTTTTGGGTTATTGTCTTGCTGTATGAAGTTACTCCCAATTAGATTGAATGCATTTCTCTGTGGAAGACAGAATGTTTCTATAGATTTCTGAATTCATTCTGCTGCTACTATCATGAATTACATCAATCAAGATTAGTGATAAGGTTCCAGAAGCAGCTATGCAAGCCCAAGCCATGGCACTATCTCCACCATGCTTGGCTGATGACTCCTGAGCAGGTCCTTTTTTTGTCCACACTTTGGCTCTACTTTCGTAAAGGTTAACCTTGGTTCCAGAACTTTTGTGGCTCATTTTTGCATTTATGTATTTTTGCTGAAGCTGTAGCATTGAAGGTGAGCCACAAGAGCTCTGGCTGGTGGCAGAAACTCTTCTTCGTCATCAGCACCATAGCCTACAGAGAGAGAGATCAGCCGCATGCCTAGTTTGGCATTAACACACCTGAACTGGTGGCAGCACTTATTTATATTCTCCTGGCTGCGAGAGGAAGGTAGAAATAGACACCGCTAAAATGATGTCAGGTATGTACATTTGGTTGGCTTCACCTTGTGGCCACACTGACTCCTGGGTTCTAAAACCATGATATCCTATAACCTGTCAAGTTTGAGCCATATCAGGCAATGCATGGTACATTTATGACTCACTTCCTGTTTGTGTGGCGTAACGTATAAATTTATTGGTTTGCCATTTCAACATCTTGTGAAATATTGCAAATCCCTTCACAATTTAAGATTAGCAATATCTTGACATAATGTATACCAAATATGACATGAATCCAACAAACCACCTGGGAAGAGTTCGTTAAAACGTAACATGTCAAATTGCACAAAAACAAAAATCTCACTTCCTGTTGAGTATGGCTGATGCAATGAATATCGCAAATTTGTTCATCTCCGGGCACTCCACACACCTACCAAATTTGACACGGATAGGTGAAACTGTATACCGGGCAGGAGTCTCAATGTGGCATCCAAAGCTATAAATTTTTATCTAACATTTTGGGGGGGGCTGTGGTGTCTTCTGTCCTCATCCAACGCAAATAACCAAAGAATAATAAACTTTTGCCCTATTTTCATGAGTACACAAAATTTCTTGAGTTTTCAAAAATGTTCAAGTTGTCAAATCTGTAATTATACAAAAGGGATAATAATAATAATTAAAGCCACTAGCGGCCTTGACGGGCCCTTGCACGTGTGGTTCTGCAACCCAGGACATTCCGCCACCTAACAAAACAGTCACGTCATATATTCATCAAATGTTCAAAGGTGATGTGCATGTTGCAAATGCCATGACTGCTTGACGGATGAGAGATAGACAGACAAAGACTGTAAGTGTGTGTGTGTGTTTCTGTGGTGTGAAAATGTACATTTATATATGTACAAAACTATACGTGTCTCCTCCTTATCTCTATCCCACGCTGTAATCTTAAGTCATCTTAGCTTTCCTGTGTCTGCAGTGTGTGTACATGCAGAGTTTTCATATGTTTGCAACAAAATGCACAATGATGGCAGGTCACTGTGTGTGTGTGTGTGTGTGTGTCTGTTTGTCAGAGGGAGGGAGAGTGTGTGTGTGAAAGAGAGTGTGCTCATAGATGTGTGTGCATGTGAGTGCATACTTGAGAGTGTGTGTGTATGCATAAATATGCATATGACTGAGTGGGTGGGTGGGTGTGTGCGCACAGAATTGTATACGTCACCCATTCTCGTGAGTATTCATGTGTGTGTATATATGATTGCAACTGTGTGTGTGTGTGTGTGTGTGTGTGTGTGTGTGTGTGTGTGTGTGTGTGTGTGTGTGTGCACGTGCGCTACATGTACATAAGTGTGAGTGTGTTGGTGGCGCTATGTCAGGCATGTCATAGATCAATCCATCAAAGCATTGAAAATTTTTGGCACATTTCCTGCTTGGCCAGATGGTGATACTGTGCTAGGCATGCGATTTAGATGTGTCAATATCATCAGAATCACAATATCCAATATTTTGTAAAGTTTCAGATTAATCCATCAATGAATTGAACATTTTCCCCATTTCCTGCTTGGCCAGATGGTGGCGCTGTGCTAGGCATCAGAATTACACATGTGAATATCATCACAATCATAATACACAATATTTTGTAAAGTGTCAGATCAATTAGTTAAGGCATTGCCAATTTCTGGCACATTTCCTGCTTGGCCAGGTGGTGGCGCTATAACAGGCAGGCCCATTGGGCGTCAGGTTATCATAATAATCATAATATCTGTTGAAGTAAGAAGTGTCCAACCAAACAGTCAATGCACTGTGGCTTTCTGACACGTTTCCTGTTTATGTGGCAAGATTTTAAAATCATAAGGCCATTTCAACATATTACAAGATATCAAAAATCCTTTCGCAATTTAATATCAGCGACATCTTGGCATCACGTATAACAAATTTCACATGAATCTCATGAACCGTCTAGGAGGAGCATGTTAAAATTCATCATGTGTCAAAACACACACACACATATTCAAAACCCTGTTTTTTCCTTGGCCAGTTGGTGGCGCTATAACAGACAGGCATATTGGGCATCTAGATGTCATAATAATCACATTCTCTAATAACCTGAAAGGTTTCAGCCAAATCATTAAATGTATTATGACTTCATGACATTTCCTGTTTATGTGGCGAGTATTAAAATTCATAATATTGCCATTTCAACATATTACAACATATCAAAAATCCCTTCGCAATTCAACATCAGCAATATCTTGGCATCATGTCTGCCAAGTTTGACATGAATCTGATGAACCATCTAGGAGGAGTACGTTAAAAATGACCATGTGTCCAAATGCATATATGCCCAATTACCTCACTTCCTGTTGGGCGTGGCTAATGCAATGTATATACGAAAGTTGTTCATCTTGGGACGAACTACATACGTACCGAAGCTGGTATGCGTAGCTGAAACTATATGCCAATCCAAGGACTCCATGACATTAGGGGGCGCTATGAAGCCCCTGGGCCATGCCTGGGGCCAAACGTCTGTGGCTGAGAAGCGGTTACAATGACTGATGTGTGTATCAAATTTCATGAGTTTTTGTGCATGGGAAATGCCTCAAAAAAAAAAAGCCAAGCGTGACAGAAAAATAACAATAATAATAATAATAATTAATGCCGCTAGCAGCCTTGATGGGCCCTCGCACGTGTGGTTCTGCAACCCAGGACATTCCACCACCCAACAAAACAGTCACATGTCATATATTCATCAAATGTTCAAAGGTGATGTGCATGTTGCAAATGCCATGACTGCTTGACAGATGAGAGAGAGACAGACAAAGACTGTGTGTGTGTGTGTGTGTGTGTGTGTGTGGGGTGTGTTTCTGTGGTGTGAAAATGTACACATACATACATATGTACAAAACTATACATGTGTCTCCTCCTTATCTCTATCTCACACTGTAATCTTAAGTCATCTTAGCTTTCCTGTGTCTGCAGTGTGTGTGCGCGCACATGCAGAGTTTTCATATGTCTGCAACAAAATGCACAATGATGGCAGGTCACTATTGTGTGTGTGTGTGTGTGTGTGTCTTTGTCAGAGAGAGAGAGAGAGAGAGAGAGAGAGAGAGAGAGTGTGTGTGTGTGTGTGTGTGTGTGTAAGAGAGAGAGTGTGTTTATAGATGTGTGTGCATGTGAGTGCATGTGTATGCATAAATATGCATATGACTGTGTGTGTGTGCACAGAATTGTATATGTCACCCATTCTTGTGTGAGTATTCATGTGTGTCTATATGATTGCAACTGTGTATGTGTACGAGTGTGTGCATGCATGTGTGTGTGCTACATGTATGAGTGTGTGCGTGCATGCATGCGAGTGTGTTGGTGGCGCTATGTCAGGCATGTCATAGATCAATCCGTCAAAGCATTGAAAGTTTTTGGCACATTTCCTGCTTGGCCAGATGGTGATACTGTGCTAGGCCTGTGAATTAGACATGTCAATATCATCAGAATCACAATATCCAATATGTTGTAAAGTTTCAGATTAATCCATCAATGAATTGAACATTTTTCCCCATTTCCTGCTTGGCCAGATGGTGGCGCTGTGCTAGGCATCTGAATTACACATGTGAATATCATCACAATCATAATACACAATATTTTGTAAAGTGTCAGATCAATCACTTAAGGCAGGGGTGTCAAACCTGATCCATAAAGGGCCATGTGGCTGCAGGTTTTCATTCCAGCCATGCAGCAGCACCCTGATTTGGCTTATTCAATCAACTGACACACCCACCCTTTAATCAAGGGTGGGTGTGGCTGCAAGTATTTGACTGTGTGAAGACAGTTCAGTTGATTGAATGAGCCAAGTCAGGTGTGCTGCTGCATGGCTGGAATGAAAACCTGCAGCCACAAGGCCCTTTATGGATCAGGTTTGACACCCCTGAGTTAAGGCATTGCCATTTTCTGGCACATTTCCTCCTTGGCCAGGTGGTGGCACTATAACAGGCAGGCCCATTGGGCATCAGGTTATCATAATAATCATAATATCTATTGAAGTAAGAAGTGTCCGACCATACAGTCAATGCACTGTGGCTTTCTGACACGTTTCCTGTTTATGTGGCAAGATATTAAAATCATAAGTCCATTTCAACACATTACAAGATATCAAAAATCCCTTCGCAATTTAATATCAGCGACATCTTGGCATCACATATAACAAATTTCACATGAATCTCATGAACCATCTAGGAGGAGCATGTTAAAATTCATCATGTGTCAAAACACAAATTCAAAACCCTATTCTTTCCTTGGCCAGTTGGTGGTGCTATACCAGACAGGCCCATAACGGCTAAAGAGTATCAGAATCAGAATCATATTACAAGATATCAAGTTCAACATTCAGCAATATCTTGGCATATTACATGTTATAATATTTCACCATCTTACAACATATCAAAAATCCCTTAGCAATTCAACTTCAGCAATATCTTGGCATCACGTTTGCCAAGTTTGACATGAATTTGATGAACCGTCTAGGAGGAGTACGTTTAAAATGACCATGTGTAATTTCACTCCAAATGGCCTTATGACATCATTCCAAAGTTCTACCCATTCATTTCAATCGGAAATGGAAAAAGGGGCGCTATGAAGTCCCTGGGCCATCCCCGGGGCCAAAAGTCTGTGGCTGAGTAGCGATGACAATGACTGATGTGTATATCAAATTTCATGAGTTTTCGTGCATGGGAAATGCCTCAAAATAAGGCCAAACGCAGCATAATAATAATAATAATAATAATAATAATAATAATAATAATAATCCTTCGAAAAACAATAGGGTCTTGCACCGAACAGTGCTCGGGCCCTAATAATAATAATAATAATCATCCTTCGGGCGGCACGGTGGTGTAGCGGTTAGCGCTGTCGCCTCACAGCAAGAAGGTCCGGGTTTGAGCCCCGTGACCGGCAAGGGCCTTTCTGTGCGGAGTTTGCATGTTCTCCCCTTGTCCACGTGGGTTTCCTCCGGATGCTCCGGTTTCCCCCACAGTCCAAAGACATGCAGGTTAGGTTAACTGGTGACTCTGAATTGACCGTAGGTGTGAATGGTTGTCTGTGTCTATGTGTCAGCCCTGTGATGACCTGGCGACTTGTCCAGGGTGTACCCCGCCTTTCGCCCGTAGTCAGCTGGGATAGGCTCCAGCTTGCCTGTGACCCTGTAGAACAGGATAAAGCGGCTAGAGATGATATGAGATAATCCTTCGAAAAACAATAGGGTCTTCGCACCGAACGGTGCTCGGGCCCTAATTTAAAAAAAAACAACATGCTGAAAACAATACAGCCCAATCCCTTCGCAATTTAAAATCGGCGACATCTTGACATGATGTATACCAAATATGGCATGAATCCAACAAACTGCCTAGGAAGAGTCCATCAAAATGTAACACATTTTGGCAATGGAGTCATTACTGTCCATGTCCAAATGGTGGCACTATACCAGAGGGTGTCTTTGGGCATGTGGATATCTTCAGAACCAAGATAGCCTATAACCTGTGAAGTCTGAGCCTTATCAGGCAATGCATGGTGAATTAATGACTCACTTCCTGTTTGCAAGGCATAACGCATAAATTTATTGGTTCGCCATTCCAACATCTTGCGACATATCGTAAATCCCTTCACAATTTAACCTCAGCAACATCTTGACATGAAGTACACCAAATATGGCATGGATCCAACAAACCGCCAAAGAAGAGTTCGTTAAAACGTAACACGTGTCAATATGCACAAAACCAAAAATATCTCACTTCCTCTTGAGTATGGCTGATGCAATGTATAGGCAATTTTGTTCGACTCGGCATTCCACACACACCTACCAAATTTGACACGGATGGGTGAAACTATATACCAGGCAGGAGTCTCCATGACATATGGGGGTGCTATGGAGTTCCGTGGATACACCTGGGGTCAAGTCTCCATGGCTGAGTTTCAGGGCACATGACTGATGTGTCTACCAAATTTTATGAGTTTTCGAATATGTACAAGGTGTCAAATCTGTATTTTTGAACTAGGTGGTGCTATGGAGTTAATGAAGCCCATCTAGACTAATTTACCATATCACCTCAAAGAGTATCATAGGACAAATGTATGTGCAAAATTTCATGAGTTTTTACCCATTGTAAGCCCCTCAAAACAGTGCGGGAAAATTTCAAAATCCCACATTCCATCCAACATGGCTGACTTCCTGTTGGGTGGAGTCAAATACAACGAAGTGAACTTTGTCCTGTATCACAAGAGTATCGATCACACCAAATCTCGTGCCGATCCGAGCAACTTGATTTCAACCATAGCTTGCTCTTGCGAGCGCTATAGAGCTCCAGGACCACACCTAGTCCCTTGCTCAGTGTCACTTTGTAATTTTACACACATTTGATCAGTGTGCCAAAATTTGTGATTTTTGAACATCGCAAGTGCCTCAAAAGTGAGGTTTTCTGTGGAGAAAAAAATAAGAAGAAGAAACATGCTGAAAACATTAGGGCTTTGCAACTATGGTGCACCTCCGTGCTCAGGCCCTAATAAGAAAAAAAAAAAAACATGCTGAAAACAATAGGGCTTTGCACCTACAGTTCAGGCCATAGGCCTGCACCTCGGTGCTCGGGCCCTAATAATAATAAAAAGGAGATTCCTTATGAATACAATAGGGCTTTGCACCTCTGGTGCTAAGGTCCTAATAATAATAATAATAATAATAATAATGAGAAGAAGAAGAAGAGAAAGTAGAAACAGGCTAAAAACAATAGGCCTTTACACTTCCAGTGCAGACCATAGGCCTGCACCTCAGTGCTCGGGCCCTAAAAAACAGGCCGGAAACAATAGGGCTTTGCACGTAGCCTGCACCTCAGTGACCGGGCCCTAATAATAATAATAAGAAAACATGCCGAAAACAATAGGGCTTTGCACCCTATCCCGTTCACGGCTCGATGGACCTTTTGCCTGTTTTCTTGTTTATGACCTTGTCTGCCGATTTGGACTGTTTGCTGTTGTGTGTGTTTCCTGCACTTCTTGTATAGATCGCACTGTATTATAATAAACATTTCTGCACTTACATCCACCTCTCTCGTGCACCTGATAGAAAGGTGTTGCAAGAATCAAAACTGCAGATGTTCATTTTGAAAACAATAAAATTCACAAGGTAAAACTTCAAATAATGTGCTATTGTTTTGAGTGCAATGCAGGTCAAAGACTATTTACAAATCACTGTTTTCAGTTTTAATTTCAGTTTCAACATACTGTCCCAACTTTTTTCTGAGTTGGGGTTGGAGGTATTGTAAAATGTGTTCCTATTAGAAACATGTAAATAAATGACAGTGTATTTCCATATAATGAATAATTTTTCTTTCTGAGTGGCTATGCTTATTTGTCAAACAACATATTTTAGTTGTAATTTTTAGTGGAGAACAGTGCATATCAAGAAAAGTTCCTACCTCCTCTCTGTGACTGGATCTCTTTCTTAGCCTGTTCCAGAATGTTCTTAATTGCATCATCTGATCCAGTTTCTGGAGTTCGGATGCGAGGAGTGATACTCCCTGCACAGAATGTAAGAATAAGACAGAATGGGAGTGAGAGATTTCATACGAAATAGAGGGAGATAAACAGTTAAATAATGATGAAATACATAAACACACACACACCTCAAACAATTAGGATATCATGAATGAGTTCAAATTTTCCATCAGTTATTTAAGAAAAAGTGAAGATTTAATATATTCTAGACTCATTACACATAAACTAAAATGTGTCAAGCATTTTTCTCTTTTAAATTTTCATAACTATGGCCTACAGCGCAAAAAAAGTCAAATAAACATCTGAAAATATTAATTCAAACAGTATGAATACTGTGTATCTCTCAGTCTAGTTCAATACATGCAACAACAATCATGGGGAAGACTGCTGACTTGACAGCTGTCCAGAAAATGATCATCGACATCCTCCACAAGGAGGGTAAGCCACAGAAGGTCATTGGTAAAAAGGCTGGCTGGAAAAGGTGCACAAGCAACAGGGATGACCACAGACCTGGGAGGACTGTCAAGAAAAGTCAGTTCAAGAACTTGGGAGAGCTTCACAAGGAGTGGACTGAGGTTGATGTCAGTGCATCAAGAGCCACCACGCACAGATGTCTTCAGGAAAGGGGCTACAACTGTCGCATTCCTAATAATCAAGCCACTCCTGAACCAGAGACAAATGTCAGAAGTGTCTTACCTGGGCTAAGAAGAGAAAGAACTGCACTGTTGCTCAGTGGTCCAAAGTCCTCTTTTCAGATTAAAGTAAATTTTGCACTTCATTTGGAAATCAAGGTCCTAGAGTCTGGAGGAAGAGTGGAGAAGCACAGATTCCAAGGTGTCTGAAATCCAGTGTGAAGTTTCCACAGTCTGATGATTTGGTGTGCCATGTCATCTGCTAGTATTGGCCCACTGTGTTTCATCAAGTCCAAAGTCAATGTAGCCATCTACTAGGAGAGTTTATAGCAGTTCATAATTTCATTTGCTGATGAGCTTTATGGAGATGACGATTTCCTTTTCCAGCAGGACTTATCTGCCCACAGTGCCAAAACTACGAACAAATGGTTTGCTGGCCATGATAGTACTCTGCTTGATTGGCCAGCCAAGTCATGTGACCTGAACCCCATAGAGAATCTATAGGGTAATGTCAAGAGGAAGATGAGAAACACCCAACCTAAAAGTGCAGATGAGCTGAAGGCCACTCTCAAAGCAACCTGGGGTTCAATAACACCTCAGCAGTGCCACAGGCTGATTGCCTTCCTGCCACACCGCAGTGATACAGTAATTTGTGGTAAAGAAATCCCAATCAAGTATTGAGTGTATAAATGGAAATGCTTGTCAGAAGTTGGACATTTCTTCATTGTAAATCCTTTTTTGATTGATCTTTGGAAATATTCTACTAATTTGAGATACTAGATTTTAGATTTCCATGCACTAGAAGCCATAATCATCAAAATTAAAACAAAAAAGGCTTGAAATATTTCACTTTATGTGTAATTAATTTAGAACATATGAAACTTTACCTTTTTGAATTAAATTACAAAAAGAATGAACTTTTTCATGATATTCTAATTGTTTAAACAATTGTTTAGTATATCTAATGTGTGTGTGTGCGCGCGTGTGTCATATGCATCCATCCATTATCTGTAGCCGCTTATCCTGTTCTCCAGGGTCGCAGGCAAACTGGAGCCTATCCCAGCTGACTATGGGCGAAAGGTGGGGTACACCCTGGACAAGTCGCCAGGTCATTGCAGTGTGTATTTTATACACACACACACACACACACACACACACATATATAAAAAACACACACACACACACACACACACACACACACACACACACACACACACACACAGCGCAACCCCACTATAAAAAACTCCTTGGAGAACATCCTAATAGTTTGTTATACCGAAAAGTTTGTCATACTGAAATGGATTCACTTGTCACAGCAAACACTCACTCTGACATAAAACAAGATCAAACATGTTTCATTTGTATTTACACTTAATTCCCTTACATATTTATGAAGTAAAGAAAATAGCGTCTTGCAAAAGTATTCATCCCCCTTGGTGTTTGTCTTGTTGTGCCGCATTACAAGCTAGAATGAAAATAAAATGGATTGGGGGGGGGGGGGGGGGTTAGCATAATTTGATTTACACAACATGCCTACCACTTTCAAGGTGAAAACTGTTTTATTATGACACACACAATAATTTAAATGGAAAAAAAAAGAAATCTAGAGTGTGCATAGGTATTCACCCCCAAAGTCAATACTTTGTAGAGCCAAGTTTTGCTGCAATTACAGCTGCAAATCTCTTGGGGTATGTCTCTATTAGCTTAGCACATCTAGCCACTGGGATTTTTGCCCATTCCTCAAGGCAAAACTGCTCCAGCTCCTTCAAGTTAGATGGGTTGTGTTGGTGTACAACAATCTTCAAATTATGCCACAGATTCTCAATTGGATTGAGGTCTGGGCTGTGGCTAGGCCATTCCAAGACATTGATTTATTGTGGTCTCATTTTTTTACATCAGAAAAACTTATTTTAACGGGGTATGTACACTTTTTATATCCACTGTGATATATATATATATTTTAGACACACACACAGGGTTAGTCAAAATAATGTTAACACTTAAATGGTAGAAGCCATTTATTCACAAAACATACATCATATGTGCAAGATGATTTACAGGACGGTCTCACCCTGTTCGCCATCGTGTTCAACACACAAAAACCAGCGAGCAACAGTACCATTTAAAGAATAATAAAAATACAAATAATCCATTAGTTTTATAACTAATTTTGACGAATTAATTTTGACATAATTTTGACTAACCCTGTATGTATGTATGTATGTATGTATGTATGTATGTATGTATGTAGTCAAAAGCAACATTGCAGAAACAAAAAAACTAACTTTTTTTTTTGTTATCCTGGGGTCCCAACTTCAAAAAGGACTGGGTCATGGACAAAAAAAAACTTAATTTTATTTTTGTTTTGTTATAACTGCTTCAACAATAAATTGAAATTAAATTGTATTAAGGAAACTAAACTACTGGCATTGTGACCACTGTGACCATCATGTCTTTAATTTAGTGGGAAACCAGAAAAAGAATCTCAAGTTTTGTTGGCTCTGTTCCCCCCCACACACATTTTTCTCCACATCCTGGTCATCTGCCAATTCCCACCCATAAGCCAAATCTTCTACATCATATGACAGCTTCCAACAAAGGAGACTGAAGGCTAACACAAGTTTCTATGTCACAGGGCAGTGTAACAAACTTGGAAAAAATCAGTATTTGCACTCTTCCATGTACATAAGCTCACAGATGCCTACAATTGGCTAATGGGCTAGTGTTACTGTGACTGATAGGTCAGAGGAAGTATGACACCTCTCCTACCCAGAGAGCACGTCCAATATTGCTCCCTTGGCTCCCAGCCATGGATGGCTGTGGCATCATCAGGATTTAAATTCATTCCCTATCTCCTGACTATAAGATGAACACTTCACTTTTGTTTGTGAATGTGCCATTTAAATAAATAAATAAATAAATAAATAAGAGCTGTGCATGGAAGCTGGATACATTTGCAAGTAGAAAGAGAAAGTCTTGGGCTGGTCTGAGACATACCTCTCTGGCGAACCTGGATGGTGCGCAAGGCCAGGATGTTCTGTTCATCAGACAGAAACTGCTTCATCTTGATGAAGGGCTCCTTGCCTTTGACAGTCAGCTTCCTCCATGGTTTGGGCCGAGCCAGAATCTCACTGACAGAGCCTTGGGAGAGGCCCAACACATAGTGCCCAAACACCCTTTGACCAATGTTATGTTTGAGAAGCTGCTCTTTAACCTGATAGGCTATGTCTGCTGTGTCTAGCTGGTCTTCATCCCCACCTCCTGAGCTCCCACACTCTGACTGGTCACTGGCTAAGCCTGTTTCCATCACTGAGGGCCCTGAAGAGCCTGGATTGGCTGAAATGATGGCAGCTTTGGCAGCAAACAGAGCAGTGGGGAAGGCCATGAGTGAGGTGCCATCCTTCTTAAAATGAGGAGAGAGGAGCTGCTTCTGTAGAAGAGGACCTGTAGCATGTTTGTCACTGCAGAAAGGTGATGCAGAGAAAGACCGATGGAGGTCATGGGTTCTGGAGGCCCCATCAGGATTGTGTGGTCCTGGACTGGAGGAGGACTGGCTGTCTATTGGTAACACTCCTGGAGGGGAGGAGTACGAGCTCATAGGGTGCCCCAAATCTCTACTGGAACCATCTGATTGGTCTTCATCTGAATGGACACACACAAGAATTTTTGCTGCATGAAGGAAGTCATTAAGGAAGGTCATACTCACACGTGTGTTGTATGCAGCAGGGGGGTGGTCAAGTATTAGCTGTGGACAGAGAGGAGTTAGGTTGAACTGGCAAGTAACGCATGATGATTCTCATCTGTGTTGGATTACTGGCAATTTATTTATGTGTCCTTTGTGTGTGTTTGCAGAGCGAAGCATGTAACCAGAGAGAGAACCCAATTGTGGATTTCCCCTGACCCACAATTTATGTGTCCTTTGTGTGTTTGTAGAGAGAAGCATGTAACCAGAGAGAGAGAGAGAGAGAGAGAGAGAGAGATGGAGAAAGCTGAGCAACCTAACACTGTATATGTGCATGTATGCCTAGAGTGCAACAAAATTGTTGAAAAGCAAAGTAAGACAAAATAAAACGTGCCTTTGAGTTGTTGCAAGTCCGCCTCCCATTTCTTCTTTTCCCTGAATCCACAATTGTGTTACACTAGTGCTGAAACCTGGGATTTAAGGAAAAAGCACCATCATGGAGTTATTGTACCTGGATGAGATCATCCAGACCCAGATCATCCACTAAACCCAACATCAAGCCCTCATCACGCTGTGCATGGTGCAAGAGCAGTACTTCCTAGCTCTTTCCCAGGCTCAGGCAGAGGATCAGCAGGTGCTCCAGAGCCTGATACAACCAGTGGGTACTGCAGCAGCAACTTCAGCAGCCACCACAGCCCCAACCCACATCACACTCACCAAGATGGATCCACAGGATGACCCTGAAGCATTCGTGGAACTTTTCGAGCATGCCACGTAAATGTGCTTGGCCAGCCTCGATGTAGGCAGTCCATGTATTGCCATTCTTGTTGAAGGAAGCCCAGCTCACAGCCCTATAGCTCCCTGTTACCAACCTGCTGGAGTATCTGGACCTCAAATGGGTTATCATGCAACAGGTCAGCCAAACCCCAGAACATCCTCCTCAGTGCTTCCAAGCACCGACACTCAATAAGATCGGCCACACGTTTGCCTTTGCACAATAGCTCCATGACACCTGCTGAAGGTGGCTGTTGGCTGAGAGCCACAACGGTGATGATGTCATCAACTGAGTGGTGCTGGAGCAGTTCATTGCTCAGCTGCCAAAAGGAATGGTGTTGTGGGTTCTGTATCCCCATCCAGCATCACTGGAAGAGATGATCTGGCTGGCAGAAGACCATTTGGTGGCATTTCCAGGGGCAGGCAAGACCCCCGCCCCTTCTCCCTCTCTCATCCTTACCCTACTTGTCCCTGCCCTCCCCCTGTCCTTGCACCATTGAAATAGTGGCCAATTCCCCTGAAGCTAGCTCCCCAAACCCATGGCCCTCCATGTCTTCCCTCACCCCCTTCTCTTTCCATCTCAATGTCTCCACTAACTACCTCTCTTCCTCCATAGGTGGAACCATCTGTGCCCACCAGGACCAAGGCAAAGCAGGTTTGCAGACACAGTGGGAAAGCTGGGCAGTTCCAGGATCAGTGTTCCCTCATGCAAGGGGAAATTCTGATGCAGAGTATTGACGCACTTCCCCTGCTCGAGCAAACATGTACCATGTGTCAGTGAGTCCACATTACGTCTTGGTGGACTTGGGGTATAAAAAGACCACAGTCCATCAAAGGCTGATTCAAGGTGGGGCATTAGGAAATGCATGGCTGGTGAAGATGAGTTGTGTACATGGGGACATTCAAGAGCATACTGAACCATCTCATGGCATCATTTCTATTGGCTAGGCATTCATGGTGATGTTTGCAGGTGGTGTGCAACATGTACCGGTAAATGTCAGCTGGTGAATCCACTGGCCACCCTGAAAGGCCATTGTACCCTTTAATCAAGATTCCCTTTGAAAGAATTGGGATGGATCTCCTCAAGCCATTAGACTGGACTGCACAAGGGCATTGTTTTGTATTATTCAGGGCTCGACATTAAGGACTGCCCGACTGCCCGGGGCAAGTGAAACATGCCTTCGGGCAAGTGGGATATGTCCCCAACATGCCCAACTGGGCAAGTTGGAATGAGCATACATTACAAACTAGCACCACAAAAATTAGGCTATTTGAGCTTTTATTTCGGTTCCTAAAAGCATCCCTCACTACGTATCTGCCATTATGTCTTGACTGTTTTCTTAGTCTTGGTTTCATTTACTGCTTTGCAAATTATTTTATATACCCCCACTGTTGTAGTATGGTACAAGTACTGTTTATAGACCCCTTGTGCATGACATCATGCATCACATGATAATTACAGCTGGGGTCAGCCTTGCTTGCTTTCATGCAAGCAAGGCTTAATCTGTCTTCAATATGGTTCATTTTTGCACTGTTTTTGCTTGTTCAAACAGAGAAATAGGTAAAAGACATTACTGTCTCCCTGCTACCAAGAAAAAATGTTAACAAATAGAAGCAAATGCTTCAGGAACAACAAGGAAATGAGTGGTTAAAGAATACGAAGAGAGGAGCTAAGCCTGAAAACTCCAGAGAAATTCACGATTGTATTTAAAATGTATTTTCCAAAAACAGAAAGTCGGAAGTGAGTATGGAAGAGTTTGCTTAAGAATCTAATTTTTTTTTCTGCACGCATTCGAATCAGCTCCTTCATGAAAGTGTTTGACTTTCTTACAGGTGAAGCAGCTTCCTTATTTGACACAGAAAACCCAGATTGGTTTCAAACAACTGGGGCATAAAAAAAACTCAACAAGGAGTGACATGCACAATACATCCTGAAAGAACAGAACAGATTAAGAGCAGAGAGAGCTGGAGCTTTGTTTCTGTTATCAGAGGAACACAGTCCTGTGAAATATATATCATCCACCTTTAGGTTTAAAAAAAAACAACAAAAAAAACCCCTGCTGCATCATGACAGACCGGCTGCACTGATTCAGTTACAGGTTGCCAGGTCTGTATAAAACACCCACAACCTACACACTAAAAAATAATTTTAAACTCAAATATTATCCTGTCTGTCATGACGCAGCATGTTTTTTTTTTTTAAACCTAGAGGTGGATTATATTAAAAAAAAAGATATATAAATATTCTCAAACACAGTACTGTTCAAAAGTCTTGGCACCCTATTGTTTTCTTCATACAAACTGTTATCGATTTCTATTTTATGATTTCTACATTGAGTAATGAACCTACAGTCTGAGAGAGTTCTACATAAACACACTGAACTTTACAACAGCTGCATACATGTGAAATGGAAATAAATCGACTAAGGCAGGAAAAACTATTTTGGATAAAATTGTTATTGTTTGTTCCAAGTAAAAGTAAAAAGTAACTAATAACCAAACTTAATTATAAACTTAATCAATAACCAAACTTCAACTCAGTGTGTGATCTTCATTTTATGTTGCAATTCACAACTATTCTATGGGTTTCCTAAAAAAAAAAAAAAAAGTAGTACTCACAAAATATTGGGGAGCAAGTGGAAATTAACCCCCACTTGCCCCCCAGGGCAAGTGGGTTTAAAAGTTAATGTCAAGCCCTGTTATTCCTAGTGGATTATGCAATGTAATACCCAGAAGCCATGCCTTTGCATAACATTTATGCACACATTGTTGTTGAGGCACGCTTCCATGTTACAGTGGATATAAAAAGTCGACACATCCCTATCAAATGGCAAGTTTTGTTGTGATAAAAAATTAAACCAACATAAATCCTGTCAGAACTTATTCCACCTTTATTGCAAAAATTGCAATCTATACCAAAAAAAGGTGAAAACAAATCAGAAACTGTTGAGTAAAAAATGAAAAAAACCACACAAAAACCTGGCTGCATAATTTTGTGCACCTTTTAATAATCAAGGATGTAGCTGTGCTCAGAATCACCAATCACATTCAGTCTCATCTTACATAGTAGTTAATATACACCTAACATCAATTAATCTAGCTCTGATTGACCGCAGATAAAGTTTGACTGCTCCTGTAGAATTATTCTGATATCCTCTTAACTGCATCATACTCCAAAAGCCATGGTCTGCAAAGAGCTTTCAAAACATCAACAGGATCTCATCATTGAAAGGTATCAATCAGGGCAGGGGTAGAAGAAAGTATTCAAAGCATTAAACATCTCATGGAGCGCAGTGTAGACAGTCAGCAACAAGTGGAGAAAATATGGCTCAACAGTGACACTACCAAGATCAGGACATCCGTCCAAGATTGATGAGAAGACAAGGAGAAAACTGATCAGGGAGGCCACCAAGAGGCCTATAGCAACATTAAAGGAGCTGCAGGATTTCCTGGAAAGTAATGGTTGTTCCCAACATGTAACAACAATTAGTCATGTTCTTCATATGTCTGGGTTGTGCAGTACGGTAGCAAGGCAAAAACCTTTACGCACTTCCTGGTTCCTGAGTTGTTTGCGCCGAGTCCTTTTTTCCCGCGAGTGCCGGCGTTAATTACGAATCCTTTAACTTTTTTTCTACAAATAAATTTCCAGTATCCTCTTCATTTTTATTGTACTGTCGCTTTCCTTTTTGTACTTTTCACTTTTGCTTTCCTTTTTCCATTTTTTTCCCCCCTTTCTCTCTTTTTTCGGAAGAACGCCGAGACCGGAAGCTTTCTTTTTCTCTCCTCCTGTGTAAAGACCACAAGCGGAGGCCATCCACATCGGATCTGCTTTAATATAAACAGATCTTCGTTTAAGGTACATGAATCTTTTCATCATGGCACACCTTCAGCCTGTTCAGTGTGCTGAGTGCAGGATGTTTAGTTATTCTTCCTCCGTCACTAGTGATAGTTTTATTAGCTTTATTTGTGATAAGTGCAGATTAGTTAGCTCTCTGACGGAGAAGATTACAGTGCTAGAAGCGCGTGTCCAGGCTTTAGAGCAGGTTAGTGAGCGTGAGAACAGTGTAGTTTCTGTAGGGGAAAGTCTGGATGCCCTAGGTGGAGTTAGTAATCCCCCAACTCCGGCATTAGAGCCCTTACAGCGGGGCGAATGGGTGACGGCTCGGCGGCATAAGCATAGAGCCAAAGCTACCGCTGAGGCTCGCCCACGGGAGCACCACTCCTCTCCGCGTCACGTGCCGAACAGGTTTGCTCTCCTTAGTGATGCACGCACTGAGAAACCTGAAAGAGCTCTGGTTATAGGGGATTCTATCATATGGCATGTGAAATTAGCTCAGCCTTTAGGGGCACCAGCAGCTTTAGTCAGGTGTATACCAGGAGCCAGGGTGCCGGACATAGCAGGTAATCTTAGGGTCCTAGGCAAGCACAGGTTCTCAAAGATAGTTATCCATGCAGGAGCTAATAATATACGCCTTCGTCAGTCTGAGGTTACTAAGAGTAACTTTGTAGAGGTGTTTAAATTAGCGAAGGTGATGTCCGATGCTGTAGTATGCTCTGGCCCCATCCCAATGCGGCGTGGCGATGTAGCTTACAGCAGGTTATGGTCGCTGAACTGCTGGCTGTCTAGGTGGTGCTCTGAAAACAGTGTGGGCTTTATAGATAATTGGGCTAATTTTGAGGGCACTGCTGGCCTGTTAGGGCGGGACGGTATCCATCCCACTCGGGAAGGTGCTGCTCTCATTTCCTGCAGCATAGGTCATAGTCTCAGAACAGGCCTAGTTAATTTCTGACAATCCAGAGCCAAGGCCAGGGAGCAGACGAACAGGCTAAACCGACTGTCTGCTAGCTGCACAGAGTCGTCACTCAGGGTCCACTACATTGAGACTGTGTCTGTTCCCCAAGCTCAACAAAAAGGTAGAAATTTTCAGAGAGTTTGTTCCAGTAACCTAATCAATATAAAATTAGATCATACTGATTGTACAACTGCTGCCAGCACCTTTGATCTAAAGGTGGGGTTATTAAATATTAGATCTCTTACATCTAAAGCGCTAATGGTTAATGAACTCATTACTGATCAGGAGTTTAATGTACTTTGTTTAACTGAAACATGGATTAAGCCAAATGAATATATAGCATTAAATGAAGCGAGTCCTCCTGGATACAGTTATATACACCAGCCTCGTCTAACTGGCAGAGGAGGAGGCGTTGCGGTTATTTATAATGATTATCTAGGTGTAACACAAAAACCTGGTTATAAATTTAATACATTTGAAGTTCTTCATACTCATATAATGTATGTAGCCTCGAAAAATAAGTCTACCCAGTTAATTCCATTGCTTATTATTTACAGGCCCCCGGGGCCATATTCTGAGTTTCTTTCTGAATTTGCAGATTTTATCTCAGATCTGGTTATTTCCTTAGACAAAGCTTTAGTTGTCGGAGATTTTAATATTCACTTTGATAACCCAGAAGACCCTTTAAAAACAGCGTTTGTGTCCATCTTAGATTCAGTAGGGATTAAGCAGAATGTCATAGGACTGACCCATAATGGTGGTCACACCCTTGATCTAATACTAACATTCAGATTAAACGTAGACAATATAGTCATACTTCCACAGTCTGAAGTTATCTCAGATCATTATCTCATCTCATTCAAACTATGTCTGAGTAATAATATATGCACCTCACCACGCTACTGTATTAAACGTATATTCGCGTCAACTACTGCACAGAGCTTTATAAATGATCTCCCAGAGTTGTCAACTTTGATTGGGTCACTGTCAGCCCCTGCAGAACTTGATCAGGCAACTGAATGCTTAGAGTCAACATTCCGCCATACTTTAGATAATGTAGCTCCTCTAAAAAGGAAAATGGTCAGAGACAAAAAATTAGCACCCTCGTATAATGATGACACTCGCACATTAAAACAGACCACTCGAAAATTGGAACGTAAATGGCGTCAAACAAAATTGGTAGTGTTCAAATTAGCTTGGAAGGAGAGCTTCCTGAAATATAGAAAAGCTCTTAGTGCTGCGAGATCAACATATTTTTCCTCCCTAATAGAAGATAACAAAAATAATCCTAGATTCCTATTTAATACTGTAGCAAAATTAACCAGGAATAAGTCCACTATTGACACATGCACACCTGCAGTGTGTAGTAGCAATGACTTCATGAATTTTTTAATGACAAAATTGAGAATATCCGACAAAAAATTCATACTAATTTAAGGTCAGACAATGAAGGTGACCTTGTAGTTAACTATATAACTGTATCAGATCATCAGTTAGAATGTTTTACTCCCCTTAAAGAAACTGAATTACTTTCATTAATCTCTACATCAAAAGCCTCAATTTGCGTACTAGATCCCTTACCTACACATCTATTCAAACAGATAATACCTGGAGTAATTGAACCGCTTCTAAAAATAATAAATTATTCTCTTACGATTGGCTATGTACCCAAATCCTTTAAACTAGCAGTTATCAAACCCCTGAATAAAAAACCTGACCTTGATCCCTGTCAGCTGTCCAATTATCAGCCAATATCAAACCTCCCCTTTATCTCCAAGATCCTTGAAAAAGCTGTGGCACAGCAGTTATACTCATTTACATAGGAATAACATCCATGAAATGTATCAGTCAGGATTTAGACCTCATCATAGCACAGAGACAGCACTGGTTAAAGTAGTAAACGACCTACTGTTGGTGTCTGATCAGGGCTGTGTCTCGCTACTTGTGTTGCTTGACCTTAGTGCAGCATTTGATACCATTGATCATTCCATTCTTCTGGATAGACTAGAAAATGTTGTGGGAGTTAAGGGAATGGCCCTCTCCTGGCTCAGGTCTTATCTAACTGATCGTTATCAGTATGTTGATATAAATGGTGATATTTCTAGACATACCGAGGTAAAGTTTGGTGTTCCACAAGGTTCTGTCTTGGGTCCACTGCTTTTTTCTCTATATGTGTTACCTCTGGGTGATATTATTTGTAAACATTGTATTAGTTTCCACTGTTATGCTGATGACACACAGTTGTATGTCTCTGCAAAACCTGATGAGAGACACCAGCTTAATAGAACTGAGGAATGTGTAAAGGACATTAGACACTGGATGCTTATTAATTTCCTTCTGCTTAACTCTGACAAGACTGAAGTACTTGTGCTAGGACCACATGCAGCTAGAAGTAAGTTTTCTGATTACACAGTGACTCTGGATGGCCTTTCTCTTTCTTCACGTGCAGCAGTAAAAGACCTCGGAGTGATTATTGACACCAGTCTTTCATTCGAAACTCACATTGATAACATCACCCAGATAGCTTTCTTTCATCTCAGAAATATTGCTAAGATAAGAAATTTAATGTCATTGCATGACGCAGAAAAACTAGTCCATGCTTTTGTTACCTCCAGGTTGGATTATTGTAATGCCTTACTGTCTGGATGTTCCAATAAGTGCATAAACAAGCTCCAGTTAGTTCAAAATGCAGCAGCAAGAGTCCTTACTAGAACTAGAAAATATGACCACATCACGCCTGTCTTATCCACACTGCATTGGCTCCCAATCAAATTTCGTATTGATTATAAAATACTACTATTGACCTTTAAAGCACTAAATGGTCTCACACCACAGTACCTGAGTGAACTTCTGCTCCTCTATGACCCGCCACGCCTACTTAGATCAAAAGGTGCAGGCTATCTGCTGGTACCTCGTATAGTGAAGGCTCCATCAGGGGGCAGAGCCTTTTCTTACAAAGCCCCACAGTTATGGAACAGCCTTCCAAGTAATGTTCGGGAATCAGACACAGTCTCAGCATTTAAGTCTAGGCTGAAAACATATCTGTTTAGTCAAGCCTTTTGTTAATGGTGTTTATGAGGTAAAGGTGTAGATCTAGAGGGTCCTCAGACATGGAGTGTTTTGGTAAACTGGGATGTATGGATGCTGTCAGTCCCCACTCGCTTGCTCACTCGAGTTTGTTGACGGTGTAGTGGCTGGCTGCTTTATGTCCCGGGGCTCCCTCATGCCTGTGTTACCTTCTGGCTCTCTCCTTTTAGTTATGCTGTCATAGTTAGTTGCCGGAGTCCCTGCTTGTACTCGGTGCAATATGTATACTGCTCCTACTTATTCAGGTGACATTGGGCATACCTAACAACCTGCGTTTTCTTGCTCTCCCCCCCACCCCAAATCGGTCCCTCTGAGTTACATGGAGTCAACAGGAAATCTTTTGGTGGAGACCTCGACTGGCTATCGTAGCCTGCAGGGAATCGGCCGTCAGACATTCTGTCGCATGTCCCAGACCCGGTGAAATGTAACTGAATTGTCTTGGCCAGCCCTAAGGGTCCCATCTGCATCTCATCATTGCTGAGGAGTGTGCTCCCATCACCCAATCAAGTATCCAGCCAGAGCAGGTCATGATATTTTTTAACCATATTAACATGCCATTGTTGTGTGTTATGCCTGATGTCAAGACTCTTGTCTGTGCGAGCCTACCACACAGATTTAATACTTGTCATTTTTAGGGCATACCTAACAACATGTGTTTTCTTTCTCTCTCCCCCCCCCCCCCAAAATCTGTCCCTCTGAGTTACATGTTGGTCCTGGGATTGAGATACTGGCCTCTTCTGCCCCTCGGACCTGCTTGATCCATCCTGGTGCCCTGTGTCTGGTCGGAGTTTTATTGCATCGCTCCTGTGAAGGACAGCCCCATGAGGACAGTTGAGGATTATACCTGGAGGATGCTCTGGCCTCTTACAGTAATGCTTTTATGGCCGAGGACTACAGTTGACTTGCTAACTTTGGGACTGCAGTTATCATGAACAGTTTTGCACTCAAGTTTCCATCAATGAAGAGTTATAACATCAACGAAACTGACTTAATGTTAAAACTGTTAATATTATAGTCATGCTGTCTGTTGTTGCCCAAATGAGGATGGGTTCCCTTTTGAGTCTGGTTCCTCTCGGGGTTTCTTCCTCATGTCGTCTGAGGGAGTTTTTCCTTGCCACCCTCACCACAGGCTTGCTGATTGGGGATAGATTAGGGATAAAATTAGCTCATGTTTTAAGTCGTTCAAATTCTGTAAAGCTGCTTTGCGACAATGTTTATTGTTAGAAGCGCTATACAAATAAACTTGACTTGACTCACAAAAACATCCAAGCCCAGCTAAACTTTGCACAAAGGTATATCCAGTCTCCCACAAACATGTGGAACAATGTATTATGGTCTGATGAGACCAAGGTTGAACTATTTAGCCATAATTCCAAAAGGTATATTTTTCTATACAAGTATTTTTGGCACAAAAATAACAGCACATAAAAAGAACACCATACCCACAGTGAAGCATGGTGGAGGCAGCATCATGCTTTGAGGCTGCTTTTCTTCAGCTGGAACTGGGGCTTTAGTCAAGATGGATGGAATCACAAATGTCTCCAAATATCAGTCTATTTTGGCACAAAACCTTCAAGCATCTACTAGGAAGCTGAAGTTGAAGAGGAATTTCACCTTTCAGCATGATAATGACCCAAAGCATACATCTAAATCAACTAAGCAGTAGCTTCACCAAAAGAGGATCAATGTTCTGGAATGGCCCAGCCAGAGCCCAGACCTTAATCCAGTTGAAAATCTGTGGGGTGACCTGGAGAGAGCTGTTCACAGATGTCCTCACAATTTGACAGATTTGGTAAATGTTTGTGAGGACTAAGCAAAAACTGCCAAGTCCAGATGTGCCAAACTGATAGACACTTACCCAAAAAGACTGATTGCTGTAATAAAATCAAAAGGTGCCTCAACTAAGTATTAGTTTATGGGTGTGCACACTAATGCAACCAGGTTTTCTTTTTTCCCCTTTTTTGCTAAACAGTTTCTGTTTTCACCTTCTTTGAATAGACTGCAATTTTGCAATCAAAGTGGAATATGTTCTGACAGGATTTATCTTGGTTTCATTTCTTAATCACTAAAACCTGCCATTTTAGCAGGGGTGTGTAGACTTTTATATCCACTGTATCTCCAGAGTCAGGATACTGAAAAATATCCTGATTGATCAAGGCACAATGTTTATGTGACGCACAATTGTGGAACAGTATGAATTATTGTGAATTAAATCTATTTGTACCAGTGTTTACCATTCACAGATGGATGGGCTGGTCAAACGGTTGAAGTGGGATAAATGGCTCAAACCCCAGTAATTTGCAGTTTAAGGTCCCACAAGCCTCCATGGGGTTTCCTCCATTAGAATTATTGTATGGGCACAAGCCTCATGGTGTCTTGGATGTCATTAGAGCAAATTGGGAGGGAGCCCTTCTACTAGTAAAAATGAAATTCAGTACATTCTTGACCTGAGAGCAAAACTCCACATATTAAGTCACCTAATACAGGAGAATTTGCTACAGGCACAAGAACAGCAAACCTGGCTATAAAACAGGTGTTCAGCTAAGGGAATTTGCACCACAAGATAAAGTGCTCATGTTACTATAATGCCGAGCTCTAAATTACTCGCAAAGTGGCAAGGACCCTCTGAGGTTACACAGGGAGCTGGGGAAGTCAACTATGAGGTCAGGCAAATGGACTGAGGCAATGCACGTCAGATATATCACCTCAATTTTCTGAAACTGTGGACAGTGACGGTTCCTGTGCCTCTGGCAATAGTGGTTCCTGAGAGGCAGGAGCTGGGACCAGAGGGAAGTCCAAAAAGTGCAGCCCAATTCACCCTGGTGCCCTGTAGAGGCCACCTCTCACCCTCCGAGAGGTGGTTGCCTGGTTGCAGGATGAAAGT
This sequence comes from Neoarius graeffei, assembly GCF_027579695.1. Taxonomy (NCBI): domain Eukaryota; kingdom Metazoa; phylum Chordata; class Actinopteri; order Siluriformes; family Ariidae; genus Neoarius; species Neoarius graeffei. Next base: position 39,542,092 of record NC_083578.1, on the reverse strand, counting down.
TCCAATGTGTTTTCACCTCTACCCAGTTGAACGGACCCCATAGAACACCATGTTGAGGCTCCTCTGGGGTGGTTGTACACAGCTGTCCATATTGCTTACCTGAACACAAAAAATGCATTTTGAAATGAACTCAAGGCTATTCTTAATGTGGGAGTAACTGAGGATTTCCACAGTGATTGGAGCAGCACAGTAGTCCTGGTGCCCAAGACCAATGGGTTGGTCCGGTTCAGTGTAGACTTTAGAAAAGTCAACGCAGTGTCTAAATTTAGTGCATATCCAATGCTTCACATTGATGAACTGCTCAGTCTGTTAGGCATTGCTCAATTTTATTTGACACTGGATTGACCAAGACCCTGGCATATTTCCATAAGTCCAATATTCTGAGAAAAAAATTGCCTTTTCCACTCCATTTGGGTTACACCAAAGTGACCAAAGAAGTGTGTCACCCTTCCATTTGGGTTGTTCAGAGCCCCAGTAATGTTTCAGTGACTAACAGACAGAATCCTCCATCTGTACAATGCATATACAGATGTCTATTTAGATGACGCAATCATTTATAGTAATGACGGCAGCATCATTTACAATATCTGAGGGCTCTCCGGAGATCCTTGAGACATCCAGGACTCACAGCAAACCCAAAGAAGTGTGCAACCAGCTGGGTGGAAATACCGTATCTGGGCTTTCATTTGGGTCATGGGCAGGTGTGTCCCCAAATTGATAAGGCAGCAGCAATTGCAACCTGCCTGAGACCCAAGACCAAAAAGGGGGTGAAGTAGTTCATGGGACTGGCTGGCTATTACAGAAGGTTTGTATGTAATTTTTTGGACATCAGCAGCATGCTAAATGATCTCAATAAAAAGGGAGTATTCAATCTGGTCCAGTGGACAGAGACATGTGAACTTGCTTTCACCCAGTTAAAAACGGTTTTGTGTGGGGGCCTGTTGTTGCTTTCACCTGAATTTTTTGTCCCTTTTGTTCTGTAGACTGAAACATTGGACAAAAGGCTGGGGGCTGTTTTGTCCCAGGTGGTGAAGGGGGAGGAGTGCCCCATGCAAGCCCCATGCATCAGTCACAAGCTCTGCATGCGAGAGACAGCAATCAGCTGTAGGCTAGATGGCTTCTGACCTGAGTAGTGTGGTTAGGGTATGTGGCAGCAAGGGCATGGTTGAGCATCAGCTGTGGATGGAGTGGAGGCAGGTTGAACTGGCAGGTAACATGGGATGAGTCTCACTTGTGTCGACTTACCAGCAATTTATGTACATGTGTCATTTGTCTGGTGATTACACAGAGAAGCTAGTAACCAGACAGAGCTAGCTGAGCAACTCAGCACCAAGTGTGTGCATGTGTGTGCCTAGAGTAAAATAAAATCACTAAAAAGCAAAAGTAAGGCAAAACAAAAAGTACCTTTGAGTGGTGGCAAGCCTGCCTCCCATTTCCTCCTTTCCTCTGAATCACAAAAGTGTTACAATCAACCAAGTTGAAATACTGAAAATGTATTTAAAAGAATTTTCTTACCTGGACTCTGTAGGACTCTGGCTTTGTCCATCAGAAATTTGTTGGTGTGTAGGAAAGTTTGTTTGTCAAGCAACAAGACCTCTGCAACTTTGCCAGAGTCCTGTACACATATGCAACCAAACACACACACACACATGCACCAAAAAATATTAAATTCAGATTAATCAATGCGAGTGGATGTACATTTCCATTATTGATGAGGGCTAGCTTGGTATTTACGTGCTCTTGACGGAGTTTACTCATTGACAGAACCAAACTATGAAAAGAAAAACAAGGGGGCTTTTTTGTGGAAAAATAAACTCATGTATCTTATTTTTGGTAGTGGCAAACACGTCAATACAAATGCAGCTAAAAAAATTTGAATATTGTGAAAGTTTTTTTTTTGTAATTTAATTCTAAAAGGTAAACTTTCCTATATTCACTACACAAAGTGAAATATTTCAAGCCTGTTTTGGTGGGCTTTTTTTTTTTTATAATGATGATGAATATGGCTTATAGCTCATTCAAATCAGAAATCCAGTATCTCAAATTATTAGAATATTTCCTAAGAGCAATTAAAAAAGGATTTACAATACAGAAATGCCCAACTTCTGAAAAGTAATGTTAATTTATGCACTCAATACTTGGTTGGGGCTCCTTTACCAAAGTCAAGTCAAACTTTATTGTCATTCAGACCATACAACAAACAGTGCACGGCTAAAAGAAATTACGTTTCCCCACACTCCAATGTGCTTGTATACGCAATAAACATGTTACAGTAAATGCACACAAGACAACAATAAGTAAACATATTAGACAGCTAGACAGACTTGCATATTGCACTATAAACACAGATGTAGACCAATAGACAGTGACAGTAGGGCCACAAACAAACGTTGCACAAGAGAACATATTGCACAAAAAAAAAAAAATGGATGAGAACCATAACACTGGTGGGTGATGATAAAGTGCATAGTGATGGCATTGAATTATTGCACAGGATAACAAGATATTGCACTTTTGCAAGGCACTGTATTTGTATTAATTTAAAAATCCAGATGAGAGGTGCACAAAACAAGTCTTTCAGTAGGTTTAAGGTTTTTTTTTTTTTTAATTCAAAAAAAGATATTGTACAGATATTGCAAAGATATTGCACAGGATGACAGCGTATTATACCAGATAGCAGCATTTCAACAATCTGTACGTGCATTAAGGGGATCATCAGTTGTAACAGTCTGTGTATGTTAGTGGGTCCAACAGTCCTGAGTGGAATATGTTCTGACAGTCATGTTCATGTGAACTTTTTTTTTTGTTTGTTTGTTTTTACCATGAATAACTGCATCAATGCATTGTGGCAAGGAGGCAATCAGCTGCTGAGGTGATACTGAAGCCCAGGTTGCTTTGATAGTGGACTTCAGCTGGCCTGTATTTTTGGGTCGGGTGTTTCTCATCTTCCTCTTGACATTACCCCATGGATTCTCTACGGGGTTCAGGTCAGGCGAGTTGGCTGGCCAATCAAGCAGAGTAATATCATAGTCAGCAAACCATTTACGGTAGTAGTAGTTTTGGAACCGTAGGCAGGTGATAAGTCCTGCTGTAAAAGGAAACTGGCATCTCCATAAAGCTTGTCAGCAGATGGAAGCATGACGTGCTCTAAAATCTCCTGGTAGACTCCTGTGTTGACTTTGGACTTGAAACACAGTGGACCAACAACAGCAGATGACCTGGCACTCCAAATCATCACAGACTGCAGTAACTTCATACTGGACTTCAAACACTTTGGTTTTTGTGCCTCTCCACCCTTCCTCCAGACTCTAGGACCTTAGTTTCCAAATGAAATGTGAAATTTATTTTTTCATCTGAAAAGAGGACTTTGGATCACTGAGCAACAATCTAGTTCTTTCTCTTCTTAGCCCAGGTAAGACATTGTCTCTGGTTCAGGAGTGGCTTGATATTAGGAATGTGACAGTTGTAGCCCCTTTCCTGAAGACGGCTGTGCATGGTGGCTCTTGATGCACTGACACCAGCCTCAGTCCACTCCTTGTGAAGCTCTCCCATGTTCTTGAATCAACTTTTCTGGACAATCCTCTTAAGGCTGTGGTCATCACCCTTGCTTGTGCACCTTTTCCAGCCAGCCTTTTCAGCAATGACCTTCTGTGGCTTACACTCCTTGTGGAGGATGTCGATCATCATCTACTGGATAACTGTCAGGTCAGCAGTCTTCCCCATGATTGTAGTTGAGTGTACTGAACTAGACTGAGAGATATGCGGTATTTATACTGTTTAAATAGTAATTTGCTCAAACTCAATGAAGTATTCTAATAATTTGAGATTTTTTTTTTACATTTTTTGCACTGTCAATTTTAAAAATTTAAATAGACAAAATGCTTGAAACATTTTAGTTTACATATAATGAGTCTTAGAATATATCTCTATCTCTAGCCGCTTTATCCTGTTCTACAGGGTCGCAGGCAAGCTGGAGCCTATCCCAGCTGACTACGGGTGAAAGGCAGGGTACACCCTGGACAAATTTTCATTTTCTGAAATAACTGATGAAAAATATTTAACTTTTTCATGATGTTCTAATTTTTTGAGATGCACCTGTATGCCGTATGACTCAGAAAGGAATGAAACATCAGCAAGGAAAGCTCACAAATCTTAAAGCTATTTTTCTCACCTGGGAAGAGCTCCCATTTGCTGATGTCAGTTTCATTGCTTTAAGAATGCTGTAGGGGGGGGAAAAGGAAGTCAAGACTGTCCTACTTAGCAAAGAGACACAGGCAATATTGATGCATACACTCTATTGAAAAGAAACTTTAAAAAAATGACCTGAGTTCAGTTTTGATTTCTTCATAGTCCAACTGAGACTGCAGTTTAACCTCTAATTTCTGCAAAAAACACAGGCAGTGTATGCCACAGATGACATGAGATTAAGGAGGTATTCTTTTTTAGTTATAGCAATAAAATCATATGATTTTACTGTTTTACCCTTTCCATCTAACCTTCATATCAAGACCAACTAGCTGGTAAAATAAAAGATACAACGTTTTGCATATGTCACCACTCTAACTTCAATTCCACCACCAGTATTTACACTATCCCCAAACCAATATCATCCCTGCAGTACATGGAGTTATGCAGTAAATGGTGTTACCAGGGTAGCGTCCAGGTGTCTAGCTGGAAAACTGGTTTACATCATCTACATGTTGAAACTTTTCTGACCCACTTACTTCAATAGCCTCTGTCTTATCTGCTAGCTGGTGTTCAAGATCTGCTAGCTGACTTGCTGAGGAGTCCTGCACTTCCTGGAGAGTGAACTGCAACCTCTGGACATTCTCAAGCAGGCGGAGAATCTCTCTATCTTTGGAGAAGAGCACGGTTTCCAGCTGTGATGGTGGGCCATTGTCCTTCTCATCCCTCAATCCTTTCCCCTGAGATGGGCACCACAGCAGAGCAGCAAAGCAGTGAGGGAGAAGAAAAAAACATGAAAATCCTTTTTTAACTTCAAACTTCTGGCTCCACCATCTTCTCTGCTTCCCTATAATCATAATATTTCAAAGTGTTGCTCATGTGGAGCCAGAAGCACAAAGGATTTGATTTGTGGTACCACCAGTATGGATAAGTAACTTTTTTTATATACATGAGTGTGATTCGAGAGCCTTGGGGTGACTTTGTGGTGAATTGAGTCTTTTCTCTTTAATCTTAAAAGTTTTGGTGAGAAAAGGGAATCATTTGTACCTCACTGGAACCCTCATCACTCCCTTTAGAAATTTTGCAATTGCTGGTTAGCTGATCCCTCAGTTGCTCCACCTCCCTCTGGGACAAATCTGCTCTCTGCCATCAAACACACACAATTTTGCTTTACAAAGACCTGTTATCACCGGTGTAGTGAAAGAACAATAAAATTGTACAAACTATAACAGTAAAACCACAATGCTCTTGAACATGTAAGTTTCTTAATCTAATGTTGATACCAAGCACATATACAGTAAAGGTAAAGTAATGAGTAGAACAAAATCTCAAAAGTCAGTCGAGAGTATTTCATACAGGGAGAACCTGAAATTGAGAATCTCTCTCCCACTCATTCCCTTTCTACTCCATTCTGCTGAAGTGGATGTTTACTTGCAGGCACTTTCTTTCCCAAACTGTTTCCCTGCACAATCACATTCAGCCTGCTAATTAATGACTCATTATCCAAACATTTATCTCAAAGCTGCTGGTGAACGGAGAGACAGAAAGCATGGAAAATCATAGCAGAGAGAAAAGGAAAAATGGAAGCAATCAGTACGATAACTAACAGACTCATCATGCTTCCCTCTCAGCAGCCATCACGCTATGCTGTCTCATGGACCTCTGCTACCTGCAGACGGCTAATCATGAAGCCCCCAAAAAAGCGAAGAGTAGAAGGTGGGTGGTAAGAGGAAGAGAGGCCACAGAGGCATCTAATTAATCCTGAGGCTTGATTACAAAAGGTGATTACCTTAACAAATGCAGGATCCTCAAAATTAGTGATAGAATGGAAAGCCCTCTGCTCACCTGGTTGGCCTTCTCCAGGTTTGTCTTGAGCTGGGCTAGTTCCTCTGCTCTGGAAGACACAATACACACTGCCATTTAAAATACTCAGGAAGGTAAAATGAATATTGACAATCAGAATGACTTCTGACCAAACCATCATTGATATTTTATATAATTAGATACACAAACTCAAAACTGCCTTAATCACATTATCTATATTTTGCGTTCCTAACACTTCAGCAAACAACAGCCAAATTATAAACTCCCAGAAAGATGTTATGAGTATTAGAAAGTCTGTGAAATTTGAAAAAAGGAAGAGACAAGGCATCCTATGATTAAAACCCAATGAGTCACATATATCGCATATTATTTGACATCATATCTCAACATGCCTGCACACTCCCAACAATCAGAGCACTCATTTGAATAGCGTCTCGGGGAGATTATTCATAAGGTTTGTTTGAAGTTCAACAGTTTCCTCTCAATCATCAGGGAGCTGATTTTCAAAAGGTGGAGAATCTGAATAATGAGCAAGGCTGAAAGTTTGATTAAATACATGAATTTCTGAGGTTCTCCTAAACAAAGATCCTCTCTATATTCGATTGTATTTGCTGCAAATGGAAGTGCATTGAGTTGTTGTACAGTCCTATGAGGACACTGTCACATTAAATCACAATTAAGTATGACTTTATCCTTCAGTTTCTGAGTAAATAAGTGTCTGTATTAATGAAAATTAGAATGCATTTGTGCAAGACCACAGAGGTATTCTTCACAGAAGACTCCATACTACAGTTGTGCTCATAGGTTTACATACCCTGGCAGAATTTTTGCTTTCTTGGCCTTTTTTCAGAGAATATGAATGATAACACAACTTTTTTCCCCACTAATGGTTAGTGGTTGGGTGAAGCCATTTATTGATAAACAACTGTGTTTTCTATTTTTAAATCATAATGACAACAAAAAACATCCAAATGACCCTGATCAAAAGTTTACATACCCCAGTTCTTAATACCGTGTATTGCCCCCTCTAACATCAATGACAGCCTGAAGTCTTTTGTGGTAGTTGTGGATGAGGCTCTTTATTTTCTCAGATGGTAAAGCTGCCCATTCTTCTTGGCAAAAAGCCTCCAGTTCCTGTAAATTCCTGGGCTGTCTTGCATGAACTGCGCGCTTGAGATCTCCCCAGAGTGGCTCAATGATATTGAGGTCAGGAGACTGAGACGGCCACTCCAGAACCTTCACTTTGTTCTGCTGTAGCCAATGACAGGTCGACTTGGCCTTGTGTTTTGGATCGTTGTCATGTTGGAACGTCCAAGTATGTCCCATGCGCAGCTTCCGAACTGATGAGTGCAAATTTGCCTGCAGTATTTGCTGATAACATGCTGCATTCATCTTTCCTTCAACTTTGACCAAGTTTCCTGTGCCTTTGTAGCTCACACTTCCCCAAAACATCAGTGATCCACCTCCATGCTTTACAGTAGGAATGGTGTCCCTTTCATCATAGGCCTTGTTGACACCTCTCCAAATGTAACGTTTATGGTTGTGGCCAAAAAGTTCAATTTTGGTCTCATCACTCCAAATTACCTTGTTCCAGAAGTTTTGAGGCTTGTCTCTGTGCTGTTTGGCGTATTGTAGGCGAGATACTTTGTGGCATTTGCTTGGTTTTAACAGAGCCCCTGATTTTCCATTTGTTAATCACAGTTTGAACACTGCTGACTGGCATCATCAATTCCTTGGATATCTTTTTGTATCCCTTTCCTGTTTTATACAGTTCAACTACCTTTTCCCGTAGATCCATTGACAATTCTTTTGCTTTCCCCATGACTCAGAATCCAGAAATGTCAGTGGCTGGATGAATGATGCAAGAGTCTGTCTGGATCCCAGAAACTCACTCAGCTTTTATGCACACACACTGATTATAAGCAAACAGATCACAGGTGAGGATGTTACCTTTAGTAGCCATTCAAACCCATTTGTGTCAACTTCTGTGCATGTTATCAGGCCAAAATCACCAGGGTATGTGAACTTTTGATCAGGGTCATTTGGGTAGTTTCTGTTGTCATTATGATTTAAAAAGAGAAAACACAGTCGTTTGACAATAAATGGTTTCACCCAACCACTAAGCATGAGTGGAAAAGATGTTTTTGTGTTATCATTCATATTCTCTGAAAAATGGTCAAAGAATCATAGATTCTGCCAGGGTATGTAAACTTATGAGCACAACTGTACTTATTGAATACCACACCACTCATAACTGAAGAATAAATAAGGGTCTTTAGAGAGGAAGTATTCAAAATTCAACCAAATGTAAAAAGTGAATCATATCTGAAGACAGAAGAAAATCCTGTTATATATATATATATATATATATATATATATATATATATATATATATATATATATATATATATATATCCTGGAGTTGAGCATTTGGCTTCCATTGCAAAATTAAACAAAGCAGACTTTTTCCAATTCTAACTGACCGGCATCTAGTACAAATTTCTGGCTCATTCAAGGTATAACCTGGAGACTGTGTGTTAGATAATGTCAAGCCCAATCTTTTCATGAGACAATATGTTAACAGAGTAGTTCTTCTTAAGGTTTGCCAAAGCAAGAGAGACAAATAGAAATTACTCATATTACCTGCACTACTTAATCAAGAACTCTTATTTATAATCAAAGTAGCTACAGTAGCTGAGAGTGGACAACGTTGAAAATAAGTCGAGTAATTATACAGTGTATATAGTTTGAGGAAACATAACTGGAGAGCAGAATTTGATAATTTAAATTTAGAATGTTGCGGTTATGATACAATAGAGAGAACTGATGGGAAAATGCATAATACTGTATATGCATTTATGCTTTCAAGAACATTTTGCTGACATGTTTGGGTTCACTGGAAATCAAGACAAAGTTAGTCTGACTGATCACCTGTATTCGATGATGAGCCATTTGTATCCTGATGGGCATAATCTCTTCCAGAATAACCCCATCTCATCCACAGGCAACAAGGGCTTACTGAGTGGTTTGATGAGTATAAAAATTATATAAATCATATGCTATGTCCTTCACAGTCACTAGATCTCAAACCAACTGAACACCTACTGAAGATTTTGAACCAACATTTTTTTTTTCAAACAGAATGAAGGATTTCTCTTTCACAGTGGCTAAACACTTCAACAGCAATGGAGATGACAGTAATGACATCTTATTTTCTATTGTTGATTATTGTTATAGGACCAATGAAAGGAGAAAACTCAGGGAAAAGTAACTCCTCTGCATTCTCAGAACTCTGGACAGCTGATGAAAAACTTCTATATATATAGCCCCCTTCAAAAGTACTGGAATAGAAAAACCAATTATTTTGTCTTTGCTATACACTGAAGATGTTTGGGGTTGATATCAAAAGATGAATATGAGACAGTACATCAGAACTGCAGCTTTTATTTCCTGATATTTACATATAGATGTGTTAACAACATATAATATTGGCACCTTTTGTTTGAACCCACCCATTTTTAAGTGATCAAAAATATTGGAATATGTGCCTGACAGGTGCTTCTTGTTGCGCAGGTGTTCCCTGTTAGATTCATTGTTTAAACAATTAATACCTCTTGGTTTGAACCCTAGATTTTGCCTTGTGAACACTGCATTTGTTGTTTAAAAAAAGGAGAATGAACATTGAATGAAGACCAGGGAACTTACCTGAGAAAAACAAGCCAATGTATACTGTGGGTGGTAAAAGAGAGCAACTGGACTTGCTTGAAGATTCTTGAAGACATTTCACCCCTCATCTGAAAGGCTTCTTCAGTCCAGTTGCTCTCTTTTACCACCCACAGTTTACTATGACCTGGATGACTGAGAATCTTTACAGACAAGCCAATGTATAATGTTCTGTACTAACAAGACACTGAATAGACTCAGTTGAGGAAAACAATGGCAGTTGATGACAGAAACTTTGTGAGAGCTGTGAAGTAAAATCCAAAAATAACATTCAGTGATCACACCATCAACCTCCACAGAACAGTACTGAAGGTATCGATAATATTGATACTGAAGGTATGAACAATTATGATTCTGATACACCATTTGAAGACTGTGGGAGAAATATAAACCTCATACCACAAGATGCAAACTATTCATCAGCAGCAAGAATCAGATGGCCAGATTTGAAAAGCTTTGCAAAGAAATACAATGAGGTAAAAAAGTTCTGGAACCAAGATTAACTGCTACCAAAACAAGATAAGGCCAAAGAGTAGAGAAAGATAAGATCAGCTCATGATCCAAATCAGAGCTCATCGGTCAAGCATGGTGAAGACAGGATCATGGGTTGGGCTTGCATGGCTTCTTCTGGAACAGGCTCACTAATCTTTACTGGTGACTGTAACGGCAGCCCAAGAAAACCTCTGCCTCTCCTGTATGTCGCTCCTCACACTGCCACTTTGGTGGTGCTAAAGGAACAGCATCACTTGAGCACCTCTGCTTTGGACCACTGCAGTCAGCGTGGCTATGGGATGGAGCCGGTCAAATGTACACACCTGACATCATTTAAGCAGTGCCTCTCTCTACCTTCCTCTAGCAGCCAGGGGAGTATAAATCGGTGCTGCCACCAGTTCAGGTATGTTCATGCCAAATCAGGCATGCCAGCTGATAACTCTCTCTCTCTCTCTCTGTCTGTGCGCATGTGTGTATGGGTGGAGCTGAGCATTGTGAGCGAGCGTGTGGAGCAGTGGCCTTTGGGCCAGGAGCATATGTTTTTCTAACTTTTCTCTAATTTTTCTATCTTTAAATTTAAACACCTTAATCGTAGGGCTTTAACATATAGTTTACTTGATAATAATAAAACTAACACAGGGGGTTGTTTGGGGTTTGTTTACTGGGACATCTGCCTCCACCTTTGGGTTGGAAGTATGGCTGTCCCAGGTGTGGGTAGTAGGCTTGATCATCTTATGCGGCGTCATGCAGTTAGAATTGTATCGACTGCCAGTGTGGAAGTTTGTGGTTTAGCTGTCGGAGAACTTGTCGGACATGACAATATTTTATCAGCAGCCCGCATGAATAATGCGGTTGTCCTGTTTCTCAGAGATGTCGAAATGGCGAATGATCTTGTGGAATGGGGAGTGGTAATTGATGGTGTTTTTACCTCAGTTCTTCCGCTTTCTACCCCGTCTAGAAAGGTTGTTTTGTCGAATGTACCACCATTTCTTAAGGATGATGTTCTAGCACACACGTTATCACGTTATGGCAAACTGGTGTCACCTTTTAAAAAAATTCCTATCGCCAGTAAATCTCCGCTGCTTAAACATGTAGTGTCCTTTAGACGGTTCGTCTACGTGATCTTGAAAGATAACAAGGACGAATTGGATCTAAGGCTGAGTGTTAATGTTGATAATTTTAACTATGTTGTTTATGCAACAACTAGTGTGAAATGTTTGGGTTGTAGTGAAACGGGGCACCTGGTGCGTGCTTGTCCCTTTAAAGGGGGTGAATCAGAGAAACAAGGGGGAAATGCCGGTAAGGCTGATGAAAACATCGGAGAGGGGCAATCTGCAGAGACTGGTCTGAGCACTGGGAATGAGTTACCTGGTTCGCCCGGTGTCGTTGAAGCAGATGAGCCTCATGAGACTACAGGAATTAATATTCCTGCTTCTCAAACTGAACTCACCAGTTCCGAGTGTGCTGTAGAGGGTAACGTTAGCTCTGAATCTGGGACCATAGACAGTTCGCAAAACAGCAACGAGTCAGTCACTAACTGTAGTCAGTTTTCAGTCTCTGCTGATGAAATGCTTATAGATTCAGAAGAGAATGTTTTTAAAGTTCCACCAAAGAGAAAACAGGACATTGTTAAAAAGAGAGCCAAAAAGAATAAAACTCTTACTGCCACTTCAAGCGATGCTGAAAATGAAAGTGATTTCTCCGACTGTAGTGTGAATTACAGCTTACGTCAGAGTGGCTTTACCAGTCGCATCTATAGTGTGGATGACATCAAGTTGTTTTTGAAAGAGACAAAGCACGCTAGAAATGTGCGTGTGGATGATTTCTTCCCAGACATAGAACAGTTTATAACGAAAACAAGGTCTTTCTTGAGTGAGAATTGTTTTACTGAACAGGAGGTTTATTGCCTTAAGAAAATTCTAACTAAGCTTAATGTTCGAATGAATGACAGTGGTGACAAAGCTTAATTTACTTTTGTTTCATCATGATGTATACACAGTTGTTTCTTTTATTAATTTTATTTATGAAGGAAATCCGGGTTGCTTCTCTAAATATAAATGGGGCCAGAGAAGGAATTAAGAGAGCAACTTTGTTTGAGATAATAAAACAAAAAAGGTTTAATGTTGTTTTTGTTCAAGAAACTCATTCTGACACAATCAGTGAAGTTGACTGGGTAAGAGAGTTTGATGGACTTGCACTGTTAAGCCACAATACTTCAATTAGTGGTGGGGTTGCCATTTTATTTTCCAGAACCTTTATTCCTATTTCCTATGAGGTTGAGGAGATTTTAAAGGGTAGGCTTTTAAAAGTCAGAACGAAATTTGAAAATATTTTTTGGTCTTTGTTTGTGTGTATTTACCTTCTTTGCCTTTTGAGAGAATGTTGTTCTTAAATGATTTAGACACTGTTTTACATGGTTATGATCCTGAGGAGATTTTACTTTTGGGAGGGGACTTCAACTGTACGGAGAAAGTAATAGACAGGAATCACATAGAGCCACACATGGCCTCACGTAGACGCCTCACTGAATTAATGAATTCTAATGACCTTACTGACATTTGGAGGAACTTCCATGGTACGCAAAGGCAATACACATGGAGTCACTCCTATAATAATCAACTGTCTCTAGCAAGATTGGATAGGTTTTATGGTTTTAAACACCAATTTAGTTGTTTTAGAAACTGCTCAATTGTTCTGGTCGGTTTTTCAGACCATAGCTTAGTTGTTTGCTTCTTGTTTTTAAACTTTGTTAAGCCAAAAAGTGCATATTGGCATTTTAATACTAATTTATTGTCTGATGGTAATTTTAAAGATGCTTTTAGACACTTTTGGAACGATTTTAAAACCAAAAAATCTTTCTTCCAATCTTTGCAGCAGTGGTGGGATTTTGGCAAAGTGCAGATAAAGCAATTCTGTCAAGAGTATACTGTCAATGTCACAGGCGACATAACTCGCTCTATGAAAAACCTAGAAAAATACATTATTGAGCTCCAGGAGTTAATTCAGAACACAGGGAATCAGACCTATGCTGAAAAATTTAGGTGCAAAAAGAATCTCCTGGCTGACTTGCTAGTAGTTACAGCACAGGGACCTCTGGTCAGGTCTCGCTTTCAAAGTGCAGAATTGATGGATGCACTATCAAAATTCTTCTTTAATCTAGAAAAAAGAATGGACAAACAAGATGTACCCATGCTTTACGCTCTAAGGATGGAATACTTCTGTCTGATCATGCAGACATATGTGAGAGAGCAGTCTGTTTTTATGAGGAGCTGTACCAAAGTGAGGTACTACGGGACCAGGCTGTTGACAATGTTTTCCTTGGCAACTTACCCCAGGTGTCCACAGAGGCCAATGCAGACCTTGGAAGAGCCTTGACTCTAGAGGAACTGCAGAGAGCCCTTCAAGGTATGGAGAGTGGTAAAGCACCAGGGCTAGATGGTCTTCCTGCTGAGTTTTACAGGTCTTTTTGGCCCGAAATGGGTGAAGACATCCTGGCTGTTCTCAGTGACAGCCTAGCTAAGGGGACGCTGCCACTGAGTTGCCGTAGAGCGGTACTCACTTTGCTGCCAAAAAAAGGGGACCTAAGCGACATAAAGTCCTGGAGGCCTGTCTTGTTACTTTGTACAGAATACAAATTGCTCTCAAAAACTTTGGCAAATAGACTGAGTGATGTGTTGGAACAGGTCATCCACCCTGACCAGACCTACTGTGTTCCAGGTAGATTAATTCATAATAATATCTCTTTGGTCAGAGATGCTTTTGACATTGGTAAACTTTTTAATTTAGAGTTTGGTCTAGTGTTTATAGACCAAGAAAAGGCTTTTGATAGAGTTGAACACAATTATTTGTGGAGTGTCCTGGCAGCTTTTGGTTTTAGTCCCCTTTTTATTGGAAAGGTAAGAGTTCTGTACAGTGACGTTGAAAGCATACTGAAGGTTAATGGTGACTTGTGTGCTCCTTTAAAAGTTCATAGGGGCATTAGACAAGGTTGTGCCTTATCCGGCATGCTGTATAGTCTTGCAGTAGAGCCACTTTTAATAGAAAGGAACTAAGTGGTGTGACCTTTCCTTTTTGTGGTAACAATTTTCAAGTGTCAGCATATGCAGATGACATTGCTGTGTTGGTTAGAGACCAGAAGGATATTGACACAATGCTTAAAATTTTTGAAGATTTTAGATCTTTCTCTTCGGCCAAAGTTAACTGGGCTAAGAGTGTAGCTGTGCTAATTGGGAAGTGGTCAGATGGAGAGCCTAGTTTCCCAGATGGCTTAAGCTGGATCAGGAAAGGTTTTAAATATCTTGGAGTTTTTCTTGGGGATGAAGCCTCCATACAAAAAAACTTTGAAGGCACTATTGAAAAAATAAAGGGCCGTCTGGACAAATGGAGGTTCTTACTGAATAAAATATCCTATAGAGGACGTGTTTTAATTATAAATAACTTGGTAGCATCTTCTCTCTGGCATCGGTTAGCGTGTGTGGATCCCCCAATGCAACTCCTGTCAAAGATCCAGTCAATTCTGGTCAACTTTTTTTGGGACAAGCTACACTGGGTACCACAAAATGTGTTGTATCTACCTAAAGAAGAAGGCGGACATGGATTTATTCACCTACAGAGCAGAACGGCAGCTTTCCGTCTCCAGTTTGTACAACGGCTTCTTACAGGGCCAGTGGACTCCGGCTGGAAGTCAGTGGCTTGTGCTATTTTACAGACTTTTGAGGGTTTGGGGATGGACAGAACTTTATTCTGGATGGATCCTCAGTAGATGAACCTTAGCCGACTCCCAGTGTTTTATCGTAATCTTTTTAAAGTATGGTCTTTTGTAACAGTGAAAAGGGGGCTCAGTTTTTGTTCTTTACATTGGTTTTTAAAGGAGCCCCTGATCTATGACTCAATTTTTGATGTAATGGGTGAAAAATGTTTTTCTGCTCTAACTTTTAATCTCCTCAAATCTGGAGTCACAACTCTCAATGATTTAATTAAGTTAGCTGGTCCAGAGTTGCAGAACTGTGAAAGAGTGGCAGATCATTTGGGGGTAAGATCCATTCATGTAGTTAGTTTTCTGTTTCAAAAGTGGCGGACTCTACTAACAACTGGAGAGTTAGGGTTGCTGGTAGACTACTCCAGAGGTTTGTGTCATTCAGTCAACAATGATCCCTTTCCAAATTTTATGCTGTCCCCTAATCTTATGGATTGTACAGGTAGTTATCTGCAATGTGGAAGTGTGGCATTCTTGGGCTCAAACTCTGCCAATGGTAAAGCCTTATACAAAGTCCGTGTTAAGTCTTTTAATGAGAAGATTCTAAATAAAAAAAAAACCAGATACTCCCTGGCGTATGATTTTTGCAGACAGGGGAAGCTGTCAAACCACAGTGGAGAGCATTTTACAAGTTACCATTACCTAAGAAAACTGGGGATCTGCAATGGCATATTTTACATGGTGCTGTTGCAGTTAATGCTTTTATTTCTGTTTTAAATCCAGCTGTAGGCCAAGAGTGCCCATTTTGTTCTCTCTCTCTCTCATTATCTCTAGCCGCTTTATCCTTCTACAGGGTCGCAGGCAAGCTGGAGCCTATCCCAGCCAACTATGGGCGAAAGGCGGGGTACACCCTGGACAAGTCGCCAGATCATCACAGGGCTGACACATAGACACAGACAACCGCCCATTTTGTTTTTTAAGGGAAACAGTTTTCCATGCTTTTATGCATTGTGTGAGGCTCAGACCTTTATTTGCTGTTTTGCGTATGCTATTTGTTTATTTTTCTGTAAATTTTTCAATGGAGACTTTTATTTTTGGTTTTAAATATGTACAGAAACAACGTCTGAAGTGCCAATTGTTAAATTTTTTTGCTTGGACAAGCTAAGATGGCAATATATGTTAGCCAGAGAAACAAGGTTGAGCAAGCTTTTAGTGAGGATGTTGTATTGTTTTTTTCAACTTTAGTGCAATCTCGTATTTTAATTGATTTTCGTTTTTATAAGGCAATGTCCAACCTTGAATCTTTTAAACAAATATGGTGTTACAATGGCGCAGTGTGTACAGTCGAGGATGAAAAGCTGCTATTTGCACATTTTTTGAGGGTTGGATCCTCTAACTAAAACTCTTGTATCACATTTTTGTTTGTTCTTTTGTGGGGTTTTTTGTATTTATTTACTTGCCAGAAATGATCTGGTAGTGCTGTTGTACATATGTTAATGTTTGAAATAAAGGTGTTTTGAAAATTCAAAAAAAAAATTTTTTCTCTCTCTCCAGGCTGTGATGCTGTTTCTGTCAATGTTCATTCAGATGGTGTTGCAAGAGTGGCAGCCAGTTGCAGTAGCTCCGAGTGTGTTTATGTGTTTTGGTATGTTTTTGTACTTTTTTCGTGTTTCTTTCTGCACTAGTCTCAGTTGGAAGTGTGCACCTAGGGATGTAATACTTGTGAGACTGTGCATTTGTATTTTTCTCTTTCTCGGGCTACTTAAATCGGCATCAGCAGACCCTTTCAGCCATGGCTCCATTGTTTACACTCGGGAGCAGCTGTTAGCACTGTGCAACACCAAGGTACTCCCCGTGGAAAGATCGGTGATCCCCGCGGAATTAAGGAGAAGGAGAAGGGGATGCAGAGCTGGAATGAAGTGCCGGGAGAAGAAAAGGCGGTATAAACCATGCATACCGTCTGTCATCATGGGAAACGTACTCACTCACTCACTCCAATCCTTGTCGCTGGCGACAATAGGGAACTCTGTCACGGCGCTTCTGGAGGCGCTGAGCGGCACAGGTTGTCAGTTGGGCCTCTGAGGTGGTCTTGCCCCATCTTAGGTTGTGACACCACTTGTCTCAGTCTGCGGTCTCCTGGAACCAGGATGAGAGGTTGATGCCATAACACTTGATGTCATCTTTGGCACAGTCTTTCCATCTTTTTAGGGGTCTGCCACAATTTCGGGAGCCATTCTTGAGTTCTCCGAACAGAAGTTGTTTGGTGATGCGATGTTCTTCCATCCTGCACACATGTCTCAACCATCTCAGCCTGTTGCCTCTTAGCATAGTTTCTACTGTGGTGGTCTTTGCTCTGGACAGGACCTCCTGGTTTGTGACATGCTGCCACCACCTGATATTCATAATGCGCCGGAGGGACTGCTGATGGAATACCTCAAGTCTGTGGATGTGCTTGGCAAGGGTGGCCCATGATTCACTACCATAGAGGAGCGTTGGGAGGACGACAGCTTGATAGACTGTGAGCTTTGTTGTAATAGATAGCCCTGATCTGTCCCAGCACCTGGATTTGAGGGACTTGTATGCAGCTGCAGCCCTTGATATTCTCCTGCTGATTTCATTATCTAGTGATGCATCATCAGTCATTACACTACCCAAGTAGGTGAACTTGTTGGCCCTCTTGAGCTGATGGTCATCAAGCATGACTGGAGGAGGGTCCGCACAGTTTTGATGTAATACCTCGGTCTTCGGCTTGCTGATTGTTAGTCCCCAACTGTTGCATGCACAGTTTAATGAGTTGGTGGCTGTCTGGAGATCTTCAACATTATCAGTAGCAACAGTTGCATCGTCAGCATATAGAAATACTCCCATGGTGGTGGTGGGCACCGACTTGTTCTTCAGGCGTCTGGTATTAAACAGTTTGCCATCCTGCTTATGCTTGATGGTCACCCAAAAATCTGGCAGCTCCTTGAAGGCATGCCTGAGTACAAAGGTGAAGAACAGGATAAACAAGGTTGGTGGAAGAATGCACCCCTGTCTGAGCCCAGCTGTTACTTCAAATGGGTCTGTGAATTCTCCATTTATTGAGACTCTTGCTTTCATGCCATCATGGAAGCTGCGGATGATGTTAACTACCTTGGCTGGGACTCCAATTTTTAACAGCAGGCTCCACATGAGCGGTCTGTTGATGGTGTCGAAGGCTTTCACCAGGTCCAGGAATATTATGTGGAGCTCACGGTGTTGTTCCCTGCTCTTCTCCATGAGTTGGCGTAAGGCAAATATCATGTCATTCATGGATCTGTCGCCTCTAAAGCTACAATGAGCTTCAGGTAGATGTCGTTCAACCAAGGGCCGGATTCTGTTCAGTATGACTCTAGCATAAAGCTTGCCTACCATAGCCAGTAAGGTGATACCTCGATAGTTACTACATGTGAAGCGACACTCTTTTTTGTAGAGGGTAACAATGTCTCCGTCTTTAAAGTCCTGAGGGACCCTTTCCTCTTCCCAGATGATAGTTAGGAGTGAGTGCAGCTCTCGGAGTAGGGGTTCTCTACCAGCCTTGAGGACATCACTGGGGATGGAATCAGGTCCTGGGGCTTTGTCTGGGGCCAGCTGCTTGAGGGCCTTTACGAGTTCTTCTATCATGGGGACTTCTTCCAGACTGGTGATCACTTCCTCTTGTGGAATGTTGTCAAGAGCAGCGGGGTCAGCAGTGCTTTGCTGGTTCAGAAGATTGCTGAAGTGCTCCTGCCATTGGCCAAGAATGTCACTCTTCCCTGTGAGGCGGTTGCCCAAGTTGTCATTGATGGGGCTGAGGCCAGATGTTATTCTCTGCGTGACTAATTTGATTGCCTTGAAAAACCCTTTGGAGTCATGACACTCAGCACAGGATTCAATATCTTTGGCTTGGTCAAGCCACCATTTGTTTTTCATGTTGCGCAGTTCTTTCTGGCACTTATTCCTAGCTAGTTGGTATCTGCGTTTAGACTGTGGGCTGTTTTCACTGAGGTATGCTTTGAAAGCTTGGTGTTTCTCCTCAAGTAGTGTCTTGGTGGTGTGGTCATTTTCATTGAACCAGTCGCGATGCCTCCTTTCCTGGATGCCTAAAGTTTCCTTGGATGTGTTGTAAATGGTGTTCTTTAGTATATCCCAGTGCTCATCAAGGTCTGAGTGATCGATGTTGGTCAGATCATTGGCAAACTTCTCTTGGAGCTTTCGTCTGGTGTCCAGGTCTTTTAGAGCATTGGTGTTCAGTCTCTTTGGACCTGCATTTCTTCTAGCTTGTCTTGAGATGTGGAATTTGAGTTTAAGACATGCACAGACCAACCTGTGGTCCGTCCAACAATCAGCACTGCGCCGCACACGAGAGTCAATAACATCACTCTTGAAGTGGTGGCTGACAATGATGAAGTCGATCATATGCCATCTGTTGGATTGGGGGTGCTTCCAGGTGCCCTTGTGGATGTCGGGATGGGCAAACAAGGTGTTAGTGATGGTAAGTCCAAACCCATCTCGAGAAGCATGTGGCCCTGGGAGTTAGCATCTCCAAGACCGTGCGGGCCGATGGTGTTTGGCCATGTCACTATGTCAGATCCTACTCTGGCATTAAAATCACCCAGCAGAAATAATCTATCACCTTTGGGGACTTTTGACAGCAGGGTTGACAGTCGATCGTAAAAGAGGATCTTCTCTTCCATGGGCCTCTTGAAGGTGGGGGCATAGACACTTATAATGGTGGCGTTGCAGTGTCTTCCAAGTTTAACTCGCATGGTCATCATCCTCGAGTTGACACCAGACCAGCTGATGATAGAGGGACACAACTTTGTCTTCATAACAATAGCAACTCCTTCCATTTTTGGCTGTTCACAACTACAACCAGAGTGGTAAAATGAGTAGTTGCCATCGGTAAACTCTCCTTCTCCCAGGATGCGGCACTTGCTCAAGCAGGCAATGTCGATGTTTAGTCGCTCTAGCTCAGTTGCAACAAGAGCTGATCTTCACTCTGGGGCCTGACGGCATGACGTAGAAGCGTCTGATAGTGTGCGCACATTCCAAGATGCAAGTTTGACCTGAGATATGATGTTATGTGCACATCTGGGTGTGTCAGAGACAGGGGTTCTGGGTGGATTTGCCTGAGGCTCGTCATAAATGCCAGATGGCTGCCCAAGCGTGCAACGTGGAGGTTGTTGTCGTTGTCTTTGTGTAGAATTCGTAGCGGGTTTCAGGTTTCATGAGCCGAGGTTGCTGGCCTTTGCTCACGAGCAAGCAGGCTGCCCACTTCTGTACTTGCGTCCTTCACGAGTGTTGTCACAGAGTGGAACTATGAGAGCTGCATAGCACTGTGACATATACTTGTGAAGCGGTCAAAGAAAGAGTCAGCAGGCTGACCCAACCATGCTGGCCGACTAGAGTTAGCATCTAGCTCTGTTGCGCCCTCAAAGGTGGTATGCTCAGCATACTCTCCATAGCTGACCGTTGGTTCCTGTTGATGATCTTACTTGTTGCGTGCCGATGGAACTCATCCACTCAGGTGCTATGGTACCTCCATGCTTTGTCAGAGACAGGCTGTTGCGCTCGAGGCTCAGTTCTTACAGGGGCATGGACTGTAGACTGTTGTTTGTCTGGTCTCTCACCCTCGACTGAGTCCGGCAAGTTTAAAACTACCGGGGACCCGAAGGCCCCCACTGGCATACGCTCTTAGGGTCATAGAGACACTCAAGCTGCTACACCATGGCAAGGTAACAGTCTCCGTAGCAGACGTAAGATCTCTCCTTAATAGAATGGATGAGCTAACAGCGCTAACCAGGCTGCAGAGGGAGTACCAGGAGTGTAGCCTTATGTGCTTCACAGAGACTTGGCTGAATGAACTCTCACCGGACTCACACGTCACTCTGGATGGATTTCAACTCGTGAGAGCGAACAGGAAAGCCAAGGAGAGCGGTAAGAGGAAAGGAGGGGGTATAGCGATGTTTGTGAATGACAGATGGTGTAACCTGGGGCACATCAGGGTAAAGGAGCAGTACTGTAGTAAAAACATTGAACTGCTAGCAGTTAGCATTCGGCCATATTACCTCCCGAGGGAATTCTTGCATGTTATTGCGATAACTGTGTACATCTCCCCGGTGGCCGATGCTGCTGCAGTCTGTGAGCTCTTACACACTGCAGTGTCAAAGCTTCAGACATCGCACCCCCAGTCCCTGCTCCTAATCTCCAGTGACTTTAATCATGCTTCCCTGTCCTCCACTCAGTATGTGAAATGCCACACCAGAGAAAATAGAACTTTGGATTTAATGTATGTGAACACCAAGGACGCATATAGCTCATCATCCCTCCCCCTGCTAGGCCATTCTGACCACAATCTGGTTCACTTGTCCCCTACATACATACCTATGGTGAATAAACAACCACCCACCAAGAGGCATGTAAGGAGCTGGTCTGAGGAGACCAGTATGGCACTGAGGGACTGCTTTGGCACCACGGACTGGGATGTGTTGTGTGAACCTCACAGGGATGACATTGATAGCCTGACAACCTGCATCATGGATTACATTTAATTTCTGTGTAGAAAACACTGTGCCTATCAGGAAGGTACGGTGTTTTCCCAACAATAAACCCTGGGTGACCTCTGAACTAAAAGCCCTATTAAACGAGAAGAAGAGTTTTTAACTCTGGCAACAAGGAGGAGATGAGGAGAGTGCAGAGGGGGATAAGGAGAGGCAAGGACAGCTACAGGAGAAAGCTGGAGGAGCGCCTCAAGGGGAGCAATGCTGGAGAGGTATGGAGGGGTCTGAAAACCATCTCTGGCCACTCAAAGGACAGTGGGAGGGGGCCTGTATCTGGGGGCCAGGACTGGGCAAATGAGTTGAATCTCTTTTTCAACAGATTTGACTGTGCCTCCCCCACTCACCATAGTCCTGACCTGTCTGTGATATCACTCCACCCCCCCCTCCCCTCATAATACCTCGGACACCAACAGCTCCCTCCTCACACCACATCACCCCCCTCCGCTCCCTGCCAGACCAATCCACACACTCCACCCCGACCTCATTCTACAGGAGTCACACCTTGGCTACACCCCTCACCTCTCCATAACAGCTGATCAGGTGTTGAAAGAGCTGAGGAGGACCAAGACAAGGAAAGCTGCTGGCCCTGATGGTATCAACTCCAGACTGCTTAAGGACTGTGCAGATCATCTCTGTGGGATACTTCTGTACATCTTCAACCTGAGCCTCAGTCTGAAGAGAGTTCCACTTCTGTGGAAAACATCACGTGTGGTTCCAGTTCCCAAGACTGTGCACCCCAGGGAGCTCAACCACTTTAGGCCAGTAGCTTTAACATCTCACCTGATGAAGATCATGGAGAGGATTGTTTTCTCCCACCTCCGACACCTGGTGAACAGCGAGATGGACCCCCTGCAGTTCGCATATCAACCGGGCATTGGTGTGGATGACGCTATCATCTACTTGCTGCACCGGTCACTTTTACACCTAGAGGGCACTGGGAGCACTGTGAGAGTCATGTTCTTTGACTTCTCCAGTGCTTTCAGCACAATCCAGCCATCACTGCTTAGGAGGAAGCTGGAGGGAGCTGGTGTCGACTGCCACCTGGCTGCATGGATCATCGACTACCTCATTAACAGACTGCAGTATGTGAGGCTCTGCGACTGTGTGTCCGATGTGGTAGTCTGCAGCATGGGGGTTCCACAGGGTACAGTGTTCTCTCCTTTCCTTTTTTCACTTTACACATTTGACTTCAGCTAAAACACGGATAGCTGCCACCTCCAGAAGTTCTCAGATGATACAGCCATTGTTGGACATGTGTCAGAGGGGGATGATCTGGAGTACAGAGAGGTCATCACCAACTTTGTCACCTGGTGCGAACTGAACCATCTGTGCATCAATGCCAGCAAGACAAAGGAGGTGGTGATCGATTTAAAGAAGGACAGCTCCTCAAATTGCACCAGTGAACATCCAGGGTTTAGACATTGAGATCGTGGTGGAGTACAAATACCTGGGTGTTCACCTCAACAACAAACTGGACTGGACAAACAACACAGATGTCCTGTACAAGAAGGGCCAAAGTCATCTCCACCTGTTGAGAAGACTGAGGTCTTTTGGTGTGTGCAGGACACTGCTTAGGACTTTTTATGACTCTGTGGTGGCATCAGCGATTTTCTACACTGTGGTATGCTAGGGCTGTGGAAGTTCAGAGAGGGACAGGAAGAAACTTAATAAACTGGTCAGAAGGGCTGGCTCAGTCTTGGACTGTCCTCTGGACTCCATTGAGGAGGTGGGTGAGAGGAGGATGTTAGCCAAACTGACATCAATCATGGATAATCCCTCTCACCCCCTACATGAGGCTGTGGGGGCCTTAAGCAGCTCCTTTAGTAGTAGACTGCTACACCCACGGTGTAAGAAGGAGAGATACCGCAGGTCAGTCATACCTACTGCTGTCAGACTGTATAACACCCACAATTTGTAAGGTAGCACCAATAACCTGTTTGTCATTATATTTGCACTACTTCACCACTACTACCTCTGCCATCTCTCATTAATGCAATTGATATGTCAATCTTTTTAATTTTTCATTTGTCTAATTTTTCAGTTTTATTTGTTATCTGTATGACAATTTCTTGCTACTGTAACATGTGAATTTCCCCGATGTGGGATCAATAAAGTGAATCTAATCTACAGTAATCTAATCTAATCTAATGAAGAAGAGTTTCTGCCACCAGTAAGAGCTTTTGTGGCTCACTTTTGATGCTACAAATACACAACAAAATGCAAAAAAATTCATAAATGCATAAAACAAGCCACAAAAGTTTTGAAACCAAGATTAACCTTGTGATCAGCCAGTCATGGTGAAGGTAGTGCTGTCAGTAATGGTGTTGAGAGCACCAGCTCTAAACAAACTTCAAACATGGGTTCTCGTAACTACAACACCCAAGAACCACAATGTCCTCCATCACCTGTCTATTAATTACACCTGTCACTCGTTTCCTGGTTCATCAGCCCTTGCTACTTAAGCACCTCTGCCACACTCACTCAACGTGAAGCATCATTCAGTGTTCATTCCTGTCGTACCAAGCCTTTACCGTCTTCCTGCTTTGTGTTTTCGACCCTCATATCTTTCTTGTCACTCTCTAGTCCCACCTGCATTGCCTAGTTTACCGATCAGGCCAACCCCACGATTCTCATCTAGCATTTTGGCTTTGTTTCCAGTTTGCTTCCCCTGCACATACATCCGTAAGTACCTACATCCTGACAGGATACTTCATTTGAATGGGCGCAGCAGAGGAGGCGAAGCAGACTGCTCTGAGCACTCAGGGGTGCCTCTTGGGGAAACATCAGCAGATGCTCGCCAATCTAAACACCAAGACGGCTCAGCTTGCTGCCATAATGTCGTAGGCCCTCCTAACGCGCCCCGAAGCTTCCCTGAGTCCCGTGCTATCACTTCCATGTCCGGAGAAATATGCCGGGGATGAGCTCAGCTGTAAGGGATTTTTGCTTCAGTGCTCCATGTACTTCTCTACAATCCCCAACATCTCCGACGAATGTAAGATCGCAAGGTTTCTTTTGCTTTGACTGGCAAAGCGCTACAGTGGGCCAGCGCGGTGTGGAGGAGCAGAAATGAGCACACTACTTCTTATGATCACTTCATTGAATTATTCAAGCATGCGTTTGATCAAGAACCTGAGGGAATTGAGATTGGCAAAAGCCTACTGACCATCACGCAGGGTTAAAGGAGAGTCGCAGACTATGCCTTGGATTTCAGAACTCTCGCAGTAGCCAGCAAATGGAATGAACCAGCTCTAAAGGCTGTTTCACCGAGGGCACCACCCTGATGTATTGAGTGAACTTGCATGCCGAGACAAACACCTCGCCTTAGATGCCCTGATTGATCTTGCTATTCGGCTGGATCATTTACTCTCCAGTCGCCCATCCCTCAAGGAGGAGGCCAAGCCAGCTTCAACCACTGACTCTCCCACACCCATGGAGGTCTCACAGACCCATCTGAAATGTGCTAAACGAGAAAGGAGGAGAAAAGAGGGTTTGTGTTTTTACTGTGGGAGCTCCAGTCACCAGATTATTCAGTGTCCAGTCCACCCATCGCACACCAGCTCTGCGGAGACCACATCTGACCCAGCAAATCCAGTTAGATCATTAAAAGCCCAATCTTTCAAAGTACCTGTATTGCTGAAACTGCCTTCCTCAACTCACGTACTTTCTGCATTTGTTGACTCAGGGGCAGAAAGGAAATTTCATCGACAGCTCAGTTGTCCAGAAGTTCAGTTTGCCCACAAACCCTCTGCAGAGTCCACTCAGCATCAGGACAATCAATGGAGGCCCAATAGGGAATGGTCTCATCACCATTCAGACTGCTCCTGTGCACATTCAGGTGGGAGCCCTCCATTCAGAGCTAATCTCACGCTTAGTCACTTCTACTGTTCATCATGACATAATTTTGTATGATCCATGGCTACAGCTTCACGACCCGCTTATCTCCTGGCAGAATAAGGAGATTCTCCAGTGGTCTCTGACTTGCTTCTAGAATTGTCTCCAGCGTCCTGAGCTAAGTCTCTTCTCCACCTCTGTAGAGAGTCCCCAGCCTGACTCCCTGGAAAGAGCTCCTGAGTGTTACTTGGACTTAGAGGAGGTCTTCAGTAAGGGTAAGGCATACAGCCTACCACGACACCACCCATACGACTGTGCCATTGACCTCCTACCAGGCACGTCTCCACCACGCAGTTGCATCTACCCTCTTTCCCAGATGGACCAGGCTGTGATGGAGGAGTACATACAAGAGGCCCTTAAGCAAGGGTATATATGCTCGTCCACGTCACTGGTGTCGGTAAGATTCTTCTTCATGGAGAAGAGAGGGGGAAACCTCCGACTGTGCATAGACTTTTGAGGACTCAATCAAATCTCAGTTAAGTACCCATATCTTCTCCCATCAGTACCCTTGGTTTTGGAACAACTCCATACTGCCAAGGTGTTCTCCAAGTTAGACCTATGCAGTACCTACAACCTGGTCCATATCTGAGAAGGAGATGAGTGGAAGACAGCCTTCAGCACCAATGCTGGCCATTTTGAGTACCGGGTAATGCCATATGGCCTCTTTCAGCGCCAAGCATTTTCCAGTGCCTTATTAATGACATGCTTTGGGACATGTTAGAGAGATACGTTGTGGCATACATCTATGATATCTTGATCTACTCCCCAGATGAAGAGAGCCATCTCGGACGCATCAGATCAGTGCTCAAATGCCTGTTAGAGAATCACCTTTATGTCAAAGCCGAGAAGTGCAAATTCCACATGCATCAGATCTCCTTTTTGGGGTACATCATCAGTGCAGAGGGGGTCAGTAGGTACCCCTCCAAAGTATCTGTGGTTACTTACTGGCTGGTACCCACCTCAGTCAAAGAGCTCCAACATTTCCTAGGTTTCGCCAACTTCTATCATTGTTTTATTAGAAGTTTCAGCACTATCGTGGCACCCTTGACTTCCTTGTTGAAGAAGGGACCCAAGCACCTCCACTGGACTCCCACGGTTGATGAAGTCTTCAATAGGCTCAACACTGCCTTCACCACAGCCCTGATCCTTCAACATCCTGACCCTACCCAACCATTCACAGTCAAGGTGGACACCTCCAAGACTGGTGTAGGAGGGGTCCTCTCACAGTGCTTCGGCAAGAAGCCCAAGCTCCACCCAGTAGCATTCTTCTCAAAGAAACTCACCTCAGTGGAGAGAAACTATGACATCGGGAACAGAGAACTACTAGCTATCAAGCTCGCTCTGGAGGAACGGAGGCACTGGCTGGAAGGAGCCATGCACCCCTCCATCATACTTATGGACCTAGAATATCTCAAGAAGACTAAGAGACTTAATCCACACCAGGCTGGATGGGCATTGTTTTTCACATGATTCCACTTTATGATATCCTACCATCCAGGCACTAAGAACACTAAGGCGGATGCCCTGTCACGGATCTTCAGTCCATCTCCTCACACCCCTGAACCTCATCCCATCCTTATACCCAAATGCTTCATCCAGGCAATTACTTGGGACCTAGACAAGGACATAAGGGATTCACAACCGCAAACTCCTCCAGCGAGCTGCCCACCTGGCCGCCTACACATCCCCAACAATATCCGAGGTACAGTGGGGCAAAAAAGTATTTAGTCAGACACCAATTGTGCAAGTTCTTCCACTTAAAAAGATGAGAGAGGCCTGTAATTTTCATCATAGGTACACCTCAACTATGAGAGACAGAATGGGGGGAAGAATCCAGGAAATCACATTGTAGGATTTTTAATGAATGAATTGGTAAATTCCTCAGTAAAATAAGTATTTGGTCACCTACAAACAAGCAAGATTTCTGGCTCTCACAGACCTGTAAATTCTTCTTTAAGAGGCTCCTCTGTCCTCCACTCATTACCTGTATTAATGGCACCTGTTTGAACTCGTTATCAGTATAAAAGACACCTGTCCACAACCTCAAACAGTCACACTCCAAACTCCACTATGGCCAAGACCAAAGAGCTGTCAAAGGACACCAGAAATAAAATTGTAGACCTGCACCAGGCTGGGAAGACTGAATCTGCAATAGGTAAGCAGCTTGGTGTGAAGAAATCAACTGTGGGAGCAATTATTAGAAAATGGAAGACATACAAGACCACTGATAATCTCCCTCGATCTGGGGCTCCATGCAAGATCTCACCCTGTGGGGTCAAAATGATCACAAGAACGGTGAGCAAAAATCCCAGAACCACACGGGGGGACCTAGTGAATGACCTGCAGAGAGCTGGGACCAAAGTAACAAAGGCTACCATCAGTAACACACTACGCCGCCAGGGACTCAAATCCTGCAGTGCCAGACGTGTCCCCCTGCTTAAGCCAGTACATGTCCAGGCCCGTCTGAAGTTTGCTAGAAAGCATTTGAATGATCCAGAAGAGGATTGGGAGAATGTCATATGGTCAGATGAAACCAAAATAGAACTTTTTGGTAAAAACTCAACTTGTGTTTGGAGGAGAAAGAATGCTGAGTTGCATCCAAAGAACACCATACCTACTGTGAAGCATGGGGGTGGAAACATCATGCTTTGGGGCTGTTTTTCTGCAAAGGGACCAGGACGACTGATCTGTGTAAAGGAAAGAATGAATGGGGCCATGTATCGTGAGATTTTGAGTGAAAACCTCCTTCCATCAGCAAGGGCATTGAAGATGAAAC
Organism: Neoarius graeffei; assembly: GCF_027579695.1. NCBI lineage: Eukaryota > Metazoa > Chordata > Actinopteri > Siluriformes > Ariidae > Neoarius > Neoarius graeffei. The sequence continues at coordinate 39,513,945 of NC_083578.1, read as the reverse complement.
GTGGCTGGGTCTTTCAGCATGACAATGATCCCAAACACACCGCCCGGGCAACGAAGGAGTGGCTTCATAAGAAGCATTTCAAGGTCCTGGAGTGGCCTAGCCAGTCTCCAGATCTCAACCCCATAGAAAATCTTTGGAGGGAGTTGAAAGTCCGTGTTGCCCAGTGACAGCTCCAAAACATCACTGCTCTAGAGGAGATCTGCATGGAGGAATGGGCCAAAATACCAGCAACAGTGTGTGAAAACCTTGTGAAGACTTACAGAAAACGTTTGACCTCTGTCATTGCCAACAAAGGGTATATAACAAAGTATTGAGATCAACTTTTGTTATTGACCAAATACTTATTTTCCACCATAATTTGCAAATAAATTCTTTAAAAATCAGACAATGTGATTTCCTGGATTCTTTCCCCCCATTCTGTCTCTCATTGTTGAAGTGTACCTATGATGAAAATTACAGGCCTCTCTCATCTTTTTAAGTGGGAGAACTTGCACAATTGGTGACTGACTAAATACTTTTTTGCCCCACTGTAAATTCATCACCTGGGCACATGTATCTCCTGCCACTGGTCACCCAAGCAGCCATCGAACACACCAACTGCAGAGGAACAAGTACTGGTGGGAGAATATGCTGACTGAAATAATCCGTTTCATCTCTTCGTGCACCGAGTGCACACAGGCCAAGGTACCTCGAACCCCTTCTGCTGGTAAACTATGCCCTCTCCCGGTACCTCAGAGACCCTGGTCCCATGCGGCCATCGACTTTATCACTGCTCTACCACCATCCCAAGGCAACACCACCATCATGGTCACCATTGACAGATTTTCCAAGGAACTAAGACTCATCCCGTTACCTAGCATACCCACAGCCTTCCAGACTGCTGGGTTGTTATTCCAGTATGTATTCAGATACTTTGGCGTCCCAGAGGATGTAGTCAGCGACCGTGGTCCCCAGTTCATCTGTCAACCATGGGCCTGTTTCATGGAGCAGTTAAGAGTCTCACGTCCGGATATCAGCCCGAGTCTAACGGCCAGATAGAGAGGGCCAACCAGGAAATACATACATCTTCACAACATGTTTGTGGAAGTGCATCATGACATGAACAAAGGAGATTTCTGAGGACCTCAGAAAAGGTGTTGTTGATGCTCATCAGGCTGGAAAATATTACAAAACCATCTCGAAAGAGTTTGGACTCCACCAATCCACAGTCAGACAGATTGTGTACAAATGGAGGAAATTCAAGACCATTGTTACCCTCCCCAGGAGTGGTCGATCAACAAGGATCATTCCAAGAGCAAGGCGAGTAATAGTCGGCGAGGCCACAAAGGACCTCAGGGTAACTTCTAAGCAACTGAATGCCTCTCTCACATTGGCTAATGTTAATGTTCATGAGTCCACCATCAGGAGAACACTGAATAACAAATGGTGTGCATGGCAGGGTTGCAAGGAGAAAGCCACTGCTCTCCAAAAAGAACATTGCTGCTTGTTGCAGTTTGCTAAAGATTACATGGACAAGCCAGAAGGCTACTGGAAAAATATTTTGTGGATGGATGAGACCAAAATAGAACGTTTTGGTTTAAATGAGAAGTGTTATGTTTGGAAAAAGGAAAACACTGCATTCCAGCATAAGAACCTTACCCCATCTGTGAAACATGGTGGTGGTAGTATCATGGTTTGGGCCTGTTTTGCTGAATCTGGGCCAGGATGGCTTGCCATCATTGATGGAACAATGAATTCTGAATTATACCAGTGAATTCAAAAGGAAAATGTCAGGACATCTGTCCATGAACTGAATCTCAAGAGAAGGTGGGTCATGCAGCAAGACAATGACCCTAAGCACACAAGTCATTCTACCAAAGAATGGTTAAAGAAGAATAAAAAGTTCATGTTTTGGAATGGCCAAGTCAAAGTCCTGACCTTAATCCAATCAAAATGTTGTGAAAGGACCTGAAGCAAGCAGTTCATGTAAGGAAACCCACCAACATCCCAGAGTTGAAGCTGTTCTGTATGGAGGAATAGGTTAAAATTCCTCCAAGTTGGTGTGCAGGACTGATCAACAGTTACCAGAAACATTTAGTTGCAGTTATTGCTGCACAAGGGGGTCATACCAGATACTGAAAGCAAAGGTTCACATACTTTTGCCACTCACAGATATGTAATATTGGATAATTTTCCTCAATAAATAAAAGACCAAGTATAATATTTTTGTCTCATTTATTTAGCTGGGTTCTCTTTATCTACTTTTAGGACTTGTGTGAAAATCTGATGTTGTTTTAGGTCATATTTATGCAGAAATATCGAAAATTCTAAAGGGTTCGCAAACTTTCAAGCACCACTGTACATCCATAAGTGCCTGCACCCTGAGAAGTGGCATGGCTTGGGCTCTCATAGCTGCTTCTGGAACCTGCTCACTAATCTTTATTGATGATGTAACTCATGATGATAGCAGCAGAATTAATCCAGAAATCTACAGAAACATTCTGTCTGCCAATTTACAGAGAAATTCATTCAATCTAATTGGGAGGAACCTCATTATGCAGCACGACAATAACCCAAAACACACTGCCAACACAACAAAGAACAAAGTGGAAGAGGAAAAAAGTCAGAAGAGTTTCTGCCACCAATAAGAGCTCTTCCAGCTCACCTTCGAAGCTACAGCTACAACCTGTGACACCTTGGAGGACCAACCCACTCACCTCATGGCCTGCCTGTGACACAGCACCAGGCCGTCTCACCTGTCCAGTCACTGCTCTGCACCATTCCAGGCCCGGGGCTTATGCCCCTCACTGGCGACATCAAAAAAGCCCTTCACTCCATTCCCCTCTTTGCACAAATTAAAAGAGCACTCTGTTTTCCAACAGCCTATGCTTCCTGTGTCTGTGTTCTCCCGCTGCAGCATGAGCTGCTACATGGCATAACTCATCATGCTAGCAACAGGATTAATTCAGAAGTCCACAGAAACATTCTGTTTGCTAATTTACAGAGAAATGCATCCAATCCAATTGGGAGGAACTTCATCATGCAGTAGGACAATGACCCAAAACACAGTGCCAACACAATAAAGAAATGTAATCAGGGAAGATAACGTAAGATGTTAGACTAGTCTACTCTGTTACCAGATCCAACTGAGCATGCATTTCAACTTCTAAAGAGGAGTAGTGAAGGGAGAAACCCTAAAACAAATAACAACCCATGAAAGGAGAAGCCTGAAAGGGATAGTTCGGGATTTTTGACATGAATCTGTATGGCATCCCCATCAATAGTGTCGTGCAAACACACTGACTTACCCCTGGCAGCATCCTGTTAGTCCAGTTCTTGTCCAGTTTTGGTCCAGACGAAAGTAGTCTGGCAAGTTTGTTGGGGTCACGAAAGTAAAACGTTTTTCGTCTCAAAACAGTATGTGTTCAAAAGAGTGATATATTTGCATCACAAAACCGTTGTCAAATAAAAAGTCAGACCTCGAAATCGCTTGGCATTATTTTCTCTCCCTTCTTATCACTGCGCGCTGCCGCCAGGTGACAGCGAAACGCAGACCCACTGAGCTGGTGGGAGACCAAGGCTGCACTCTATCCACGGCTTACACACGTGATGGCACGGAGGATGTGTATAGTGGCAGCATCTGTCCCCCCAGAGAGGATCTTTTCAAAAGCAGGACAGATTATAACTGAGAGGAGAAATAGAATCAGAATTAACTAGTTAATTGCAGCAATTAAAGGAAGAGGTAGGAAAAGGAAGGCGCAAAGACACCGCGCAGCGCCTGAAAACGGGTTTTCAGGCGCTGCGCACCCGTTTTCAGGCGCTGCGCGGTGTCTTTGCGCCTGCAGCGGTGCTTTGCCTGTGCTGTGGCTGAAAATAGTTCCAGATATAAATTGGTCTAGTAAATCCCTTCGTGTTAATTTGCATTGATGTGTACTCGATGTGAATGTACAAGTCATGAGAAATAATTATAAAAAATCTTCCGAAAGAGCCGGCTCCTTATAGTAAGAAGAGCCAAAAGAGCCGAAATTCCCATCACTAGTAAACAATGAATGAAACAGCCGTGGCTGTCACCTGGCGGCAGCGCGCAGTGATAAGAAGGGAGAGAAAATAGTGCCAAGCGATTTCGAGGTCTGACTTTTTATTTGACAACGGTTTTGTGATGCAAATATATCACTCTTTTGAACACATACTGTTTTGAGACGAAAAACGTTTTACTTTCGTGACCCCAACAAACTTGCCGGACTACTTTCGTCTGGACCAAAACTGGACAAGAACTGGACTCACAGGATGCTGTCAGGGGTAAGTCAGTGTGTTTGCACGACATTATTGATGGGGATGCCATACAGATTCATGTCAAAAATCCCAAACTATCCCTTGAAAAAGCATCACAAAAGAAGAATGTGACAGTTTGGTGATGTCACTGGGTCGCACACTTGATACAGTTATTGGCAACAAGAGATATGCAACCAAATATTAAGTCTTATTTATTTTATATTACATTAAAATGATCTGTTCTAATACAACCCCGATTCCAAAAATGTTGGGACAAAGTACAAATTGTAAATAAAAATGGAATGCAATGATGTGGAAGTTTCAAAATTCCATATTTTATTCAGAATAGAACATAGATGACATATCAAATGTTTAAACTGAGAAAATGTATCATTTAAAGAGAAAAATTAGGTGATTTTAAATTTCATGACAACACCACATCTCAAAAAAGTTGGGACAAGGCCATGTTTACCACTGTGAGACATCCCCTTTTCTCTTTACAACAGTCTGTAAACGTCTGGGGACTGAGGAGACAAGTTGCTCAAGTTTAGGGATAGGAATGTTAACCCATTCTTGTCTAATGTAGGATTCTAGTTGCTCAACTGTCTTAGGTCTTTTTTGTCGTATCTTCCGTTTTATGATGTGCCAAATGTTTTCGATGGGTGAAAGATCTGGACTGCAGGCTGGCCAGTTCAGTACCCAGACCCTTCTTCTACGCAGCCATGATGCTGTAATTGATGCAGTATGTGGTTTGGCATTGTCATGTTGGAAAATGCAAGGTTTTCCCTGAAAGAGACGTCGTCTGGATGGGTGCATATGTTGCTCTAGAACCTGGATATACCTTTCAGCATTGATGGTGTCTTTCTAGATGTGTAAGCTGCCCATGCCACACGCACTAATGCAACCCCATACCATCAAAGATGCAGGCTTCTGAACTGAGCGCTGATAACAACTCGGGTCGTCCTTCTCCTCTTTAGTCCGAATGACACGGCGTCCCTGATTTCCATAAAGAACTTCAAATTTTGATTCGTCTGACCACACAACAGTTTTCCACTTTGCCACAGTCCATTTTAAATGGGCCTTGGCCCAGAGAAGACGTCTGTGCTTCTGGATCATGTTTAGATACGGCTTCTTCTTTGAACTATAGAGTTTTAGCTGGCAACGGCGGATGGCACGGTGAATTGTGTTCACAGATAATGTTCTCTGGAAATATTCCTGAGCCCATTTTGTGATTTCCAATACAGAAGCATGCCTGTATGTGATGCAGTGCCGTCTAAGGGCCCGAAGATCACGGGCACCCAGTATGGTTTTCTGGCCTTGACCCTTACGCACAGAGATTCTTCCAGATTCTCTGAATCTTTTGATGATATTATGCACTGTAGATGATGATATGTTCAAACTCTGCAATTTTACACTGTCGAACTCCTTTCTGATATTGCTCCACTATTTGTTGGCGCAGAATTAGGGGGATTGGTGATCCTCTTCCCATCTTTACTTCTGAGAGCCACTGCCACTCCAAGATGCTCTTTTTATACCCAGTCATGTTAATGACCTATTGCCAATTGACCTAATGAGTTGCAATTTGGTCCTCCAGCTGTTCCTTTTTTGTACCTTTAACTTTTCCAGCCTCTTATTGCCCCTGTCCCAACTTTTTTGAGATGTGTTGCTGTCATGAAATTTCAAATGAGCCAATATTTGGCATGAAATTTCAAAATGTCTCACTTTCAACATTTGATATGTTGTCTATGTTCTATTGTGAATACAATATCAGTTTTTGAGATTTGTAAATTATTGCATTCCGTTTTTATTTACAATTTGTACTTTGTCCCAACTTTTTTGGAATCAGGGTTGTACTTTTACTTACCTTAAAAATGGGTGGTCTGTCATCAAAGGTACGATGTTCTAATAAGTTAACATATCTAGATGTAAACATCAAGAAATAAAAGCTGAAATTCTGATCCATTGTCTCATATTCATCTTTTGATCTCAAACCTAAATGTCAATGCATTGCAAAAACAAAAAGGCTTGGCCTTGCCATTCCAATACTTTCATAGGGAACTGAATGTATGACCATACTATAAACAAACAAACAAATTTTATACACACACAAACACATGCATTACCTTTCTCTCTCTCATATATATATATATATATATATATATATATATATATATATATATACACAGTGGTGCTTGAAAGTTTGTGAACCCTTTAGAATTTTCTATATTTCTGCATAAATATGACCTAAAACATCATCAGATTTTCACACAAGTCTTAAAAGTAGATAAAGAGAACCCAGTTAAACAAATGAGACAAAAATATTATACTTAGTCATTTATTTATTGAGGAAAATGATCCAATATTACATATCTGTGAGTGGCAAAAGTATGTGAATCTCTAGGATGAGCAGTTAATTTAAAGGTGAAATTAGAGTCAGGTGTTTTCAATCAATGGGATGATAATCAGGTGTAAGTGGGCACCCTGTTTTATTTAAAGAACAGGGCTCTATCAAAGTCTGATCTTCACAACACGTTTGTAGAAGTGTATCATGGCACAAACAAAGGAGATTTCTGAGGACCTCAGAAAAAGCGTTGTTGATGCTCATCAGGCTGGAAAAGGTTACAAAACCATCTCTAAAGAGTTTGGACTCCACCACTCCACAGGCAGACAGATTGTGTACAAATGGAGAAAATTCAAGACCATTGTTACCCTCCCCAGGAGTGGTTGACCAACAAAGATCATTCCAAGAGCAAGGCGTGTAATAGTCGGCTAGGTCATAAAGGACCCCAGGGTAACTTCTAAGCAACTGAAGGCCTCTCTCACATTGGCTAATGTTAATGTTCATGAGTCCAGCATCAGGAGAACACTGAACAACAACGGTGTGCATAGCAGGGTTGCAAGGAGAAAGCCACTGCTCTCCAAAAAGAACATTGCTGCTCGTCTGCAGTTTGCTAAAGACCACATGGACAAGCCAGAAGGCTATTGGAAAAATGTTTGGTGGATGGATGAGACCAAAATAGAACTTTTTGGTTTAAATGAGAAGCGTTATGTTTGGAGAAAGGAAAACACTGCATTCCAGCATAAGAACCTTATCCTATCTGTGAAACATGGTGGTGGTAGTATCATGGTTCGGGCCTGTTTTGCTGCATCTGGGCCAGGATGGCTTGCCATCATTGATGGAACAATGAAATCTGAATTATACCAGCGAATTCTAAAGGAAAATGTCCATGAACTGAATCTCAAGAGAAGGTGGGTCATACAGCAAGACAACGACCCTAAGTACACAAGTCATTCTACCAAAGAATGGTTAAAGAAGAATAAAGTTAATGTTTTGGAATGGCCAAGTCAAAGTCCTGACCTTAATCCAATGGAAATGTTGTGGAAGGACCTGAAGTGAGCAGTTCATGTGAGGAAACCCACCAAAATCCCAGAGTTGAAGCTGTTCTGTCTGGAGGAATGGGCTAAAATTCCTCCAAGCCGGTGTGCAGGACTGATCAACAGTTACCGAAAATGTTTAGTCGCAGTTATTGCTGCACAAGGGGGTCACACCAGATACTGAAAGCAAAGGTTCACATACTTTTGCCACTCACAGCTATGTAATATTGGATCATTTTCTTCAATAAATAAATGACCAAGTATAATATTTTTGTCACATTTTTTAAACTGGGTTCTCTTTATCGACATTTCGGGCTTGTGTGAAAATCTGATGATGTTTTAGGTCATATTTATGCAGAAATATAGAAAATTCTAAAGGGTTCACAAACTTTCAAGCATCACTGTGTATATATATATATATATATATATATATATATATACACACACACACACACACACACACACACACACACACGGGCAGCGCAGTGGTGTAGTGGTTAGCGCTGTTGCCTCACAGCAAGAGGGTCCGGGTTCGAGCCCTGTGGCCGGCGAAGGCCTTTCTGTGTGGAGTTTGCATGTTCTCCCTGTGTCTGCGTGGGTTTCCTCCGGGTGCTCCGGTTTCCCCCACAGTCCAAAGACATGAAGGTTAGGTTAACTGGTGACTCTAAATTGACTGTAGGTGTGAATGTGAGTGTGAATGGTTGTCTGTGTCTATGTGTTAGCCCTGTGATGACCTGGCGACTTGTCCAGGGGTGTACCCCGCCTTTCGCCCGTAGTCAGCTGGGATAGGCTCCAGCTTGCCTGCGACCCTGTAGAACAGGATAAAGCGGCTAGAGATAATGAGATGAGATATACACATACACATACTCATCAGCATCCACCATATCCAACACCACCAGACCCGTGTCACCCTGGGTAAAGAGCAGGAGCAGCGCTTCCAGACTCTGCTTCAGGCCCAGGTGGAGGACTGGCAGGTGATCCAAAACTTGGTCCAACCAGTGGGTATTCCATCTGCTGCTCCCTCAGACACTCTGGTCCCAGCCCACATCAGATAAAACACTCCGGCCCCATCCCACATAAGCAAGATGGATCCGCAGGACAGCTCCAAGGCTTTTGTGGAGCTGTTTGAGCATGTTGCCAAAGTGAGCTTGTGGCCAACCTCGCAGCCTATTGGTGCTCCTGTTGGGGAAAGCCCAGCTCACAACTCAAAAGCTCCCTGCCACCAACCTGTATCCGGACTTGAAGCAAGCTATATTGCAGCAGACCGGCTGCACCCTGGAACAACATTGCCAACGCTTCTCTGCATTGGCCTTCAGGGAGGTTGGGTGCCAGTTTGCGTTTGCCCAACAGCTCCAAGACACCAGCTGCTAATGGCTGCTGACAGAAGACTACAATACCAATAACACCTCAATCAAGTGGTACTGGAACAGTTAATCATTTCACTGCCAGAAGAAGTGGAGACCTGGATCCAGTGCCACTTTGTGGCATTGCTGGAAGACCATCTGTCAGCATTTCTGGGAGCAGGTGATCTTGCCCCTTCTCCTCTCATTCTTCCTCTGTGTCTCCTCCCCCTTCCCATATCTCCACACTATGGAAATGGGGGCCAATTCCCCAAAGCCCGCTCCCCAAATCCGTGTTCCTCTCCATCTTCCCTCACCACTTTTGCCTCCATGGCAATGCTGCATTAACTCCCTCTCTCTCTCTCCACAGGTGGAACATCCATGTTCACCAGAACTGGGACAAAGCCCAGGCAAATCTGCAGGCACAGCAAGAAAGCCGGATATTTCCAGGATCAGAGTCCCCTTAAGGAGGCAAGGATTCTGATCTGCATTCCTTATGTGCCTTATGCCTCCACCAATCGAGTGGCAGCGTACCAAATGGCCGTGAGTATTAAAGGGGGCACACATCAGGCCTTGGTGGACTCAGGTTGTCAGCAGACCATAGTTCATCAAAGCCTGATTCAGTGTGGGGTATTGGGAAATGCCAATGCACTGGATGCTAACCATGCATGAGTGCTAATCATTCTTCAATTTAGGGGAGAAAAACTTAGAGTACTGGCAGTGGTTAGTCCTTGCCTTACCCATCCACTAATTTTGAGAACCATTTGGCTGGGGTTTCAAGCATTAGCAAAGCATTTGTTTGTGGAGAAGGCCTGCTGCAGTAAAACTCAGGGGGATTTCAGTGCTGCATTATCTGGGAAGGTGGTCCCAGGCCCAACTGCATCAGCGCCACATCAGGGGGATGCAGAGGGTGGGGAGGGCTCCACCCCTCCACTCTTTCAAGGATTTCCCTTTGAGATTTCCTGTAGAAGCAGTTGTGAGACAAAACCCTGAGGCACACTTTTGACTAAGTGAGAGTAATCGATGGCCAAATTCTCTAGCCTAATGTTGCACTCTCCTCATATTTTTTTTGGTTATTGAAGATCAGTTATATCTAGTGACGCATGACACTCAAACAAGAGAGGAAACGACCCAGTTGTTGGTCCCAAAGAGCCGTAAGTAACTTTTGTTCCATGTGGCTCATAATAATAATAATAATAATAATAATAATGTTATTTATAAAGTGCTTTTCTAAATGCTCAAAGACACTTTACAAAGTAACAAGAAGACAGAGTCATCTACATCCCCTGCCCTATATACCAACTATATACCAAGTTTCAAGATATTATTTGTCACATTTTTCAAGTTCTGCTGCAGGAAACCAACCCTACCTCTTTACACTGATCTCAGCAGCCTATGGCATAAGCCCACCAGAACTTTGGTCCAGGTGAGCTAAAAATTAAAATTTCTCACATTTCTTAGTCTCAAAAGGCACATATACATTACTTAATCAACACATATACCAACTTTCAAGACCATACCACTCATAGTTTTCAAGTTCTGCTCCGAAAACAAAACCTGCCCCTAAGATTAACCTGAGAGACTAAGTCTGAAATTGTTTCCATGGAAACATTAAAAATTAAAAGTTTCTCAAATTTCTTAGTTTGAAAAGGCACATCTACATCACCTTGTTAACATGTATACCAAGTTTCAAATCTGTATCATGACTAGTTTTGGATATATGCTCCGGAAACGAAAATTGCTCTAAGAAACCAAGTCAAAATCTATTTTTTTTATGTAAAAATTTGAAAAATACTTTTTTTCCAAAAGTCCAAAATAGCAAAAGGCACCAGTTCACATGTTGCTTGATATGTATACAAAGTTTCATGAAGATATCTTCAGTAGTTTTAAAGATATGGCCTGGAAACAAAAATGTGACCGGCCGGATGGACAGCTGGATGGATGGACAGAACCCGTTTCTAAAAGGCACATCTACATCACCTTGTTAACATGTATACCAAGTTTCAAATCCGTATCATGAGTAGTTTTGGATATGCGCTCCGGAAACGAACACTGCTCTTAGAAACTAAGTCAAAATCCATTTATGTAAAAATTAGAAAAATACGTTTTTTTTTTTCAAAAATCCAAAATAGCAAAAGGCACCAGTTCATATGTTGCTTGATATGTATACAAAGTTTCATGAAGATATCTTCAGTAATTTTAAAGATATTGCCCAGAAACAAAAATGTGGCCAGACGGACATCCAGATGGACGGACAGATGGAACCCCTAACATCACCTTGTTAACATGCATACCAAGTTTCAAATCCATATCAGGAATAGTTTTGAATAGATGCTCTGAAAACAAACATTGCTCTTAGAAACTAAGTCAAAATCTATTTTTATGTAAAAACTTGAAAAATACTTTTTTTCAAAATTCCAAAATAGCAAAAGGCACCAGTTCACATGTTGCTTGATAAGTATACAAAGTTTTATGAAGATATCTTCAGTAGTTTTAAAGATATGGCCTGGAAACGAAAATGTAATTGGACGGACAGACAGACAGAAACTTTGTTTGGGCGGGGGATAAAAACAAGGTTAAAGCAGGTTAAAACAATAGAATAAACAAACAATACATAAAAACATATAAAACATAAGTCTAAATTGTATACAATATAGATTGTATACAGTTCTAAAGAGGTGAGTTTTTAAAGATGATTTGAAACTGGACAGGTTGGTACAGTCATAGATGTGTTTGTAGAGGGAGTTCCAGAGGGAAAGGGCAGCAATGGAAAAGGTGCTGTCACCCTAAGTACGATGTTTGGTCCTGAGAGGTATGGAGAGGAGTTTAGCATTGGAAAAATGGAGGGTGCTGGAGGGAGTATGATGGAGCAGGTTGGTGAGATAAGAGGGGGCCAGCTTTGGAGGTGAAGAGAAGAATTTTGAATTGAATCCGTTGTGGTACAGGCAGCCAGTGGAGTTTTTTGAGGATGGGGTGATGTGTTCACAGAAGCGGGAGTTAGTGAGCAGGCGTGCAGCAGAGTTCTGAACATACTGGAGTTTATTGAGGACTTTGGATGCTGTGCCATAGAGGATGCTGTTGCAGTAGTCCAATCGGGATGTGATGAAAGTGTGGATCAATGTTTCGGCAGCAGAGAAAGAAAGTGAAGGATGGAGACGTGCTATGTTTTTTAGATAGAAAAAGGATGTTCTTGTGGTTAGATTAATGTGGTATTCAAAGGTGAGTTTGCTGTCAAAAGTGTCTCCAAAATTCCAGGTGTGCAGAGAGGGGGACAGGGTGGAGTTGTCAATAGTGAGGGAGAAGTTAGGGGATAGCCCCTCCTGAGTGTAATGATGCGGCCTTCCTCAATGAACTCAATAACTTCTTTGGGAGATTTGAGGCAGTAAATAGCACTCCTACAGTGAAAGCTGTTCCCCATCAGGATGAAAAGGCACTCTGTCTTGATACAGCTGAGGTGCGGAGGACTCAGGAGAGTCAACACACAGAAGGCCCCGGGCCCCGATAATATTCCTGGTCGCGTGCTCAGGGAATGTGCAGACCAGCTGGCTCATGTTCTAACAGACATTTTCAACACCTCACTGGATCAAGCCAAAGTCCCATCATGTTTCAAGACTGCTACCATCATCCCAGTGCCAAAAAAAACTCAAATCACATCACTCAACGACTACCGGCCAGTTGCACTCAATCCCATTATGATGAAGTGCTTTGAGAGGCTGGTAAAGGAGTACGTCACCTCCACGATCCCGCCCACATTTGACCCCTTCCAGTTTGCCTACCGGCCAAACCACTCCACTGAAGATACCATCTCCTCCGCTCTTCACCTGAGCTTTGCACACCTGGAGGAGAACACCACTCATGTGCGGATGCTGTTCCTGGACTTCAGTTCAGTGTTTAATACAATCATTCCACAGCATCTGGTGAACAAACTGGGTCCCCTGGGCTTCAGCACCCCCCTGGGCAACTGGCTGCTAGACTTCCTCACTGAAAGACCACAGTCAGTGCGGGTCGGACAGAACACCTCCAGTGTCATCACCTTCAGCACAGGCTCCCCTCAGGGCTGTGTCCTGAGCCCTCTGTTGTTCACTCTGATGACACACAACTGCATCCCCAGGACTGCCAGCAACCACATTGTGAAGTTTGTGGATGACACAACAGTGGTGGGCCTCATCAGGGACAACAACGACCTGGCCTACAGAGAGGAGGTGGAGCAGCTGGTAGGCTGGTGCAGAGAAAACAACCTGATCCTGAATGTGGACAAAACCAAAGAGATCATTGTTGACTTCAGGAAGAACCAGCCCAGCCACACTCCATTTCTCATCAACAACACGGCTGTGGAGGTGGTCAATAGCACCAAGTTCCTGGGGGTGCACATCACAGACAACTTCACTTGGTCTGTGAACACTGTGTCACTGGTCAAGAAGGCACAGCAGTGTCTGCACTTCCTGCGTAGGATGAGGAGAGTCCACCTGCCCCCAGCCATCCTTACTCCATTCTACAGAAGCACCATAGAGAGCATTCTGACCAGCTGCATCTCTGTGTGGTGTGGAGGCTGCAGTGCCTTTGACTGGAAGAATGTGAGGAGAGTGGTGAGGACAGCGGAGAAAATCATTGGGACTTCTCTTCCCTCCATTCAGGACATCGTACCAAGGTGCTGCATGTCCCGAGCCAGAAACATCATCAATGACCCCTCACAGCCTCACTATGGACTGTTCTCCCTCCTGGCCTCTGGAAAAAGGTTCCGCAGCATTCGGTGCAGGACCACCAAATTCTGTAACAGCTTTTCCCCCCAGGTCACTAGACTTCTGAACTCCAAATCCAAACTCTAAACTTCTATTTATACTTGAACAATTCCTAATTCCACAGGTCATTTTATACTGTTGCACTTTATAATATTTTTGCTGATGCATAATTTAATACATTTTCATATTTAATACTGTGCTGAGCCAAATTGCAACAAAATTTCATTTTGTGTACACTTGTTGCATACTGAATGACAATAAAGGTTGTCTAAGTCTCAGTCTAAGTTATAAGTGTTTTTTGTAAGTGATTTGGGGCCAATGATAAGCATGTCTGTTTTATTGCAGTTGAGTTTGAGGAAGTTGGCTTGCATCCATGATTTGATTTTGGTGATGGACCTGGTCAGAGTGGAGTGGGTAGCAGCGATGATGGATTTGATGGAGATGTAGTGCTGGATGTCATCAGCATAGCAATGGAAATGAAAACCATGGTGGCATATGATATGACTTAGAGGAAGCGTGTTGAAGATGAACAGGAGGGAACCAAGCACCGAATCCTGGGGGACACCTTGTGACAGAGAAGCATAGGGGGAAATGCAGTTGTTGATGTTGATGAACTGTTGCTGGTTCGTGAGATAAGACTTCAGCCAGGAGAGAGTGATTCCAGTGATGTTGAGGGAAGATTCAAGGTGAGACAGAAGAATGGTGTGGTTGATAGTGTCAAAAGCTGACACTATCAAAATATTCCCCAGATAGATGGGCTGGTCAAACGATCTAATCAAATGCTTAAAAACATGTTTGTAAGTTTGTTCATGGGGATATTAGAAATTGGTATAGATGGCAGGAACCTTTCTTATTTGCAATATGAGAGGCTTGTGGGACCCCACAAGCCTCCACCGGGTTCTCCCCATTTGATGTATTGTGTGGCATCTTGGACATCATTAGAGAAAGTTGCAAGGAGAGACCTTCTGCAAGTAAAAATGTTCTTTACCTGAGAGCAAAATTCCACACACTCAGTCACCTAACCCAGGAGAATTTCCTACAGGCCCAAGAATGGCAATCCCAGCTGTATAATGGGGGGCTCGGCTATAAGAATTTGCATTGGGAGATAAAGTCCTAGTTTTATGACCCATATCAAGCTCTAAATTACCTGCAAAGCGGCAAGGATACTTTGAGGTCACATGGCAAGTTGGAAGTTGACCATGAGGTTAGGCAAATGGATAAAGGTGATGCACTTCAGATGTACCACCTCAATTTCCTGAAACCATGGAGAGAGGAGGTTGCTGTGATGCTGGAAATAGGTGGTTCCAGAGATGGAGGAGCTGGGACCGGAGGTAAGTCTAAAAAAATGCAGCCCACTGCACCCCAGCCCCCTGTGGAGACCACCTCTTGCCATCCTAGAGAAAAAAAATGGCTTCTACACTCCATTTGTGTTAGACCAGTGGGTCACCCTTCTCTTTGGGTTGTTTGAAGCCCCAGCAACATATCAATGACTCGTGAACAGAATCCTCTGCCCCCACAGTGCAGATGCCGCTGCCTATTTAGATGACATCATTATTTACAGTAATGATTGACAGTGGAATTTACAACATCTAAGGGCTGTCCTGAGATCATTGAGATGCACAGGACTCACAGCAAATGCATGGAAGTGTGCAATTGGGTGGGTGGAAGTACAGTATTTGGGCTTCCACTTGGGCCATGGGCAGGTGAGCCCTCAAAGTGATAAGACTGCAGTGATTGTGGCTTGTGGCCTGCCCATGACCAAAAAGGGGGTAAGGCAATTTCTGGAGCTGACTGGCTATTTCAGGAGCTTTGTACCTCATTTTTCAGGTGTCACTAGTCTGCTGACTGACCTCACTTAAAGGGGGGCACCAAATCCGTTCCAGTGGATGGAACAATGCAAATAGGCTGACCAGGTTAAAGTGGTTTTGTGTGGGGGCCTGCTGTTGCATTCACCTGACTGTTCTCTCCCTTTGCCTTGCAGGCTGATACATCCAACTGAGGGCTGGGGGCCATTTTGTCCCAGGTGATGGAGGGGGAGGAGCATCCCATGCTGTACATCAGCCACAGTGCGAGAGACAAAGTACAGCACCATAGAAAAGGAGTGTCAGGTCGTCTAGTGGGTGGGCCTCACTCCCCAATACTACCTTCTGGGACTCCCTTTCATTCTCTTTTCTGATCACACCCCACTCCAATGGCTCGACCACATGAAGGATACCAATGCGTGATGAGTTTTACCTGGATTTGATTACAGGCAATTTATTTTTGTATGTCTCTTGTGTTCTTGCAGAGAGAAACCAGTAACTACAGTAAGAGAGCTAAGCAACCCAGCACCACGAGTATCTGCAGATGTGTGTGCCTAAAGTGCAGAGACTAGAATAAAGTCCCTGAAAAGTGATGTTTACATTGAAAATAAGACTTACCTTGAGTTGTCAAGCTGGTCTCCCATTACCACATTTCCCAAGAGTCATGACAGAAATATAATCAATAAGATAGGAAGAGAGCCCAGTAAGAACTGAGCTTCTATGGCCTAAACAGTGTTCATGTTGCTGCAGAAGAATTATATGGTCAGCCATATCAAAGGCTGCAATGAGGTCAAGAAAGTACCAGGATTGAGACTTTATGGTTATCTAAGCTAATTTTACGATAATTAAGCTAACCAGGGCAGTTTCTGTACTATGCTTAACTCTAAAACCAGACTAGTAAGCAACAAACAAATTGTTATTAGACTGGTATGTATGTAATTGTTAGTAAGACTTTTTAAATATTTTTCCCAGGAATGGAAAGTTTGAAACTGAGCTGGAGTTCTCACAAACAAATGATTCAACATTATACTTTATTTGTTTATGTATTTATTTATTTTTAACAGTAATGTTACAGTATAATAGCTTGTTTAAGACACATGGGGAAGATTTGAGAGAGTAGGGAGGTACTAAAATTTTCCAATAGCATTCTGGCTTGTACATATGATCTTTAGCAAACTGCAGATGAGCAGCAATGTTCTTTTTGGAGAGCAGTGGCTTTCTCCTTGCAACCCTGCCATGCACACCATTGTTGTTCAGTGTTCTCCTGATGGTGGACTCATGAACATTAAACAATGTGAGAGAGGCCTTCAGTTGCTTAGAAGTTACCCTGGGGTCCTTTGTGACCTCACCAACTATTACTCGCCTTGCTCTTGAAGTGATCTTTGTTGGTCTACCACTCCTGGGGAGGGTAACAATGGTCTTGAATTTCCTCCATTTGTATACAATCTGTCTGACTGTGGATTGATGGAGTCCAAACACTTTAAAGATGGTTTTGTAACCTTTTCCAGCCTGATGAGCTACAAAAAGGCTTTTTCTGAGGTCCTCAGAAATTTCCTTTGTTCATGCCATGATGCACTTCTACAAACATGCGTTGTGAAGATCAGACTTTGATAGAACCCTGTTCTTTAAATAAAACAGGGTGCCCACTCACACCTGATTGTCTTCCCATTGATTGAAAACACCAGACTCTAATTTCACCTTCAAATTAACTGCTAATCCTAGAGGATCACATACGTTTGCCACTCACAGATATGTAACATTGGATCATTTTCCTCAATAAATAAATGACCAAGTATAATATTTTTGTCTCATTTGTTTAACTGTGTTCTCTTTATCTACTTTTACGACTTGTGTGAAAATCTGATGATGTTTTAGGTCATATTTATGCAGAAAAATAGAAAATTCTAAAGGGTTCACAAATTTTCAAGCACCACTGTATGTTGTCTTTGTATTATTTTCAATGAAATATAGGGTTTCCCTGATTTGCAAATCATCATATTCTCTTTTTATTTACGTTTTACACAGCATCCCAACTTTACTGGAATTGGAGTTGTCCTTCTGCTCTTTGTTTACAGTATTTACACATATATCCATCACTGTTATTATTGCTGCTGAATATCACTATTATTACTGTTGGTTTTTAATCTATTTGTTTATGCATGTATATTATTATTATTATTATTATTATTATTATTATTATTATTAATTTTTATGATTGTTTAGTCATTTGCCTTGGGTGTGGCCAATGGACTCCATAGTGCCTCCCCACATTTCTGAATAAGTTTATCTCTGTGATTGCCACAATTTTTGTTTTATATTCACAAATTTTGGTGGAAACATTGTCCTTACCATGTCAGCTGGATATCCAATTGGCTTGTATTAATTCCGCCCAATTAACTCCACCACATTTTTTTTTACAAACTCTTTGAAACACTGTCTACAGAATTCATCAGATTGCCTTTTAATTTGGTTGGTTTAAACTCCAGACCTGGCCTGGATCTATAATATATGCTACCAGGTGAGCGCTCAAGGGCATGAACCGCTAGTGGGCACCAATGCATCTGAGTTTAATCTACACTGACTGGCCAAAAAAAAGTCACCATTTGGATATAAAATAAGCAAATACTTAAGAGCCTTTGATTGGAAAATTACTGCAGTGATTACTATGTTTTAGCTGGCAACAATTCTTTTAACCCTAACTGATGCAGTGAGTAGATTCTCATTTCTGAAACAACCATGTCAGAAGACGTTTCCTGTGGTTATGGAAAAGATGTTACTGTGTTTCTAAGGGGAAAATTTTTGACCTGCATTAAGCAAAGAAAACAACTAAGGAGATTACTGAAATTACTGGAATTCAGTGAAGAACTGTCCAACACATTATTAAAACATGGAAGGATAGTGGTGAGCTGTCAACTTCGTGGAGGAAATGTGATCAGAAAAAAAAATCCTTGGTGAAGTCAAATCTTAAAAAAATCAGCAGTAGAATGTACTATGTTTAATCGTGAAAGTAAGATCATTTCCACATGCACGATATGATGAGAACTCACAGGATTTAAACTAAACAGCTATGTGGCCATAAGAAAACCACTTTTTAGTGAGGCTAATCAGAAGAAAAGGCTTCAACTTTGTTAGTGAGCATAAAGATTAGACTCTGGAGCAACAGAAAAAGGTCATGTGGTCTGATGAGTCCAGATTTACCCTGTTCCAGAGCAATGGGCATGTCAGGGTAAGAAGGAAAGCGCATGAAGCGATGCACCCGTTATGCATAGTGACCAACGTATAATCATCTGAAGGTAGTGTTATGATCTGGGGTTGCTTCCACTGGTCTAGACTCAGCAATGTTATGTACCAATAAAAAGAAGTCAGCTGACTACCTAAATGTACTGAATGAACAGGTTATCCCATTAATGAATGTTTTCTTCCCTGATGGCATGGGCATAAAATTAGGGCACAAATTGCATAAAAGTGGTTCAGGAAGCATGAGGAATCATTTTCACACATGAATTGGCCACCACAGAGTCCTGACCTTGTCAGGTATGCAGGTGACAAACAGATGTAAAAGCAGGAGAAAGTTTATTGCAGCAAAGCTGGCAGACAAATCCAAATTGATAATTGTGGCAGAGGGGGCGTGGTCAAGCATCGGGCTGAGACCAAAGGGCGGAGTCAGGGAAGGTAAGTGGCAGAATCACGACACCTGATGTCAATTAACCTGTGTTTGTGTGTCTTCCCAGCGACCATGCCCTATACGCTATAGAGATCTTGCAGTCACGTGACCGGAAAGTACACAACCGCCATCGTGTCGGTCAAAAACACCGCTGAATTCTGCTGCACTCGTGTACAGAATGGATCAATTTCAACCGACGGACTACACGGCTCGTTTTTCTAATGAACAGATAACTAGATATATGTCTAAAATAAACGATCTACAGATTTGTGACCCTTATGGCTTTCCGGACGGAGTTTTCACGACCGGATTTTGAACTGCCAATGGAATACCCGGACGTGTATGATTACCTCATCAACTTTCCCTCGCTGTTCAGTGGTGAAGCACTGCG
This sequence comes from Neoarius graeffei, assembly GCF_027579695.1. NCBI lineage: Eukaryota > Metazoa > Chordata > Actinopteri > Siluriformes > Ariidae > Neoarius > Neoarius graeffei. The sequence goes on along the minus strand of NC_083578.1, from coordinate 39,494,383 downwards.
TGCTTATAAATCTCTGGACAGTTTTCTTTACAGAAATTCAGGATTTGTCAGCGACTCAGATGTGGCATCTTGTAAGCAAGAAAATGATCCTCATTGGATGGGTAAGTCACTTAAGTATTGAGTATAGCACTGACCAGCCGATTATAGAATAAGGTAATTCCAAATCATCCGTGTTGTTCAAATGGATCTGGCGTTGGAGAGGTAGAGGCTTGGCAGTGGAGGTTTGAGTAGCTGTTTTCTGAGCTTAGTCAACAGGCCGGCTCTGCCTGTAGCCTCGCTTCTGCTCCTGGCGCCGCCTCCTTCGCTTTGCTTCCGATAACAATCCACGGAGACCCAGCTGGTCTCGCAATCTGGTCTCGTCCGGAATGGGTTTTTTTTCTCGTCCGGAATGTTTTTTTTTTTTTCTCGTCCGGAATGTTGTGCATGCGATGGAAATCGCTACAAACCGTCATTTTCTGCTGGAAACCAATGTCCAGTAAGTCCATACGGTTGTAGTGGATATTGAAGTCCGGTACAGATGAACAACAGGCAAAAATACACACAAAAAACATAAAAACCATGCACAGGTAGGGAGAGCTTGTAGCCGCAGCCATTGTAGTAGAATTGTATATAGTAGGGTTTTCCAGAAGAAAAGGTAGAAGTAAAAGCAGAAGTAGAACCAGAAGTAGAAGTAGAAGGCGGAATATGGCGTTTGACCGACACGATGGCGTCTGTCACAATCTGGATCGGCTGTGACGTCACATGCAAGATCTCTATAAGGAGAGAGAGAGCAGAGGAAGAGAGCTCTCTCCCCAACCAGACAACTGATGTGTGTGTACGTGTGTCTGAGTGTCTGGGAGAGTGAAACACTGAAAAGTGCTGAAATAAAGAGTTTTTGGAAACTCATTTCTGGCCTGCCATACTTCTGTGCTCCACCCACCCATGCAAAGTTTTACAGTGGTGCTGAAACCCGGGAGGAGCACAGAGGAGAACAGCCCCATGGAGTCCTCCCCCTTCACGGACCTGATCCATGCCCTCGCCACGGCCCAACAGAGCCAGCACCAGGCGCTGCTCGCCCTCCGAAAGGAGCAAGAACAACTGTTCGAGGCCCTGATGCTGGTGCAACAGGAAGATCGTCGGGCGTTCCGGCACCTCGTCACATCGGCGGGGTCCACCACCTCCACCGCCGTGGGCCCACCCCACCTCACCCTAACGAAGATGGGCCCACATGACGACCCCGAGGCCTTCCTCGCACTATTCGAACAAGCAGCAGAGGCCTCAGGCTGGCCGGTAGAACGGCGCGCCTCCTCCCCCTGCTAACGGGCAAGGTGCAGCTGGCCGTGCTACAGCTCCCCACCGACAGCCAGCTGGTCTATGCAGACCTGCGCCGGGCCGTCCTCCAGCGTGTGGGGTGCACCCTAGAACAACATCGACAGCGCTTTCGAGCTCTACGTCTGGAGGAGGTCGGCCGGCCGTTCGCATTTGGCCAGCAACTCCGGGACGCCTGCCAATGGTGGCTGAGGGCTGACAACCGCGACGCCGAGGGAACCATCAATCTGGTGGCACTGGAGCAGTTCATTGTCCAGCTTCCCGAAGGAACAGCGGAGTGGATCCAGTGCCATCACCCGGCGTCGCTGGATCAGGCCATCGAGTTGGCGGAGGATCATTTGGCGACTGTTCACACGGCAGGATCGCAGCTCTCCTCTTCTCCTCTCTCCCCCTCCCCCTCTGTGTCTCATCCTCGCCCCGTTCCCCCATCGCGGAGGCGAGGGCTGGCTCCACCCCAGCCGGCCCACTGCACCCGCAGTGCCTTCCCATTTCCCGCTTCCGTGTCTGTCTCCCCCCCCAGGTGAGTGAGCCCCAGAGCGCCGGTGCAGAGAGAAAGCCCGGGCTGGTTTGCTGGCGCTGTGGGGAGCCAGGGCACCTCCAGCATCAGTGCTCAGTAATGGAAGTGGGGGCGGTGGTCTGGATCCTCAATGCGCCAGGAACCGCCCTCGATCGGGCCAGAGCGTATCGCATACCGGTGAGTGTCCAAGGGGCTCTGGTGGACTCTGGCTGTAATCAGACCTCAATCCACCAAAGCCTGGTGCAAGACGAGGCATTGGGGGAGCACAATTGGTGAAGGTGTTGTGTGCGCATGGGAATGTTCACAACTACCCTTTAGTGTCGGTCCACATTCTATTTCGAGGGGAGAAATTTAGAGTAAAGGCGGCGGTTAATCCTCACCTTACCCACTCGATAATTTTGGGGACTGATTGGCTGGGATTTCGGGAGTTAATGATTGATTTAGTGAAGAGTGGGTCCTGCCGTAGTTCAGCATAGGGAGGTCCTGGTGTGGCATTGGCAGGAGCAGCTGTCACAGAGCTGTCTACGTCATCTCCGCGTCAGAGTGAGGAGCAGCAGGCTCCTCCTCCCTCTCTCGGGGAATCCCTCGCGGATTTCCCATTAGAGCAGTCACGAGACGAGACTCTGCGGCATGCGTTTGACCAAGTGAGAGTAATTGATGGTCAAACGCTCCAGCCAAATGCCACCCCGTCCTTCCCCTATTTCTCCATTATGAGGGATAGATTATACCAAGTGACGCAGGACACTCAGACTAAGGAGATGGTCTCACAACTTTTGATTCCAAAGAGCCGCCGGGAATTGGTATTTCAGGCGGCTCACTTTAATCCCATGGCTGGACACTCGAGGCAGGATAAGACACTAGCCCAAATAATGGCCCGGTTCTATTAGCCAGGGATTCACGGCGATGTCCGTAGGTGGTGTACGGCATGCCGCGAATGCCAGTTAGTAAATGCAGCGGCCATTCCAAAAGCGCCTTTGCACCCTCTACCATTAATCGAGACCCCGTTCGAAAGAATTGGATGGATCTCATTGGGCCATTAGATCGGTCAACACGAGGGTATTGCTTTATTTTAGTCCTGGTGGACTATGCAACGCGATACCCAGAAGCAGTGCCTCTTCACAATATCTCAGCACGCAGTATTGTGGAAGCACTCTTCCACGTCATCTCCCGAGTCGGAATCTCCAAAGAGATTCTGACTGATCAAGGCACTTCGTTTATGTCACGCACACTGAGCGAACTGTATGGGTTATTGGGAATTAAGCCAATCCGCACCAGCGTTTATCACCCACAAACGGACGGTTTAGCCGAACGGTTCAACCGCACACTCAAGAATATAATTAAAAAATTCGTAAGCAAGGACACACGCAATTGGGATAAATTGCTCGAACCCCTGTTATTCGCAGTGCGAGAGGTCCCACAAGCCTCCACGGGGTTCTCCCCATTCAAATTATTATACGGGCGTAAGCCACGCGGCATCCTAGATGTACTGCAGGAAAATTGGGAGGAGGGACCTTCACCAAGCAAAAATGAAATTCAATACGTTATTGACCTGCGCGCAAAACTCCACGCACTCACACACCTAACCCAGGAGAATTTGCGGCAGGCCCAAGAACGGCAAATCCGCCTGTACGACAGGGGCACGCGCCTTAGGGAGTTCACACCGAGAGATAAAGTACTCATACTGTTGCCCACGTCAAGCTCCAAATTGGTCGCCAAATGGCAAGGACCCTTTGAGGTCATACGGCGAGTCGGGGACATTGACTATGAGGTGAGGTGAACGGACAGGGGTGGGGTGTTACAGATTTACCACCTCAATCTGCTTAAACTCTGGAACGAGGGGGTCCCCGTGGCGCTGGTATCAGTGGTTCCAGAGAAGGCGGAGCTGGGGCCGGAGGTTCAAAAAGGAACATTGACATCGCTTACCCCTGTGGAGACCACCTCTCCCCGACCCAACTCACGGAGGTTGCCCAGTTGCAGACCGAATTTTTGGACGTGTTCTTGCCCCTGCCCGGCCGCACCCGCCTCACAGAACACCACATTGAGACACCCCCGGGGGTGGTAGTGCGCAGCCGCCCTTACAGGCTACCCGAACACAAGAAAAAAGTGGTTCGGGAAGAATTCGAGGCCATGCTCGAAATGGGCATCGTTGAGGAGTCCCACAGTGACTGAAGCAGCCTGGTGGTCTTGGTTCCCAAGGCCGATGGGTCGGTCCGGTTCTGTGTGGACTATAGAAAAGTCAATGCGGTGACTAAATTTGACGCGTACCCAATGCATCGCATTGACGAGTTGCTGGATCGACTAGGCACAGCTCGCTTTTATTCGACACTGGATTTGACAAAGGGTTATTGGCAGATCCCCTTGACTCCATTATCCCGAGAAAAAATGGCCTTTTCCACACCGTTTGGCTTACACCAATTTGTCACACTTCCTTTTGGGTTGTTTGGGGCGCCCGCTACATTTCAGCAGCTTATGGACAGGGTCTTCCGCCCCCATGCCATCTACGCGGCCGCATACTTGGACGATATAATAATCTATAGTAATGACTGGCCGTGGCATCTGCAACACCTGAGGGCCGTCCTTGGGTTGCTGAGGCGAGCGGGTCTTACGGCCAACCTGAAAAAGTGTGCAATTGGACGGGTGGAAGTACGGTATCTGGGCTTCCACTTGGGCAATGGGCAGGTGCATCCCCAAATTAATAAGACAGCAGTGATTGCGGCCTGCCTGAGGCCCAAGACCAAAAAAGGGGTGAGACAGTTCCTGGGGCTGGCTGGCTACTATCGTAGATTTATACCTAATTATTCGGACATCACCAGCCCACTGACTGATCTCACTAAAAAGGGGGCACCAGATCCGGTCCAGTGGACGGAGCAATGCCAGCGGGCTTTCTCTGAGGTGAAGGCTGCACTGTGTGGGGGGCCACTGTTTCACTCCCCTGACTTTTCTCTCCCCTTTATGTTGCAGATGGACGCGTCGGACAGGGGGCTGGGGGTGGTTTTGTCCCAGGAGGTGGAGGGGGAGGATTGCCCCGTGCTGTATATCAGCAGGAAGCTGTCAGTGCATGAGGGGCGCTACAGCACAATCGAAAAGGAGTGCCTAGCCATCAAGTGGGCGGTTCTCGCCCTCCACTACTACCTGCTGGGACGCCCTTTCACCCTCTGTTCGGACCACGCGCCCCTCCAGTGGCTCCACCGCATGAAGGATGCCAACGCGCGGATCACTCGTTGGTATCTGGCACTCCAGTCCTTTAACTTCAAGGTGATCCACAGGCCGGGGGCACAGATGGTCGTGGCGGACTTCCTCTCCCATTGGGGGGGGGGGGGGTGTCGGCTGCAGTTGGGCAGTGGGGGTATGTGGCAGCGGGGGCATGGTCAAGCATCGGGTTGTGACTGAAGGGCGGAGTCAGGGAAGGTAAGTGGCAGAATCGCTACACCTAATGTCAATTAACCTGTGTTTGTGTGTCTTCCCAGCAACCACGCCCTATATAAGGAGAGAGCGAGCAGAGGAAGAGAGCTCTCTCCCTAACCAGACGGCTGATGTGTGTGTGCGTGTGTCTGAGTGTCTGGGAGAGTGAAACACTGAAAAGTGCTGAAATAAAGAGTTTTTGGAAACTCAGTTCTGGCCTGCCATACTTCTGTGCTCCACCCACCCGCGCAAAGTTTTACAATAATCAAAGTCAGGGTCATTAAACAGGAAATGGTCAGATAAGGCACAAACAGGATAGCAAAGACTATAAGCAGTAATCAAAGAACAAACTGAGTAAATAACCAAATAAACAACAAAGAATAACAAGGCTTGGTAAAGTCAGGCATGGGAACACTGAGCCTTACTTCACAAAGTCCTTGTGCTTGTGATAGTGCTTATAGAGCAGTGATGAGGCTGTGATCAGGAACAGGTGTGTGTGATAATCAGTACTCTGGAGCCTTGAGTGCAGTGAGGTGTAGGATGGTTGTTGTACTCTATAGCAGCCATATTTGAATGCCACAGCAAACTTAGAGCAGGTGCAGACATGACAAGCCTTAAAACTTTGAATGCCTTTGGGATGTGCTGGAGAATACTTTACAGAGTGGTTTGACTCTCCCTTCATCAAGACAAGATCTTAGCAAAAAATTAATGCAACTCTGGATGGAAATAAATGTCGTGACACTGCATAAGGGTGTTGAAACAATGCCACAGCAAATGTGTGCTATAATCAAAGCTAAAGGCAGTCCAATGAAATATTACAATGTGCGGCTTTTTTTTGGCCATTCATTGTATATGTAAAAACACTATGTAAAATTAATTCCACTATGTAAAATTACTTAACACTTAATTCATGTATTTTTGGATACAGTTAGGCTATTTAACATTTAAACATAATTTTAAAAAATCAGCAACAGGCATATCAACACAAACAGCTGAGAAGTAAACTTTCCACCACTACTAAGAAATATTACTTTGATACAGCTACTAATATTAATTTACTTATCTTCGTTTTAACTAGATTGAAAGGTAGGGTGGTGCAGTGGTTAGCACTGTCACCTCACAGCAAGAAGGTTCTGTGTTTGAGCCCAGTGGCTGACAGGGGCCTTTCTGTGTGGCCCCCATCAGTTTGCATGTTCTCCCCATGTCTGTGTGGGTTTTCTCGGTTTCCCCCACAGTCCAAAGACATGCAGGTTAGGTTAATTGGTGGCTCTAAATTGACACTGTGACTGCACACATAATGGTGAGTAGGTACGGGTTACTGGTTTTGGTCTAGGGGTATGATTCTTGCTTGGGGTGCAAGAGATCCCAGGTTCAAATTCTGAACGAGCCCCCAATTTTATGTTACGGCCCAGCCTAGGGGAAACTTGAGCGTAGCATAAAAGTGACTTCCCATTTCCCCACTCCCAAGGATGACCAGTGTCATAGCCGATTGCAATCCAAAACACAACTGGTTAATTTCACACAGGTAAAACTGGCATCAGGGTGAACATGGCCCAAAATAAACAAATCTGTTTTTGCTGGACAACAACAAAAAGAAAACAAAATAAAATACAGGGATCTTACCTAACTCCCTAACAAATATGAGAAAACAGAATGTAACAAAAAGAGCTTCTCACCCCAACAATTACCTGGACTGCTTTTAAGGAAGCATTTACACTGTTTACAACTCAAACACTTTAATCAATCAACTACACAACAAGGCATGTTCCAGTTGGGAGTCAGGAGAAAGTGAAGCGCATCCATTTTTTTCAGAAAGCATTTTAAAGCAGGTGAAATCAACCATGGTCCAATCAGCTGCTGCCACCTACAACTGAAAATCCTTAAAGAAAAGTCACAGGAAGAGATGAAAGGCACCCCCCTCAAGCAGAGAGGGAGAACAGCAACAACATAAAGAAATCAATAATAATACACATTATGACCCAGGGTCATAACAGTTTTTTTGAAAAAAAAAAAAAAACTTTCTTCAAAGCTTCAAATTTGGCTCAAATAGTCTTCAGACTAATCTCTATCAGGAAACAGGTGCAGACGCAAGTGCATGTAAAACAGAGCTTTATAAAAGGTGGCACAAAAATCCAAATCAGCAGGCAGAAAATCAGAATAAATGAACAGGCAGAATTCAGGTGATGAACAAAAAATGTCAACTAGAAAAGGAAATAATCAGGAATCCAGTAAACAAGGATCATATACTAGATGAGCAATGAGACAATAAACAAAGCTTAGCAATGACAGATGTGGAACAGTGAGCATATACTTTGCACTGAATAAGTGAACTGAATGTCCTTTTGGGGCTGTGTGGCTATGAAGTGATTTGAGTACAGGTGTGTGTAATCAGTAATCTGGTTAATGTGAACGTAAAAGAGTTTAGATGTTGAAGTTCTTGGTGTCCATGGTTGTAGGCCTCGCTGTATTCTGGGCATTGTAGTTTGATGCTGATTCTTGCATTGACATGACAGAACCCCCCTCCAAAGTACTATCTCTGGGATTGAGGTTTCTTGTAGGCCTATCCATAGGTTGTGGACCTAGGTGATTCAGGTGGCATATATGAAAATGCTGGCAGAGTAAGGGGTCACGCACATCATGGGCTGGGACCCAGTATTTTCCCTCTAGTCCACAGCAATACACTGTAATAAAAGTTATGTGAATGTGGTCTCAGTCTCTCTCTCTCTCTCTCTCTCTCTCTCAAATGAACGGGATTCTGACATTTCCACTTTATATTTTTGGCCTGGGGTAAACTGTGGATAACTGAAACTGAGTGGATGGATGGAGGGATAGATATTTTATATGACTGCTTTAATGACACCATGCATGCAAACAGACAGGCTCCACAAGTTTGTGAAAAACTTGATGATCCATGTTAGATCAACTCATTGGCATGTAATTTGAACATGTGCTTCAGTGGAAGGGATAAAACTCATGGAAAATCTGACCTTTTGTACATGGTCAATATCACAAATTTACTGCCATTTAAATTGTGACTTAGAGAATGTGCAACATCTTGAATACTGAATAGTCAAGATGTTGCACATTTCCTTTTTTTTTTTTGTTCTCAAATTTACAAAATCCCAGATTTTCAATGTGGTCTCAAACTTTTGGACCCCACTGTATGTACACACACACACACACACACACACACACACACAGACACACACACACACAAAATCCCAGATTTTCAATGTGGTCTCAAACTTTTGGACCCCACTGTATGTACACACACACACACACACACACACACACACACACACACACACACACACAAATCCCAGATTTTCAATGTGGTCTCAAACTTTTGGACCCCACTGTATGTACACACACACACACACACACAAGTTTGTCTAACTAGCCTTTGAAGGACCTTCTACTGACAATTATTAATGCAGTTAATTAATGCTATGCTCACACCTAAATCTAACCCTAACCTCAGTAAGGAAAATGAAACTTTTTGGGCTCTTTTTTGTTAAAAACAATAAAAACACTTTCATTGTAGGGACAATGCAAATGTTCATAAGATCAAATTGTCAGATTTTACTATCCTTGTTGGGACATTTGGTCCTTAGAAGTATATAAAAGCATGCACATACATGCATTGGGTAGGTACAGTATGTCATGGACAGAGGGAACAGGAAAGAGTTAATTACACTAGTCTTCAAATAAGGACTTACTTGGCAGCCATTTCCTTGTAGTATTTACACCTTAGCTCCTGTAACTCTGACTGGGCTTTGCTCAGTGCTGCCAACACAGAGAACATGGTTAGCTTCTTAATTTTCACTTATTATCAAGCTTGGTACATTCTGTACAGTTTGCTGTTTAAATGAGTACTAACCTGACTGAAGTGTTTTGATTCTCTCTTCTGCCTGAGCCAGTCTGACAGACAGAGCAGCTATTTCATCTGCTTCCCTAAGGAAACAAAGTGTGTTGTCCAAAATAGTAGAACATGCTACAATATTAATTAAAAATAAATAAATGAACAAACTCATTTAATATGATATTTATCCTAACCCCAAATCAGAAAAAAAAAATGTGGGATGGTATGTTGAATTTGAAAGTAAAACTGAAAACAATGATTTGTAAATAATCTTTAACCTGTATTGCATTCAAAACAATAGAATGACACAGCCAATCCTTCTCACAACACTTAAAATATCTTTAGGGACTGAAAACAGCAAGTGGTGAAGCATTTCAGTTATTTTGTCCCATTCTTCCTGCAAACAGATCTTATGGTGTGCAACAGTATGAGGTCCTCATTGTCATTTTTCATTTCTAAATTCTCCACACATTCTCTATTGCAGACAGGGAAGACAGGCACCCTCTTCTTCCACAGCTATGCCTTTGTAATGTGTGCAGAATGTGGTTTTGCTTTGCCTTGTTGAAATATCCCTGGAAAAGATGTCATCTTGACAGTAGCATATGTTGCTCCAAAATCTCAATGTACTTTTCCACATTAATGCTGCCATCACAGAAGTATAAGTTTCATTTGCCAAAGGCATGGACAACCCCATACCATGACAGACCCTGGCTTTTGGACTTGATGCTGTTAACATCAAGTCCTTTTCATCTTTGGTCTGGAGCACACTTCTTCTTGATGTCGATTTCTTAAAAAAAAAAAAAGATCTGGAACACTGATTCGTCTGACCACAATATATGTTTCCACTCTGTGATGGTCCATCCCAGATGCCTCCAAGCCTAGAGAAGTTAACAGTGCTTCTGAAAACAGTTAACATAAGGCTTCCTTTTTGCACAGTAAAGTTTTAACTGGCATTTGTGGATGTAATTCCCTATTGTAATGCTTGACAAAGGTTTGCCAAAGTACTCCCAAGCCCATGCAGTTACATAAGCTATAGATCAGGGGTCCCCAACCACGGGGCCGAGGACCAGTACCAGGCCGTGGATCATTTGGTACTGGGCCAAACAGAAAAAAATAAAAACTTTTTTTTTAAAATTGTATTTTATTTACATTAGTCTGCAGGGTATTTTATTTTGATAAATGACCACTTCCGTCTGTGCCTCTTTCCTGCACTTCTCTGTCACAGTTTTTTTTCATGCAGTGGTAAGCCCACAAGCTAACCCTAGCAAAAATGAGTAAAAAACAAACGTTTCTGGAGAGCTTCTTTGAAAAGGGGGAAAGACCCAATAATGAGACAGCAGAAGACTCCAAGATTGCAAACAAAAAGAAAGCTGCATTTAAACAAAAATACCAAGAGTCCTACTTACATTATGGTTTCATCGCAATAGGTGATTCACATGCTCCAAGCCTGCTATGTATAATATGTGGCGACCGGCTAGCCAATGAAGCCATGAAACCTTCAAAACTGCTTCGCCACATAGAAACCAAGCACCCTGCATTAACAGACAATCCTTTGGAATTTTTTGAAAGAAAAATATATGAACACAAACGACAGAAGCAATTATTGAAGGCCACTTCATCAAATGTGTCTGCACTGACAGCATCATTCTTCGTGGCTAACCACATTGCTAAAACTAAGAAGCCTATTGGTGAAGTGTTGATCCTGCCTGCTGCTAAGGACATTTGCCATGAACATTTAGGAGAGGCTGCAGTTAAAAACGTAGCAAATGTTCCTCATTTGGCTATCACCATAACTAGATGAATTGATCAAATAGTAGAGGACATCGAGGCACAATTGTTAAGCCTCACTCACAAACCGCTGTACGGGCTGCTACGGGTGGTCTACGGTAAAAAATTTGGCAAAACCATGCTTGAGACTGACATGACACTTGCATGTGTTCAGTGCTGTAGAAGGTCGCAGACTGCCTGTGGAGACTTCTGGTCATGCACATGCAAATTCTATGGGTCTTGCAACAAATCAAGAACGCATACACTACGTACAAGACCCGTACTCCTTTTGTATGCCTGAACCAAGTCAGCAGCATGGCTAGTAGGGGCTTTTTGCAATGACAGTAAGACTCATGAGTGACGCACAGTCATTGTATGAGTGACGTGCCTCAGAAATACTACACAAGTATTCCACACTTGCTACTTGTGCAGCGCACAAGACAGAAGTGCATCTCACTTTCTACCCCTATGTGTGGTGTGCACGCAGCGCATGCGACACGAGGGGCAAGACTCTGGGTATATATATGGGGGGAGGAACCAAGGAACTGATCGTGTAGCATTGTAGAAAGGAAAACCACTTCATTTGCTGTTTTTATTTGAATACATGTTTAATTTACCATGCAAACATCAAATAATAAAACATGAGTATAAGGGAATAACGTATTTTATTACACTGTAAAAAATCCCAACTAAATAGCACAACAATTTGAGCACTGAAACACACTGACTCCGAGCTACTGTCCTGCTCCTACTGAGTGGTGGGACGGGGTGTCAGGATGTCCTTGTCCTTATAACTGAGCATGGCACAATGGCCTGACAGCGATGATGGGATTGCAATGTCCTCACTCCTGGGCGTCGTTAGCTGAAACATACATGAAAATCAGCATATATAATATTAATTACATAAACATATAGATACTGAAATGAATGTTTAAAGCATGTGTATTTGCCTGTGAAAATACCTCTGGCGGGGTGCAGTGCCTTCTGCTGGCTTGAAGGCATACTTCTCCCTGTCCATGCAGGGCTTGCCAGTGCTGCTACCATAATCAAATTCTTCCTCCTCCTCCCCCTCTGCTGTTTCAGGCTGGGTTACTTCACTTTTGCTCATTTCTTCTTGGGTCCCATTTTCTAAACTTTAAACTGAAATTTAAAAAAAAAAAATTCCCACAAAATATCCAGTGTTCTTCAGTCGAAAGACAGATGCAGAATGCTGCAGACATGCTGGTTTTATACCCACTCCTGGCTTGCATCACATGCAAGTTATGAGTGATTGTAATGTGCTAATTACATGCATCACACACGCTTCACAAGAGCAGCCCGAACTCGTAGCACAGGAAACTGGTAAAATGCAAGTCTCACACACTCCACACTCACTGAACACACACTGATCACATGCATCAGATATACACTTTCCACGGGCTAACAGCGCAATTTTTCCCACGCCTTGAGGAAGTTAGGCGTGCAACCTGTACTTGACAGGTACTTTGCCCGTACTCCTCCCCCAAACTTTCCCCCGGGCTCACCACGACCCTGCGGCATGGCTGCGAGCTACCAAACCGTGCGACCCATGTGTGTCCAAAACACAGGGCAGGTTGTGAGTGAGGCTTTAGAGAGGCTTAAATGAGTCACCATGGTACGCAATCCAGGTTGACCATCTACCGATGTTGACATGGCAATAATGCTAGTTTCTGTGCGATATATTTTTCAGGAGGATGTGCATGAGGATATGTTATGTGCATTATTTTTGCCAACCAACACCACAGCTGCTGTAATTACATTTACATTATATAAAATTAAATTACATATTATGCACTTTGTTTTGTTATGTGTTATCCCCCCCCCCCCCCCCCAATCTGTGGAAAAATTGTCTTGCGTGAAACCAGTCTGAGGTGCAAAAAAGGCTGGGGGCTGCTGCTATAGATGAATGGCTCTTGATGCCATGCTGTCTGAGAGGTTAGAGCTCACAGGTATTCAGCTTAGGCTTGCATCCTTGCCTTTTACACACCAAAATTACTTCAGAGTCCTTGAATCATTTAATGATATTTTGCACCAGTGTAAGAGAAATTGTGTCTTCAGGTCACAATACATCCCAGGATCAAGTACCAGTGCAGCACTCAGAAGAAGCACCAAAAAAGGAGCTTCCATACCAGAGCAGGTAATGCCAGAAAGAGGAGAAACAAGGTCACGCGGATGTGAAAGAGAATCCTGAAGTCCGTCAGTTTGAGAACATGAACAAAAAGTTCTTACTGGTGTGGGCTGTGGATCAACTGCTTGAGAAAATTTCCAGATCAACCCTAAAAGACCCCCTTTAGTGCACTGTATTAGGGTATTGTGGGAGCCTTGAGTTCCTTGGTACAAACTACGTACTTCCTTTTTGCAACCTTGAGCTCCCTGGTACTGTACAAGAGATGTATTTTGAAGTAAAATATTTGTTTTTTATTTTCTTGCTCATAAGTGATGCTGGATGAGGAAGGGTCAACAGTGGCAGGCTATGATGAAAACGAAAAATACCAGTCCATATCTGGTCTAACACTTAGACTCCTCCTGAAAAGAAATACATTTTTCTTAGCACAGAAAGACTTGTGTTTTAACTAAAAAAATTGATTGAACTAAAATCCCTGGCAAGAAGCCAAGAGGTAATAGTCAATATACACCATTTGTCCTTATCTAAATGGAAAAAGGAATCTAGGAAGATGGATATTTTTTTAAAATGGCCCATCAATACAGACACAAGCAATAGTCATCCATTTTAGAGAACATGTGGCTTAAATTTGTAACTACTTAAAAATAAGAGGGAAGAAAGATGAACAATCTTACCAAAAAGCATGAGATCAAACTTAACTATTTCCAAAATGGCGGTGAAACAAGACAAAAGATCCCAATGGGGATTCATAGTCAAAAATAAAAACAGTCTGGACTGATAAAGGACCAGCAGAAGATACAGCTCAACATGCTGTGGTAAAAGGTCTAAGTAGAGATTCTCCAGTTGGACAGAGAAAGAAAATTAGAGGAAATAAATTGGGTAACAGACAGAGAATATTGCTACAATGCTAGGACAGAAGAATTGGATGTTTGGGGACAAAATGGGTCTGTAAATGCTAAGAAAAAGCCTTTAAAACAGCAAACCATTTGGCAACAGATAGACAAACTGAGGAAAGAAATAAGTTAATAACTTTCACCAAGTTAGTCATATCAAACAGAGCATGGAAGCAGCTACAGGGAACCTCAAAATAGACCAGTTGCTCAAACAAAACAGAGTAATTAAAGCTACCTCAGAAGATGTTTTGCAGAAATAGGTTGTATTCAGTCATATGACTTTTGCCTGTGAGTTTATTTCCGGTGAATGAAGTGGTGGTCAGGCAAACCAATTTGACTGCGATTATGCAAAGAGCTAGTGAAACCTCTGACTATTTTCACAGTTTAGAAACCAATGCACAATCAAGATACCTTCAGAAAGTTGCTCTTTGTGATGGGATAGATCTTTCACATTCACAAAGAAGGATTTTTCCTAGGAGTTGAAAACTTATCCATCCGTTGAGTTCCCAAACATCTCAAACTACCTGGTGCTGCAAACATCATTGTACATGGACAAGCAGATGAAAACCTGGAAGAGCATGGAGGTATCCAACTTTTTATATGTGGCTGGGTTAAAGATTTGGAGACGAAGACACTACAAGATAAATCCTGTCTTGTTTATACCCAGGGAAGTAAGAATTTTTGGGCTTTTTGTACGCATCTTTGTAATATTTGCTAGGATGTTACAAGTTTTAGTATCAGGTGTAAACAAACCACAGCCACTCAATTCTAAATCCTCTTTCCTCTTCTCTTCTGGGTAAATCATTCACAAAGATTGACAGAAACACCTTTAAAGACCTGGGTACTGGCGAAACAGGATGGAGAAGTTATCACGGCTCACTGTAACTGCATGGCCGGATAAGAAGTTTCATGCTGTTAGCTTGTGAGCTCTGCTTTTGTGTTTATGTGGATTGTCTCAATTATCTTATCTATCTAGTTCAGTGTAGAAGCACAATCTACATCATCGTCCTAATAAAGACTGCTAGGACATCCTCATAAATAAAGTTAACATACACGTTCATTTACAATATAGCGACCACGATCAAACAGTAAACAAACACATCTGAGGACTTATGCATCTCCTGAACTTCAAAACATCACAAAATAACATAAAATGGTGAGAAAAGTGACTTGCAAATTCAAACTAAATAAATCAGAGGAATTTACAAACCTTTCATAAAGTGATTACCGCAAACTCAAGCATTCATCTGCTCGGCTCCCTTTGATTGCAGCGACAGGTTCAAGAGCCACCTTTCTTGTCATCTCCTACTAGCTACAGATGGCTACACAGGAGGAATAATATGGCCCAGATAGAAGCATTTACCATTAAATGCCTCAAAGAATTGTTCAGGATGTGGAAAAGACCACAGAGAGTAAGAGCAGATACTGTTTTTGTTATCAGAGGAAAAGAAATGGAGGATTTCTTAAATGAAGTAGAGGTTGAGTTAATCAAAGTTCTAAAATACTAACTAGCTTCTAAGGGAATAGCTGAAAGAGCAATGAGAAATGTTAAAAATTAATTGAGAAAAAATTAAGAAAATGGGTGAATGGGACCAATTAACTGATGAGTGTCTCCATTATCTCAACCCTAGATCTAACCAGACTATTAAGAGGGAAGAAATAAGAGCAATAATGAATCCCCTGAAGGTTGGAGATGCAATCTATATCATTAAAGAGCAAAAAAAGGGAAGGTTCAAACAAACCTTCAAAGGACAGAGTAAAGAAGGTCTTAGGAACCAACTTAGTCCTTTTAGTGTTAGGACTGGGACTGTTTCGGCCTCTAGAGGCCGCTGTTATTTCCTTTTCTTGTCATGTTTGTTTTGGCCTCTAGAGGCCGCCACTGTTCCTGTGTTTTGTGTTTGTGTTGATTGCCTGTTTGTCTTCATTGTCATCACCTGTGTTCAATTTATTTTGTGTATAAATACTCCTGCTCCGGTTTCCCCCACAGTCCAAAGACATGCAGGTTAGGTTAACTGGTGACTCTAAATTGACCGTAGGTGTGAATGTGAATGGTTGTCTGTGTCTATGTGTCTGCCCTGTGATGACCTGGCGACTTGTCCAGGGTGTACCCCGCCTTTCGCCCGTAGTCAGCTGGGATAGGCTCCAGCTTGCCTGCGACCCTGTAGAAGGATAAAGCGGCTAGAGATAATGAGATGAGATGAGATAAATACTCCTCTGTTTGTTCCCTAGTCACGGAGTCTTTATGCTATGTTGTTAGTGCTAGTTCCCTCTGTCCCATGTACCTTGCCTGTGTCTTAGTATTCTTGGTTTTGTTGCTTTCTTTTGGACTTTGTGGATTTTGTTTTGACCTTTGGATCTTCTGAGCGTTTGAGTTTTTGCCTCTTCTTTTCTTAGTTGGATTTTGGACATTGAACCTTGGGATATTTTTATTTTTGTATATCTTCTGAGCTTTGGATTATTCTTTTTGTTTTTTCCCTTGGATTGTATATATTGTAAATAAACTGTTTTTGATACTCTACTTTCACCTCACGCCTCTGCACTTGAGTCATCCCCCTGGTGGCCTAGTGGGGGTTTGCTGGATTATCACACCAGCGACCCGGGTTCGAATCCCAGCAAAACCCTAACAGAAAGACTCCGTCATGACCGACTCAGCAGAGGAGTCTTCAACGGTCTACCCAGGCAACCTTCAGGGAATTATGGCAGCTTTGACATGCTACGGAGCTACCATGGACACTCAGGGACGAACACTTGCAAGACGAACACTTGCAAGCCAACGTGAGGCCCTTGCTCACCACGAGGTACTGCTTCAGCAAATTGGGAAAACCCTGGCACAGCTGACTCCTCTGCCTGCATCTCCTCATCCTGATCCGGCTCCTGCGCCTCCCGCCACGCTGCCTCCTTCACCTTGCGAACCCAGCCTTCCTGCACCACAGAGGTATGACAGCAAGCACGGTGAGTGCTGGGAGTTCCTTACCCAGTGCCAACTCACCTTTGAGCCCCAGCCTACCACCTACACTACGGATCGCCGCAAGATTGCCTTTGTGATAACCTTGTTAGCTGGTAAGGCACGAGCATGGGCAACAGCTATCTGGCAGAGACGGGGACCCGAGTGCTCTGATTTCGAACCGTTTACTGAAGAGATGCTTCGGGTCTTTGATCAGGCAGACATCAGTACAGACGCAGCCAGAAAGCTCATGTCTATCCAGCAAGGAGGAAGCGTCGCAGACTACGCCATATCGTTTTGGACGCTCGCAGCAGTCAGCGGATGGAATGAGGCTGCCCTGGTTTCAGCCTTTCACCATGGTTTGTCTGACCCCATCAAAGATGGCCTGGCCTCTATCGGATGCCCAAGTGACCTTGAAACACTGATCTCATATGCTATTCATCTGGACAACAGGATTAGAGAACGCCGCAAGTCCTGAGTCTCCCCGGCCTCACTGTCTCAACATGGAGCCCGTCTACCTCCTCCAGTGACTGTCCAAAACCCATGCAAGTGGGCCGTACTCACCTCTCCACATCTGAGAGGGAGCGCAGAAGGAGGGACAAGTGCTGCATCTACTGTGGCAAGCCTGGCCACTTCCGAGCATCATGTCCCGAGCTCTCGGGAAAAGGACCGCCCTGTCCAGCCGAGGGAGGGTTGTGACGGGGCCTACCCTCTCTCCCTGGCCAAGGAGTCTACATCCCGGTCTCCATCTCCTGGGGTGAGTCCGTCCACTCTTGTCAAGCCTTGTTAGACTCCGGGGCGGCTGGAAACTTTATGGATGTCAACTTCACCCAAAGTATCAATGTTCCTACTGCTCCTCTTGAAATCCCACTGTCTGTGTCTGCCCTCGATGGCCAAGCGTTAGGTGATGGAAGAGTCACCCAAGTTACTTCTCCAGTCTTTCTCCAGTCTCAAGGTCACAAGGAAGAGATATTCCTGCATCTTATTCATTCACCAGAGTTCCCAGTGATTCTAGGCCTTCCTTGGCTTACCCGCCACAACCCTCGCATAGACTGGGTAACAAGCCAGGTCGTGCAATGGGGCCCTGTGTGCCATGCCTCTTGTCTGCTCTCTAGCTCTCCTGTGTCTCCTGCCGAGCCCCCTGATCTCACCGAGCTATCTCAAGTTCCCACAGAGTACTGGGCTTTGAAGGAGGCATTTAGCAAAAGCAAGGCCACCGTTCTTCCTCCGCACCGGGCCTACGACTGTGCCATCGACTTGCTCCCTGGGACTACCCCTCGTCATGGCAGACTGTTCTCCCTCTCTCAGCCAGAACGCAAGGCCACGGAGGAATACCTCAAGGATGCCCTGGCCTCTGGGTTCATTCGACCCTCCACTTCACCTGCTGGTGCCAGCTTCTTCTTTGTTGGCAAGAAGGATGGGGGGCTCCGACCATGTATTGACTACAGGGGCCTGAACAAGATCACGGTGCGCAACCGCTATCCCCTTCCGCTGATGTCCACAGCTTTCGACCTGCTCCAAGGCGCCACCGTCTTCACTAAGTTGGACTTACGGAATGCATACCACCTCATCCGTATCCGACAGGGAGACGAGTGGAAGACTGCCTTTAACACCCCGTCAGGGCACTACGAGTACCAGGTGATGCCCTTCAGACTCACCAACGCACCAGCTGTTTTTCAGGCCCTTATCAACGACGTCTTGAGGGACATGATCAATCAACACATGTTCGTCTACCTTGATGACATCTTAATATTCTCTAAGACCTTGCAGGAGCACTGCCACCATGTCTGCCAGGTTCTCCAGAGGCTGCTATGGAACAATCTGTTTGCGAAGGCCCAGAAGTGCGAGTTTCATGTCCCTGAGGTCTCCTTCCTGGGATTTATCATACGAACGGGACAACTCCAAATGGACCCAGCCAAGACCCTGGCCGTCCAGGACTGGCCCACTCCCAAGTCCGTCAAGGAGGTACAGCGGTTCTTAGGTTTCGCTAACTTTTACCGCAAGTTCGTCAGGAACTTCAGTTCCATAGCAGCACCCATGTCAGATCTCACCAAAAGGACTGGTGGATCTTATGTCTGGTCTCCTCAGGCAGAAAAGGCTTTTAAAGACCTCAAGCGCCGCTTCTGCACGGCACCCATCCTGGTCCTCCCGGACAATTCTCAACCATTCATCGTCGAGGTGGACGCCTCGGACAGCGGTGTCAGCGCAGTCCTATCCCAACGCTCGGAGGGTAAGCTGCACCCCTGCGCATACTTCTCCCACCACCTATGCCCTGCGGAGTCCCGGTATGATGTGAGGGATCGGGAACTGCTTGCGGTGAAACTGGCCCTTGAGGAGTGGAGGCACTGGCTGGAAGGAGCGCAACATCCATTCCTGGTTTGGACGGACCACAAGAACCTGGAGTACCTCCAACAAGCCAAGAGGCTGAACCCACGACAGGCTAGGTGGGCCTTGTTTTTCAGCCGGTTTAATTTCACCCTATCTTACCGCCCGGGCTCTAAGAACACCAAACAGGACGCGCTCTCCAGGCTGTTCTCGCCCAACAACAGGGAGAGTGAGGTTGGGCCTATTATCCCTGTGTCCCAGATTGTTGCCCCTGTCCGCTGGGGTATTGAGGAGACCGTTTGACAAGCTCAACGCCAGGACCCTGGTCCTGGGACGGGGCCACTGGGCCTCCTGTACGTCCCTCGTCAAGCCCGGGCCAAGGTTCTCCAGTGGGGTCACTCTTCCCCTCTCACCACCCACCCGGGAGCTCGGAGGACCCTGGACTTCTTGAAGAGATGCTTCTGGTGGCCTAACATGGAGAAGGAAGTGAGGTCATTCGTCCTGTCCTGTGATATCTGCACCAGAACCAAGAACCCATGACAGCGTCCCCAGGGTCTCCTGCATCCTACGCCTATTCCCCGGCATCCCTGGTCCCATGTGGCAGTTGACTTCATTACAGGCCTGCCAGACTCTCAAGGTAACACTGTCATTTTGGTTTTTGTCGACAGATTCTTGAAGGCCTGCCACTTCATACCACTGTGCAAACTCCCTTCTGCTCTTGAAACAGCCAAACTTATTTTTAATCATGTCTTCCAAGTCTTTGGTCTCCCACAGGACATCGTCTCAGACCGGGGGCCCCAGTTCTCCTCCCGAGTGTGGCACGGGTTTTGCAAGCTCATCGGAGCCACTGCCAGCCTCTCCTCTGGGTTCCACCCCCAGTCCAATGGCCAGACGGAGAGGCTCAACCAGGACCTGGAAACCACCCTGCGAGGCCTGGCTATGGATAACCCGACATCGTGGAGCACCTGGCTGCCATGGGCAGAGTACGCCCACACCACCCTGCAGTCATCGGCCACCAAGCTGTCGCCGTTCCAGTGCCAATTCGGGTTCCAGCCACCTCTGTTCCCAGACCAGGAGGAGGACGCTGGGGTGCCCTCGGTCAACCAATATGTGAGATGGTGTCACAAGACCTGGAGCAAGGTCAGGAGGACCCTCATCCAGACCTCCAGAACCAACCAGACTCAGGCCAACCGCCATAGAAGGCTTGCCCACGTTTTCCGCCTTGGGCAGCGGGTTTGGCTGTCCACCAAGGACCTTCCGCTACGGGTGGAGAACAGCAAGCTTGCTCCTCGCTACATTGGCCCCTTCAAAGTTGTGCGCAGGGTGAACCCTGTCTCCTACCGGCTCCAGTTACCACGAACGCTAAGAATCAACCCCACATTCCATGTTTCCCTGTTGCGGCCCATATTGTCGTCCATGTATGCCCCTGCCCCTAGGAATCCCCCGCCCCCCCACATCTTCCAGGGTCAGACTGTGTTCACTGTGCATCGCCTGCTTGACTCCCGCCGGGTCCGCGGTGGGCTCCAATATTTAGTGGACTGGGAGGGCTATGGCCCTGAGGAGTGCTGCTGGGTCCCAGCTCAGGACATATTAGATAAGGAACTTTGTCGGGACTTCCATTCGGCCCATCCGGATCGCCCTGGGAACGTCAGGAGACGCTCCTGGGGGGGGGGGGGGGGGGGTCCTGTTAGGACTGGGACTGTTTTGGCCTCTAGAGGCCGCTGTTATTTCCTTTTCATGTCATGTTTGTTTTGGCCTCTAGAGGCCGCCACTGTTCCTGTGTTTTGTGTTTGTGTTAATTGCCTGTTTGTCTTCATTGTCGTCACCTGTGTTCAATTTATTTTGTGTATAAATACTCCTCTGTTTGTTCCCTAGTCACGGAGTCTTTATGCTATGTTGTTAGTGCTAGTTCCCTCTGTCCCATGTACCTTGCCTGTGTCTTAGTATTCTTGGTTTTGTTGCTTTCTTTTGGACTTTGTGGATTTTGTTTTGACCTTTGGATCTTCTGAGCGTTTGAGTTTTTGCCTCTTCTTTTCTTAGTTGGATTTTGGACATTGAACCTTGGGATATTTTTATTTTTGTATATCTTCTGAGCTTTGGATTATTCTTTTTGTTTTTTCCCTTGGATTGTATATATTGTAAATAAACTGTTTTTGATACTCTACTTTCACCTCACGCCTCTGCACTTGAGTCATTCCCCTGGTGGCCTAGTGGGGGTTTGCTGGATTATCACACCAGCGACCCGGGTTCGAATCCCAGCAAAACCCTAACATTTAGAGTACAACAGTGTCTGGTCAAATAGGAATTTAACATGAAGCAAAAAGAAATAGAGAGGCTGATCATCAACCAAAAAGGTACAGTCATAGTGACTGGAGGCCCAAATGCCTTGCTCTGAAAGCTAAGACCCAAAGAGGACAAGGCCAGTTATGGACAGGAGATGATGAGGAAGAACAGTCCAAAAAGCAGACAAGTGTATTTGCAGCATAGCATGCAGTGACATCCTTAGGGACGGCCCTACAGGAGTCATTATAAACGTTAAGCCATGTCTCCCACTTATTACAAACCACTGGGATTGGATGGATGTAGACTCCCCCTGCAAAGTAGGGTCCATGGTTGTATGTGGGAAATGTAGGCTAAAATGCCACAGAGTTCTCATCAAGGAATTTTCCATGACTTCTGATGGGACTGCCTGAAGTGCCCAGGATGCATAGAAAGGTGTACCCTGCTAGGGACTCCTTGTACCTGTGGCTGGAATGGGAAGATTGGGTTAAATGCATGAGGTGCACTCATTTAACGGACAAAAACATTCTCAGAGTGGTAAGTGCCAAAGACATAGCAAGTACTATAAAAAGCATAAGACCAATATAATTTGTTAAATCCTTACTCAAGGAACAAAGAGAAAGGGCATGACCCCAGCCAGAGAACACAAGCTTAATTTGCATTTGGACAACCTATTCCCTGAAAGGAACAGGTGAGAAGTCAGTGATGAGACTGGGCCTAGCATGTCAACCCCTTATGAATGAACAATTAAGTACCACTCAGCTGGGCTGGATCAATGGGATCTGGGAATTGAGTACTAGTGGTGGACCACTGTGCACCAGAATCCTGAAACGGGGGGTTGAAAATAAAACCTCAGGGTTTATGGCCCTGAAGCTAACTGGACAACCTTGGGAGGAGTTAATCCCTAATAACATTCAGCAGCTCATGGGATGGATTAGAGTGTTATACAGGTCCTTAATGGAGGCTCTTTCAAGGTCAAAAGGGGATGGGTACCTTCAGGTGTCCCCTACTAGACTTCATTCACAAAACATGATAAGTACCTCCCTGGACTGTTACTCCAGAGTAACGAAGCGCTACAAGAAATGAAAAAAGGTAACTTGGTTCTCCTGAAGCACTGGCCAAGAGAAGGAGAGGAGTCCATGGTGTCCAGCACACCAGGAGACCCAGGAACCAGGTATGTTGCCCTAAATTCAACATGCAGCATATATGAACTCTGACAGGGAGTATCTTGCAAGATGCATGAATTGGATACACAACCTATGGCAACACCAGCAGAAGAGGCTAAGCTTAAGAAGAAAGGACTAAAAAGAATCCCTAACATATACAAAAGAAAATATAAAAAGGCATAAAAAGGAGTTTGGAGCCACCAAAACCATAGCTCCACACTAATTACTCTCTCCATCCCTTACAGAAACAAGAACTGGACAAAATGAAGAGGGAAGAGGAATGGAGAGAAGAGGAGGAGAGACTCATACAGATAGTATGTAGGGATAGGAAACCTAGAAACAAAATGGCAAAAAGCATGCCTAATTTTCTTCTCCCTGGACTGACCACTCTACCTAATTCTAATGATGGTCCTTGGATAACTACTAAAGTAACAGTAACCCATTATACCTGGACACCATATAAGTCAACAATCATTCAGAACATTACCTCTTGTCCAAAACCTTTAAATTGTAGTGACATTAAAAATCCTTAGATACACTCTAAAGGCGACTCCTTTAGAGTTTAAACCTGAGATAAAGAGAAAAAGAAATAAGAAAAAGAAACGGGTGCTGACCCTGAGGCAGAATTCAAGACAGGGTGTAAGAGAAATTGTGCCTTCAGCCACAGGATCAAGCAGCAGCACAGCACTCAGAGGAAGCACCAAAAAAGGAGTTTCTGCACCAGAGCAGACAAGCCAGAAATAGGAGAAACAAGGTCAAGAAGATGCAAAAGAGATTCCTGACACTATAGTCGAGATGCCATCAGTTCAAGAGCATGAACAAAAAGCTCAGACTGGTGCAGGTTGTGGACCAACTGATTGAGAGTTTCCAGATCAACCCTAAAAGGCCCACTTTAGTCCATTGTATAAAGGTATTGTGAGAGCCGTGATCTCCTTAGTACAAAGTCTGTACTTACTTTGCAACCTTGATCTCCTTGGTACAAGAGATATGTCATAAAATTATTTTTGTTTTTCTTTGCTTGCTCATAACTGTAAAAGAAGGGGGTTAACAGCTAATTGCAGGTCTTTAGCTGCTGTTGTTCAGATCCTTCATTTGTTCTACCTTTTTTAAAATCCGCTTAGTATTGAGCATGGCTCTAACTACAGCATAGCTTTTGATTTATTAGGTTTAAATCATGTAGCTGCTTAACTCCAAGGAGGAGTGCCCTCCGTGTGATAAACTTTCTATTTTGCTACCTTTTATTATTGTAAGACTTGAAGATATATTGTTAAATTACTTCAATAATAAACTGAAGCCTCCTTTGAGGTTATTTGATAAAAGACAAAAATCCTGCATCTGGACTGATTCTTTTCACTGACCTCTCAAGATTCCATTTTATAGACGTAAAATATGGGAAGGACGCCACTCTTCCTTATATTCTGTACTCTACCCATTTTAGCTTGAAGTAAGAACTGACTTTGCTTTTACAACTTCTCTGGCAACACCACAGAGGTATCCAAATTCCTTCATATCTTTCTTTCAATTTTTAAACATTTCAATAACTTTCTGACATATTTGTTGACAAACTGGAGATCCTCAGCCAACTTTTGCTCCTCAAAGACTAGGCCTTTCCTGGATACTGATTTTGTGCCAAATTATGATTACAATCACCTGTTGACATCACCTGTTTCAAATCACATAATTATTTAATTGTTTTACCTCATTACTAGCCATAAATTGCCACAGTCCCAACATTTTTTGGAATGTGTTGCAGGCCTGAAATGCAGAAATGGATGTATATTAAAGGGATCCTCCAGCAGATTGATTCTCAAACTTATTTTAAGTAGTTGCAAATTTCAAAAATCAAACTTTCATTTTCAGAGACTGGGTGGCACGATGGTTTAGTGGTTAGCGCTGTCGCCTCACAGCAAGAAGGTCCGGGTTCGAGCCCCGTGGCCTGCGAGGGCCTTTCTGTGTGGCATTTGCATGTTCTCCCCGTGTCTGCATGGGTTTCCTCTGGGTGCTCCGGTTTCCCCCACAGTCCAAAGACATGCAGGTTAGGTTAACTGGTGTCTCTAAATTGACCGTAGGTGTGAGTGTGAATGGTTGTCTGTGTCTATGTGTCAGCCCTGTGATGACCTGGCGACTTGTCCAGGGTGTACCCCACCTTTCACCCGTAGTCAGCTGGGATAGGCTCCAGCTTGCCTGCGACCCTGTAGAAGGACAAAGCGGCTAGAGATAATGAGATGAGATTTTCGGAGACCAAATAGTGTTCAAGAAAAATGAATTTTCTTTAAAATGCCAGATGGGCTTCCTGCAGTGGTGATGTATGTGATGATGTCAGGTAGTGGTCGCTTGGTTCAACTCAGCTGTTTATATTCTCTATTTACATCGTAGTTTTGCTAGTTTTATAAGTATTTTACTGAATTTATTGGTTTTTAAATAAGTATGCCTCATTGTGTAGCATATAAATGCTACAATGATGCTAAAAAGAAAACACAAGCTAGAAATAGACTGCATTTCTGCAGAGGAAATACAAAATGTGCTTGCTCAGCTGTGGCAGAGTATCACCGACAGAAACTGGATCAGATATGAGACTTCGCACTGCAAAATCTTTTTTTTTTCCCACATGATCTACAGAAAGTGTGTGTGGCAAAGTGTGCCTAGTGTGTATAGTGTAGTGTGTGTGGCTGCATGCTCTAAAATCTCGGTTTTGAGTGGCTCAGCGTGCAGCTGAGCTCTAAAGTCTGTTTTAAACCATGCCACACATTCTTTGTTAATACCTATGTTAACACATTCTTTGTTAATGTATACCTATGCCTAAATTTAGTTCCAGTCTGGAGCAGTCACACCACAACTATAATCTCGTCTATAATATCAGTTGGTCCTGCCACTCAGGCAAATAAATGCATGCAACTTAGGAATAGTTATGGAAGTTTTTTCCAAGTAGTAGCACATTATTCTGGGACATAATATACAGCTTGGACTTCAAAACAACCCATGCAAATACTCTGGTGGTTGACAAAATACAGATAGGTAATGGGCTATGGAAATATAATAAAAAAGGATACAAAATATGGAGTGGTTACGGATTTTAATATGGATACATCACAGATGCTAATAACTTATGGACTGGTCACGGACGTTTAGTATATGACAGATTGGTTACGGATTCATACAAATGATGCATGACAGATAAAAAATTAAGAAGTATAAAACAGTTAAATGTTTGGACTGCTGAATTTCATAATTAAAATATCATACCTGCATTTATATGTTTACTTTATTAATTTACCATTGATATTTCGTGGAAAATCACATATCCATGAATAAAAGATCCATGCTTTGTATTATATTTTTTTACTTTCCATGAATCTGTATTCCATGACTTTATGATGCAACAAGGATGTACAAAGATGCCCGGGAAAAACAGCACATGCTCAGACGTCGTCACATGTAAACAATTACCTGATTGGTCAGATGTTTTATCGGATCAGGTGCAGGCCTGGAAAAATCGCTCCAGAAGCAAGCTCACCGATACTGATAAAACCAGACCTGGGCTAAAGGTATCATTATTGGTCTGGTGTGACCACCAACCATACAAACTGCAGGGAACCAATTTATTTATAGTTATTATAGTTGTAGTTATAGTTATCAGTATTGTGGGACCGGGCCTTAAACCGAGATTTTAGAGCGTGCAGCCACACACAGTATGCACACTACACACACTGTGCCACACACGCTTTCTGTAGATCATGTGAAAAAGAAAAAGTTTTGCAGCATGAACTTTCATGTCTGATCCAGTTTCTGTCAGTGAAACTTTGCCACACACACTTTCTGTAGATCATGTGAAAAAAAAAAAAAAGGTTTTGCAGTGCAAAGTCTCATGTCTGATCCAGTTTCTGTTGGTGACACTTTGCAACACACACACACACACTTTGCCAGACACGCTTTCTGCATAGTGTGAAAAAAATTTTTTGCAGTGCAAAGTCTTATGTCTGATCCACTTTCTGTCAGTTACACTTTCTCACACACACACACACACACACATATATATATATATATATATATATATATATATATATATATATATATATATATATGGTATACACACACTTTTTATGTAGATAATGTGAAAAAAAAGATTTTGCAGTAAAAAGTCAAGTTTATTTGTATAGCGCTTTTAACAATAGACCTTGTCACAAAGCAGCTTTACAGAAAATTGAAAACTTGAAACATGAGCTAATTTTATCCCCAATTTATCCCCAATGAGCAAGCCTGTGGCAAAGAAAAACTACCTCAGACGACATGAGGAAAAAACTTTGAGAGGAACCAGACTCAAAAGGAAATCCATCTTCATTTGGGTGAGAACAAATAGCATGATCATGAATTATCTGCTTCTATAACAGTGTCCTATATAGTCCCAAAGTGCAACAGTGTAACCAGGAAAATCATTATACAACCCCGATTCCAAAAAAGTTGGAACAAAGTACAAATTGTAAATAAAAACGGAATGCAATGATGTGGAAGATTCAAAATTCCATACTTTATTCAGAACAGAACAGAACATAGATGACATATCAAATGTTTGAACTGAGAAAATGTATCATTTAAAGAGAAAAATTTGGTGATTTAAAATTTCATGACAACAACACATTTAAAAAAAGTTGGGACAAGGCCATGTTTACCACTGTGAGACATCCCCTTTTCTCTTTACAACAGTCTGTAAACGTCTGGGGACTGAGGAGGCAAGTTGCTCAAGTTTAGGGATAGGAATGTTAACCCATTCTTGTCTAATGTAGGATTCTAGTTGCTCAACTGTCTTAGGTCTTTTTTGTCATATCTTCCGTTTTATGATGCGCCAAATGTTTTCTATGGGTGAAAGATCTGGACTGCAGGCTGGCCAGTTCAGTACCCGGACCCTTCTTCTACGCAGCCATGATGCTGTAATTGATGCAGCATGTGGTTTGGCATTGTCATGTTGGAAAATGCAAGATTTTCCCTGAAAGAGACGTCATCTGGATGGGAGTATATGTTGCTCTAGAACCTGGATATACCTTTCAGCATTGATGGTGTTTTTCCAGATGTGTAAGCTGCCCATGCCACACGCACTAATGCAACCCCATACCATCAGGGATGCAGGCTTCTGAACTGAGCGCTGATAACAACTTGGGTCGTCCTTCTCCTCTTTAGTCCGAATAACACGGCGTCCCTGATTTCCATAAAGAATTTCAAATTTTGATTCGTCTGACCACAGAACAGTTTTCCACTTTGCCACAGTCCATTTCAAATGAGCCTTGGCCCAGAGAAGACGTCTGCGCTTCTGGATCATGTTTAGATATGACTTCTTCTTTGAACTATAGAGTTTTAGCTGGCAACGGCGGATGGCACAGTGAATTGTGTTCACAGATAATGTTCTCTGGAAATATTCCTGAGCCCATTTTGTGATTTCCAATACAGAAGCATGCCTGTATGTGATGCAGTGCCGTCTAAGGGCCCGAAGATCACGGGCACCCAGTATGGTTTTCCAGCCTTGACCCTTACGCACAGAGATTCTTCCAGATTCTCTGAATCTTTTGATGATATTATGCACTGTAGATGATGATATGTTCAAACTCTTTACTATTTTACACTGTTGAACTCCTTTCTGATATTGCTCCACTATTTGTCGGCGCAGAATTAGGGGGATTGGTGATCCTCTTCCCATCTTTACTTCTGAGAGCCGCTGCCACTCCAAGATGCTCTTTTTATACCCAGTCATGTTAATGACCTATTGCCAATTGACCTAATGAGTTGCAATTTGGTCCTCCAGCTGTTCCTTTTTTGTACCTTTAACTTTTCCAGTCTCTTATTGCCCCGTCCCAACTTTTTTGAAATGTGTTGCTGTCATGAAATTTCAAATGAGCCAATATTTGGCATGAAATTTCAAAATGTCTCACTTTCGACATTTGATATGTTGTCTAAGTTCTGTTGTGAATACAATATCAGTTTTTGAGATTTGTAAATTATTGCATTGCATTTTTATTTACAATTTGTACTTTGTCCCAACTTTTTTGGAATCGGGGTTGTAGTTTTGACATGAAATCTGTTTTGCTGACATTATAAACTGTTCATTGATGGAAACTTGAGTGCAAAACTTTTCATGACAACTGCAGTCCTAAAGTTAGTAAGTCAACTGTAGTCCTCAGCCATAGATGCATTACTGTAAGTGTCCAGAGCCATCTTCCAAGTGCGCCTTTCAACTGTCCATATGGGGCCATCCTCCACAGGACCAATGCGATGAAACTCCAGCCAAACATCAGGGCATCAGGATGGGTCAGGCAAGTCCGAGGACCAGAAAAGGTCAGCACCACTGGTGTTTCAGGATCAACATGTAATTCAACAGAGAAGTCTCATGTCTGATCCAGTTTCTGTTGGTGACACTTTGCCCCCCCACACACACACAAACACAGACACACAAACCTTGCCACACACACTTTCTGTAGATCATGTAAAAAAAGATTTTGCAGCCAAGGTCTCATGTCTGATCCAGTTTCTGTTGGTGACAGTCTGCCACAGCTGAGCAAGCACACTTGGCATTTTCTCTGTGGAAATGTGGTCTAGTTCTAGCTTGTGTTTTCTTTTTAGCATCATTGTGGCATTTATATGCTACGCAACGAGGCATACTTTATTTAAAAACTGATAAATTTGGTAAACTACTTGTAAAACTAGCAAAACCACAATGTAAAAAGAGATTCTAAACAGCTGAGTTGCTCCAAGCGACCACTACCCGACATCGTTGCATTTGTCACCACCGCAGGAAGCCTATCTGGCATTTTAAAGAAAATGTATTTTTCTTGAACACTATTTGGTCTCTGAAAATGAATGTTTGATTTTTGAAATCTGCAACTACTTTTACTTAAAATAAGTTTGAGAATAAATACACTGAAAGATCCCTTTAACAAATGAAATGAAGACAAAACATAAAATATCTTGGGCTCATACTGTCTGCAATGAAATACAAGTCAGAGTATGTTTAGAAATCACTGCTTTCTTTTTATATTTGCATTTTCCATACTGTCCCACCTTTTTCTGATTTGGAGTTGTACTTGCTTTTTACCTTTAAATTAAGTGTAAGGTAGGGGAGAGCGGGGTAAGATGAGCCAGGGGGTAAGATGAGCCACCCCCTGTTTCTAAGAAACAGTAAACAAATGTGACCATGTGACCACATTCAAAGGGGGGCGGGACCATTTACTTACACTTGTGGAGAGGAGCACCACATGTCAAACTAGGTGAGGGAGATATTTATAAAAATGTGTTTTTGTGCTTTCTAAGTCAATTCCATGTTTGTCCACAGTGAAGATGATTTAGAGAAGACAAAAGTAGAATAATATTTAGACACATTAGGGTTAAGTTAGTGGCTTTCTAAGCTATGATATGAATGCTAATAAAAATAATTTTGATTAGCCTAATCCCCTTTATTAGCATTTTTCTACAAAATGGTGGCCACGGGGTAAGATGAGCCATTAGATATGGGGCAAGTTGAGACACTGGCTCAACTTACCCCATTGGTGGCTGAGCTTACCCAATATGGATGACACTTAAGTTTTCACATTTACTGGTCATATATGACAACAACAACAAATAAACAAATAAATAACATGTTAATATAAATAATGTGTTTAAAAGGTTTTTAATAAATAAAATAATGCCCTCTGTTATTACAGGTGTGCATGATGCCACACTCATACAAAAGAAAAACAGACAGGGCCGCACAGTCCCATGCAGTTTTGGAGAGAGCCGCAGAGGAAGTCAGGAAAGGCAGGCCTATTCGGGCTGTGGCGAGGGATATGCATTTGGACAGGATGACTCTGACTAGGTTCATTGAAAAGATAAAGAATGGAGAGGTAGAGACCAAGTTGGTGAAAGTGCATTACTTCATTGGCCAGATAATCAAATTGGATGTCTTCGAAATAGAGGCAAGATTTCTCAAAAGAAGCCGGTCATGCCATGGCTCTGCAAGAAAGCCAACCTTTGTCTTCAAAGAGAAAGATGAGGCTGTCCTGTCAAGACAGGATATTGTGAAAAAATTGCCCCGCCCCTTTACTGTTGGTGGGACAGCACGGAGGGAGAGGCAAATGGTGTTCCCTTGCAATTTGAATGCTTGGAACATTGAATAATGATGAAATGATTGAATGATTGATGGAATGATTGCTGCATGTTTTAGCAATGTTTTAACCTACTGAAAGAAATAAGATTTTTTGGCACTGCTCTACTGTTTAGTAATTTCTATAATACAGTATATCTCTCATTCCCTCTCTAACCATCCCTCTTTCTATCTGTCTATGCATATCTCTCTCTCTGTCCATCTATCTATCCCTCCCTATCCCATCTCGTTCTATCACCTCTCTCTTCATCTCCCCTTCTCTATGCAACGGCCCTATCCCCCACTTGATTGACTTGACTTGATTCATTGATTGCACTTCTAATAATAAAAGTTGTTTACTTTGTTAACCTAACATGTTTTGTGTTGGCTCAATTTACCCCACACAGTGGCTCATCTTACCCCATGCATGGGGTAAGTTGAGCCACTTGACATTTTTTTTTCAAGAGGTAATATCACTAACCATAAGAGCTTATCAATTATTTTTTGCTCAGATAGTAACAGTACACTTTGAAATTTGGTATGGTGTGTAGACTGGAAGCAAAAATGGCTTTAACATGTAGTTATGATGAAAAATGTAAAAAGTGGCTCATCTTACCCCGCTCTCCCCTACAGCATAAAGTGATTAAAGTTACTTTATGGAAAGAAAAGTACAGCTGTGCAGAGAACATATCAGCAAACATTTTATTTGCAAATATTTTATTTAATGATTTTGTTATTAAATATATGAGGATTTACTAAAAGCTCTTCATATTTAAAAGTGCTGAAAGTAAATTAATTTCAATCCACTGTGGCTTTTTTTCCTGCACTCTTAGTAGAGCAACTCACATTTTGTCTGTGACTAAACCTTTCACTGAGTAATCAGCAAAAAAGGGCTAAATGTCAAAAGAACCCCTATTACTCCTATTATATACTTGTGGCAGTGGGGGCACAGTCAAGCGTTGGCTGTGAATGGTAAGGAGGCAGGTAGAACCAGCGGGTAACGTGATGAGGTGCACCTGTGTCAAATTACTGGCTGTCTATTAACCTGAGTCACTGTGTGTCTTTTAGACAGTCAGGAACGAGCAAGAGAGCAGTGTCACCCCACGTGTGTGCATGTTTACAACCCCGATTCCAAAAAAGTTGGGACAAAGTACAAATTATAAATAAAAATGGAATGCAATAATTTACAAATCTCAAAAACTGACATTGTATTCACAATAGAACATAGACAACATATCAAATGTCGAAAGTGAGACATTTTGAAATTTCATGCCAAATATTGGCTCATTTGAAATTTCATGACAGCAGCACATCTCAAAAAAGTTGGGACGGGGCAATAAGAGGCTGGAAAAGTTAAAGGGCAAAAAAGGAACAGCTGGAGGACCAAATTGCAACTCATTAGGTCAACTGGCAATAGGTCATTAACATGACTGGGTATAAAAAGAGCATCTTGGAGTGGCAGCGGCTCTCAGAAGTAAAGATGGGAAGAGGATCACCAATCCCCCTAATTCTGCGCCGACAAATAGTGGAGCAATATCAGAAAGGAGTTCAACAGTGTAAAATAGTAAAGAGTTTGAACATATCATCATCTACAGTGCATAATATCATCAAAAGATTCAGAGAATCTGGAAGAATCTCTGTGCGCAAGGGACAAGGCCGGAAAACCATACTGGGTGCCCGTGATCTTCGGGCCCTTAGACGGCACTGCATCACATACAGGCATGCTTCTGTATTGGAAATCACAAAATGGGCTCAGGAATATTTCCAGAGAACATTATCTGTGAACACAATTCACTGTGCCATCCGCCGTTGCCAGCTAAACTCAATAGTTCAAAGAAGAAGCCGTATCTAAACATGATCCAGAAGCGCAGACGTCTTCTCTGGGCCAAGGCTCATTTAAAATGGACTGCGGCAAAGTGGAAAACTGTTCTGTGGTCAGATGAATCAAAATTTGAAGTTCTTTATGGAAATCAGGGACACTGTGTCATTCGGACTAAAGAGGAGAAGGACGACCCAAGTTGTTATCAGCGCTCAGTTCAGAAGCCTGCATCTCTGATGGTATGGGGTTGCATTAGTGCGTGTGGCATGGGCAGCTTACACATCTGGAAAGACACCATCAATGCTGAAAGGTATATCCAGGTTCTAGAGCAACATATACTCCCATCCAGATGACGTCTCTTTCAGGGAAGACCTTGCATTTTCCAACATGACAATGCCAAACCACATACTGCATCAATTACAGCATCATGGCTGCGTAGAAGAAGGGTCCGGGTACTGAACTGGCCAGCCTGCAGTCCAGATCTTTCACCCACAGAAAACATTTGGCGCATCATAAAACGGAAGATATGACAAAAAAGACCTAAGACAGTTGAGCAACTAGAATCCTACATTAGACAAGAATGGGTTAACATTCCTATCCCTAAACTTGAGCAACTTGTCTCCTCAGTCCCCAGACATTTACAGACTGTTGTAAAGAGAAAAGGGGATGTCTCACAGTGGTAAACATGGCCTTGTCCCAACTTTTTTGAGATGTGTTGTTGTCATGAAATTTAAAATCACCTAATTTCTCTTTAAATGATACATTTTCTCAGTTTAAACATTTGATATGTCATCTATGTTCTATTCTGAATAAAATATGGAATTTTGAAACTTCCACATCATTGCATTCCAATTTTATTTGCAATTTGTACTTTGTCCCAACTTTTTTGGAATCAGGGTTGTATGTGTTGAGCTGTCACTGAAAAGTGTACTAAATAAAATAACTCTCCTGTTCTGAAGCCTGTTTCCAGTTCCTCTATTTCCCCGTAAGTCCAAGAGTTGTTACACTGGTGCTGAAACCCGGGATCTGAGGAACATATGCTGCCATGGGACCGGAACCAGTCAGAAAGCTCCTCCAAATGCTTGCTGATGACATCCAGCGCCAGCAGCATGCCCTCATCGCATTGATGGGAGATCAGGGTCAGTGCTTCCAGGCTCTGCTCGAAGCCCAGGCAGAGGACCGGCAGGTGATATGGAGCTGGACCCAGTCTGTTGGTACTCCAGTGGTTGTTCCTGCAACCAGCGTGCCCATCCAGCTCATGAAGATGGGGCCACAGGACAACCCTGATGCCTTCCTTGAGCTGTTTGAGCATGTCGCAGAGGCAAGCTTGTGGCCAACCTCTCAGGGGGCGGCTCGCCTACTGCCACTCCTGTTGGGGAAAGCCCAGTTCGCGGCTCAACAGCTCCAGGCCACCAATATGCTGGAGTACCCCCACCTGAAGTGAGTCATCATACAGCAGCTTGGCCACAACCCCAAAGAGCAGCGCAAATGCTTCTGCTTGCTGGCTTACGGCTAAGTGGGCCAGCCATTCACATTTGCACAACAGCTCTGAGATGCCTGCCGGCAGTGGCTGTTGGCTGGCGAATGCGATGTCGAATCCATCATCAAGTGAGTGACACTGGAGCAGTTTGTTGCTCAGCTGCAGAGCGGGACACCAGCGTGGATCCGATGTCACTGACTAACGTCGCTGGAGGAGGCGGTCCGTGATACCCGGAAACAGTGCCTCTCCACAACGTCTCAGCATGCAGTGTTGTGGAGGCACTCTTCCGTGTTATCTCCCAAGTCAGGATTCCAAAAGAAATCCTGACTGATTAAGGCACTAAATTTATGTCACGCACACTGCACAAATTATATGAATTATTGGGGATTAAATCAATTTGTACTAGTGTTTGTCATTCGCAAACAGACGGGCTGGTCGAACAATTTAACCAAACACTTAAAAACATGATTCATAAGTACGTTCACACGGATGCTCAAAATTGGGACAGGTGGCTTGACCTTCTGTTGTTTGCAGTGCGCAAGGTCCCACAAGCCTCCACCGGGTTTTCCCCATTTGAATTGCTGTATGGGCGCAAGCCCTGTGGTGTCTTAGGCATCATTAAAAAAAAAATTAGGAGGAGGGGCCTTCTCAAAGTAAAAATGAAATTCAATACATTCTTGACCTGAGAGCAAAACTCCATGCACTGAGTCACATAACCCAGGAGAATTTGCTACAGGCCCAAGAATGTCAAGCACGCCTGTACAACAGAGGGGCACAGCTAAGGGAATTTGCACCGGGAGATAAAGTCCTCATTTTACTGCCCACCTCAAGTTCAAAATTGCTCGCCAAATGGTAAGGGCCCTTTGAGGTCACACGGTGAATTGGGGAGGTCGACTATGAGATCAAACGGCCAGATAGGGGTGACATCAAATTTACCACCTCAATCTCCTGAAACTGTGGAGAGAGGAGGTTCCTGTGGCCCTGGTGATGGTAGTTTTGGAGAGGGTGGAGCTGGGACCAGATGTAAGTCCAAAAAGAACAGCCCAATTCACCCCGGTCCCCTGTGGAGACCACGTATCACTGTCCTAGCACAGGTAATTAGGTTGCAGGAGGAATTCTCTGAGTTCTGCTCCCTCTCTGGTCACACTAACCTCATAGAGCACCACATTGAGACTCCCCCAGGGGTGGTGGTGCACAGCCGTCCATATCGGCTCCCCGGACACAAGAAAAATGTGGTTCGGGATGAACTCCAGGCTATGCTTAAGATAGGAGTAATTGAGGAGTCGCACAGCGACTGGAGTAGCCCAGGAGTCTTGGTTCCCAAGACCGATGGGTCAGTCCAGTTCTGTGTAGACTATAGAAAAGTCAACGTGGTGTCTAAATGTGACACATATCCAATGCCCCACATTGATAAACTGCTCAATCGGTTAGACCTTTTTTTTTTTTTAACTTCGACTCGATCCAGCTAAAGATCATCTCGAGTAAGTGTAAATATTTCTTCTATTTCTGATGAGTGGCAGCACACTGTCAGTAAACCCACTGAGGAGACTACAAACATGGACTACAATTCCCAAGACACACAGCGCCCTCTATCTCCGGCTTACTGAATCTCAGCTGTCACCTATTTCCTCAGTCACCGGTCTCCCTACTTAAACTCCCCAAACACACACTTCCCTGCAAAGTATCGTCCTGCTTATCTAGACATACCAAGCCTTGTGTCTTTCCTGACTGTTTCTCATGTTTCTGACCTTTCACTTCCTGTTTCCAGTTTTTGTTCTTTGCCTTTCCTAGTCTAGGTTGTTCACTTCAGAGTCTGCACCCTGAAGTGGTCAGCGAACTAGCCTGCAGAGATGAGAATCTCACCTTGGATGCCCTCATTGATTTAGCCATCCACATCGACCAACTACTAAAGGGCCGATCCCTCTCTCCATGACTGCCCCAAGTCGGTGCAGCCCTCTGTGGACAACGTGCCTATGGAAGCATCCCGCGCCAGACTAACCTGGGCCAAGCGGGCTAGGCAACGTCGGGAGGGCTTGTGTTTCTACTGTGGGAGCGCCGAACATAACATCTGACATTGTTCAATCCACCCTGTCCGTGACTCTCCAGCAGAGACACCAGCAGAATCTACTTTCCTAGTGAGAGTAGTTAAATCTGTCCTTTGAGATTCCTGTAATGCTAAGGGTAACGTCTACCACCTATAAACTCTTTGCTTTCATTGACTCGGGGCAGAAGGGAACTTCATTAACCAGGCCATCGTACAGAAGCTCAACCTGCCAACCACTCCTCTGCACAGCGTGCTCAGCATTAAAGCCATTGATGGAGGACCTATAGGCGATGGACTCATCACAACACGTATCCAACCCGTCCAGCTACAAGTGGGAGTGTTACACAAAGAGGACATCTCCCTGTATGTTACCACCACTGTCAACCATGACATAGTCCTTGGGTATCCCTGGCTACAGCTGCACAACCCTCTAATCTAGGACTTTAGGGGCACCAGCAGCTTTAGTCAGGTGTATACCGGGAGCCAGGGTGCCGGACATAGCAGGTAATCTTAGGGTCCTAGGCAAGCACAGGTTCTCAAAGATAGTTATCCATGCAGGAGCTAATGATATACACCTTTCGTCAGTCTGAGGTTACTAAGAGTAACTTTGTAGAGGTTTTAAATTAGCGAAGGCGATGTCCGAGCTGTAGTATGCTCTGGCCCCATCCCAACGCGGTGTGGCGATATAATTTACAGCAGGTTATGGTCGCTGAACTGCTGGCTGTCTAGGTGGTGCTCTGAAAACAGTGTGGGCTTTATAGATAATTGGGCTAATTTTGAGGGCACTGCTGGCCTGTTAGGGTGGGACAGTATCCATCCCACTTGGGAAGGTGCTGCTCTCATTTCCTGCAGCATAGGTCATAGTCTCAGAACAGTCCTAGTTAATTTCTGACAATCCAGAGCCAAGGCCAGGGAGCAGATGAACAGGCTAAACCAACTGTCTGCTAGCTGCACAGAGTCGTCACTCAGGATCCACTACATCGAGACTGTGTCTGTTCCCCGAGCTCAACAAAAAGGTAGAAATATTCAGAGTTTGTTCCAGTAACCTCATCTCATCTCATTATCTCTAGCTGCTTTATCCGGTTCTACAGGGTTGCAGGCAAGCTGGAGCCTATCCCAGCTGACTACAGGCAAAAGGCGGGGTACACCCTGGACAAGTCGCCAGGTCATCACAGGGCTGACATAGAGACAACCATTCACACTCACATTCACACCTACAGTCAATTTAGAGTCACCAGTTAACCTAACCTGCATGTCTTTGGACTGTGGGGGAAAACGGAGCACCCAGAAGACCTGGAGGAAACCCATGCGGACATGGGGAGAACATGCAAACTCCACACAGAAAGGCCCTCGCCAGCCACGGGGCTCGAACCCGGACCTTCTTGCTGTGAGGCGACAGTGCTACACCACCGTGCCGCCCTTCCAGTAACCTAATCAATATATAAAATTAGATCATACTGACTGTACAGCTGCTGCCAGCATCTTTGATCTAAAGGTGGGGCTATTAAATATTAGATCTCTTACATCTAAAGCGCTAATGGTTAATGAACTTATTCCTGATCAGGAGTTTAATGTACTTTGTTTAACTGAAACATGGATTAAGCCAAATGAATATATAACATTAAATGAAGCGAGTCCTCCTGGATACAGTTATATACACCAGCCTCATCTAACTGGCAGAGGAGGAGGCGTTGTGGTTATTTATAATGATTATCTAGGTGTAACACAAAAACCTGGTTATAAGTTTAATACACTTGAAGTTCTTCATACTCATATAATGTAT
This sequence comes from Neoarius graeffei, assembly GCF_027579695.1. NCBI lineage: Eukaryota > Metazoa > Chordata > Actinopteri > Siluriformes > Ariidae > Neoarius > Neoarius graeffei. The sequence continues at coordinate 39,456,546 of NC_083578.1, read as the reverse complement.
GTAGCCTCGAGAAATAAGTCTACCCAGTTAATTCTGTTACTTATCATTTACAGGCCCCCGGGGCCATATTCTGAGTTTCTTTCTGAATTTGCAGATTTTATCTCAGATCTGGTTATTTCCTTAGACAAAGCTTTAGTTATCGGAGATTTTAATATTCACTTTGATAACCCAGAAGACCCTTTTGAAAACAGCATTTGTGTCCATTTTAGATTCAGTAGGGATTAATCAGAAATGTCATAGGACCAACCCATAATGGTGGTCACACCACGCCACTGTATTAAACATACATTCACATCAACTACTGCACAGAGCTTTATAAATGATCTCCCAGAGTTATCAACTTTGATTGGGTCACTGTCAGCCCCTGCAGAACTTGATCAGGCAACTGAATGCTTAGAGTCAACGTTCCGCCATACTTTAGATAATGTAGCTCCTCTTAAAAGGAAAATGGTCAGAGATAAAAAAAAAAAAATGGCACCCCGGTATAATGATGACACTCACTTTTAAAATGGACCACTCGAAAACTGGAACGTAAATGGCATCAAACAAAATTGGTAGTGTTCAAATTAGCATGGAAGGAGAGCTTCCTGAAGTACAGAAAAGCTCTTAGTGCTGCGAGATCAACATATCTCTCCTCCCGAACAGAAGATAACAAAAATAATCCTAGATTCCTATTTAATACTGTAGCAAAATTAACCAGGAATAAGTCCACTATAGACACATGCATACCTGTAGTATGTAGTAGCAACGATTTCATGAATTTTTTTAATGACAAAATTGAGAATATCTGACAAAAAATTCAAACTACTAATTTAAGGTCAGACAATGTAAGTGACCCTGTAGTTAACAATATACCTGTATCAGATCATCAATTAGAATGTTTTACTCCCCTAAAAGAAACTGAATTACTTTCATTAATCTCGGCATCAAAAGCCTCAACTTGTGTACTAGATCCCTTACCTACACATCTATTCAAACAGATAATACCTGAACTAATTGAACCACTTCTAAAAATAATAAATTCTTCTCTTAGGATTGGCTATGTACCCAAATCCTTTAAACTAGCAGTTATCAAACCCCTGAATAAAAAACCTGACCTTGATCCCTGTCAGCTGTCCAATTATTGGCCAATATCAAACCTCCCCTTTATCTCCAAGATCCTTGAAAAAGCTGTGGCACAGCAGTTATACTCATATTTACATAGGAATAACATCCATGAAATGTATCAGTCAGGATTTAGACCTCATCAGAGCACAGCTTTGGTTAAAGTCGTAAACGACCTACTATTGGCGTCTGATCAGGGCTGTGTCTCGCTGCTTGTGTTGCTTGACCTTAATGCAGCATTTGATCCCATTGATCATTCCATTCTTCTGGATAGACTAGAAAATGTTGTGGGAGTTAAGGTAACGACCCTCTCCTGGCTCAGCTCTTATTTAACTGATCGCTATCAGTATGTTGATATAAATGGTGATTTTTCTAGACATACTGAGGTAAAGTTTGGTGTTCCATAAGGTTCTGCCTTGGGTCCACTGCTTTTTACTTTATATGTTACCTCTGGGTGATATTATTCGTAAACATTGTATTAATTTCCACTGTTATGCTGATGACACACAGTTGTATGTTTCTGAAAAACCTGATGAGAGACACCAGCTTAATAGAATTGAGGAATGTGTAAAGGACATTAGACACTGGATGCTTATTAATTTCCTTCTGCTTAACTCTGACAAGACTGAAGTACTTGTACTGGGACCACATGCAGCTAGAAGTAAGTTTTCTGATTACACAGTAACTCTGGATGGTCTTTCTGTTTCTTCACGTGCAGCAGTAAAAGACCTCAGAGTGATTATTGACCCCAGTCTTTCATTCAAAACTCACATTGATAACATTACCCAGATAGCTTTCTTTCATCTCAGAAATATTGCTAAGATAAGAAATTTAATGTCACTATATGACGCGGAAAAACTAGTTCATGCTTTCGTTACCTCCAGGTTGGATTATTGTAATGCCTTACTGTCTGGATGTTCCAATAAGTGCATAAACAAGCTCCAGTTAGTTCAAAATGCAGCAGCAAGAGTCCTTACTAGAACTAGAAAATATGACCACATCACCCCTGTCTTATCCACACTGCATTGGCTCCCAATCAAATTTTGTATTGATTATAAAGTACTACTATTGACCTTTAAAGCATTGAATGGTTTCGCACCACAGTACCTAAGTGAACTTCTGCTCCTTTATGACCTGCCACACCTACTTAGATCAAAAGGTGCAGGCTATCTGCTGGTACCTTGTATAGTCAAGGCTACATCAGGGGGCAGAGCCTTTTTTTTACAAAGCCCCACAGTTATGGAACAGCCTTCCAAGTAGTGTTCGGGAATCAGACACAGTCTCAGCGTTTAAGTCTAGGCTGAAAACCTATCTGTTTAGTCAAGCCTTTTGTTAATGGTGTTTATGAGGTAAAGGTGTAGATCTGGAGGGTCCTCAGACAGAGTGTTTTGGTAAATTGGGATGTATGGATGCTGTCAGTCCCCACTCGCTTGCTCACTCGAGTTTGTTGATGGTGTAGTAGCTGGCTGCTTTATGTCCTGGGGCTCCCTCATGCCTGTGTTACCTGCTGGCTCTCCCCTTTTAGTTACACTGTCATAGTTAGTTGCCATAGTCCCTGCTTGTACTCAGTGCAATATGTATACTGTTCCTACTTATTCAGGTGACACTGGGCATACTTAACAGCCTGTGTTTTTCCTCTCTCTCTCTCTCTCTCTCTCCCTCCCCCCTTCCCAAATCTGTCCCTCTGAGTTACATGTTGGTCCTGGGATCGAGATGCTGACCTCTTCTGCTCCTTGGACCTGCCTGATCCATCCTGGTGCCCTGTGTCTGGTTGGAGTCTCATCGCATCGCTCCTGTGGAGAACGGCCCCATGAGGACAGTTGAAAGTCACACCTGGAGGATGCTCTGGACTCTTACAGTAATGCTTTTATGGCTGAGGACTACAGTTGACTTGCTAACTTTAGGACTGCAGTTGTCATGAACAGTTTTGCACTCAAGTTTCCATCAATGAAGAGTTATAACATCAACAAAACTGACTTCATGTTAAAACTGTTAATGTTATAGTCATGCTGTCTGTTGTTGCCCAAATGAGGATGGTTCCCTTTTGAGTCTGGTTCCTCTTGAGGTTTCTTCCTCATGTCATATGAGGGAGTTTTTCCTTGCCACCGTCACCACAGGCTTGCTCATTGGGGATAGATTAGGGATAAAATTAGCTCATGTTTTAAGTCGTTCAAATTCTGTAATGCTGCTTTGCGACAATGTTTATTGTTAAAAGTGTTATACAAATAAATTTGACTTGACTTCATCTCTTGGCAGAGTAAGGAGATTCTACAGTGGTCCCCCACATGTTTCAAGAGCTGCATTTCTTGTCCCCAATTCCTCGTGTCATCCACATCAGTAGAAAGTCCTCAACCAGACTCCATAGAAAATGTGCCTGAATGCTATCGGGACCTATCCGAGGTCTTCAGCAAGGAGAAGGTCTGCGGGCTACCCCCATACCGGCCATATGACTACGCTATCGACTTGCTGCCTGGCATGTCTCCTCCACGCAGACGTATCTACCCCTTGTCTCAGAAGGAACAGAGCACCATGGAGGAGTACATTCAGGAGGCCCTGAAGCAAGGGTATATCTGCCCTTCCAAGTATCCTGCATCGGCCAGTTTCTTTTTTGTGAAGAAACGAGGGGGTGGACTTAGGCCTTGTATTGATTACCGAAGTCTCAATCAGGTCACGGTGAAATATTCTTATCCTCTTCCCCTGGTCCCGTCGGCATTAGAGCAACTCAGAGCTGCACGAATATTTTCCAAGCTTGACCTGCGCAGTGCCTACAACCTGATCCAGATCCGTAAAGGTGACGAATGGAAAATGGCCTTCAGCACAACCATGGGACACTTCGAATACTGGGCAATGCCGTATGGCCTTTCTTTGGCTACCAGCATGTTCCAGTGCCTGATTAATGATGTGCTACGAGACATGCTGGGGAAATATGCCAGTGCATACTCTACTACCAGCCACCCCTGTTCCCTTAGGACGACACACCCTGTCAAGTGCAAGCAGTCAATGACTGTTTTTCATGCAGCCAAACCGTCTGGGAAGAGGTTCACCGGTGCCTTGAATCAGTGTGCGCCAAGTACAAGGAATATGCAGACAAGCATAGAGGTGAGACTCTGAACTTTTCCCCTGGCGACCAAGTATGGGTGACCACAAAAAACCTGAGAACACTCAACACATGCAGGAAGCTCCAACCCCGCTACATTGGGCCATTCAAAATGCTACGCCGAATCAATTATGTATCGTACCACCTGGAATTACCCCCTCACAGCCAAGTAGCTCCAACCTTCCACGTATCCCAACTAAAGCCTGCCATTTTTGGGCCTCTTGCCAACAACACACCGGACCAGGAGCACACAACTCTTGACCTCGAGGGAGAACCCATATATCAGGTCAACAAAATCCTCGACTCAAGGCGAAGAGGACAGATAGAGTACCTGATTGATTGAGAGGGATATGGACCAGAGGAACAAAGTTGGATCAAGAACAAAGTTGGACCCCCTGTTAAAGCAGGAATTCCACACCTAACACCCTGACAAACCAGCACCCAGAGGTAGAGGTCGTTCAAGAAAGAATTTAGCTCCCAGAGGTAGCTCCTAAGGGGGGTTCTGTCAGTAAACCTGCTGAGGAGACTACAAATATGGACTACAATTCCCAAGACACAGCACCCTCTATCTCCGGCTTACTGAATCTCAGCTGTCACCCATTTCCTCAATCACCGGTCTCCCTACTTAAACTCCCCAAACACTCACTTCCCTGCTAAGTATAGTCCTGCTTATCCAGACAAACCAAGCCTTGTGTCCTTCCTGACTGTTTTTCGTGGTTTTTACCTTTCGCTTCCTGTTTCCAGTTTTTGCTCTTTGCCTTTCCTAGTCTAAGTTGTTCAACGATTGCCCGACCTGTGCTTGCCTTCTCGACTCCGATTTCTGATTAGTGTTTTGGCTTTGTTTACAGTCTGCACTCTCCCTTCCTCTGCACATATCGCCATAAGTGCCTGCACTCTAACACACATGCACACTACAGCACACGCATATTGGTTGATATGCATGTGCTGTAGTGCATACACAGGAAAAATGACTGAGCAATTTTTCCAGAGTTTACAGAGTAAAATTTGGAGTGGGAGCAAAATTACAGAGTAATTGTGTAACAGAGTAAGTTGTGGCTCTGAACTGAGTAACATAGTACAAGAGTTAATTTCAAGAGTCAAATACCAAAATAAAGTCAAATACCAGATAAATGAAGCTGTTGTAAAAAGCAGCTTTAGAACTGTATTGGAATGTGTGAAAAAACATTACCTTACCTACTGTAACTTCACCTGATGGGATTGGGTTGGCCTGATGGGATTGTGTGTCAAATGGCTGTTGTGATGCGTCCAGTGTGTTAGCGTATCTGCTCTCATCACTGGCTAGCTTCACAGTGAAAAGGAAGCCAAGTGTCTTCCCTGCCAGTACATAGCCTCTCTAACAGCAAGCCTTATGCAGTGCCTCCACGCAGCGACACATGGACGGCACGGTGGTGTAGTGGTTAGTACAGTCGCCTCACAGCAAGAAGGTTCCGGGTTCGAAACCAGCGGCCGGAGAGGGCCTTTCTGTGTGGAGTTTGCATGTTCTCCCCATGTCTGCGTGGGTTTCCTCCGGGTGCTCCGGTTTCCCCCACAATCCAAAGACATGCAATTAGGTTGACGTGGGGCGGCTTTGGTGCCCTTGAGCAAGGTACCTGACCCCTGACTGCTCCCTGGGCACTTTGGTGTGGCTGCCCACTGCTCTGAGTGTGTGCGTGTGTTCACTGCTTCAGATGGGTTAAATGCAGAGGATGAATTTCACTGTGCTTGAAGTGTGCATGTGACGAATAAAGGTTTCTTCTTCTAACTGGGGACCCTGCAGCCCCAGGCTAAACTGCACAGGACTCGGAGGAGATCCAGCCCCCAGACATGCGGCAGGCAGGCCCACCAGCATTTGCACATGCCCTGCTGCCCATGATCTGGTTCCCCAGCTATGGGTTAAATAGCAACCCATCTGGCCTGAAGTTCACTCACAGACACTCCAATGGCACCTGCGGATGGTCACTCACTGACCCCCCCAACGCCCCCCTCACTCAGCATGGGTGTGTTTAGGGCTAATCACCTACTCAAACCCCGAGACCTGAGTATAAATATGTCTTTCTGTCTTGAGACAGAAACTTGTCATTGCTACCTATAATGCCCGTACCCTACATCAAGTGGGTAATCTTCACCAACTGTACTCTGGTTGTGCCGAGGCTGGAGTCAACATAGTGGGGCTGCAAGAACACCAGCTTATCACAGACTCGGCAGTTGAAGAGACATGGACAGATGATGAACAGTGGCTGTTGGTCTATAGGTCAGCATCTACCCAGCGTGTGGGTGGCATTGGTCTAATGGTGTCAAGGCAGTATGCCAACTGTATTCAGTCTGCATCCAGGGTGTCAGAGAGGATCTTATCTGTCTCCTTCAATGGCAATCCGCAGGTAACGATCACAGTGGTATATGCCCCAACTGAGAGTACTTATGAGCCAGATAAGGATAGTCTATGAAGAGCTCTCACATTGAACAAACTCCAGTGCACAATGTCCATATCATCTCAGGAGACTTTAATACACGCATAGGAGCTGACAGCCATGAATCATATCCAGAGGTGATAGGAAAACACTGCTTCCATCAAGACACAAACAGGAATGGGGAAAGACTTGTAAATCTATGTAAAGAGCTAGGATTCAGACCAGCACAAACAAGATTCCCTCAACCTTTGGGTAGACTGTGGACCTGGCAACACCCATCTGGAACAAAAGCCCAAATGGATCATATACTCATCAACAGCAAGTGGTACAACTCTCTTTGTAACTGTAGAGCATACAATACGGTCGAACTGAACTCTGACCATCGCATTGTCAGTATCAGTCTTGCAATTAGCCTCAGAACATCAAAGGCAAGCACATGCAAAATGAAGCATTTTAATTGGGAGAAACCACAACATGAGACAAGAGCTGAGTTCCAGCTGGAACTGTCAAACAGATTCGCCTGTTTGTCCACAAATGAGGGAACTCCAATAACCTCTCGCTACAGTGAGTTTCAGAATGCAGTTTGTGAAGCTACTGAAAAGACCATCGACAAATATGTCCCCAGTGGTATGCTAAGCTGAGTAATTGCAAAGACCCTGGAACTTAAAGCCAAGAGGGACAATGCCAAGACTCAATACTTGGTCCTTAAAAACCCGCATCAAATGCAGAAGTGGAAGGACCTGGCAGATGAACTATTAGCCTCGTACCAGGAAGACCACACAGCTATCCTAACGAAGAAACTGGAAGACCTCACCATAGCTGAGAAGCATGGAGACATGAACACCACCTGGAAGATCATCGCTGACATTGCTGGGAAACACCTTCAGATGAGCAGAAAGGTCAAGCTTCAGGACGGTACAAATCCTACCAATGAGGAAGAGTCATTAGCTGACTGGGCAAGGTATTTCAGCACTTTGCTGAACAACCAGAATAATTCCAGTGATGCAACCCCACCTCCTGCAGCAAACGACCTCCCAATCAGATGTAAGCCTCCCACTCTAGAAGAAACCAGGAAAGCTATCCACAGCCTCAAGAGGCAAAAAGCAGCTGCTATGGACAGTGAGATTACTCCAGAAGCTCTAAAAGACAGTGGTGAGGCCATGGTCAAATTCACCCATCGATTCTGCAAAGAAGTTTACATCAGCCGAATATCCCCAGCCCAGTGGATCACCAATCTCATAGTGCCAGTTCCTAAGAAGGGCGACCTGTCTCTAAAAACCAACTACGGGTACAGAGGGATCATGCTGATGTCAATCGCAGCTAAAGTGTACAACAAAATCCTCCTCAATAGGATTCGTCCTCTGGTTGAATACTAAGAAGGAACCAGGCTGGGTTTAGACCAGGACACAGCAGTTGCCAACAGATTTACATCCTCAGAAGAATATTTGAAGGCTTCAGATGCAAACAGCTACCTCTTGTGGCAACCTTCATAGACTTTAAGAAGGCGTTTGATTCCATCAACAGGGAATATATGTTCACCATCCTCCGTCACTATGGAATACCGCTATGCATCGTTGAGGCCATTTGAGTTCTGTATGACAATCCAAAGAACGCAGTCTTAGTGGATGGAAAAATATCCGACACATTTTACATCACCACTGGTGTTTTGCAGGGAGATGTGCTTGCCTTTTTCCTTTTCATCATATTGGTAGACCATCTTATGACCACAGCCACCAACAAGTGCAACTCAGGTCTTATTACTCACCAAAGGCAGTCACAAAGAATCCCCAAAGTCAAATTAAATGGATTTTGCTGACGACATATGCCTGCTAGAATCAACAATGGAGGGTGCCCACAAACAACTAAGCAACACAGCGAATGCAGCAAAATCAATTGGGCTCGAGATAAGTGTTAGCAAGACTGAGTGCATGACATATAACCTGTGACCTCAGAACCACCTTCAGGTTAATGAGGAGGAAATCAATCATGTCTCGGGCTTCCGCTATTTGGGTTCCATGGTTGCTGACAGCAAAATTGATTTAAACCGGAGACAGGGATTAGCATGGTTAGGTTTTTGGAGGCTGGAGAAGATCTGGAGAAGTACCATGATCCCATTGAAATCAAAACTCACCTTCTTTAGAACAACATGTCTCTCCGTTCTCCTGTATGGCTGTGAAACCTGGGTTATCTCACAAGACATGAGTAATAAAATCAACTCATACGCAACCTTGTGTTACAGAATAATGCTTGGCATCAAACGCACTGACAGAGTCTCTAACCTGACCATATACCAACACCTGGAGGTGGAGCCACTCATTAACACTGTACAACACTGCCAACTGTCCTTCCTTGGTCACCAACTTTGTCTGAACACAGACAAGCCAGCAAGGACTTATGCCGTGTATGTCCCACAACATGGCAAACAAAGGCCTGGTAGACAAGCCACCTTATACTGTACCTGACCTACATCCGGAAAGTCATGGGTGAAGGATATGATCTCATTTCCGACAAGGAAATTGAATCCCTTGCCAACGACAAGCTGAAATGGAGAAAGCTAGTGGTTGCCTGCTCTGCAGCTGAACGATGATGATGGGATTAAGAGTTGGCAGTGGGAGGGGTTTTCACCGTTCTTATGGAATGGAAATTTTTACCCTTCTCATTGAATATCCCTCCCACTGCCAACCCTTTATCCCAAAACAACAGGACATACATTTTTTTTGATGGCCAATTAATTGTCCAAATCAGTGGAGCAGATTTAAGTGTTTGTGCTTGATACATTCCTAAGACTGAACAGAATCACCTCAAGTTATCAAAATGGTTTGTCACAATGGGTAAGGTAATGTTTTTTCACACATTCCAACACAATTCTAAAACTGCTTTTTACAACATCTTCATTTATTTATTTTTTAAAAAGTACAATCATGACATACATACTACATGGATATTATTGTAGCTGAACTCGTGCTGAATACAAGAAAGCCATATGACTTTGAAAATACGGCTTAGATTTGTTGACATTGACAACAAAATCAGAGCATACCAAAATCATTAGAGTGCTAGAAAATACCCTTAGACCCCAGAGGGTTAATGTTGAGGAACATCTGGAAAGCAAGTTAGTTCCTATTATACTGTTATTAGTAATGTTAGAGCAGCACCAGTCTCTATGTTAACTTTATCATAGAGAAAAATACAAAAATGCAGCTTGTCATGTTACCATGAAACCACAAAGCCCTCTGTCCTGAAGGTTTTGCTGTGTCTAAAAAACTAAAAAAAACCAACAACTTTACCTTTGATTGTTACAGAACATTGACAATGGAAACTCTTTCCAAAATGCTAAACAAACATCAGCTTATAGAAAACTTCACCATATCAACAATTACTAATACTTTGCACAAATACAAACTACAAAGTCACAATACTCATTGTCGCCCAAGTTGTTGCTATATAAATGATAATGTATTAGAACAAGCACCATCATATAAACCTGGAATTTGTGATGATCTTTGAATAATGGACTTACATGGTTCAGAATATGCATTATGCAGTGTTGGGAAGTAGCGCTGCCACAAGTAGCAATGTTATTTGAGTCAATTAGCTTGTAAGTAGTTAAACAATTAAATAAATGCTAACTTGTTAGCTAACTGTAAATGATATATTGTTTAATTTCCCTGGTTCAAGTCAATTCCCTGATTCCAGGCACTGAAAACTAAGAGTCAGCCCCAAAGCTTTGGAGACAGTTCTACACACAAAATTCTTCACCTTATTCAAACACACCAAGAATATTTCAGTGTGTATTTTGTATATTTTTAAAATAATCCAACTATTCAAAGAACAATAACCATGATAGATGGATAGATAATCAAAATAATCATGAGTTGCAGTCCTAGTACATTTCCTGAGTTACAAAACCAAGAATGTGGAGCACACAAATTAACATACATTTCATTTTTGTGGTTATAAACATTAATGACTTCTGCAGGTCCTGTAAGGCCAGGGATCAATTATTCTGGTTTGTACAGTTTGCATACCTTTCCTCCCGATCCTGGTGATTGTGAAGGGGTAAGCCACCATCTTGGAGGCTCTGTGTGCTGTTTGGGGTCATCATATGGGGCAGTTGTTCTGATGCTTCTACTCTCTGTATAATTACTGGGCTTTCTTCTACACCTTCTGTCAGAGAGACCAAGACAGAATTACTGTAAATCATAACAGAATTCTCTACAACATAAGAAGCCTCTCAGTTGTTCATTATTTAGATCATATATTTCCTTATTTGTTGTTTCAGAAATAAGAAAAATTGTTGCACCCTTATAAATTTTGTTAGTCTCTTACAAAATTAATTAGTACAGTCTGATTCATTAGTATTTGGATAGTGAAACAATTTTTGTAATTTTGTCTCTTGACACCACCACAATGGATTTGAAATGAAGCAATTAAGATGTGATTGAAGCGTTGACTTTCAGATTTATTCCAAGGGCTTTAATAAAAATATTACATTAACCTCTTAGGAATTACATCCATTTTGACATAGTCCCTCCATTTTCACAGGCTCAAAATTAAGTGGACAAAGTAACTATGTCAGCAGGGCCATGATCAAGCATCATCTGTGGACAGAGATGAGGAAGATCGAACTAGCATGTAATGTGTGATGATTCTCATCGGTGTCTAATCACCAGCAGTTTATTTGCATATCTTTTGTGTGCTTACAGAGGGAAGCTGGTAACCAGAGAGAGAGAGAGAGAGAGAGAGAGAGATCTGAGCAGCCCAGAACCACAGATGTGTGAGGGGAAAAAAAAGCACTTTTTTTTTTGTTTCCCGCAAACCTGAGACCCAAGTCCAACTGCCTGTTTGCCTTTGCCCAACAGTTCTGAGATACCAGTCAAAGGTGGTTACTGGCAGAGGAAGCAAGTCCAATCACTTTATCAACTGCGTGGTGCTGGATCAATTCATTGATCAGCTGCTGGAAAGGAAGACACAGTGGGTCTAGTACCACCAGTGCCTTCAGTTGGCAAAAGATCATTTAATGGTGTTTCTGGGGGCAGGCGAGTTTCCCGCTGCCCCCCTCTTGTTCTTGACCTTCTCCTACTCATCTCCGTACTACCCGTCTCCATATCACAGAAAGCTGGGCCAATTCCCCCAAAACCAGTTCTCTGAATACAGGTTCCTCCCTGTTTTCCGTCACCCCCTTCTCCACCCATTCTGATGCCTGCACTAACTCCCTCTCCATAGGTAGAACCATCCTTGTCCACCAGGGCTGAAGCAAAGCCCAGGAAGGTTTGCAGACACAATGAGAAAATTGGGCAATTTCAGGATCAGCATCCCCTCATGGAAGCTGGAATAATGATCCAGATTCCTGACATGTCTAGGGCCTCTCCCAACTGAGCAGGCATGTATCACAAGGGAATACATCAGGCCTTCGTGGACCCGGGTTGTAAACAGACCATGGTCCATCAAAGCCTGATTCAACAATGCATTGGGAAATGAACAATTGGTGAAGATGAGGTGTGTGCATGGGAATATTCAAGAATATCCAAAAGTGCCGGTTATTATTCAATTCCATTAGTCCTTGTCTTACCTATGTGCTTCACGAATGCATGAAACCCAGGGTTTCATGCATTAGTGAAGCACATGCTTGTGGATGGATCCTGCAGTACTGAGGTATGGGGGAAATCCAGCACTGTACTGGCTGGGAAGGCAGTTCCGGGGCCATTGAAGTCAGCTCCATGTCAAGGGGAGATGACAGGTGGGGAGGGCTCCATCCCTCTTCCCATCATGGGGATTCCCCTTGGGGATTTCCCTTTGGAGAAGTCACACAATGAGACCCTGAGACACGACTCTAACCAAGTGAGAGTAATTGATGCTCAGAAACTTCAGCCTAGCATCATGTTATCTGATCCATATTTTTCAATTATTAAACACAGGTTATATCAAGTGATGCAGGACACTGAAACAAAAGAGGAACACAATAAAAATCAGCTGTTAGTCCCAAAGTGCTGTTGGGAAATGTTATTCCAGGAAGCTCACTCTAACCTAATGCCAGGGCACTTTGAACTAGACAAAACACTAAACCATTCCATAGCCCATTTTTATTGGCCAGACATTCATGGCAATGTTTGCAAGTGGTGTGTGGCATGTCACAAATGATGCTGAACCCACCAGTCAGCCCAAAAGCACCATTGTGCTCTCTACCACTAATTGAGGTCACCTTTGAAAGAATTGGTATGGACCTCATCAGGACACTAGAACACACTGCACAAGCTTTGTGTTCTTGGACAAAATACCTGGAAGTCATGACTGTGCAAAATGAGCATGCAGTTTTGTGGAGGCACTCTTCTGTATTATCTCCTGGGTCAGGATTCCAAAAGAGATCCTGATGGACCAGGGTATTACATTAATGTCTTTAATACACTGAAAATACACTTTGCAAACTGTATGAATTATTAGGGATTAAATAAATGTGCACCAGTGTTTACCATCTGCAGATAGATGGGCTGGTAAAAAGGTTTAATCAAATGCTTAAGAACATGATACATAAGTTTGTTCATGATGATGTGCAGATTTGGGATAAATGGCTTGATCCCATATTATTTGCAATAGGAGAGGTCCCACAAACCTCCACAGGGTTTTCCCCATTTGAATTATTGTATGGGCGTAAGCCTCATGGCGTCTTAGATGTCGGAGAAAATTTCGGATGAGGGACCATTTAACGGCAAAAGTGAAATTCAATACGTTCTTGACATGAGGGGAAAAACTCCACACCTTAAGTCACTTAACTCAGAAAAATTTACTACATGCACAAGAACGTCAATCCTAGGTGTATAATGGGGGCACTCGGTTACAGCAGTTTTCACCAGAAATGTTTTTGATTTATTACTCATGTTGAGCTCTAAATTACTCACCAAGTGGCATAGACCCTTTGAGGTCACACAGTGAGTCAGAGAAGTCAACTATGAAGGTAGGCAAATGGATAGAGTCAATGCACTTCAAAAATATCACATTGGCCTTGTAAAACCATGGAGAGAAGAGGTTCCTGTGGCTCTGGCAATGGTGGTTCCTGAAAGGGAGGAACTGGAAATAAATACAAAAAAGTGCGACCGAATTCACCTTGGTCCCCTGTGGAGACCACATCTCACCATCCCAGAGGACACAGATTGTCAGGTTGCTGGAGGAATTTTCCAATGTATTTTCACCTTGACCCAGATGCACAAACCTCACAGAGCACCACAACAAGACTCCTCCAGGTGTGGTTGTATGTAGCCATCCATACCGGTTACCTGAACACAAGAAAAATGTAGTTGATGATGAACTCAGACCATACTTAACATGAGGATAATCAAGGAGTCCCACAGTGATTGGAGCAGCACAGTGGTCTTGGTGTCCAAGACTAACAAGTTGGTCTGTTTCAGTGTGGACTTTAGAAAAGTCAATGTGGTGTCTAAATTTAACACATACAGTGTCTTGCAAAAGAATTCATCACCTTTGTGTTTGTCCTGTTTTGTTGTATTACAAGATGGAATTAAAATGGATTTTTGGGGGTGAGCACCATTTGATTTACACAACATGACTACAACTTTTAAGGTGAAAATTCTTGTTTTATTGTGACAAACAATAATTAAGATGAAAAAACAGAATCTGGAGTATGCATAGTTACCCCCCCCCCCCCAAGTCAATACTTTGTAGAACCACCTTTTGCTGCAATTACAGCTGCAAGTCTCTTGGGGTATGTCTCTATTAGCTTACCACATCTAGGCACTGGGATTTTTGCCCATTCCTCAAGGTAAAACTGCTCCAACTCCTTCAAGTTAGATGGGTTGCATTGGTGTACAGCAATCTTCAAGTTATGCCACATATTATCAAGTGGATTAAGGTCTGGGCTTTGATTAGGCCATTCCAAGACATTTAAATGTTTCCCTTTAAATCACTTCAGTGTAGGTTTAGCAGTATGTTTAGGGTCATTAATCCGCTGGAATGTGAACTTTCATCCCAGCCTCAAACCTCTGGCTGACTCAAACAGGTTTTCCTCCAGAATTGCCCTGTATTTCGTGCCATCCATCTTTCCTTCAGTCTTGTCCAGCTTTCCTGTCCCTGCAGATGAAAAATATCCACACAGCATGATACTGCCATCACCATGCTTCATTGTAGGAATGGTGTTCTCAGGGTGTTAGGTTTGTGCCACACATGGCATTTCCCATGATGGTCAGAAAGCTTAATTTTAGTTTCATTTGATCAGCAAATCTTCTTCCATGTGTTTGGGGGAGTCTGCCACATGTTGTTGGGCAAACTCCAAATGTATTGTCTTAAGCAATTACTTATTTCTGTCCACTCTTCCATAAAACCCCACTCTGTGGAGTGTACAGCTTAAAGTGGTCCAATGGACAGATACTCCCACCTCCGCTGTGGGTCTTTGCAGCTCCTTCAGTGTTATCTTTGGTATCTTTGTTGCAACTCTGATTAATGCCCTCCTTGTCTGGTCTGTGAGTTTTTCAGGGTGGCGTTCTCTTGTCAGGTTTGTAGTGGTGACATATTCTTTCCATTTTGCTATAATGGATTGCAGAGTCAGGGTCCTTCCAGAACAGGTTGATTTTATACATACATCATGTGACAGATCATGTGACATTTTGATTGCACACAGGTGGACCTTAATCAACTAATTATGTGACTTATGAAGTTAATTGGTTGGACCAGCTCTTATTTAGGGGTTTCATGCGAAAGGGGGTGAATACCTATGCACACTCCAGAGTTCTGGTTTTTTTTTCATCTTAATTATTGTTTGTGTCACAATAAAACAACAATTTTCACCTTTAAAGTGGTAGGCATTTTGTGTAAATCAAATGGTGCTAACCCTCCAAAAATCCATTTTAATTCCAGTTTGTAATGCAACAAAAAAGGACAAACACCAAGGGGGATGAATACTTTTGCAAGGCACTGTACGTGGACAGTCCCTACAGCTGCCATAAAAATCACTCTTTTGTCCTCCCTTTTCCTACTCAGTAACACAGAGAAACGAATGTGTGGGTGTGTTTTACTGTTGACATTGCAGGACACAACATAGCAATTTTTAGGCATGGTGACAGCCTTTATCTCCTATTTGCCACCAGTCAATTTTATCACTTTGTTTTTCCCCCTAAAAGGGGTGTGTCCACAAAAACATCTTCAAGCTGATGTTATGTTGCTCTGGTCTGTATTTGCTCTCAGACCTGATAGAGGTTGTGCTGCGTAAGAGTATAAATGATGAGAATCACCAAGGGGGATGAATACTTTTGCAAGACACTGTATCCAATGCTTCGAATTGATGAACTGCTCCATCAGTTGCATATGGCTCAATTTTATTAGACACTGGATTTAACCAAGACCCCTGGCAGATTCCACTGACTCCAATATTTTGAGGAAAAAAATGGCCTTTTCCACTCTGTTTGGGTTCCACTAATTTGCCACCCATTCATATGGGTTGTTCAGGGCCCCAGCAAGGTTTCAACAACTCATAGACAGAATCCACTCTCCACACTATGCATATGTGGCTGCCTATTTAGATGACAATCTTTTGTAGTAATGATTGGCAGTGGTATTTATAATATTTGAGGGCTGTCCTGAGAACCTTGAGATGGGCAGGACTCACAGCAAACACAAAGCATTGTGCAAATTGGTGGGTGAAATTACATTATCTGGGCTTCCACTTGGGTCTTGGACAGGTGTGTACCCAAATTGATAAGACATCAGTTATTGTGGCCTGCCTGAGCCCCAAGACCAAAAAGGTGGTAAGGCTGTTCCTGGGGCTGGCTGGCTATTATAGAAGGTTTGTACATAATTTCTTGGATGTCACCAGCCCATTGTCTGACCTCGCTAATAATGGACCGACAAGTCCAGTCCAGTAGATGGAGCCATGCAAACAGGCTTTCATCAAGGCAAAAAATAGTTTTGTGTGGGAGCCCAATGTTGCATTCGCCCAACTTTTCTCTCCCTTTTGTTCTGCAGACTGATGTCAATACAGGAAATCCTCACCCTCCAGTAATACCTGCTGAGACAGTTCAAGTTTATTTGTATCATGCTTTTAACAATGGACATTGTCACAAAGCAGCTTTACAGAAGTCTATACATTCCATACTTGAACTTTACATACAACCCCAAATCAGAAAAAGTTTGGACAGTATGTTGAAATTGAAACTAAAACTGAAAACAGTAATGAGTAAATAATCTTTGACTTGTATTACACTCAAAACTTGTGGGTCCCCCCCCCTTTTCTTTTTTTAAATAAACATTACAATTTTGATTTTTGCAACACATTTAAAAAAAAAAGTTTGGGCAGTACAGCATTTACCAATTTATAGTGCTGCGCTTCCTTCTCACAACTCTTAAATGTTCCGAGACTGAAGATGTCAAGTCTCGAAACAGTAACAGTCTGTTATAAACCTTAGAAGCAATCTGAGCCAAACTGATCCCTCTATAGTTGTCAGGCAATGTCAGGTTGCCTTTCTTATGAATAGGAATGATGCCTGCTGGGCCCCACTCCTTGGGTCTGTTTCCTGCTAGAGTGTTATTGCAAAACATGAGGAGGAAATCTCTGATGTTTGGGAGTTTCCATAATTCAATAGGCAGGCCATCCATCCCGGGTGCCCGTCCAGATTTTATATCGACAACAGCAGTATCAATCTCAAGTCAACTGAATGGACCAGTGACGATTTCTTCATTGAGTTCAAACACTTGGGTGATCTCAGTTGGACTGTTAGATTGAAGACTAACTGGTGACAGCAGTCGTTCTTCCAGAGCGATAAGCGGTCTTTGCCTTGGATAAACACTGGATGTGAAGACTTGTTGGACAGCTTTTTCACCAGGTTCCATGCACTTTTCGTGTCTGACCCAATGATATGTTCAAACTGTGAAAGGATGGCTTGAATCCTTGATTCCTCTTGGTTTACGTATGTAGAAGCAAGAGCAGCCTGGGCAGATGAAGTGGATTGAACAGTGGCATCAATGGTGGCTTGGCGTGCTTCCGCAATGACAGGATAATCAGATATTGGTGGCTCTTTGAATTGTTTTTTTGGGAAGAAGAGTCAAACCAACTTTGTTACACACTTCAATGAAGGATGAATAAGATCGGTCATTTTCAGGAAGCTTTTCAAACTCTTTGGTTATTGACGCATCAATGGACATGACGAGATCTGGATCTGAGGTTAAAGAAGACCAGTTGAGCCATTTTTTTCGTCGATGACCGTTTGAACGAAAACTCAGTTTGG
Organism: Neoarius graeffei; assembly: GCF_027579695.1. Classification (NCBI taxonomy): domain Eukaryota; kingdom Metazoa; phylum Chordata; class Actinopteri; order Siluriformes; family Ariidae; genus Neoarius; species Neoarius graeffei. Next base: position 39,438,709 of record NC_083578.1, on the reverse strand, counting down.
TAGACACGGTAACGATTCTATGGTCACTGCCAATGGGGTTAGACGATGATTGAGCTTGAGAGTCTTTAACACTGTTGTGCCAGCGCTTACAGCAAAGAATAAAGCCAATTTGAGATAAATATCCTCCTGGTGACCTATGAGTCAAAAGTTTATGCCTGGGCTTTTGAAAACAGGTGTTAGTGATAATGAGACTGTGCTCAAGAGCAAATTCAGTCAGTAGTTCTCCATTCTGATTCCCAATTCTATGTTACGCAACCTGTTACTCAACAGGTTGAGGCCAGTAATCGACAAATTTTTGCGTCCAAATCAAAATTGCTTCTGACAACTACGCTCTACTAGTGCACAGATCCTAGCTCTCCGTCGCATCATCGAAGAGCTTATGAACCATCATAAAGAAGGCGTCATTGTTTTCCTTGACTTTAAGAAGGCTTTTGATTCCATCAGGTGTGAGACAATGTTCTCCATTCTACAAGTATATGGCATCCCTCTTACCATGGTCGATGCAATCAGGGCGATGTATGGTGAAAATTCTGCAGTGGTCATAACTCCAGACGGTTTAACTGAAGAGTTTTCCATCAATTCAGGCATCCTTTAGCTCACCTGCTCTTCATCATTGTCCTAGACTATGGACTGTGTCTAGCAATCTGCTTGGACGATGGCCTCACACTCAAACACCGAAAAAGCTCTTGCCATCCTGCTGTCCACCTAGCTGACCTCGACTTCGCCGATGATATTGTTCTGTTAGAGGACTCTGTGAGCTCTTGTGAAGATCTTCTACACCGAGTAGAATTAGCTGCCCAATCAGTTGGCCTCCAGCTAAATGTAAGCAAAACTAAATGGATGCATTTTAATCCTTCATCAGATCAATCTCTCCATGCATTGGATAGCTCCGAAATCGAGAAGGTAGAAGACCTCCAATATCTTGGCAGTTGGACAAACACTGCGCATGACATCAATACCAGAAAGGCTAAAGCTTGGGGTGCCCTTAATTCTCTAGCCAAGGTTTGGGCTTCCCCTCTCTCTAGAGAAACAAAAAACAGGGTCTTTAAGTCCTTGGTTGAATCTATCCTTCTCTATGGATCTGAGTCATGGTCTCTTACGAAAGCACAAGAGAAGTCTCTGGATGGCACCTACACATGTCTCATTCTCATCATTATCTCTAGCCGCTTTATCCTGTTCTACAGGGTCGCAGGCAAGCTGGAGCCTATCCCAGCTGACTACGGGCGAAAGGCGGGGTACACCCTGGACAAGTTGTCAGGTCATCACAGGGCTGACACATAGACACAGACAACCATTCACACCTACGGTCAATTTAGAGTCACCAGTTAATCTAACCTGCATGTCTTTGGACTGTGGGGGAAACCAGAGCACCCGGAGGAAACCCACGTGGACAAGGGAAGAACATGCAAACTCCACACAGAAAGGCCCTCGCCGGCCACGGGGCTTGAACCCGGACCTTCTTGCTGTAAGGCGACAGCGCTAACCACTACACCACCGTGCCGCCACACCTACACATGTATGCTTCTCAAAGTTTTTGACATCAGTTGGACCAGACATTGGACAAACAATCAGTTGTATGGCTCCTTACCGCACCTATCATCATTAATTGCCAAGCGCCGTCTGGCATTGTGTGGCCACGTACTCTGCCATGATCAACCCGCAGCTCAGGTCCTCCTATGGGAACCTGAGGTGAGCCGTAAAGTTGGCCGGCCTTGTACAACCCTAAAGACAGTCCTTGAACATGACACTGGTCTACCATCAGATCTGCTTGGGATGGCCATGCTCGACTGGCAGGCCTGGCGTGGAATATCGCTTCAAGTCACTGGCTTGCCGGATGACTAATCTAATCTAAATCATCTAGCTGTCAAGTGATGAAGCATTCAGGTGTTATTTTTCACCATTATTTCTGCACACAGGTCTTAAGGTGTTCAACAGTATGGGATTGTCATTGTCATATTTTTGTTTTCAAAATTCACCATTCTCTATTGAGGACAGGGGGACAGGCACTCTCTTCTTCTGCTGTCATGCCTTTGTAATATGTGTAGAATGTTTTGCATTGTCTTGTTGAAATATCCCTGGAAGAGATGTCATCTTGAGAGCAGCAAATGTTGCTCCAGAATCTCAATGTTCTTTTCTTCCATCACAGAAGTGTAAGTTACCTTTGCTAAGGGCACTGACACAACCCCATTCCATGACCAACCCTGGCTTTCGGACTTGTTGCTGGTAACAGTCTGGATGGTCCTTTTTGTCTTTGGTCTGGAGCACACAGGGTCCATTTCTTACTAAAAAAAAGACCTGGCATAGTGATTCATCTGACCACAATACATGTTTCTACTGTGTTATGGTCTATTCCAGAAGCCTCTGAGCCCAGAGAAGTTGATAGCACTTCTGGACATAGTTAATATAAGGCTTCCTTTTTGCACATTAAGTTTTAACTAGCATTTGTGGATGTAAATCTGTATTGTAGTGCTTAACAAAGGTTTGCCAAAGTAATCCTGAGCCCATGTGGTTATATCAGCTGTAGATGAATGACAGTTCTTGATGCAGTGCCATCTGAGGGATCGGAGATCATGGGTGTTCAGCTTAGACTTGGTGCTTTTTATGCACCAAAATTCCTCCAGATTCCTCAAATCATCGAATGATATTATACACCATAGAGGGTGAAATATCAAAATCTCTTTGTATCTCTCTTTGAGGAACATTGTTTTTAAACATTTCAACAATTTGCTCACATTTGTTGAAAAACTGGAGATCCGTGCTCTTTGCTCTTCAAAGTTTAGGCCCTTCCTGGATACTGATTTTGTTCCAAATCATGATTACAATCACCTGTTGACATCACCTGCTTCAAATCATATAATTATTGTTTCACCTCATTACTAGCCATAAATTGCCCCATCCCAACTTTTGCTGTGTTGCAAACCTGAAATGCAGGAATGGATGTATATTAAAAAATGAATTGAAGTTGCCCAGACAAAACATGAAATAGCTTGGGTTCATACTGTCTGCAATGAAATAAAAGTCAAAGTAAATTTAGAAATCACTGCTTTTTTTATTTTATTTGCACTTTCCATTACGTCCAAACTTTTTTTCTGATTTGAGGTTGTACCGTATATGAATTTATATATTTATCCCTAATGAGCAAGTCAGAGGCTACAGTGGCAAGGAAAAACTCCCCAAGATGACATAAGGAAGAAACCGTGAGAGAAACCAGACTCAAAATGGAACCCATCCTTATCTGGGTGACACTGGATAGTTGACTGGATAGCCTGTATCATGGCTGAAGTGCCTTTGAGCAAGGCACCTAACCCCCAACTGCTCCATGGGCACTGTAGCTGCCCGCTGCTCCAGGTATGTGTGTGCTCTTTGCTCACTTGTGTGCACATATGCGTTCACTGCTTCTGAAGCATTAAATGCAGAGGAGGAATTTCACTGTGCTTGAGTATACACGTGACAAAGGCTTCTTCTTCTTCTAGTTCAATTATAAATAACTCGCTTCGATAACTGTGTACTATGTGATCAAATAGTGCAATTGTGTACCCAGGAAATTCATTATAGTTTTAACAAGAAGTCTGTTTTGTTGAAGTTATCAACTGTTCACTGATGGAGGCTTGAGTGTAAGGTTGTTTGTGACAATTGCAGTCCTAAAGTTATCATGGCAATTGTAGGCCTAAGCCAATGTAGTTAAACTGTTTGTATCAATTGCAGTCCAATGCCATCATCATGGTGTCTAAGTGCATCTTTCAGTTGTCCATATGAGCCATCCTCAGCAGGATCAAAGTGATGAGAACTCCAGCCAAAGTAGGGCATCAGAATGGACCAGTCAGAAATTCTCTGGTTAAGAACCCCAGACAGAAGTTGGTCAGCAGGGTGGATCAGGCAGGTCCGAAAAACAGAAGCAGTCAGGATTGGGAGTAGGAGAGGGAGAGAGGGTTGGAGAGAGAAACACAGGTTGTTAGTTATGCTCATTGTCACATAATGGTTATGAACCGTGCATATTGTGTGCTGAATGCAAGCAGGGACTCTGGCAAGAATTATGCTATGAGAGCATAACTAAAAGGGAGAGCCAAAAGGTGACACAGACATAAGGGCATCCTGGGACATAAAGTGGTCAACCACTCCACCGTCAACAAACCTGAGTGAAGGCATGGGGGGGCAATGGCATCCAAACATCCTAGCTTATCAAAACACTCTATGCCCATGAACACCACAGATCTGTTACTTTTCCTAATAAAAAGCTAATAACAAAAGGCTTGACTAAAAAATATGTTTTTGTGCTAGACCCACACACACACACACACACACAGACCAGTACCTGTGTGTGGGTCTAGCACAAAAACATCCATGACCTGGATGACTGAGAATCTTCACAGACATGCTAGACCTAAACACTGTGACGGTGTCTGTGTCCTGAACCATGCCAGCAGGCTTCCCTCACATCACGCTGATGAAGATTGGGCCCCACGATGACCTGGAGGCCTTCCTCGCTCTCTTTGAGCAAGCCGTGGAGGCGTGGGGTTGGTTAGTCGAGTAGTAAGCAGCACCTACTGCTGCTCCTGACCAGAGAAGCACAGCTCGCCATGCAGCAACTACCCCCGGACAGCAGGCTGGAGTATCTGACCCTTAAGTGAGCCATACTACAACACATCAGCTGCACCCCCAAGTAACATAGTCTGCGCTTCCCTGCGCTGACTCTGGAGGAGGTCAGCCGGCCATTCGCACTGGGCCAGTAGCTCCAGGACACCAGTCAGTGGTGGCTGAGGGCAGAAGATAGCCAAGGGTATCATTGATGTGGTTGCAGTGGAGCAATTCATCACTTGGCTGCCAGGAGGAACAGCTGAGTGGGTCCAGTGCCACTGCCTGGCAGCGGCTCCAGCAGCAGGCAGGCAGTCTGCCTCCTCTCTTCCTTCCTCCTGTCCCATCCTTGTCCCTGCACCATGAAAGCGAGGGTTGACTCCCCTACAGCTGGCTCACCAAGCCCATTGTCCCCCTTCCCCTCCTTCTCTTGTGTTTCTGTGTCTCCTCCCACTCAGGTGAGTGATACCTATGCCACCGGTGCAGAGGTGAGGCCTGGGCCAGTGTGCGGGCACTGCGGGAAGCCTGGGAACTTCCAGGGCCAGTGCCACACGATGGAGGTAGAGGCAGTGGTCAGCACACTAGAAACCATCTGTGGTTGAGCTGGAGCATACTGCATACCAGTGAGTATCAAAAGGGGTGCCTACCATGCATTGGTGGATTCATGTTGCAATCAGACCTCCACCTACCAAAGTGTAGTGCAAGGGGAGGCACTGGGTACAGCATGTGTGGTGAAAGTTCTGTGCACAGGGACGTTCATGAATACTTGTTGGTTCCTGTCCAAATTCAATTTCTGGGTAAAAAAATCATAGTATGGAGGCAGTGGTTAGTCCATGCCTCACTCACTAATTCTGAGAACAGATTGGCTGGGGTTTAAGTGTTTGATGGAGTGAGTAGTGGTGGGTGGGTCCTGCAATAGCACATCACGGAGGGATCCTAGTGTAGTGTTGGCCAGGGAGGCGGTCCCAGAGCCATCCATGTCAGCTCCACATTATCATGACAAAGAGAGTAGAGAGCGTGCTGGCCCTCCCCACTCTCTTGGGGATTCCCAAGAGGATTCCCTCTTGAGCAGGCATGGGATGAGACTCTGCATCACGCTTTTGACCAAGTGAGAGTAGTCGATGGTCAAACCCTCCAGTCCAATGTTGCGCTCGTCTGCCCATACTTTTCAGTAATTACGGACAAGTTGTATCAAGTAATGCAAGACACGCAGACTGGCAAAAAAGCTGATTATGACATGATTATTGGTCCCAAAGAGCTGCAGGGAACTCGTATTCCATGCAGTTCATTATAACCCTATGGCAGGACAAAACACTGACCTATATCATGGTCCATTTCTACTGGCCAGGAAATCATGGGGATGTCTGCAGGTGATGTGTGGCATGTCACAAATGCTAGCTGGTGAATCCAGCAGCCATCTCAAAAGCACCATTATGCCCTCTTCCTCTGTTCAAGACCCCCTTCAAAAGAATTGGAATGGAACTTGTTGGGCCATTAGATCAGTCTGCACAAGGGCATCACTTTAGTTTAGTCTTTATGGACTATGCAATGCAATACCTGAAAGCCGTACAGCTGCATAACATTTCCACATATAGTGTTGCAGAGGCACTGTTTAAAATTATCTCCTGAGTTGGGATTCCGAAAGAAATTCTGACTGATCAGGGGATAAGAGTTATGTTACGTACACTTTGCAAACTCTATGAATTACTGGGAATTAAATCAATCTGCACAAGCATTTATTTACAACATCCCTGTACACTTCAGACCCAGTAACACTCTGAAGTAGAAACTGGTCCACCCTAAGGACAGAATACCCAGACACAAACAGGACAACATAGTGTACACAATTCAATGCAGTGAGAAATGCACAGACCTGTACATTGGGGAAACAAAACAACTGCTTCACAAGCGCATGGTTCAACATAGGAGAGCCAGTTCCTCAGGCCAGGACTCTGCAGTCTATCTTCATTTCAATAACAAAGGACACTCATTTCAGGACTGCAATGTACACATTCTAGCCAGAGAAGACCAGTGGTTTGAAAGAGGAGTAAAATAAGCCATCTTCATCAACCTGGAGTGACCATCACTGAGCAGAGGAGGTGGTCTGAAGGCTCATCCACACGGCAACGGATTCAGGTGAATCCGATACAATTGCTTATCGTTTAGGCCTGGCGTCCACATGGCACCGGTGTTTTGGGTGCCCAAAACGCAATCTTTTTGAGAACGAGTTCCAGAGTGGAAAGATCTGGCAACGTTGCCGTTGTGAAGTCGTCTGGATGAGTAGAACGGATTTGTTTACGATGACGTCACAACCACATGACTGTGAGTGCTTCACGCCGGGTAGAAGTGTAACGAATATCACCAGGAAAAAGCCTTACAGAGCACTAGTGAGAGTGAAACACGAGCTTGGATAATAATATTATTATTATTATTATTATTATTATTATTATGTTCAGTGTTAGTTCACAGTAGTAATGCAAGAAGCAGAATAGTGACAGTAATAGTGAAGCAAAAACATGCAATTGTACAAACACTGCAGCTCTACAGCAAAAATATTCATTTATGAAATGGTCTGATTCTTAACACCAGTAGTGCCAATGATCTTCTCATTGCGATGCGATTTGTCAACAAATCCTATAACTTGGTTCATGAAACGCGCTTACAAAATATTTTCACTGTGAATATTTATTGTGTAATGGTGCAATCCCGCCAGCAAAAATAGGGGAAAAAAGGAGCGATCTCACCTCTTCAGATGTTGATTTAAGTCCGACAATACATTCCTTAAAAAGGGCGTAGAGGAGCAAATTAATCCAATTTATTCCGGACCATTAAAGACGCCGCCTTCCGCGTAGAATCATACGTCATCCTCGCCGCCATATTGGAGAGGTCAAAGCGGAGAATAAAGATTAGCTGCGTTTAACTGTACCAACAGGTTTACCGTCCAAACGAGATCATATGGGATTACCTTTCACAGGTGAGAAACAACAAATTAATTCCATCAACATGTAGCATTCAATTTATTCCGGACCATTGAAGATGCCGCCTTCCGCGTAGAATCATACGTCATCCTCGCCGCCATTTTGGATAGGTCAAAGCGGAGAATAAAGATTAGCTGCGTTTAAGTGTACCAACAGGTTTTCTGTCCAAACGAGATCACATGGGATTACCTTTCACAGGTGAGACTGGAAAAATACTTTTCATTGTATTTGGTCATTATAATGTAATTTTACAAACAGATTTTCCTGACTTTGTGGCTAATATGAAGTCTCGCGCATAATAGTTTATGCGCATGCGTCGTTACTTCTTCTATTGTTCTGGTGTCTCCGAAGGGACCGTCTTACAGTGCCCCTAGAGGTGTGGCATGTGTATTGCATCGTTTTCAGCAAGCGTTGCGTTGCCATATGGACCTGATATTTTACTGATTGTTGCCCATTTGGACGCGATATATTTTTAAATAACATCTTGTTGCCGTTGTCGTGTGGATGTAGCCTGAGACACCACTTAGCAGCCACATACAATGCAGTCTTTGGCACACTTCCCAGAAAACTGAATACGCATCCACATCAAGACTCAGCTGACTTCAATGACTCACATGATGGCAGAGACAGCCAACAACCCACAGATCACCCTAATGACCCTCTAGGCTGCTAATGCAGTTCACACCCGGCCTCCAGGGACCCTAACACCTACAGGATGACTGAGAGTGTCGACCCATGTGACCTCAACGACTCTCCTTAGGTTTGCTTTTGGTCCACTAGAGGATAAATACCTGGAACTCCCCACTAGTCAGACAGAACTGAAGAAGCCTTTCAGATGAGAGGTGAAGCATCTTCAAGAATTTCAAGCAAGTCCAGTTGCCTTCTTTAGCACCAATAGTCAATAATCTCTGAGTTATCAACTTTGATTGGATCACCATCAGAGCCCACAGAATTTGATCAGGCAACTTAATGCTTAGAGTTGACATTCCACTATACTCCTGATAATGTAGCTCCATCTAAAAGAAAAATGGAGAAAAAAAACCCCTAGCACCCTGGTATAACAATCAAGCCTCGGTCACAACCGGCCGTACGTGCTCCTACGGCCGGTCTATGTGCAAAAAACGCAAGAAACACACAGAGGGCGCGCGTGTGATGTGCTGATTTTCGAGCCGTAGACTGGCTGCAGACGTTCTTTGTCATGTCAAACAAACTCTACGGGCGCTTATGTTTTTTTCAGGTTGCAAGACAAACTTACGGCCAACATGCGTCTTTCTCCACGAACAAAAAAAAAACGCAGCGATTTGGGAAACGCCAAAAATCGCACGGCCAAAAAATCGTACGTCCGGTTGTGACCTAGGCTTCACATGTGCACCTTAAAACGGATCACTCAAAAATTAGAAAGTAAATGATATCAAACTAAACTGGTAATATTCCCATCAGCATGGAAGGAGAGCCTCCTGAACTATAGAAAAGCTCGTAGTGCTGCTAGATCAACATATATTTACACCCTAATAGAAGATATAAATAATCCCCAATATTTAATGCTGTAGCAAAATGAACTGGGAATAAGACCACCACAGAAACATGCACATCAAATATGTAGTAGCAATGACTTCATGAATTTTTTCAATGACAAAATTTTAAAAATCCAGACTAAGTTTGAAGCCAGACAATTTAATAACAAACCATGTGGATAACAATATCAGATCAGTGATCAGAATGGTTTACTCCCCTTCAAGAGACCAAACTAATTTCATTAATTTCCTCAGCAAAATAATCAACTAGTGTACTATATCCCTTACCTACATATTTCTTCAAATAGACAATATCACAAGGATTCAAGCCTCTTCTAAAAATAATCAAATGTTCCCTTATCACTGGCTATGTGCCTAAACTTTAAACTACCAGTTTAACTAGCAGTTATCAAACCCCTGATTTAAAAAACATAGGATGGTCCTTTTCACTTTGTGTTCCAATCATGCCCCGCTTCAATGGCTCCACCACATGAAGGATGCCAATGTGCGGATGACCTGTTGGTATCTGGGACTTCAGCCATTTAAATTTAAGGTGGTCCACAGGCTGGGGGTGCAGATGGTGGCAGCATATTACCTCTACCACCAGGGGCAAGTGGGGGTAGGCAAGGGTATGTGGCATCAGGGGCATGGTTGAACATCAGCTGTGGATGGAGAGGAAGCAGGTTGAACCAGGAGGTAATGTGTGATGATTCTCCCTTATGTCTAATCACTGGCAGTTTATTTATGTGTGTCTTTTGCATGCTTGCAGAGGGAAGCTGGTAACCAGAGAGACAGAGCTGCATGTGCATGTGAGTGTGTGCTGAGCTTTGTAAATTCACTGAAAAGTGCAAAAAGTGAAGGTGAGAAAATAAAACACACCTTTTGAGTTGTCACAAGCCTGTCTCCCATCTCCTCATTTCCCATGAACTATGAGGATGTTACACTAATGTAATTTAAAAATATAAGGATTATTTGTAATACTTTTCAAATCCTTTTCAGTCAATGACTGGAACCCATGGACATCTCCAAATGCTGAGCATCCTTACTTGAAATGCTTTGCCAGGCCTTTAATGCAGCTTCTTTCAATTGCTGCTTGTTTGTGCGGCTTTCTGTCTTCAGTTTTTGTCTTCAGTAACTGAAAGCATACTCAGTTAGGTTGAGGTCAGATGACTGACTCAGACATTTAAGAACATTCCATTTCTTTGCACTAAGACGCCATTATCCATCTGTACTGTGTAGCACTATCCTATCAGTTTTGAAGCATTTGACTGAACCTGAGCAGAAAGTTTAGCTCTCTACATTACATTACAGGCAATTAGCAGATGCTCTTGTGTATAGTGACATACAACAGGACCACAGCAATGGGTAGCCCCATTGGAGTTTAGGTACAATGCTCAAGGGCACATCAGCCATTCCTGCTGGTCTAGGGAATTGAACCAGTGACCTTTGGTCCCAAAGCTGCTTCTCCAACCTTTAGCCCATGGTTTCCACTATACACTTCTGATTTCATCCTGCTATCTGCAGTCACATCAGTAAAAACAAAACAAAACAAAACAGTGATCCAGTTCCGTTGGCAGCCATACATGCCCATGCCATAACACTGCCACCATGTTTGACAGATGATGCGGTACACTTTGGATCATGAGTCCTTCCTTTCCTTCTCTATAGTATTCTCTTCCCATCATTCTGGTACAAAATCTTGGTTTCATCTGTTTGAAGAATCTTGTTCCAGAAATGGGCAGAACTGGGCAGATTTTTAGAAGTTTTCTAGCAAAGTCTAATCTGGCATTTCTGTTTCTGAGTGTTATCAGTAGTTTGTATCCTGAGGTAAACCCTCTGTATTTACATTCATGAAGGCATCTCTTGATTTTAGACATGGACACTGATACACCTACCTCATTGAGAATGTTCTTGACTTAGTTAGATGCAGAGAAGGGGTTTTTCTTCACCAAGAAATGAATTCTGTATCCACTTTAAATGTCTTTTTTGTTGTCTTCCAGGCCTTTTGCTGTTTGAGATCACCAGTGCATTCCTTCTTCTTAAGAATTTATTAAATTGTTTATTTGGCCACTCCTAAACTTTCTGCTATCTGTTAGGTCTGTGTTGCTGTTTTTTTCAGCCTAATGAGGGCCTCCTTCACTTGTATTTATACCTCTTTGGACCGTAAATTGAGAGATCCAATGAACAGCTACCAAATGCAAATTCAACACTGGGAATCAACTCCAGAGCTTATATCTCCTTAATCTGTCATGAAATAACAAGAAAAAACAACTGGTCATGAAACTACTTACCTGTCAATTGTCCAATTCCTTTTGAACATGTGAAAATGGAGGTACTATGCAAAAAATGGCACTAGTTCCTAAACAGTTTACCACTGAATTAACCCTTTGAATAATAACTGCTTGAATTAAAGCTGAAAGTCTACATGTAAATCACATCTTGATTGCTTCATTTCAAAGCCACTGTAGTGTTGTATAGAGGCAAAATTACAGAGATTGTCATTGTTCAAATACTTATGGACCCAACTCCATTGTGTCTCTTTACCACAGAGCTGCAGAATATTTTAAGAATATGTATCATAATAAAAGTAATCTACAAATGAGATCCAGACAAAGCATCTTAAACTCCTCTAAAAACTCAGCTATCACCAAACATACACTTTGCATTTATTTTCAAATTAGCTTGGATAAAACCATGACCACATGAGGAAACATTAATACTCAAGTACATGACTCTTACCGTTAAAAATGAAGGAGTTAAAATGATACCTTCACTTATCAATATTATAGCTAACGCTTTTGTGGGACTCTACTAACCATTTCTGTTTGTTTTTATTTTAGTCACAAAATGTCTGAGTTTAATAATAATAATAATAATAATAATAATAGAAAAGACAGAAAAATATCAAGATCTAGCCTGGGAACTCAAAAAAAATATGGAATATTAAGTGCAAAGTTGTCCCTATTGTAATAGGTGCATTGGGAACTGTACCAGTGAGGTTGAAATCTCACCTGGATACTTTACGTGTTAAAAAGCGCACAGACCTTATTCAGAAATTGGCACTATTAGGAACTGCTAGAATCATTAGAAAAGTCTTTGGGATCTAAGGATACGAGTCGTATCCCAGTATCAGTGACTTTAACTTCCAGATGAAAGAGCATCTGTGCGATACATTAATAATAATAATAATAATCATCATCATCATCATCATCATCAAGCTAGTAATCTTTGACACCTTCCTGTTATCCCTTCTCTTAACTTTTTGTTAACTTGCTGAGTTAGTTCGTACCAACAATACCTGTCACTCCCATAGCTAGCTTGAGGTTAAATAATTTACCTTGTACTAACAAGGAGACATGTTTTTTCCCCCTCCTTATTATTTTGCAGACTACAGAAGAGATTATGACACTACCAGAATAATTACATAATTATATCATTAAAAGACTTTTTTTTTCACCAGATCTTGACAACTCCTTGAATGTTTACTGCTTTACCATTAATCCATGTAGGGGGAAAAATTAGAAACTTATAATAATGTTTCTAGCCAAGAGGTCACTAAACTCCTAAACTCTCAAATGTTACAGAATGTTTTTAAATATTATGTAAATAAAATAAGTAGCATGGTCCTAGGGGCCTTACCCCAGTAGGACAAGGAACTGTGTAACCTTGCAGAGTTGTGGTAGCTTGTTCCCCCCGGTCACTGCCCGGGTCAAGTGCATGGTGGAACTGTAATCTTTGGGGGCTTACGTCACCAGGAAGGTACTAATCAGCAGTTCCGCCACTGTGAGAGGCGACCATCCCCCATCGAGTGTTTCCCCAGGTGGTGCAATGGGGAATGGCCATATAATAGTATGGCTAGCTGTGAATAGCAACACACCTCACAGTGTGACAAATAAGCAGTCACAAACCAACTGGGAGTATAAATATCAGAGAGAAGGCGGGGCAGGTGCTGGCAACACTTGCTTCATTAAATTCTTTTGTATCTCTTTGATAGTGATACCTGGTGAGTCAGAGCCACCACAAAAGCTCTATCCTGCCTGCTCTGCATCACACTATAGGGAGATTCTGACAAACCGGAACTCTGGCATGATGCTGCAGCACCCGCTCCTGCCAGTCATCCCAGGCTTACCTGTGCCACTGGATCGCAGGCTCAAGGTGTCAAGATGGCAGGACTGGCGGGATCATGCAACCCCTCTCCTATCCTAATCATTTCATAGCGCAGGTTTTCAATACTAACCATCTGGATCCTGCCCAACATTCAAAAAGTCCCATGGCGAGGGGGTTATCAGTGATGGGGACAGGCTGTTGATGCAACTGCAAGTCCCTAGCTCATGCCCCACACGTATAGCAGCACAGATGTGATGGTCACAGCAGTTTGGGATCCTGAAGTGGCAAACTGCCGGGGCAGCTGCCTGTGTGTCCGTGCAGCCCTATTTAGGGAACCGCTTTGCCCACCTCCTAGTGAGGAAGTGCCAACTTCAACCCAACCTAGTCCCCAGGTGGGTAGCCACTTTCACCAGGGCATCACCAAAATGCAGCCAGTATAACCAAAGCTCTAGCCAAAGAACTAACCAAAGATGTACCAAGAAATATCTATGTCACCTTACTGTTGCAGCATGGAACAGGCACACTTTTCTAGATCATACAACTCCTGCAACAATGTACAGACCTCCCAGAAGAACTGCCTCATAGCAGCTGAGCTCAATTGCTACAATACTGATATTGCAGCTCTAAGAAAGACAAGGTTAGCTGATAAGGACTCCATTACTGAAGTCAGCAAGGGCTACACCTTTTTCTGGCATGGCTTGCCTAAGGAGGACCAGTGAATCCATGGAGCAGGGTTTGCTGTAAAAACAGTGCTACTGGCTAAGCTACCTGAAAACCCAGTCAGTATCAGTGAATGTCTGAGGACTCTCAGGATACCACTGGCTTGTAGCAGGTATGCTACACTGTTAAGCACCTATGCACCAACCCTCACTTCCTCAGAAGAGGCAAAGGGTGTCTTCTACAAGCAGCTCAACAGAACCCTCATTTCCATATTAAAACAAGACAAAGTGATTCTCCTCATGCCCCTTTTCCACCAAAGCAGTTCTAGGGCTGGTTCGGGGCCAGTGCTTAGTTTGGAACCGGGTTTTCTGTTTCCACTGACAAAGAACTGGTTCTGGGGCCAGAAAAAATGGTTCCAGGCTAGCACCAACTCTTTGCTGGGCCAGAGGAAAGAACTGCTTACGTCAGCGGGGGGGCGGAGTTGTTAAGACAAACAACAATAGCAAGACCGCGAAAGATTGCCATTTTTAAGCGACGAGAAGCAGCAGCTGTACAAACGTGAAGTCATCCATTATTGTTGTTGTTGTTGTTATTGTTGCTGCTTCTTCTCCGTGTTGTTGTTGCTTCAATGTTCGCGCCAAGGTTTATGCAAATGCAGTGACATAACTGACGTATACAGCGATGTAATGACATGGCTCCCCTTAGCACCCCGAACTATGGAAAAGCAAACTGGTTCTCAGCTGGCTCGCAAGTTGAACGAGTTGTGAACCAGCACCAGCACTGGCCCCGAACCAGCCCTGGAACTGATTTGGTGGAAAAGGGGCATCAGTGACTTTAATGCATGAGTGGGTGAGATCCACACTGTCTGGAAGGGTATAATTGGGAAGCATGGTGTTGGGAAGATCAAAGATAATGGTTTCTGTCTGCTGAGCTTGTGTCCTACACATGATCTGGCAATAACAAACACCTTTTTCCAGCTGAAGGCCACCTGGATGCACCCCCATTCCAGGCATTGGCATCTCACAGATTATGCCATTACCAATAGATCTGACCAACAGGAATTAAAAATAAAAGTTATGAGAGGGACAGTATGCTGAATGGATAACCGGCTAAAAAGATGAACTCTACTGCTCAAAGTAAGACCTCCCTCATGTAAACAGACCAAAAAGAAACAGTTAGACCGAAGCAAGTTCCATGATCCTGCTGCTCTGGTAGAACTTTAGAATGCACTAGCACACACCCTTGACCAACTGCACCAGATCTTAACAATAGTGAAATAGATAAACACTGGACCACAGTCACAACTGCTCTACAAGAAACCATCGCTTACATCATAGGATACACACTTCACAAGAATCAAGACTGGTTTGATGAAAATAACAATGAAATCAAAGATCTCTTAACACGTAAAAAATAAAGCCCACCTGCATGCTATCAACAATCCGAAAGCCCACCAAGCTCAAGATACTTTCTGATCCCTTCGTGCTGAGTCACACAGACTACTTAGAGCCATGAAAAATGACTGGTGGCAAAACAAAGCCAGGGAGATCCAAAGCTTTGCAGAAAGAAATAACCAGTAGCATTTCTCTGATGCCATCAAAAACACCTACTGGCCAACAAGAACAACTCATGCCCCCCTCTAGTCTGCAGACAGCTCCACACTCCTTAAAGATCAGCAGACCATTTTGGAGAGGTGGATACCTCAGCTCCCTTAACTATCTGAACACTGCCGACCCTACATTCTTTGAAGACCTACCAGAACATCCACCGGTTGTACAGCTAGATCAAATACCAAACTATGAAGAAGTCAACAAAGCCTGTCAGAGCCTGAAAAATAATAAGGCTGCTGGACCTGATGGTCTGCCAGGTGACCTCTCTAAGTATGGTGGACCCTCTGTGATCCACAGACTACATGACTTCATCACTACATTCTGGCTCTGGACACTTACCTCAAAGCCTGAAAGACCCCATCATCACAATGTTGTATAAATACAAATGCTCTAAATCAGTGTGAGAACTACCGAGGAATATTTGTACTCGATGTAGCAGCAAAATCCTCACGCCGTGCTCTTGGAGTGATCTTTGTTGGTCAACCACTCCTGGGGAGGGTAATAATGGTCTTGAATTTCCTCCATTTGTACACAATCTGTCTGACTGTGGATTGGTGGAGTCCAAACTCTTTAGAGATGGTTTTGTAACCTTTTCCAGCCTGATGAGCATGAACAATGCTTTTTCTGAGGTCCTCAGAGATCTCCTTTGTTCGTTCCATGATACACTTCCACAAACATGTGTTGTGAAGATCAGACTTTGATAGATCCCTGTTCTTTAAATAAAACAGGGTGCCCCCTCACACCTGATTGTCATCCCATTGATTGAAAACACCTGACTCTAATTTCACCTTCAAATTAACTGCTAATCCTAGAGGTTCACATACTTTCGCCACTCACAGATATGTAATATTGGATCATTTTCCTCAATAAATAAATGACCAAGTATAATATTTTTGTCTCATTCGTTTAACTGGGTTCTCTTTATCTACTTTTAGGACTTGTGTGAAAATCTGATGATGTTTTAGGTCATATTTTTGCAGAAATATAGAAAATTCTAAAGGGTTCACAAACTTTCAAGCACCACTGTATATATAACTCCTAGTTGAAGCAATTTATATTCTTTTGTTGAAGCTGCATATCCTTGTGTTTAGAATTGCATTGGCTATACAAAGCACCAGTCATCAGCACAATTGTTTGCAATTGACTCGGTTTTTACACGAAAGCAGAGGGGCATAAACTTTTTTCAGCGTGGAGTTTCATTGGTTATTTTAAGATGTGGACAGCACATGGAAGCTCCTATTGGGTCAACTGAGGTGTTCATTGAAAGTTCAGAGTTCAGCCACCATTTTGATGCCAAGGTACAGCATTTGTTTACATGTGAACTGGAGTTATGACTAAGAGTACGTAGAAGATTAGGTGCATCTGCAGACTAATTTGAAATGATGAAGTAGCAGTCCATGGGTATTCATTAATGTAATAACGTGTTTTCAAGATTCAAGATTTTTTATTTGTCACATGCATAATTGTACAAGTACTGTACAATTAGTGAAATAATATTGCAGCCACTCTGGCAACTGCAAATAGCAAATGTAAATTTATAAATCAGTATGGAGGAAAAAAGGGGGAGATGAAATAAATTATCCTGAAACAGTATAAAGCTACTAATGCTAAAAGAAAATAAAAATATTATAATTTACAATAAATATAGGACGTACAGGGAAAAGAACAACTGCAGGGTGATGAGTAGGCAGAACAAAGGTGCCATGTGTGTGCAGTGTGCAAAAGATTCAGGAAGTGTGTTCTGTAGGTGTTTACAGTATATATGGCCTGGGGAAAGACACTCCTGCTCAGTTTCTCTGTCTTGGCCATGTTGGAGCAGAGACACTTACCAGAGGGCAGCCACTGAAACAGTGATTGGGGTGGTGAATGTCCATTAAGATCCAGTTTGCTCTGGATCTGCACCACAGATGTGCTGGAGGTAGAGCAGTGGTGTCATGGTGATGCATTCAGCACACTGGATCACTCTGCGAAGAGCTTTCCTGTCCAGACAGCTGCAGTTGCCGTACCAGGCAGTGATGCTTCCAGAGAGCACAGACTCTATTCTGGCAGTGTAAAAGGTTTTCTGCAGCCTTGTGGAGATCTTGAATTTCTTCAGCCATCTGAGGTGATACAAGTGCTGCTTAGCCTTCTTCACCAGGGTGGAGATGTGTGTAGTCCAAGTCAGATCCTCAGAGATGTGAACTCTGAGGTACCTGTAGCTGCTCACTTTCTCTACTGGGGTCCTATAGGTCCTGAGTGGTGTGGTGTATAGTGGATCCTCTGCTTCTCCCTCCTGAAATCGACCACCATCTTCTTGATCTTGGAAACAATCAGGTCCAATTTTTTCTCTTAGCACCATGTTGACAGGACCTCCATGTTAGCTGTCCCATCGTTGTTAGAGATCAGGCCTACTACGACTATATCATCTGCAAATTTTACTATGATGTTGGAGTTGTGTGTGGCTATGCAATCATAAGTGTAAAGGAAGTAGAGCAGAAGACTCCAGATGCAGGCTTGGGGGCGCCGGTGATGAGGGCTCTGGTGCTGGAGAATATGTGGACTAAATATGTTATTAAATTGGATCATCTGGACCTTTCCCAATGTAACAAGACCATTTTATCAGAATGTTATAGATCGGTGACTAGTAAAATAGATGGCGTCGGTGAGTAGGCTGCCATGCTAACTGCTGCAACCACAGTTTTCTTCTTTCTTTCTTTTTTATTTATTCAGCTGGTTGGTTTTAGAATTTTTTTTTAGCTATTCAGTATGGCAACAGTGATTAGGTACGATAGAAATCCCCTCATTTCCACTGGTCAACAAGCTAGACTTAGACAACCTTTATTGTCATTCAGTATGCAACAAGTGTACACAGAATGGAATTTTGCTGCAATTTGGCTCAGCACAGAATTAAATATGAAAGTGTATTAAATTATGCAGCAGCAAAAATATTACAAAGTGCAATAGTATAAAGTGACTTGTGGAATTAGGAATTGTTCAAGTATAAATAGAAGTTTAGAGTCTGGATTTGGAGTTCAGTAGTCTGGTGACCTGGGGGAAAAAGCTGTTACAGAACCTGGTGGTCCTGCACCGAATGCTGCGGAACCTCTTTCCAGAGGCCAGGAGGGAGAACAGTCCATAGTGAGGGTGTGAGGGGTCACTGATGTTGTTTCTGGCTCGGGACATGCAGCGCCTCAGTGCAATGTCCTGAATGGAAGGAAGAGAGGTCCCAATGGTTTTCTCCACTGTCCTCACCACTTTCCTCACCAGGGCAAGAATTTCACGAGGGCCATGGCCCTCATGCCCTCTCAATTTGGCCTTGTGCCCTTGGAAGAAAATATCTGCCGTAAGGCCACAGTGGTCTTGATGCCCTGCGGTTTTGTGGTTTTGTAGTCTGCCTCGTGACTGCCAATAGGCTTTAACATCACCTGCGTCTATTGAGAAAAAAATACGTCTTTTGATGACATTCTGGATTCTTATTGGGCAACTCATCAGTGGTGGATCGGACTCGAGCCTGGCATGAACCACTCCAACGTGCTATAATGACACCAATCTATCACCAGCCAACCAGGAGACTTAATCAAACGCATCCCCTGCCCACTTGTGTCCGCGTCTGAGACGTTGAATTTTCACAGAAGGAGGGAAGAAGTTGACTGAGGTAAGACTGTGTGATAAATTAACGAACGAATAAGATAGGAATTTCAACATATAGGGCTTAAGTTTGTTACCATTAAGTAAGCATTTCTTGTACAGTAACG
Organism: Neoarius graeffei; assembly: GCF_027579695.1. Lineage (NCBI taxonomy): Eukaryota > Metazoa > Chordata > Actinopteri > Siluriformes > Ariidae > Neoarius > Neoarius graeffei. Next base: position 39,419,534 of record NC_083578.1, on the reverse strand, counting down.
TTATGTTGTTACAACGTTGACCCACTTTTAACGTGCCGAGTACTGACTGTAGCTGGTAACAAATGCTAATTAGCTTGCTGTCAAGTTTTTCCTTTGTCGAGCTTTAAGTGTAAGGTCATGGATGTTACTACTGCTTGTTCCTGCCGTAATATGATACGTGACATGTGCTGTTGTCTGTTCATAGCCACTTTTTTAATCTATGCAGTTAGCATTGTTTTGTTACTAGTATTGTATGTGTCTTTTTGCTGTTTAACCGAAGTGTAACTGCTGCCATCTTGATGAGATCACCATTGCAAGAGATTTTATCTCATTGTTAAAAACAGAAAAATGCAGGCATCTTGTCCAAGGAGCATGCAAAGTGCAAAGACCTTAAATTGCTCTGTGTAAATTAGAAAACGGCGCAACTTCCTCTGTAGCCATCAACGGACAAGCACAGACTTGTTTTGAGCCAATCACAACAGGGCAGCACTGTGGCCTGAGGTAAACATGATAGTTTAAGTTTGTTTAAATTACACAAATGAGTACACCACTTTTTAAGACTGTCTCATATACTCTTTATATACTCATACTGTTTAAGTAATGCAATAAAACTAATCTTTAAAAGTGGTATTTACTCAAACTGTTTGCATAGAATGAACTTTCGGGTTAACAGTGTAATAGTGTTGCAGTGTTATGCCAATTTGCAATTTAATATTTCAGATCTTGAGACATGAAAGTGCTATTTAAAAAAAAATAAAAGGTCAGAAATGTTTTCTTTGTCATCTTTTTAGTTCATTTTATTTCCTCAATAATTTTCCTTGATTGAGAAATCGGTCTGGGCTCTTATGGGTTAATCAGTAGCCTGCATGCTAGTATATGTTCCATTTACAGTCAAACATTTTGATGTACTCCAGGCTCAATTTTGATTAATCAAAAATCTGCGTAGTAGTACAGTCTGAAGATGCTCTTGCACATTTGGTGTCAATCGAACAAAAATTATGGGAGGATATAGGTTTAATAAGTTTTACAATTTTTGAAGTGAGTGATGGATTGATAAGTTTAGATGTGTTCAATATTTTCTTGATAGTTTCGACTGAGACTCCAATCTTCCTCAGAAGAGTCTCATCTCATTATCTCTAGCCGCTTTATCCTTCTACAGGGTCGCAGGCAAGCTGGAGCCTATCCCAGCTGACTACGGGCGAAAGGCGGGGTACACCCTGGACAAGTCGCCAGGTCATCACAGGGCTGACACATAGACACAGACAACCATTCACACTCACATTCACACCTACGGTCAATTTAGAGTCACCAGTTAACCTAACCTGCATGTCTTTGGACTGTGGGGGAAACCGGAGCACCCGGAGGAAACCCACGCAGACACGGGGAGAACATGCAAACTCCACACAGAAAGGCCCTCGCCGGCCCCGGGGCTCGAACCCAGGACCTTCTTGCTGTGAGGCGACAGCGCTAACCACTACACCATCATGCCGCCCCCTCAGAAGAGTCATTAGTCCTTAAATTAAATTCATTATAGACATGAACTTAAAATCATTGTTTTATTTTATGGCCTTGGTGCACTGGCTTTTGGCCTTCGTGCCCTCAAAAAATTGACAGCACAAAAGGCCAAGTGGCCTTGCCCCTGAAATGACGAAATTCCAGGCCTGCTCCTCACATTCTTCCAGTCAGAGGCACTGCAGCCTCCACACCACACAGAGATGCAGCTGGTTAGAACGCTCTCTATGGTGCTTCTGTAGAATGTAGTGAGGATGGGCGTGGGCAGGTGGGCTCTCCTCATCCTATGAAAGAAGTGCAGATGCTGCTGTGCCTTCTTGACCAGTGATGCGGTGTTCACAGACCAGGTGAAGTTGTCTGTGATGTGCACCCCCAGGAACTTGGTACTATTGACCACCTCCACAGCTGTGTTGTTGATGAGAAGTGCAGCATGGCTGGGCTGGTTCTTCCTGAAGTCAGCAATGATCTCATCTCAAGCTATTCACATACCAATGTTTTTTAACTCCAGATCCAGCCTGGCTGAGGGAGATCTTGATGACCTCAGGGCCAGAGTCAAGTTCCAAAGGGACATTCAGGACAGCAACCTTCTCTGCTTCACTGAGACATGGTACCCAGCAGTACCGGACCACACAGTACAGCCAGCAGCATTCTCGATTTATCATATGGACAGAACAATGGAGTCAAGGAAGGCAAGAGGAAGTAGTGTGCATCTGATGGTGAATAACAGATGGTATGCTTGTGCAAACATTTCTCCTCTCACATGCATATATGCTCACCCAACCTGGAACTTCTGACCATCAAATGTTGCCCCTTCTATCTTTTGTGAGAATTCACACTGCTCATAGTTAGCACTGTTTATATTCTGCCTCAGGTGGACATGGACACTGCCTTGTGTGAGCTATATGAGGCCCTCATTCAACACATGATAAACCACCAGGATGCTGTATTCATTGTGACCGGGGACTTTAACAGTGCCAACCTTCGAAACACACTTCCAACCCTCCACCAACACATCACCTGCCCCATCTGGGGAAATAGGACTTTGGACCACTGTTACAGTCCGTTCAAGAACTGTTACAAGGCAAAGTCCCTGCCAGCGTTTGGGAAATTGGACCATGCTGCCATCTTCCTCACGCCTGTTTACAAACAGACTAAAACAGGAAGCCCTAGTTGTGAGGGAGGTCACTCGCTGGATGGACCCATCAGAAGCTGCCCTGCAGGATACCTTGGTTGACATAGACTGAGACATGTTCCGGCGCAGCTCTGATGACACTGACATGTTTTACGGAAGCAGTTGTGGGATTTATCAGGAAACTAGTGGATGATACAGTTCGCAAAACCACCATCAGGATGTTTCTCAATCAGAAGCCGTGGGTAAATAAAACCATCCGCGACACTGAAATTGTGCACCACCACCAATAAGGCAGGGCTTGCAACTGGAAACATGGACCAATATAAAGCGGCGTCTTAGTGTGCGCAGAGCAATAAAGGAGGCAAGGTGGAATTACGGGAGCAAACTAGAGTCACAGTCACAACAAATTGACACTAGGAGCCTCTGGAAGGGACTCAGGACAATAACGGACTACAGAAACCACCCACCACAATGACAAATGCAGACGCATCGCTGGCAGATGAGCCGAACACGTTTTATGCTCACTTCGAGGGTGCAGCTAACGCTACTGGAAATAGCAGCATGAATAGCAAAATGCACACAAAGTGCTGGTGAGGGGGCCACTTTCATCATCACAGAACATGCCATGAGGAATGTCTTCAGGAGAGTGAACACCAGGAAGACATCAGGACCTGATGGCATCTCTGGTAGGGCCCTGAGAGTCTGTGCAGACCAGCTAGCACTGGTGTTCACAGAGATCTTCAACCTTTCCCTGTCTCAGGCAGCGATTCCCAGGTGCTTTAAGCAGTCAATTATTGTTCCTGTCCTGAAGGAACAACAGTCTGCTTGTCCTAATGATTACTGTCCAGTAGCACTGACCTCAGTTGTGATGAAGTGCTTTGAAAGACCGGTCAGAGGCTTTATCACTTCTTCAGTTCCTGCCAACTTGGACCCACTACAGTTTGCTTACTGGTCTAATCGTCCCATCGATGACACCATCACACATCTCCTGCACACAGCTTTCAGCCACCTTGACTCCGGGAAGGGGAATTATGATAAGATGCTGTTTGTAGACTATAGTTCTGCATTCAGCACAATAATACCCTCAAAGCTCTTCACAAAGTTGAAGGATCTGGGACTCAGCCCATTACTGTGTCAGTGGATCCTCAACTTCCTTTTGGACAGACCACAGGCTGTAAGGGTGGGGAAACACATCCCCCCCATGACCCTCAGCACTGGAGTCCCCTGCTGTACTTTCTGTACATGTACGACTTCATAGCCTCATCAGACTCCACCACCATTGTTAAGTTTGCTGACAACACTGTTGTGGTAGGCCTGACCTCAGATAAAAATGAGGAGGCCTACTTGGAGGAGATCAGAAACCTGAAATCTTGTACCAGGACAACAACCTCCACCAAAATGTCAGCAAGACAAAGGAGCTGATCATGGACTTCTGCACAAAGCAGAGGAGGAACTACAAGTCCCTCAACATCAACGTGACCTCAGTGGAGAGAGTGGACAGTTTTCAGTATCTGGGCATTCACATCACGCAAGATGCATCATGGTCCTGTTTCATCACTGCCCTGATTAAGCAGGCACACCAGCATCTTTTCCATCTAAGATGTCTCAGAGACTTCCATATTCCACCAAGGGTGCTGAGGAACTTTTACTCTTGTACCATTGAGAACATCCTGACAGGAAATATCTCCACTTGGTTTGGGAACAGCACCAAGCAGGACAGATGTGCTCTCCAGAGAGTGGTGCGATCAGCTGAACGCATCAGCCACACCGAACCCCCTGACCTGCAATCTATTTACTGTACAACAAGTGGTGCCAGACCAAAGCCAGGAAGATAATGAAAGACCTCAGCCATCCCAACCATGGACTCTTCTCTCTGTTGAGGTCAGGGAAGTGCTTTCACTCTCTTAAGGCCAACATGGAAAGAATGAGGAGGAGCTTCTTCCCTCAGGCCATTCAGGTTCTTAATCAGGACAATAACAATAAAAATAACAAACAATAAAGGACAACAATGGTCAACTACTAGGTATCATCACCACTTCACCCTGATCTTCCCATCTCTTACATCCTCGTCATGTAAATTAATCTAACTAACCTACAATAGATATAGTACATTTCTATCGCAATTATACCTCTATGTGCAACCTAATTACAGTGCAATATATTTATACACATTCTGTATATTGTATATACACATTCTGCATATTGTATATTCTACAGTGTATATTGTGTGTGTATTGTGTGTGTATACATGTGTGTATGTGTGTATATATATATTTCCCCTTATGGAAATTAAAAAATCAAGGACCGTGACGTTGCCCGGTATGGCGCAGCCAGGGCCCCACCCTGGAGCCAGGCCCGGGGTTGGGGCTCATATGCGAGCGCCTGGTGGCCGGGCCTTTGCCCACAGGGCCCGGCCGGGCTCAGCCCAAAGCAGTGACATGGGCCTGACCTCCTGTGGGTTCACCACCCACAGAGGTAGCCGTAGGGGGCAGGTGCAGTGTGGATTGGGTGGCAGTCGAAGGCAGGGGCCTAGATGACCTGATCCCTGAACACAGCGGCTAGCTGTTGGGACATGGAATGTCACTTCGCTGGGGGGGGAAGAGCCTGAGCTTGTGCAGGAGGTTGAGAGGTACTGGCTAGAGATAGTCAGGCTCACCTCCACGCACAGCTTGGGCTTTGGAACCCAGCTCCTCGAGAGGGGCTGGACTCTGCACTTCTCTGGAGTCGCCCACAGTGAGCGGTGGCGGGCTGGTGTGGGCTTGCTTATAGCTCCCCAGCTCAGCTGCCATGTGTAGGAGTTTACCCCAGTGAACGAGAGGGTCGCCTCTCTGCGCCTTCAGGTTGGGGAGAGGGCTCTTGCTGTTGTTTGTGCCTATGGGCCGAATAGCAGGATAGAGTATCCGGCCTTCTTGGAGTCCCTAGGAGAGGTACTGAGAGGTGCTCAGACTGGGGGACTTCAACGCTCATGTGGGTGACGACAGTGACACCTGAGAGGGGCGTGATTGGGAGGAACGGCCTCCCCTGAACCCGGGTGGTGCTTTGTTATTGGACTTCTGTGCTATTCACGGTTTGTCCATAACAAACACCATGTTCGAGCATAGAAGTGTCCATAAGCGCACATGGCCCCAGGACACCTTAGGTCGGAGGTCGATGATCGACTTTGTTGTCATTTCATCTGATCTCCGGCCCTATGTCTTGGACACTCGGGTGAAGAGAGGGGCTGAGCTGTCAATTGATCACCACCTGGTGGTGAGTTGGATCCGCTGGCGGAGAAGGAAGCTGGACAGACCTGGCAGGCCCTAACGTATGGTGAGGGTCTGCTGGGAACATCTGGCCGAGCACTCTGTCGGGGAGGTCTTTAACTCCCACCTCCAGGAGAGCTTCTCCCAGCTTCTGAGGGAGGCGGGGGACATTGAGTCTGAGTGGACCATGTTCTCTGCCTCCATTGTCGACGCGGCTGTTCAGAGCTGTGGACGCAAAGTCTCCGGTGCCTGTCGTGGCGGCCATCTCTGAACCTGGTGGTGGACAGCAGAAGTAAGGGATGCCGTCAAGCTGAAGAAGGAGTCCTATCGGGCCATGTTGGCCTCCGGGACTCCTGAGGCAGCTGACAGGTATCGGCAGGCCAGGCGTGCCGCAGCTTGGGCAGTTGCGGAGGCAAAAACTCGGAACTGAGAGGAGTTCGGTGAGACCATGGAGGAGGACTATCGGTCGGCCTCGAAGAAATTCTGGCAAACCGTCTGGCACCTCAGGAGGGGGAAGCAGTACTCTGCCAACACTGTTTACAGTGCGTGGGGGGAGCTGTTGACCTCGACTGGGGATATTGTCGGACGGTGGAAGGAATACTTTGAGGATCTCCTCAATCCCACCATCACATCTTCCATTGAGGAAGCGGAGGTTGATGACTCAGAGGTGGACTCGTCCGTTACACAAGCCGAAGTCACTGAGGTGGTTTGCAAGCTCCTCGGTGGCAAGGCACTGGGGGTGGATGAGATCCACCCTGAGTATCTCAAGTCTCTGGATGTTGTGGGGCTGTCTTGGCTAACATGCCTCTGCAACATCGCGTGGCGGTTGGGGACAGTGCCTCTGGAGTGGCAGACCGGGGTGGTGGTCCCTCTTTTTAAGAAAGGGGACCGGAGAGTGTGCTCCAACTATAGGGGAATCACACTTCTCAGCCTCCCTGGGAAGGTTTACTCCAGGGTACTGGAGAGGAGAATTCGGCCAACAGTCGAACCTCAGATCCAGGAGGAACAATGCGGTTTTCATACTGGTTGTGGAACACCTGGACCAGCTCTATACCCTTCATAGGGTGCTCGAGGGTTCATGGGAGTTTGCCTAACCAGTCCACATGTACTTTGTGGATCTGAAGAAGGCATTCGACCGTGTCCCTTGTGGTATCCTGTGGGGGGTGCTCTGGGATCATGGGGTTCGGGGCTCTTTGCTAAGGGCTGTCCAGTCCCTGTATGAACGGAGCAGGAGTCTGGTTCGCATTGCTGGCAGGAAGTCAGACCTGTTCCCAGTGCATGTTGGACTCTGGCAGGGCTGTCCTTTGTCTACCGGTTCTGTTCATAATTTTAATGGCCAGAATTTCTAGGTGCAGCCAGGGGCCGGAGGGAATCCTGTTTGGGAACCACAGGATTTCATCTCTGCTTTTTGCGGATGATGTTGTCCTGTTGGCTTCTTCAAACCAGGACCTTCAGCATGCACTGGGGCGGTTTGCAGTCGAGTGTGAAGTGGCTGGGATGAGAATCAGCACCTCCAAGTCCAAGGCCATGGTTCTTGACCGGAAAAGGGTGGCTTGCCCTCTCCAGGTTGGTGGAGAAGTCCTGCCTCAAGTGGAGGAGTTTAAGTATCTCGGGATCTTGTTCACGAGTGAAGGAAGGATAGAGCGTGAGATCGACAGGCGGATCAGTGCAGCCTCCGCAGTGGTGCGGTCACTTTACCGGTCCGTTGTGGCGAAGAAGGAGCTGAGCCAAAAGGCGAAGCTCTCGATTTACCAGTCGATCTACGTTCCGACTCTCACCTATGGTCATGAGCTTTGGGTAATGACCGAAAGAACAAGATCGCGAATACAAGCGGCCAAAATGAGTTTCCTTCGCAGGGTGGCTGGGCACTCCCTTAGAGATAGGGTGAGAAGCACAGTCACTCGTGAGGAGCTCGGAGTAGAGCCGCTGCTCCTCCACATCGAGAGGAATCAGGTGAGGTGGCTTGGGCATCTCTTTCGGATGCCTCCTGGACGCCTCCTTGGGGAGGTGTTCCAGGCATGTCCCCCTGGGAGGAGGCCCTGGGGAAGACCCAGGACACGCTGGAGGGACTATGTCTCTCGGCTGGCCTGGGAACGCCTCGGTGTTCTTCCCAAGAAGCTGGCCGAGGTGTCTGGGGAGAGGGAAGTTTGGGCTTCCATGCTCAGACTGCTGCCTCCATGACCCGGCCACGGATAAGTGGATGAAAATGAGATGAGATGATTTTATATATATATATATATATATATATATATATATATATATATATATATATATATATATATAATATACACAGTGGGGCAAAACAGTATTTAGTCAGCCATCAATTGTGCAAGTTCTCCCACTTAAATAGATGAGAGAGGCCTGTAATTTTCATCATAGGTACACTTCAACTATGAGAGACAGAATGGGGGAAAGAATCCAGGAAATCACATTGTAGGATTTTTTAATGAATTAATTGGTAAATTCCTCGGTAACATAAGTATTTGGTCACCTACAAACAAGCAAGATTTCTGGCTCTCACAGACCTGTAAATTCTTCTTTAAGAGGCTCCTCTTTCCTCTACTCGTTACCTGTATTAATGGCACCTGTTTGAACTCGTTATCAGTATAAAAGACACCTGTCCACAACCTCAAACAGTCACACTCCAAACTCCACTATGGCCAAGACCAAAGAGCTGTCAAAGGACACCAGAAACAAAATTGTAGACCTGCACCAGGCTGGGAAGACTGAATCTGCAATAGGTAAGCAGCTTGGTGTGAAGAAATCAACTGTGGGAGCAATTATTAGAAAATGGAAGACATACAAGACCACTGATAATCTCCCTCGATCTGGGGCTCTACGCAAGATCTCACCATGTGGGGTCAAAATGATCACAAGAACGGTGAGCAAAAATCCCAGAACCACACGGGGGGACCTAGTGAATGGCCTGCAGAGAGCAGGGACCAAAGTAACAAAGGCTACCATCAGTAACACACTACGCCGCCAGGGACTCAAATCCTGCAGTGCCAGACGTGTCCCCCTGCTTCAGCCAGTACATATCCAGGCCCGTCTGAAGTTTGCTAGAGAGCATTTGGATGATCCAGAAGAGGATTGGGAGAAAGTCTTATGGTCAGATGAAACTAAAATAGAACTTTTTGGTAAAAACTCAACTTGTCGTGTTTGGAGGAGAAAGAATGCTGAGTTGCATCCAAAGAACACCATACGGTACCTACTGTGAAGCATGGGGGTGGAAACATCATGCTTTGGGGCTGTTTTTCTGCAAAGGGACCAGGACGACTGATCCGTGTAAAGGAAAGAATGAATGGGGCCATGTATCGTGAGATTTTGAGTGAAAACCTCCTTCCATCAGCAAGGGCATTGAAGATGAAACGTATCTGGGTCTTTCAGCATGACAATGATCCCAAACACACCGCCCGGGCAACGAAGGACTGGCTTCGTAAGAAGCATTTCAAGGTCATGGAGTGGCCTAGCCAGTCTCCAGATCTCAACCCCATAGAAAATCTTTGGAGGGAGTTGAAAGTCCGTGTTGCCCAGCGACAGCCCCAAAACATCACTGCTCTAGAGGAGATCTGCATGGAGGAATGGGCCAGAATACCAGCAACAGTGTGTGAAAACCTTGTGAAGACTTACAGAAAACGTTTGACCTCTGTCATTGCCAAAAAGGGTATATAACAAAGTATTGAGATGAACTTTTGTTATTGACCAAATACTTATTTTCCACGATAATTTGCAAATAAATTCTTTAAAAATCAGACAATGTGATTTTCTGGATTTTTTTCCTCATTTTGTCTCTCATAGTTGAGGTATACCTATGATGAAAATTACAGGCCTCTCTCATCTTTTTAAGTGGGAGAACTTGCACAATTGGTGACTGACTAAATACTTTTTTGCCCCACTGTAAATATATATATATATATATATATATATATATTTTTTTTTTTTTTTTTTTTTTACAGTGGGGCAACTATATATATATATATATATATATATATATATATATATATATATATATATATATATATATATCAGCTGGATAGTACAGTGGTAACGCTCACTGACTACGAAAAAGTGCCTTGAAAAAGTATTCATGCCCCTTGAACTTTTTCACATTTTTTCACCTTACAACCACGAATTTAAGTTTTTTATTGAGATTTTATGTAATAGACCAACACAGAGTAGCACATAATTGTGAAGTGAAACAAAAATGAAAAATGGTCTTCAAAATTTTAAACAAATAAAAATCTGAAAAATGTGATGTGCATTAGTATTCAGCCCCCCTGCGTCAATACTTTGTAGAGCCACCTTTTGCTGCGATTACAGCTGCAAGTCTTTTGTGGTACGTCTCTACCAGCTTTGCACATCTAGACACTGAAATTTTTGCCCATTCTTCTTTGCAAAATAGCTCAAGCTCAGCCAGATTGGATGGAGAATGTCTGTGAACAGCAATTTTCAAGTCTTGCCATAGATGCTCAATAGGATTTAGGTCTGGATTTTGACTGGGCCATTCTAACACATGAATATTCTTTGATCTAAACCATTCCATTGTAGCTCTGGCTGTATGTTTAGGGTCATTGTCTTGCTGGAAGGTGAATCTCCTTCCCAGTCTCAAGTCTTTTGCAGCCTCCAACAGGTTTTCTTCCAGGATTGCCCTGTATTTATCTCCATCCATCTTCCCATCAACTCTGACCAGCTTCCCTGTCCCTGCTGAAGAAAAGCATCCCCATAGCATGATGCTGCCATCACCAGGTTTTACAGTGGGGATGGTGTGTGCAGGGTGATGAGCAGTGTTAGTTTTCCGCCACACATAGCGCTTTGCATTTAGGCCAAAAAGTTCAACTTTGGTCTCATCTGACCAAAGCACCTTCTTCCACATGTTGGCTGTGTCCCCTACATGGCTTCTGGCAAACTGCAAACAGGACTTCTTTTGCCTGTCTTTCAGCAATGGCTTTCTTCTTGCCACTCTTCCAAAAAGGCCAGATTTGTGGAGTGTATGACTTATAGTTGTCCAGTGCACAGATTCTCCCACCTGAGCTGTGTATTTCTGCAGCAACTCCAGAGTGATCATGGGCCTCTTGGCTACTTCTCTGACCAGTGCTCTCCTTGCTCGCTCTGTCAGTTTAGGTGGACGGCCATGTCTTGGTAGGTTTGCAGTTGTGCCATACTTTTTCCATTTTTGAATGATGGATTGAACAGTGCTTCTTGAGCTGTTCAGAGCTTGGGATTTTTTAATAAACTAACCCTGCTTTAAACTTCTCCAGAACTTTATCCCTGACATGTCTGGTGAGTTCTTTGGTCTTCATGATGCTGTTTGTTCTTCAGTGTTCTCTAACAAACCACTGAGGCCTTCACAGAACAAGTGTATTTATGCTGAGAGTAAATTACACACAGTAGGACTCTATTAACTAATTAGATGACTTCTGAAGGCAATTGATTGCACTGGATTGTATTTAGAGGTATCAGAGTACAGGAGGCTGAATACTAATGCACACCACAGTTTTCAGATTTTTATTTGTTTAAAATGTTGAAGATCATTTATCATTTTCGTTTCACTTCACAATTATGTGCTACTCTGTGTTGGTCTATCACATAAAATCTCAATAAAAAACTTTTAAGTTTGTGGTTGTAAGGTGGAAAAATGTGAAAAAGTTCAAGGGGTATGTAGCGATTCACTATGCGTGGGTGGAGCACAGAGGACGGCAGGACAGAGATCAGGTTTGGAAATAGCCTTTATTGCCACACTTTTCAGTCTAACAATTATTGCGAGATTACAGACGCGCCCACACACACAAGCGGCATCTGGTTCGGCGAAGAGACCCTCTGCTCTCGCTCTCCCTCCTTAAGTAGGGCGCGGTCACTGGGAAGACACACACAAACGCAGGTTAATTAGTGTCAGGTGTAGTGATTCTGCCACTTACCTTCCCTGACTCCGCCCTCCTGTTACAGACCGGCGCTTGTCCACGCCCCCGCTGCCACATACCCCCACCGCCCGACTCAGGCCGGGCGGCCGTCTGGCCTGCAGCCGACTCCCCCCCCCCCCCCCCCCCCCTGATGGGAGAGGAAGTCCACTACGACCGTCTGCGCCCCCGGCCTGTGGACCACCTTGAAATTAAAGGGTTGGAGTGCCAGATACCAACGGGTGATCTGCGCGTTGGCATCCTTCATCCGGTGGAGCCACTGGAGGGGCGCGTGGTCTGAACAGAGGGTGAAGGGGCGCCCCAGCAGGTAGTACCGGAGGGCGAGGACCGCCCACTTGATGGCCAGACACTCTTTCTCTATGGTGCTGTAGCGCCCCTCACGCACCGACAGCTTCCTGCTGATGTACAGGATGGGACGGTCCTCCCCCTCCACCTCCTGGGACAAAACCGCCCCCAGCCCTCTGTCCGACGCATCGGTCTGCAATGTAAAGGGGAGAGAAAAGTCAGGGGAGTGTAAAAGTGGCCCCCCACACAGTGCAGCCTTTACCTCAGAAAAAGCCCGCTGGCATTGCTCCGTCCACTGGACCGGATCTGGTGCCCCCTTTTTAGTGAGATCAGTCAGCGGGCTGGTGACGTCCGAATAATTAGGTATAAACCTTCGATAATAGCCAGCCAGCCCCAGGAACTGTCTCACCCCCTTTTTGGTCTTGGGCCTCAGGCAGGCCGCAATTGCTGCGGTCTTGTTAATTTGGGGACGCACCTGCCCATTGCCCAAGTGGAAGCCCAGATACCGTACTTCCACCCGCCCAATCGCACACTTCTTCAGGTTGGCTGTGAGACCCGCTCGCCTCAGCGACCTAAGGACGGCCCTTAGATGTTCGTGGTGCCTCGGCCAGTCATTACTATAGACGATGATGTCGTCGAGATAGGCGGCCGCATAGGTGGCGTGGGGGCGGAGGACCCTGTCCATCAGCCGCTGAAACATAGCGGGCGCCCCAAACAGCCCAAATGGAAGTGTGACGAATTGGTGTTAACCAAACGGTGTGGAAAAGGCCGTTTTTTCTCGGGATAGTGGAGTCAAGGGGATCTGCCAATATCCCTTCGTCAAATCCAGTGTCGAATAAAAGCGAGCAGTGCCGAGTCGATCGAGCAACTCATCAATACGAGGCATTGGGTACGCGTTGAATTTAGACACCGCCTTGACTTTTCTACAGTCCACACAGAACCGGACCGACCCGTCGGCCTTGGGTACCAAGACCACCGGGCTGCTCCAGTCACTGTGGGACTCCTCGACGATGCCCATTTCGAGCATGGCCTCGAGTTCTTCCCGAACCACCTTTTTTTTTGTGTTCGGGTAGCCTGTAAGGGCGGCTACGCACTACCACCCTGGGGGCGTCTCTATGTGGTGCTCTATGAGGTTAGTGCGACCGGGCAGGGGCGAGAACACATCCGAAAACTCGATCTGCAACTGGGCGACCTTCGCGAGTTGGGTCGGGGAGAGGTGGTCTCCACAGGGGACCGGAGAGGTACGTGATGCCAATGCCCCTTTTTGAACCTCCGGCCCCAGCTCCGCCTTCTCCGGAACCACCGACACCAACGCCACGGGGACCTCCTCATTCCAGAGTTTAAGCAGATTGAGGTGGTAAATCTGTAGTGCCCCACCCCTGTCCGCTCGCCTCACCTCATAGTCGACGTCCCCGACTCGCCGTGTGACCTCAAAGGGTCCTTGCCACTTGGCGATCAATTTGGAGCTCGATGTGGGCAACAGTACGAGTACCTTATCTCCTGGTGTGAACTCCCTAAGGCGTGTACCCTTGTTGTACAGGCGGGCTTGCCGTTCTTGGGCCTGCCGCAAATTCTCCTGGGTTAGGTGGGTGAGCGTATGGAGTTTTGCGCGCAGGTCCATAACGTACTGAATTTCGTTTTTACTTTGTGAAGGTCCCTCCTCCCAATTTTCCCACAGCATGTCGAGAATGCCGCGCGGCTTACGACCATATAATAATTCAAACAGGGAGAACCCCGTGGAGGCTTGGGGGACCTCTCGCACTGAAAACAACAAGGGCTCGAGCCACTTATCCCAATTACGTGCGTCCTCACTTACGAATTTTTTAATTATATTTTTGAGGGTGCGATTGAACCGTTCCACTAAACTGTCCGTTTGTGGGTGATACACGCTGGTGCGGATCAGCTTAATCCCCAGTAACCCATACAGTTCGCGCAGTGTCCGTGACATAAACGTGGTGCCTTGATCAGTCAGAATCTCTTTCGGGATTCCAACTCGGGAGATAACGCAGAAGAGCGCCTCTGCAATACTGCGTGCTGAGATATTGCACAGGGGCACTGCTTCCGGGTATCGCATTGCATAGTCCACCAGAACTAATATAAAGCGGTACCCTCGTGCCGACCGATCTAATGGCCCAACAAGATCCATCCCAATTCTTTCGAACGGGGTCTCGATTAACGGTAGAGGGTGCAAAGGCGCTTTTGGAATGGCTGCTGGATTTACTAACTGGCATTCGTGGCACGCCGTACACCACCTATGAACATCGCCGCGAATCCCTGGCCAATAGAAATGGGCCATTATTCGGGCTAGTGTCTTATCCTGCCCTAAGTGTCCAGCCATGGGATTAAGGTGAGCCGCCTGGAATACCAATTCCCGGTGGCTCTTTGGAATTAAAAGCTGCGTGACTTGCTCTTCCGTCTGAGTGTCCTGCATCACTCGGTATAATCTATCTTTCATAATAGAAAAATAGGGGAAGGATGGGGTGGCGTTCGGCGGGAGCGTTTGACCATCGATTGCTCTCACTTGGTCAAACGCATGCCGCAGAGTCTCGTCTTGCGACTGTTCTAACGGGAAATCCACGAGGGATTCCCCGAGAGAGAGAGAGGAGGAGCCGGTGGCTCCTCACTCGGACGCGGAAATGACGTAGAAGGCTCTGTGACAGCTGCTCCTGCCAAGGCGACACCGGGACCTCCCCCTGCTGAAGTATGGCAGGACCCACTCTCCACTAAATGGCTCATCAACCCCCCGAATCCCGGCCAATCAGTCCCCAAAATTAAAGGGTGGGTAAGCGAGGATTAACCGCCACCTTTACTATGCGTTTTTCCCCTCGGAAAAAAATGTGGACCGACACCAAAGGGTAGCTGTGAACATCCCCGTGCACACACAACACCTTCACCCCCTGTGCTCCCCCCAATGCCTCGTTGTGCACCAGGCTTTGGTGAATTGAGGTTTGATTACAACCGGAATCCACCAATGCCTGATATGTATCCCCTTGAATACTCACCGGTATGCGATACGTTCCGGCCCGATCAAGGGCGGCTTCTGGTGCGTCGGGGATCCGAACCACCGCGCCCACCTCCATTGCCGTGCACTGCTGTTGGAGGTGGCCCGGTTCCCCGCAGTGCCAGCAAACCGGCCTGGGCTTCCTCTCTGCACCGGTGTTCTGGGGCTCATTCACCTGAGGGGGGGGGGAGAGACAGACACAGAAGGGAGAAACGGGAGGGCACCGCGGGTGCGGCGGGCCGGCTGAGGGGGTGCCGGCCCCCGCCTCCGCGGTGGGGGAATGGGGCAAGGACGGGACACAGGAGGAGGGGGAGAGAGAGAGAAGAGGAGAGAAGAGAAGATGCTGTCTGCTGTCCTGCCACCAGAACAGCTGCCAAACGGTCCTCCGCCAGCTCGACTGCCTGATCCAGCGACACCGGGCGGTGGCACTGGACCCACTCCGCGGTTCCTGCTGGCAAGCGAGCGATGAGCTGCTCCAGCGCCACCTGGTCGATGAGCCCCTCGGTGTCGCGGTTGTCGGCCCTCAACCACCGCCAGCAGGCGTCCCGGAGCTGCTGGCCAAACGCGAACAGCCGGCCGACTTCCTCCAAGCGCAAGGCGCGGAAGCACTGGCGCTGCTGTTCCGGGGTGCGCCCCACGCGCTGGAGGATGGCCTGGCGAAGGTCCGCGTAGGCCAGCCAGTGGTCGGCGGGGAGCTGTAGCGCGGCCAGCTGCGCCTCTCCCGTTAGCAGGGGGAGGAGGCGTGCCGCGCGCTGCTCCATCGGCCACCCCGAGGCCTCTGTGACTTGCTCAAAGAGCATGATAAAAGCCTCGGGGTCGTCCTGCGGACCCATCTTGGTTATGGTGAGGGGGGACGGGCCTGCGGTGGGAGCACTGGTGGACCCCGCCGACGCGAGGAGGTGCCGGAACGCCTCCCGATCTTCTTGCTGGGCCAGCACCAGGGCCTCGAAGCGCCGTTCTTGTTCCTTTCGGAGAGTGACTAGCGCCTGGTGCTGGCTTTGCTGGGCCGTGGCGAGGGCGTGGACCAAGTCGGCGAACGGGGAGGACTCCATGGGGCTGATCGGCTGCTGTGCTCCACAAACCCGGGTTTCGGCACCACTGTAGCGATTCACTATGCGTGGGTGGAGCACAGAGGATGGCAGGACAGAGATCAGGTTTGGAAATAGCCTTTATTGCCACACTTTTCAGTCTAACAATTATTGCGAGATTACAGACGCGCCCACACACACAAGTGGCGTCTGGTTCGGCGAAGAGACCCTCTGCTCTCGCTCTTCCTCCTTAAGTAGGGCGCAGTCACTGGGAAGACACACACAAACACAGGTTAATTGGTGTCAGGTGTAGTGATTCTGCCACTTACCTTCCCTGACTCTGCCCTCCTGTCACAGACCGGCGCTTGGCCACGCCCCCGCTGCCATAGGGTATGAATACTTTTTCAAGGCACTGTGTGTGTGTGTGTGTGTGTATATATATATATATATATATCATTATCTCTAGCCGCTTTATCCTGTTCTACAGGGTCACAGGCAAGCTGGAGCCTATCTCAGCTGACTATGGGCGAAAGGCGGTGTACACCCTGGACAAGTCGCCAGGTCATCACAGGGCTGACACATAGACACAGACAACCATTCACACTCACATTCACACCTACGGTCAATTTAGAGTCACCAGTTAACCTAACCTGCATGTCTTTGGACTGTGGGGGAAACCGGAGCACCCGGAGGAAACCCATGCGGACACGGGGAGAACATGCAAACTCCACACAGAAAGGCCCTCGCCGGCCACGGGGCTCGAACCCGGACCTTCTTGCTGTGAGGCGACAGAGCTAACCACTACACCACCGTGCCGCCCCATATATAAAATATGTGTGTGTGTGTGTGTGTGTGTGTGTGTATGTATGTGTAAATATAGCCTGTATATTGTGTATATTCTGCAGAGCACTCCATCACATTTTTATTTTTAATTCTTATTTTTATCCTGTTTATTACATTCTATTTTACTCTCTTTCCTTTTTACCACTCCCCCCCAAACTATCTTCACGACTTACAGAGCATTGCAATAAGCATTTCACTGCATTTAATACTCTGTGTCATTGTGTATATGACAAAGAAATTTGAATTTCATTTGAATTTGTATTTGATTGCTGTGAGGCTCATAGGTGAGTTACCTGTATTTTTTTATTGTTTGTTTGTTGGCTGGTCACTTGACAGAGGCGTTGATTGTACCTGCTATTGTGATTGTATCTTTAAATGGTTTGCATCAATCAAAGCACAAGAATCTTGGCTTTCTAAAGATATATCGCATGAGTACCTTCTTCACATAGCATTTGTGTACTTCGTCCAAAAACCTGCACATGGTCTCAGCGGCCCACAGGTGGGCCATCAGAGCATGAAGGGGTTTAAAATCATAATGAATATCTTCAATTCATGAATATTTTAATGATTTGTTTTCTTGTTGTGGATTATTACTTTCTTTGTAAAGTCAAACAGTTGGATATCTCTGCCTTCAGGCTCATAAGTACTATCACCGCCTCGTACATGCAACAGCAGATATTTGATCTGTATCTATTTTTCTCAGCAGAGATCTGCTCTCTAACAGCTTAGTGCTATAGTTTTGTCACCGTGTCTTTTTAGCTAATTGAAGTTTTATGGTCGAGGCTGTAAGATATGTGAGGGAGGTGGATGTATGTGCAGAACTGTTCAGTTTAATAAAGTGTATATACAAACACAAATACACACATAGGCAAACAGTCCAAATTGGCAGGCAAGATCAGAAACATGAAAACAGGCAAAAGGGTCAGTCAAGGTGCAAACAGTACATCAAAGGCAAAATGAGAACAGTAACGAGAAACAGGCAAAAGAATCAAGAGACCAGGAAAACAAGAACATGAGAAGAAAGGATCGGTAATGTGTACTTAATGTAGCCTAATACTTCGCAATGCTACTGCATCAGCACAGTCCTTAAATAGGCAAACACAATGTTCTCTAATTGAGAACAGGTGCACCCTGTTCACGGCGTGTGTGCTGGAGTCCACTCCGCACGCGCGCAGCCCTAGGCACACCTTCAGGTGCATGCGCCACAGTGCGCAGGACTGACAGAACCCCCTCCCAAAGAGCTCCCTCTGGGAGCAAAAGTCCATCATACTTGGCCCCAGTGGGGGTTTGGGCTCAGGCTCCGGACACGACTTGGGTTCTTGGTTAGGAGTAGGCTTGACCTCGGGACTTGACTTGGACTCTGGAATAGACTTGGGCTCGAGCTCTGGAGATGACTCAGGCTCAGGACTGGACTTGGGCTTGAGCTCTGTAGATGACTTGGGCTCTGGACCCCGCTCAGGAGATGACTCAAGCTGGAGCTCTGGAACTGGCTTGGATGTAGGGCTAGGCTCTCTTTCAGACTGTGGACTTGGCTCAGGTACAGGCTTGAGCTCTGTCAGCACACTGCTTTGGTCCGGGTTAGGACCTGGTGATGGGACGATGCAGACATCCTCCTGGCCGGGTGGTGGCAGGACCATGCAGACGTCCTCCTGGCTGGGTGAGGCAGAGGTCGTTCCGACATCCTCTGACACAGGTTCAGGAACAGGCTCAGATTCTGGCCTTAACTATGGGACTGAAGCTGGTGCAGGTGCCGACTCTGGCGCTGACTCTGACGCAGGTTCTGATGTGAGCTCTGGCACTGGCTCTGGAGTAGGCTCTGACGCTGGCTCTGGAGTAGGCTCTGATGCTGGAGCAGGCCCTGATGCAGCCTCTGGCATGGGAGCAGACACTGGAGCTGACTCTGGCTCCGCCTCTGGCACAGGAGCAGACACTGGCACTGACTCTGGCTCCGCCTCTGGCACGGGAGCAGACACTGGTTCTGGCACAGGAGCAGACACTGGCACGGGAACAGATGCTGACACAGGTTCAGGCATGGATTCTGATACAGACACGGGTTCAGGCATTAATTCAGGTGCTGGTTCTGGCTGACAAACCAGCTCAAAAGAGATAGACTCCAAGAGGGGCTCAGGAACAACAGCCTCCTCTGCTGTCTCTATATCAGCCACTGGGGGGAGCTCTGA
The DNA here is from genome assembly GCF_027579695.1 of Neoarius graeffei. Lineage (NCBI taxonomy): Eukaryota > Metazoa > Chordata > Actinopteri > Siluriformes > Ariidae > Neoarius > Neoarius graeffei. The sequence continues at coordinate 39,400,417 of NC_083578.1, read as the reverse complement.
AGCGACAGCTTCCTCGGCTGAGTCAGCCACTGGAGGGAGCTCTGGAGCGAAGGTCTCCTCAGCTGAGTAGGCCACTGGAGTAGTTGCCTTTAGGAGGCACTCTAGAACAACGGCCTCCTCAGCTCAGTCGGCCACTGGCATGACTGCCCCTGCCCAAAAATTTTCATGGCGTTCCTCCTTTTCTAATGACTCGAAATAAACTTGAGCATGGCAAAGAAAGTCTGTGAGTTTCGAAGGCACGAGTGTTCAACCCAAATCAAGTAGTCCACCCATCTGCATGCTTGTCCAGCAATGAATGTTAGTACAAAGCTTACCCAGATGGGTTCAGGTGGTTTGGGCTCTTGGAGGTTCTCATAGAAGAAATCACACTGCAGACTGAATCCCATAAGGTGATATATTCCATAGTAGATTGCCGGGGGATTCCAGTCAGACTTTAGACGAAAATACGAGGTGAGGGGCAGAGACAGGGAAACCCAGAAGCAGGGTGGGATTGCGTACTGGAATGCTTCTGCTACATCCATTGTATGGCGTGTTCTGCTACATCCATTGTATGGCAATGTAAGTGTTCTGTCAGGTATGTGAGGGAGGCGGATGTATGTGCAGAAGTGTTCAGTTTAATAAAGTGTATATACGGTACAAACACAAATACACACATAGGCAAACAGTCCAAATTGGCAGGCAAGATCAGAAACATGAAAACAGGCAAAAGGGTCAGTCAAGGTGCAAACAGTACATCAAAGGCAAAATGAGAACAGTAATGAGAAACAGGCAAAAGAATCAAGAAACCAGGAAAATAAGAACACGGGAAGAAAGGCTTGGTAATGCGTACTTAATGTAGCGTAATACTTCACGATGCTACTGCATCAGCATAGTCCTTAAATAGGCAAACACAATGTTCTCTAATTGAGAACAGGTGCGCCTCGTTCACGGCAAGTGTGCTGGAGCCCACTCGGCGTGCACGCAGCTCGAGGCGCGCCTTCAGGTGCACGCACCACAGCGCACAGGACTGACAGAGGCCTGGATCTAATAAGCCTCAAATCTTTCACAACCCCAATTCCAAAAAAAAAACCTGGGACGCTGTGTAAACCGTAAATAAAAACAGAATATGGTGATTTGTAAATCATGAAAACCCTCTATTTCATTGAAAATAGTACAAAGACAACATATCAAATGTTGAAACAGAAATTTTATGGGTTTTTTTAAAATATACACTTATTTTAAATTTGATGCTAGCAGCATGTATCAAAAAAGTTAGGACAAGGGCACATTTACCACTGTGTTGCATCACCTCTACTTTTAACACAGGGTTCCTACAGATATTTTATGTTGAATTTACTACCTTCTTACTACCTTTTTACTACCTTCACAATTTTTTTTACTACCACAGCGACAATTTGGATTTGGACATTTTCTCACAATTTTACAAGATAATCTTTGAGTGTGTGTGTTAGTCCAAGTGAATGTGCTACATATAAGTCAGTGACAACTCTACCCAAAGAGTTGGATTGATGAGACAAGATAGAAAGAAAATCTGAACGTACCGGTAGTATAACTATTTCCCTTTGGACGCATAATAGAACCTCCCATTGCTAGGGCTACACATGGAGTAATGCATATTTGCATAAAAGAAAACAAACTTCCACATATAAGTTATAATTTTATTGAACTGTGAAACTGTGGTCCATAACCTCTTAACGGGTACACAGATTTGCACTAAACCTTGTGTGTCAACACTTCACATTAGGTACAAGATCTGATTACATTTTGTCGGCCAACACTTTCAAGATGGCCAACCTTTTGTTTGCGGAATAATCTTTTGAACAGGTGAACAGATTTGCACAAAAAATCTTATGTGCTTAGGTACATCAACTCATTACATTTAAATCAGGTCAAATGGCAAACACGAACCCACACACACACACAAAGCGCACCAGGCACATGCACACATGGGTGCACACACACATGACAAAGACAAGACACACACCCTAAAGATACAAAACACACATAACCCAAGCCCTATTTTGGCAGTCTCTCAACACATTGCCAAGTTTGCTTAAGATAGTCATTTGCACCAGTCCTGTAGTTGTGAAGGCCCGTGGGCTAGAGGTCTGCGCGGGTCGGATTTTTCAGTCCTGCTCCCGCCCGCGCCCGCATTGTGCAGTCCCACTCCTGCCCGCAAAGAATTATGATTTTCAGTCCCGCTCCCGCCCACAAAAAAATTATGATTTTCAGTCCCGCTCCCGCCCACAAATCCCGCATGATGCAGACATTCGCGTTATTTCTCAGGAAAGTTCTTATCTTGACACAGCGTGATGGTGCCCCGCCCCCTACTTTGAGTGGATTTGAGCATAAATATCTACAGCTCACGTTTGTTATTGTTTACCTTGTTTCTGAATTCAGCATGTAGTACCTCTAATAATAATAATTAGTGCTGTCAAACAATTAAAATATTTAATTGCAAATCACACATTTTTATCACATGAGAAACCATTGTAATTCTCTGATCAGTATAAAAAAGTGAATGAGCTTGCTTTGTACCAATGTTTTTTTAAATTTTTTTTTTATTGCAAAGCAGAGCTAGTAAAAGAAGTGAATTGGTTTACTGCTTGCTAGTCTACAACTTTAATCAGAGAGACATGTTACACAGTGACAGTAGGCTTGACTCAATGCTATCCCAGAAATCCTTCCTGTAATATGCAAATTTGACCGCCTCTGATTGGACAGCCAAATTTGCATATTACAGGAAGGATTTCTGGGATAGCATTGAGTCAAGCCTACCGTCACTGTGTAACCTGTCTCTCTGATTAAAGTTGTAGACTAACGCAACAAGTAAATCAATTCACTCATGGTTCTCTTGCTAGCTGGGTGTGAACTGCGAGTCATTAGAGTGATCAATGGCAAGTTTAAGATGCCATTTCTCACTCAATCTGGCAATCTGCAAATTTAGGCATCTTAAAATGTTTTTATTAATGCCAAATAAAATATCCAGCACAAATTATATATGATAGACATAAATTAATAATTTATAAATTTTATTTCAAGCATGTTTTTAGTTAGCAGGACTGCAGCTTATCACCACTCCTGCCCGCGCCGCATATGTGCACTTCCGGTCCCGCCCGCGCCCGCAATGAGCTTTCAAAATTTGTCCCGCGCCGTACTGCTTTGCGGCGGGTCCCGCGAGTCCCGCGGGACTCCCGCGGGAGTGCAGGGCTCTACCGTGGGCAGAGTCAACACCTTCCTCCCAGAGATCAGTGTTTTAGAGGGTTAATTTTAATCATTTGAACAGTTCAACAGATTTGCTCATCACATTTTGGATGCCTCAAATGGCGCGCACACAACGCACCAGGCGCGCGCGCGCACACAACGCACCAGGCGCGAGCGCGCGCACAACGCACCAGGAGCACGCACACACAACGCACCAGGTGCGCGCACACACACAACGTACCAGGCACACACACACACAGCGCATTACATGTGCCTCAGTTGTTTGCCCTTTTCTTTGGTCAACTTTTCAATGAACGCCGATTGCCATCTACCGCCTTTAGCCAGTCTTTAAAATCAGGTTCCTCCAGCCAGAGGTCTGAAAATTTGCATTTCCCCATTGTTTAATTCTCGTGCAGATGTCGCCAGTCAGGTTAACAGATAGATTCGACCAGAGCCGTATAAAGAAAGTCAGTCTCGTACTAAACAATCTCTGGTATAAATTTATACTGGATTCGACCGTTATTGGAATTCAATGGGCATGCGCCACCAACTCCTCACTGCGGTCCTCCTCGATACATAAAAATAAATTCGCCCAAATGTAGTAATTTATGGATATTATGGCATGCAGGTTAATTAAACGAATTAGAAAACACATAGGCCCAGTTGGATGGGGGTCAAAAGATTTACTACCACGTCAGATTACGTTTACTAACTTTTACTACTTTTTACTGGCCATAATTTAGCCTATTTTAATTAACTACCTTTTACTACCTTTTAAAACCCCGCGGGAACCCTGTAACAGCACTCTGTAAATGTTTGGGAACTGAGGAGAGCAATTGCTGTGGTTTTGAAAGTGAAATGTTGTCTCATTCTTGGCTAATATACAATTTCAGTTGCTCAACAGTGTAAATTGTTATATTTTGTGCTTAATATTGCAGCAAATGTTTTCAGTGGGAGCCAGGTCTGGACTGTAGGCAGGCCAGTTTAGCACCTGGACTCTTACTACGCAGTCAAGCTATTAAACATGTAGAATGTGGTTTGACATTGTTTTCTGAAATAAACAAGGCCTTCCCTGAAAAAGATGTACCCCCATATCTTCACAGATGCTGGCTTTTGAACTGTGCACTGATAAAAAGCTGGATAGACCAACTCCTCTTTAGCCTGGAGTATGGAGTGTCCATGATTTCTAAAAAGAATTTCATATTTCAATTCGTCAGACCACAGGACAGTTTTCCACTTTGCCTCAATCCATCATAAATTAGCTCAAACCCAAAAAAAGTGAGAAAATGAGAAAAAAAAAAGTGAGAAAGTGGCAGTGTTTCTGGATATTGTTACCTTGCCTGGGACGGAGTCCACCGGGGGGCGAGGTATTGTTTTCGGTCAGGTTTCTTTGTTTGTTTCTTTGTGGGTTTGTTTTTTTTTGTTAACGATATTATGGGAAAACGGCTGGACCAATCTTCATGAAACTTTAAGGATAGAGGGGCATTGATCTCAAATAGAACCTCCAACATTTTGAGGGTCATCCGGTCAAGGTCACCAAAAAGGTCAAAATCATTTTTGTTGTGGCTACTGCCTCATATAGAGGCGCTAGCCACTATGTCATCATGCTGCAAGAATGTAAGAGTGTAACAATCGCACACTGCGCATACACGTGTTCCGATTAAAATGACCAGTGAGAGTATACAATTTGGTTCACCATTCGAAATAAATGGACTAGGCTAAAGAAATCGCTTTCAGACATGTTTATGCTTATTACAGAGGGAACATGCATTCCACTCAGCTATAGCGCCGGGACATTTCCAGGAAATAAGAGTTTCGGTCATGGTGACAGCATGTGTATGTCAGCCTCGGTTCAGAGGTTTCAGTTTTGAAAACTGTAAGAGTTAAGAGTAGAATAATATAAAGTACAGACACTTGGTATATTTTACTTGTGTAATTTTTAAATTGTCCATTTTTGGATTACACTTCATTTTTGTGGCTACTGCCTCACTGAGTAAATATATATATATGCTATATTTACTGTATGGACATGGTATCAGAAAACAATTGTATTTATTAGCAGTAGCCACATGTACCCATAGGGTACCTATTTTTTTTCCGCGATATCTTCCTTAATATTCATCATAAGTGCTACCGGGTGAAGTTTGTTTTGCCTGGCAACACTTATTTATATACGATTTTAACTTGCATTTGTGGATGCAGTGATGAATTGTGTTCACAGACAATGGTTTTCAGAAGTGTTCCTGAGCCCATGCACCGATTTCCACTATAAAACCATGCCTGTTTTTAATGCAGTGCCACCTTAGATCATGGGCATCCAATTTTGGTTTTTGGCCTTGTCACTTGCATACAGAGTTTTCTCCGGATTCTCTGAATCTTTTAATGATATTATATACTGTAGATGATGTGATCCACAAATACTGTGCAATTTTACATTGAGGAATATTATTCTTAAATTGTCGCACTATTTGCCCATGCAGTCTTTCACAGAGTGGTGAAACCCTCCCCATCTTTACTTCCCGGAGTCTAAGCCTCTCTGGGATGCTCTTTTTATACCAAATCATGTTACTGGCCTCTTGCCAAAGAACCTAATTATATATATTTTTTAAGATTATACACCTTTTCCAGTCTTTTGCTGCCCTGTCCCAACTTTTTCTGAAACATGTTGCTGGCACTAAATTCAAAATAAGCATATATTTTTCAAAAAGCAATTAAGATTTCTCAGTTTCAACATTTGATATGTTGTCTTTGTACTACTTAATTAAATATAGGGTTTCCATGATTTGCAAATCATTGCATCCTGTTTTTATTGTTTTACATAGTGTCCCATCTTTTTTGGAATCTGGCTGTAATTAAAATGTCACATTGATAGAGAAAGCCACTGAAAAGGCAAAAAGACATGGCTTGCTAATGGAGCTTTCTTTTGTGAGCAAAGGGAGGTAGTCCCTTATTTAAACTTTGTGTTATATAAGGTATTTTTGTCCAGTGTTTTTACAATGCTGATTGGAGCTCAATGTAAGGTGTTTTGGTGGGGATTGGTGGAGTGGAAAATAGGAAGCTGACCTGCACTGTTAAGGCACTCCAGGTGTCTCCTCCAGTGGCCCGAGATCTCTCTGACCAGAACTTCACTGTCTGGAGAAGAGCTTTGCAGCCGAGTGAGACGTTCCTCCAGTGAGTAGGAGGCTTCCAGCACCGGAGCTGGGTCTGGCACACATACACATAAGATAGAAAAAAAAGGAAAAGAAAGTTACTAATCACTCTAGTGTGTGCTACATTTCTCAGATTCAATTTTTAATACAATGATTCTTTGCACTTAAAAAGACATTTCCAAATGAACCAAAATAATCTCAGCACAAATCCAGCATGATTAATAACCAACAACCTTGGCTCTTCAAGTCATTCACAAATACTTATCCAGATAAATCCAACACTGTTAGATGGAATTTTTAAAAAATCACTGAAAAAGTAACAGCATGTGAAAAAAAATGGTGAAATTCTGTAGCACAACAGAGGAGCTGTTTTGCAATGCATGTGGCTCAGCGTGGAGCCCATGGGGCCAACTAGGAGGCTGTTTCTGTGCTAACAAGTCTCCTCTGGATCATTTGATCATTTAAATTATTATGCCAGGAATCCTCAGGAGGCACCTCAGCTCTCCACTTCACAGAGCTGTTTTTAATCTTCCTCTCTTCCTTTCTTCTTTGCCTGAAAAAAAAAAGTTGAGTCTGCTGTGTGCCGCATAGATAGGAGTGGTGATCGTTGTTGTGCACCTGCCTGTGAAGGAAGGCAGAGGAGGTGACTTCTAGCACCAAAGCAGTGAGAGAGACAGGCTCAGGGGAGTGGAACTGAAGGAGGGTGTGTGTGTATATTTGTGTATGTATACCAACCTGTATGCATGCTTAGACAAGGAATCATGCAAGAGCTGGCACACATGCATACACATACTCTCACAGAGCACAAAAAATTTTGCCAAATTCAACTTTAACTTTCATTTTCCTCCAAAGCCAGGACACAATCACTCTTACAAGACAATTGGTCCTTGTGTGAGTATGCCCTCACTGTGCTCAAGCCAAACTGAACTGCATCTGAGCACACCTCTTTCAAGTGGTCCAAGTGAACAATATCCAAGCGATCACACTAAGTAATCAAACAAACTGGACTTTGGGGGTCAAACACGCTTGGATGCGGTACGGATCACCTAGTGTGAATACACTCTTAGTCAGTCTGATTTATGGTGCTCATGCTAGGTGATCCGTACCATGCTCTAGCGCTTCTGACCCCCAAAGTCTGGTTTGGTTGATTAGTTTGATCGTTTTGGGCTGCCCTTGGGTGTGGTTCATTTGGGTTTGTGCACAGCGTGATTGCTGACCATACCACAATACGGAACTCAAACAAGTCAGCTAGTAAAGCCGAAACTTCTTGCTTCAACGTCCACTGCCTCTGTAAAAACCTTCTTATTCTTGCATCATGATTTACTGAAAATTGATGACTTGCATAACTGATAATCCTGTGTGACATGTGAGGGGATCGTGTATAACCATGCCCAAAACGACTCCAAATAATCCACAATGTAAAAAGTCATGAAACAAAAAAGCATCCATTGTGCTCTGCGAGAGTGCTTTCCTTTGGCATAAAAAGGTGCATTGTGATGACATAAGCATATTCAAGCATGGAATGATAAGCACAGTGTGAGCACAGGCCAGCAGGGGAGTATAGAGGGAAGACAATCATTCTGGGGCATGGTTCAAGAGAACCATGCCTAGTATGAGTACACTCTTAGATAAAATGCAGAGACAGACAAGAGGGGTTAGTAGTAGTGTCACTGACTCACAAAAGGTTTTTAAAATAGTATGACAGCCATAAAAGCAGTATTATAATGTGTGTGTGTGGGGGCGTATAAGTTTGTATTGTTACAGTAGCACAGTGTAGATTGCATCAGTCACATGGGACACTTAAGAGGATGAGGATGACACAGTGCCCTTCTCCATACAACCCCTGAATCTTCCCAATGCCTTTACTGCAACCCTTTTAAGAGCTAATGATCAAATGCTTGAGGCCAATTCTCTAGGGCCGGGACAAACCAGCCCCGATTATCAATCAGCTCCATACACGGCATAGATGAAACTGTGTCATGTCGGCAAGGTTTGGAGTTACCAAACTACAATTACTCTTGTTACTGGAATGAACTTGATTTTTTTTTTTTTGTGTGTGTGTGTGTGTACTTACACTTTTTTGAGTATTTTTTAAAGACTGTAATTTTACATTCACTTAAGTATGTTTATTTTAAGGTATTCTACCTTGCTACAATTTAAATTGCATCCGTTGCAGGGTTTAAAAAAAAAAGTCTCAGTGAACTACGCACCAGGAGATGATGTGATGAAAGCAATCATCTGGGAACTTTCATGCCGCGGTGTGGATACAGAAAGGTTTGGTGGAAAACAAACCTTAGGACTTGAATGCCGGCTATTGGAGTCCACAGGTGTTTGACAAAGGAATACATATTTAAAAAACAGAAAAAGTATAGATGCAGTAATGTATCAAAATAATTTTGTTTGCGCTTTTGTGGCTGATGATAATATTTAGATAATGTCCTTTTAGCCAAACTTTGGAATGGATTAATGATCCCAATCAATGGCCCGAGGTCATATCCTGACATTTACAACTTACTCATCGAATCTCCAGGTAATGATGATTTCTGTCATCTATGACTTTTTTCTCCCTCATCCTCTCCTTCCTCGTTTATGTACAGTGCCTTGCAAAAGTATTCATTCCCCTTGGTGTTTGTCCTGTTTTGTTGCATTACAAGCTTGAATTAAAATGGATTTTTGGGGGGTTAGTACCGTTTGATTTACACAACATGCCTACCACTTTAAAGGTGCACATTGTTTTTTTATTGTGACACAAACAATAAGATGAAAAAACAGAAATCTGGAGTGTGCATAAGTATTCACCCCCTTTCGTATGAAACCCCTAAATAAGAGCTGGTCCAACCAATTCACATCATAAGTCACATAATTAGTTGATTAAGATCCAACTGTGTGCAATCAAAGTGGCACATGATCTGTCACATGATGTCTGGATAAATCAACCTGTTCTGGAAGGACCCTGACTCTGCTACACTACGAAGCAAGCAACATGAAAACCAAGGAGCACAACAAACAGGTCAGAGACAAAGTTGTGGAGAAGTATAGCTCAGGGTTGGGTCATAAAAAATATCCTAAACTTTGAATATCCCAGAGAACACCATTAAATCCATTAAAGCAAAATAGAAAGAATATGGCACCACTACAAACCTGACAAGAGAAGGCCGCCCACCAAATCTCACAGACGGGGCAAGGAGGGCATTAATCAGAGATGCAACAAAGACACCAATGATAATGCTGCGGGAGCTGCAAAGATTCACAGTGGAGATGGGAGTATCTGTCCATAGGACCACTTTAAGCTATACACTCCACAAAGTGGGGCTTTACGGAAGAGTGGCCAGAAAAAAAAAAAATCATTGCTTTAAAAAAAAAAGTTTGGAGTTTGCCCAACAGCATGTGGCAGACTCCCCAAACACATGGAAGAAGATTCTCTGGTCAAATGAGACAAAAATGGAACTTTTTGGCAATCATGGGAAATGTCATGTGTGGTGCAAACCCAACACCCTGAGAACACCATCCCTACAATGAAGCATGGTGGTGGCAGTATCATGCTGTGGGGATGTTTTTCATCTGCAGGGACAGGAAAGCTGGTCAGGACTAAAGGAAAAATGGATGGCACTAAATACAGGGCAATTCTGGAGGAAAACCTGTTCAAGTCAGCCAGAAGTTTGAGACTGGGATGAAGGTTCACGGTTTAGCAGGACAATGAGCCTAAACATACTGCTAAAGCTACACTGGAGTGGTTTAAAGGGAAACATTTAAATGTCTTGGAATGGCCTAGTCAAAGTCCAGACCTCAATCCAATTGAGAATCTGTGGCATAACCTGAGGAGTTGGAGCAGTTTTGCCTTGAGGAATGGGCAAAAATCCCAGTGGCTAGATGTGCTAAGCTAATAGAGACACACCCCAAGAGACTTGCAGCTGGAATTGTAGCAAAAGGTGGCTCTCTAAAGTATTGACTTGGGGGGATACTTATGCACACTCCAGATTTCTGTTTTTTCATCTTAATTATTGTTTGTGTCACAATAAAAAAAAAAACTATTTGCACCTTTTAAAGTGGTAGGCATGTTGTATAAATTAAATGGTGCTAACACCCCAAAAATCCATTTTAATTCCAGCTTGTAATGCAACAAAAAAGGACAAACACCAAGGGGGATGAATACTTTTGCAAGGCACTGTACATGGACAGTCCCTTCAGCTGCCATAAAAATCACTCTTTTGCCCTCCCTTTTCCTACTCAGTAACATAGAGAAATGAATGTGTGGGTGTGTTTTACTGCTGACATTGCAGGACACAACAGCAATTTTTAGGCATGGTGACAGCCTTTACCTCCTATTTGCCGCCAGTCAATTTTATCACTTTGTTTTTCCCCCTAAAAGGGGTGTGTCCACAAAAACATCTTCAAGCTGATGTTATGTTGCTCTGGTCTGTATTTGCTCTCAGACCTGATAGAGGTTGTGCTGCGTAGGAGTATAAATGATGAGAATCAACATTTTAATACAATCTAATCTTATAAAATTAATTTATGTTTTGTTTTTAGTATTCACCTGTTATCATTTCTTTTGTGAAGGTTACATGGTAGAAAAATCCATCAGCTTGGCTGTCAGTTGAGGCAGCATTATAATGTTGCTCAATATATTTCAGTCAGAAACATATGATCGGACGAAATGAAAAATATATGCGCACCCTTCATGTGCCATGATTATAAATTACAACACGAAAATGGGATGGAATCAATTGTTTATAATGTAAGTACTTTGACTTAATATCAGGATTTCCCCTAGGAAAACTGGAAAGAGTAGTCATGTCCTGAGCGACGTGAGGAGCATTCAACCTACGGCAGTGTGTAAGCTAGGTCCAGGGGCATGCTCCCCTGGAAAATTGTGAAATATAAGGATTCATTTCATGGCTTCTGGTGACATCTACAGCTGATTTTTTTTTTTACCAGTTCAACATGGGGAAAAGGTTGTATTTTACTGATAATTTTACTGAATTCCCACCCTTAAAACAGAAAAAAAATCCCAAAGTCAATACAATGCCCACTTGCATCTCACAAGCAGTGTACTGCTCCAAAGGAGACTGCAGTTTACTTCACATCAAACAAAGTGAATGGTGATGCACCATGGCACGAGTTGTTCAAAATACTGATCATTAAATTTTGGCAATAGTGCAGATGACTAAATACTCTCACTGTCAGACTCGAGCTGGTCAGCAACATGTAGTGAACTGGTTGTCGCAGTCTCACAACTATGGTCTGCTACCACTGTTGCTGAGTTGTTTTCTACAGTTTTCTTTGTGAAAAACTAATTATTTAATTAAACTGCAACCCGTACGGTAAGTGCTTTGCTCACTCGTACCCGGCTTGAAGGCTCCACCATTTTTGCATAAGTTACCTACGAATATTACATCACTCATCCAATCAGCATGGATTACCCCTCTCTGACATCAGCTGTGAACTTAGGTCAAGTTCAGGGCCATGGGCTTGCATGGACTGTATTGATTAATACAAATTTGCTCAAAGGCTACAAAACACGTGCATGTTGGTTCTAGCTTTATACTGTAAGCCTAAATTGTAAGCATCATGGTGGCGGTTTAATGGGTAGCGACATGTCACTAAGTGTATAAATTAAGTGTAGCGGGGCCGTTACACTATGATGCTTTAGGGGAAACCCTGTAGTAATATGTATCCTTTTAATCAGTTTGTAACTTTATTTTCAAACATATCTGGAAGCAAGAAATTTGCTTCATGAAATGTCAATATCAAAAGTTTTGTATGATTGTAATAAAATCCAGCTGTATGATAAAGGTAATCTGAAATAAAAAATAATGTGTTATGTACATGATCTTGCCCTACCTGCATTTCCTGGGAAACGTCCTAGAGGCCAATGTCTCTGCACCACACATACAGTTAAAAATAAAAGTAACTAAGTAACTTTTACTCAAAGTAAATTTGAAATGTTACTTTTTTATTTGAGTAGATTTTTACACAAGTAATTTTACTTTAGTACAATTTCACAATAGTAATAGTACTTTTACCTGAGTAAAATAATTTAGTACTCTTTAAACCTCTGCATGGAGGTGAATGCGTCCATGACGAAAGTAATCAATTCCATGTAACCACATGAAAATATAGTGTCAAAACATCCTAAACCATATGGAATAAAATGCTAAGTACTGTATCTATATCCTCATAAAAGTATCTAAATACTTAAATTCTCATGACTGCAAGGATTTGCATTCAAACACTGACCGACCAAGAAGTGTTTCCTTACCACATCCATAAAACACATACGGCGCGGCACGGTGGTGTAGTGGTTAGCACGGTCGCCTCACAGCAAGAAGGTTCTGGGTTCGAACCCAGCGGCTGGCAGGGGCCTTTCTGTGTGGAGTTTGCATGTTCTCCCCGTGTCTGCGTGGGTTTCCTCCAGGTGCTCTGGTTTCTCCCACAATCCAAAAGACATGCAGGTTAGGTTAATATGGGACGGCCTTGGGCTGAGGTGCCCTTGAGCGAGGCACCTAACTCCCAACTGCTCCCCGGGTGCTGTTAGCATGGCTGCCCACTGCTCTGGGTATGTGTGTGTGTGTTCACTGCTTCAGATGGGTTAAATGCAGAGAGGAAATTTCACAAGTGTGTGATGAATAAAGTTGTGCTTTCTTTCTTTTCTTTCTATATGCATTACTGACCACACTTTAAAACTTGTGTAAACTTTTTTGCTCCAACCACCAGACCAGGCGTAATATTTGGCAGCTCTCAGTCTTCAATACCAGGCTCAAGATTCAAGCCTTCCATGGCAACAAGTTTCTCCCCAAGGCCAGTGTATTACACACTCTGAGTAGCAGTGTGGGAGAGTGAGTGACACTCACCAGAGAAACTCTCTCTCTCTTATACACACACACACACACACAGTTGTGTGTAGAGTAGCAAAGTAGTGTTCATCATTGTCTAAAGATGCTATAAAATATTTCAAGAACACTAAATCAAGAACACTGCATTGAAAACAATGTCTATAATTGAATGAATTCTTACAAACACAACTTCCCTGCCTGTTTTACAGATGCAGACTACCTTTTTAAAGTTAGCCAATTGATTATCTCTTTTAAAGTCCAAGCCTGCTATATTTCCTCATAACATGCATAAGTGCAAAAGCACAGACTTGATTTAAAGTCATTTTTCTCAACACAGATCAGCCTTGTAGTTTGTCTTCCTAATTTGACTTGATGAGAGCCTAATTAAATTTAAGAAGTTAAGGAAAAAACATGGGAAAAAAACTTAATTAATTGCAGTTCTCTATGTACATTCACTTAATTCAATTTTGGTATGACTATGAAATGGTCCGAAATGTCAATAATCACCTCAAAGTTTATTTACATTGATTACACAACTATTAGAGAGTGTGAAACCTATTCTATCACATCTAATCTTTTCCTGGCTTAATTAAGAACACTAATGACTTTTTAGCAAGAGTCTCTCCACCAGACCTTATGCTTTAAAGTAGGACACCAAACCAGTGATTACCCTTAATGAGTTTGTCCTTTTATTGTCCATGTAAGTGTGCTGTCCATTTTAAAATCAGCCCCAAACTTTATGCACTATTATATGTGTGCCCTGAGGTCATGGTAACTAATAACAATTCTGAGGCTTTATGAAACAATGCATCATATTCATGTGAAGCTGAAAGTCCATTGCCCATGCAGAAAAAAAGCTAATTGGAAAACTACCAGTTTTGTTTGATGACATTTCCATTTGAATTAAGTGGTCTGTTATAAAATACGTGTGTAATCATTATACCATGGTGCTAATTTTTTTTTCTCTTGAATTACTTTTTCATTTAAGTAGAGCTACATTATCTAAATACCGAATAGTGGCCTAGTGGTAGCGTGTCCGCCTCTTGATCGGGAGATCGTGAGTTCTATTCACGATCGGGTCATACCAAAGACCATCATAAAAATGGTACCTACTACCATCTAGCAAGGCATGCTGCAATACAGATGTGCATGGGGAGTTAAACTCTCGTGGTTACCAGAGGACTAGCCCCCCACTGTAACCCTAGCTATGTAATAGGCGAGAGGCCGAGGGCTATGGAAACGGAGATCGGCGCCGCCCGATGCGCCACCATACAGATTGGGCCTGGTTAGTACTTGAGTGGGAGACTGCCTCGGAATACCAGGTACTGTAAGGCGTGGGAAGGACTTTGACTTTTTTTTTTTGACATTATCTAAATTATAGCGGAATGTTGACTCTAAACATTCAGTTGCCTGATTAAGTTGTCTGGAGTCTGATGGTGATCCAATCAAAGTTGATAACTTGGAGAGATTATTTATAAAACTATATGCAGTAGTTCATGTGAATGTACATGTGCCATGGTAGTGTGGCAAGGGGCATATATTATTATATGGCTGGGAGACTATTGATAAAACTTTGTGCAGTAGTTGACATGAATGTATATTTGACGCAGTAGTGTGGTTAGGTGCATATATTATTGCTCAGACATATTTGAAATGAGATGAGATAATGATCTGAGGTAGCTTCAGACTGTGGAAGTGTGACTATATTTCCTATATTTAATCCGAATGTTAGTATTAGATTGAGTGTGACCACCATTTTGACATTCTGATTAACCCATAATGGATCTAGAATGGACACGAATGCTATTCTCAAAGGGTCTTCTGGGTTATGAAATGAAAAATATTGTCTCCAACAACTAAGGCTTTGTCTAAAGAAACAACCAGGTTTGAAATTAAATCTGCAAATTCAGAAAGAAGTTCAGATATGGCCCCAGGAGTCTGTAAATAATAATTAGCAGAATTGACTGGGTAGACTTATTTTTTGTGGCTATATATACTATGTTAGTATAAAGAACTTCAAATGCATTGAATTTATGACCAGGTTTTTGCATGACACCAAGATTAGCATTATAAATAACTGCGATGCCTCTTCCTCTGCTAGTTAAACGATACTGGTGTATATAACAGTGTCCAAGAGGACTAGCTTCATTTAATGCTACACAATCATTTGGTGTAACCCACAGTTCATAACCACACAGCACATTAATCTCTAAAATGCAATACTTAGTAGTCCTACCTTTAGATCAAAGGTGCTGGCAGTAGGTGAACATTCAGTATGATCAAATTTTATGTTTTCAGTTACTAGAAAAAAATCTGAATATATCTACTTTTTTTTTGTATAGCTCAGGGAAGAAACACAGTCTCAATATAGTGGAACATGAGTGATGACTCTGTGCAGTTAGCTGATGTTTGGTTTAGCCTGTTTGTCTGCTCCCTGGTTTTGGCAATGGATTGTCACAAATTAACTAGGCCTGTTCTAATACTATGAGCTATGTTGCAAGAAATGAGAGTAGCACCTTCCCAAATGGGATGGATACCTTCCTGCTCTAACAGGCCAACCTTGCCCTCAAAACTACTCCAATTATCTATAAAGCCCACACTGTTTTCAGAGCACCATCTGGACAACCAGCATTTCAGCGACCATAACCTGCTGTCAACTACATCAGCACACTTCACTGGGATGGAGCCAGAGCATATTACAGCATTGGACACCACCTTCGTTAATTTAAACACCTCTACACAGTTGCTTTAAGTAACCTCAGACTGACGAAGGCATATATCATTAGCTCCTACATGAATAACTGTCTTTGGAAACCTGTGCTTGTCTAGGACCCTAAGGTTACCTGCTATGTCTGGTGTGCTGGCTCCCAGTATACACCTAACTAAAGCTGCTGGTGCCCCTACAGGCCAAGCTAATTTCAAGTGCCATGAGATAGTCTCCTATAACCAGAGCTCTTTCAGTTTTCTCAGTGGGTGTTTCACTGAGGAAAGCAAACATTTTAGATACATGAGTGGAGAGTGAGAGGATTGGTAATCCCATGGGCGAGCCTTAGCATTAGCTTTGGCTCTGTGATTACGCTGCTGAGCCATTACCCTTTTGCCCCGTTGTGAGGGCTCTAATGCCAGAGTTGGGGGGATTAATAACTTCATCTAAGGCATCCAGACTTTCCTTTACAGAAACTACACTTCTCTCAATCTCACTAACCCTGTCTAGAGTTTGGATGTGCACCTCTAAAGCTGCAAGCTTCTCAGTCAAACTAAACATCCTGCATTTGACACACTGAACAAGCTGAATATTTGCCATGATAAATGGCACATGTACCTTAGTCAAAGATTTGTTGATATTATAGCAGATCCAATGTGGATGGCCTCCGCTTGCTGTCTTTGGATGGGAAAAAAAGGTGTTCTTCAAGAAAATGAAAATGCAGCAGAAGGGAAAGTGAAAAATATTTTAAAAAATTATAGTGGAAAATTATTGGTTAACAACATTAAAAAGTTGTAGTTTAAACGCTGACACCAATAAGAGGCTCAGGGCAAGCAATTTGAAAACAGGAGCTACGTAATGAATCAGAGCAGTCTTGAGGATAATTGTTGTTTATTTCAAGCATTGATGTGTGAGTCTTACTTCTCCTTGAAGAGCACAGTTCAGTTACCTTTATGAATGTGACTTTTGTCTGATTATGAATGAAGGAATAAACACTTCCAACTAAATGATAAATCAGGAGTTGTGAATAACTGGCTTTCAGAGAAACCCAAAAAAGACAAAACCATGAGTGAAATTTATAAGTAATGGACAGTGGTGGACGTTCATCATGACGCACTCCTGTCCCTCCCCCACTAATGAAGTAAATGTGTTATTTCCATGTGTATACCCATTACAGTTTCATAATATCAGAAGCATTGTACACAGTAGTGGAGACCATAAAATGCAAAAAGCTCATTTCAACAACTACAGACCAAAAAGACTGCTACTGCACCAGCTTCTGCTATCCAACTTTGAACTAAATAACACTGATAAGTAATAATGCTGTAGATTGGAAAAATATATTACTGTATCACACAATCTCCAGTCTCAAGCTTTTTCACCTACTGACTTCTCATCTACATATCAAAAGCTTCAACACCTCCAGAATGACTCCTATGCAGTGCCTTACATGCCCCAGTAACTAACTTTTGTGTTTTTGTCTTCTGCTTAAATTGAATTAGGAGGGGTTTTTTTTTTAATAAGAGACTGCTTAGTAAAAGGCATTTTGAGCTTTTTCTTTGCACTCCTTTGTTCTGTATGCATGATGCAACTTCCTACAATTTCTGGCTCACACTTTCGTGTAGAGGTGAGGGGAAGCTGGACTGGGTGGCCCAATACTGCATGACATGGCATGCCAAGAGGAGCAGGTGTGCCAAGCAGGTCCGTCTTGGCCCTGTCAGCACTACAATGTCATTAGCTAACGCGGACACGGGGGGTGGTGGGAGGGTTGTCACGGCGTCTCTCAGGCCCCTCAGTAATTACGCTCTGACATAATTAACCCAGCAAGCCCATTAGCTGAGCGATGGCTGGAAAAAAGCCCTCACTATAATTATTTGTTGTGTGCATGCTAACGAGGCCAGCTGTGCACCCATCGTACAACATGAACAAATTAATTTACAAGGCTTTGCTTCAAGGGTCTTTTATTCCTTACTCACAGTCCAAAACCACCAACTCTTTGTGTGTGTGTTTTATTTTTTTATCAAGTGGCCATTAATGGCCTCAAAACAGCTGCTAATTCTTCTGTACAGAAGTGGATACATAGTTGTGTGACAATGGGAGGAAATGATTGGTTCATAAAAGTAGGATGGATTGGTTTTCTTGAGGTGTTGTATTCTACTGAAGTTTATGGAGGCAATTGTAGTGTTCTGGGACCTACCACCCTGCAGTTTTTAAAGTTTCCCCAAGGCCAACATACCTGATCTATCTAATCTGTTAGGGCATGATTCTTCTATGTGTGCAAGTCAAAAAACCATGCCACTATGTGGTTTTCGGTTACCTGGATTCTCCCCTTGTCAAATCTATGATTTATGTGCCATGAAGGCAGTTATGTGCTTCAGGTGGAGCAAACCCAAAATCTATGTAAATCTATCTGTGTACTATGTAAATGACATTTATGCGCATACTGCCCTTGACTTCTGCACTTTTCATCTACATGCTTCAGAGGGCTATAGTAAATCAAGCACCACCATAAGGCAAAACACCACATTGACTTTAAAGTTGGCAGTAGGCCTACTTTTAACATTACAATACATGTACAAATAAAGTTCAAAAATATATAAATTTGTGTGTCATTTGTTTTAAACTATAATAACATTTCTTCACAAATGTACACCACATGGTGTTGTGAACAAGCCTTGTAAATAATTAGTTCAATTAGAATAAAAGAGAAATATCAATTAGTATATGTAGTATATTTAGCCCCATGACCCTGCACAGGATAAGCAGTTACGGATAATGGATGGATGGAGTATAATTAGTATATTGATTAGTATAAATAGGACCAACTTTCTGGTATGCCTAACAATCCTAAACCAAAATGCCTGCACTGCATTGCTCATGAGAGAGTGGAAAAGATGGAGAAGAGCTCGCTAAGCGCAAAGGAGATGGCCACGAGTAAGCCGACCTTGTCCAGACATACTGGGGCTCACTGACGTACAGAGCATCCAGCAATTTCATCTCAATTGTGAAGCCATCATCCATCTGTGCAGACTCCTGGATGAACGATTTTCCAGCCACAGTAATCATGTGTTCTACCTGACGTCACCATCATTACCTTTATTTTCTATATTTGAAATTAACCCCTACGTAGACCAATAGCAAAGTGAGTGTCACATGTCGTTTGGTATAGTTACTTACTTTTTTTTTTTTTTTTTGGGGGGGGGGGGGGGGTTATGTCACACAGAAACTAATGCCTTCCTTTGAGGTTATTTGGAATATAGCTAAGTACTCCCTTTGCATTTATTTTCAGATTCTGATTTGTGGTTTGAATGGATTTCAATGACATTCATATGGTAAATGCGGACGTCCACAATCCAAGTTTTCCCGACAGCCAAAATACATGAGGGTGTGACTTTGTCTACTACTATTGTAAATAAATCACTGCCTTAATTCAGAACTTTGCATGGTGGGTAGGATCAGAGCATGGGGAGAATACACATAACTGAAATGTGCATAAATGTGCAAAAAAGGACTTAAGTGCAAATAGGAGAAATGCACCCTTAATCACAAGAACAACATGAGCTGTGAAGGGCAGAAATTAAAGCCCTGTGCTTTGAACCCGGCACCCCGTTTCATAGCAGCAAAGATATCTGGACATCTTTGGAGATAATCCTGTTGTCATAATAATGGGAATGCTTTTAAAATTTCATGAAAATCCAGCACCTGTAAAGTGGTGCAGAAACCCCATTTTTAGATAAACTTTTTTAGCTTTCTCTTTTTGGTTCCTTAATTTAACCTTTTGTCCAATTTAGTAGAAAAACATATTGCTGGCACATAAAACAGATGGGACTGAAAAGCTATTATGTCCATTTTTCCCTCCAAACAATTATTTTGTTCCCAACAATATCCAAGTTCAAATTCAAATATCAACATTAGGACACACCTTTGCACTAGTAAAGATTGCTTTTACAAAGCTTTCACTCAGGAGGAAAGTTCACCTTTTGACAAAACATTCCAGTTCATACAACTGATTCATCATCCTAACTCTTTTTTTGCAAATCTATCCAGAAAAAAAAATCATAAATATTCCCCTGAAATACAAAGAGGAGGTAATTTCGTCCATTTAAGTGGTGTGGCTTCGCTCAGCACACTTGATATAGAGCCCTATATTAAATCTCTTTTGCATCACATTGATGTAGAAGAGGATAGAGCAAGTATGCAAGAGAGATGTCTTTTTTTTTGGCTGCATGCATTGAAAGACAAACTTTCTCACAAAGCCTTTTTGTTATGCCAGCAGAATGAAGGATAAGAGTCAATCAATACACATCACCTATAAAAGAATCTTGAAAGACATGCACTGTCACAGATGTGCAGGGTATGACAGAGATCTGTTATCTCAAAAAAAGCTTCTGGATAAAAGAGGAAACACAAGGAGCTGGGAAGGGCAAGTGAGAGCAAGTGTTTATTTATTTATTTATTTATTATTTTTAAATGCTGATCAGAATATTACATGAAGGCCACTGCTAAGATTAAACTTAAACTGTCACAGGAAAACCAAGGATACTGTAAGACGTCATGTGTACCTGTTAATAGCATTATGATTGAATCTTGACATGAAAGTGGAGCCTTGAATTGCAGCAGGTTATCTTTAGAATTTACTTGCATGAATTATTTATTTACAAATAGAATACATGCATACATACATGTATTATCTGTAACCGCTTATCCTGTGCAGGGTTGCGGGCAAGCTGGAGCCTATCCCAGCTGACTATGGGCGAGAGGTGGGGTTCACCTGGACAAGTCACAAAATCATCGCAGGGCTGACACCTACAGACAAACAACAATTCACACATTCACACCTCCAGTCAATTGAGAACCACCTATTAACCTAACCTGCATGTCTTTGGACTGTGGGGGAAACCAGAGCACCCAGAGGAAACCCACACAGACATGGGGAGAACATGCAAACTCCGCACAGTCAATGTCTGAGCATTTTCTTTCTTACTGACTCTTTCTTACTGCACACACATATACAGACTCCAATATGATCTCTGTGGGGTTTTCCCTGCAGTGATCTATTGGGTAGGCCAGTGCTTTTAGAGACATAATGCATTATTAAGCTTCTCATACATCTCCTGGGCCTTTTGTTTATTACTGCGCTTATTAATCACCAGCACATAATTTCCACCCATCCAGAGAGCCCTCATTCACCATTCATTCTCCACTCAGACCACCACACACACACACACACACACACACACACACACACACACACACACACACACACAGGTCTTTGAATCTGATAATGTTCTATGATGAAACATCCCCTAAAAGGGCCAATTACACGTACAATACCAGGAAAATTCTGAAACAATGATGAAACGTGGACATTATCAAGAAGCCAAGAAGCCTTTATTTGTCACATGTACACTCAAGGACAGACTTAAGCACAGAGTGAAATTTAACCTCTGCATTTAACCCATCTGAAGCAGTGAACACACACATGCACGCACAAGTGAGCAATGAGCACACACACACATACCCAGAGCAGTGGGCAGTTATGCTACAGTGCCCAAGGAGCAGTTGTGGGTTAGGTGCCCTTTCTCAAGGGCACTTCAGCCCAACCTCAGGCCATGGCTGCCCCATGTTATCCTAACAAGTACTATCAAGCACAGTCACAGACCAGTGAAAAGGCCAGTGAAAAAATGTTTCCTCCTTTAATGGTTATCAAATCTAAGAAGCACTAACAAGGACAAAAGACTTGTTCATTTCTGATCTAATACACTCTAATATTGACATCAGTTTCGAATTCTTGAGGGTCTTGATAAGCTTTTTTGTCTGCTGAACTCATCAGTAATACCTCTGGTCACCACTAGCCAGCAGTGTAATACAGGTGATTATGCATCATGTTGATTTTCAAGGTTTCATTTGGCAGCCAGTCTCTGACCTGCACCTAAACCTAAATCAGAAGCTGTTGTTTCCATTAAAACTTACCCCTTCCTACTGTCTCACTGCTCATTTCCTGAATATACAAAGCCCTTGACTAGTTTAAAATGTGAGGGAGCCACAGGAAAAGCTAAGAGAAAGAGAGAAATGGCTTCTTGGGGATGGAGAAGCACAAAAACATGGGGAGCGGCAAAACTAATACCTGCAGTGCCTGTCTTAAGGCTATGCTCCAGGCAACAACAGAGTCAACCTCCTCCAGGTGAGGCAGTTACAAAAAAAGACACACTTCGTGCATAGCTTTGAGTGACAGACTGTCTTTGTCCTCCCATTCTCTAACAAGAAGGGAACAATTGAAAAAGGGCAATTTTATTTATTTATTTATTTTTACAGAAAACTGGGATCTGAAAACATGAAGTAGATATTACAGCAGGGCCAAACTATGACATTGGGGAGTGGTGCATGTTATGTAGGGAGATACTCTCAGGGCAGGAAGAGCAGTGCAGTATAAAGCCAGATAGTAGCAGCAGGACCTCTGAAGGTTCGAATTGTTTATATTAGAAACTAAAAAAAATGTTTTACATTTGTATTTTATGATTATGCTCGGTTGAGCAGCTGGGGATTAAACAAATTAAACAATTGTTGACAAGGAAAATTCAAGGGAAAAACATAAGAATGGAAATGGGGAACTATCACAGAGTGGTAGCTTTATGTTGACATCAGCCATAGAGAAGGGGGAGAGACTATCGTGGAGAGAATAAAGAAAGAATCAACACTTCAGGTTGTCCTCTTTTACCAGTAAAGGAAGAAAAAAAATACTATTCTTGATGCAGCCAGCAGGGACCCAAGCAGACTAACCATGGTAAAGTCATACACATACAATCCCTATTCCAAAAAAGTTGGGACACTGTGTAAACTGTAAATAAAAACAGAATGCAATCATTTGCAAATTATATTAACCCTATATTTCATTGAAAATAGTAGGGTCATTCCATGCCAAATCAACAAATATCTGACAAATTTATGCTCGACCATCTCAGATTTCAATGAAATTTGCAGGGCTCAGAGATACTATTAAAAGAAGTTAATCCCCAAAATTTGAGCTTCCTATCTCCAATGGTTTCAGAGATACAGGCATTTGAATTTTTCGATTTTTTTGCATTTTGCTCAAAACATACATATTTCAAAGTGTAATATAATCTTTATTATGCAAGATAGAAACCTAAAATTTTGCACAGAGAGACTCAGTGTCTTGTACTACAAGCTTCAACTTAGAATTTCAATGGTCATTGTATATTAGATGGTGATTTTCACAAGGAAATTAAAAAGACAAATTTGCATTTTTTGCATTTTTAATTCATTCTGGAAGCTTGCCTGTGGCAGTAATGCTTAAACTAAGAATGTTATTCAAATCTACACAGAAATATCTACCAATTTCAGTTTTACCAAGTTTCCACTATTCCTAGTTTGTCTGTAATAGGGTTTTGAAATTCGACGATTTCTAAAACATGCCATTTTCAGTAGCAAGAAATCCAATGTGGGATAGCAGTTAGGAACTTGTAAATTTTTTTCAGTAATCCCCAAGACCCATATTTTATATTTCCAAATTTTTGTTCTGTGTCTCTCAAGTATTTTTAAACTACAGGGGTTTAAAAAATCCATTTTCACCAAATTCAAATTTTTGATATATTTTCATATAACTGATATTTGAGGGTTAATAAATGCTTCAATAAGGCTCAAGTAGGTTAGGAGACATGTTTCTTCCTCAATTTTAAATAAAATTTCAATTAATGCTCAGTATTAATTATTTGTAAATTGATTTTAATCTAAGACTGTGTAACATTAGCAATCAATGACCAGCTATTGTGTACCAGTCAACAGCCAGCCTTATCAGTATCAACACAGCACAATAGATGACCTTTGATACCAGAACAGGTGGCTCATATCTTATAGTTTTAGAGTCTGTAAACTGCAAACTTGTTCAGATAACATTATATTGCTTGGATTATATTAAATACATTGTAATACAGAGCACTGAGAAAATTTACCAATGTTATTAACTGAATGTGTTTCTTTGCAAGGATTGGATATTTTGAATAGTTGACTAGGGAATTTAATTGTAGTTGCTTTCAATTTGAGATCAGTATAAATGAGTTTGTTCTTAGACATGTAGAAATGGCTGAACTTCCTCCCTGTTCTATAGGAATTGGACTAAAGAAAGATTCTGACGGCCATAAACTAACATACAACAGAAATTGTAAGTTAAATACACTCTCTCAGTATAGTTTGGAGCAAATTTCATTAATTAATAAAATGTCATTTTATAACAAAGTTTCTTCTACTCGTTGCAGCTTTGCTTTGCCATATGCAGCTTTCTGTTTGTGGCTATACTTGGCAATTTTCAGTGGAGAGCAACCAATTGACACAAGGCTTTTGTCAAGTGATTCAGCTACCTCACCAGTGTATGTTGGATCCACATCTACACACATGCTCTCTTGTTCTGATTCTGTAGAACCTGCTGAATCTGTTTGGCTTAAATGTTCTTTCACTCTCTGTGAACATTTAGAACACAATTTTGGTCCAGGTTTAATATTTTTATTTATCTGTTTTGAAAGTGAATCTGCTGTTTCAGGAAGAATTGAACGTAATTCTGTTTTAACTTTTTTCTTGTGCCTTTCATATGGATCACAACAACTTTTCTGTAGCTCTTCATATTTCATCAGAAACAGTTTCTCATGATGCAGACATACTGTGTCTGTGCTTGAAATGTTCTCAAGTTCAGTTCTCTGTTTAATTAATGAAATTTGCTCCAAACTATACTGAGAGAGTGTATTTAACTTACAATTTCTGTTGTATGTTAGTTTATGGCAGTCAGAATCTTTCTTTAGTCCAATTCCTATAGAACAGGGAGGAAGTTCAGCCATTTCTACATGTCTAAGAACAAACTCATTTATACTGATCTCAAGTTGAAAGCAACTACAATTAAATTCCCTAGTCAACTATTCAAAATATCCAATCCTTGCAAAGAAACACATTCAGTTAATAACATTGGTAAACTTTCTCAGTGCTCTGTATTACAATGTATTTAATATAATCCAAGCAATATAATGTTATCTGAACAAGTTTGCAGTTTACAGACTCTAAAACTATAAGATATGAGCCACCTGTTCTGGTATCAAAGGTCACCTATTGTGCTGTGTTGATATTGATAAGGCTGGCTGTTGACTGGTACACAATAGCTGGTCATTGATTGCTAATGTTACACAGTCTTAGATTAAAATCAATTTACAAATAATTAATACTGAGCATTAATTGAAATTTTATTTAAAATTGAGGAAGAAACATGTCTCCTAACCTACTTGAGCCTTATTGAAGCATTTATTAACCCTCAAATATCAGTTATATGAAAATATATCAAAAATTTGAATTTGGTGAAAATGGATTTTTTAAACCCCTGTAGTTTAAAAATACTTGAGAGACACAGAACAAAAATTTGGAAATATAAAATATGGGTCTTGGGGATTACTGAAAAAAAATTACAAGTTCCCTGAAATCGGCGAATTTCAAAACCCTATTACAGACAAACTAGGAATAGTGGAAACTTGGTAAAACTGAAATTGGTAGATATTTCTGTGTAGATTTGAATAACATTCTTAGTTTAAGCATTACTGCCACAGGCAAGCTTCCAGAATGAGTTAAAAATGCAAAAAATGCAAATTTGTCTTTTTAATTTCCTTGTTAAAACCCTTTGGTGACTGACCCCTTGAAAATGGTTCCTCCAGGAACCATGACATTTCAGTTGTCAAGACAACGGAAAAACTAAAATACAAATACAAATACAAGAGCATTTTGTTTTGTGCACAAGAGCATTGTGACGTATCTTTCTATTTTTGTATTTTAGTTTTTCCGTTGTCTTGACAACTGAAACGTCATCGTTCCTGGAGGAACCATTTTCAAGGGGTCAGTCACCAAAGGGTTAAAATCACCATCTAATATACAATGACCATTGAAATTCTAAGTTGAAGCTTGTAGTGCAAGACATTGAGTCTCTCTATGCAAAATTTTAGGTTTCTATCTTGCATAATAAAGATTATATTGCACTTTGAAATATGTATGTTTTGAGCAAAAAACAAAAAAAATCAAAAAATTCAAATGCCTGTATCTCTGAAACTATTGGTGATAGGAAGCTCAAGTTTTGGGGATTAACTTCTTTTAATAGTATCTCTGAGCCCTCCAAATTTCATTGAAATCTGAGATGGTCGAGCATAACCTCTTGTTGATTTGGCATGGAATGACCCAGTACAAAGACAACATATCAAATGTTGAAACTGAGAAATGTTATTGTTTTTTTGAAAAATATATTATGCTCATTTTGAATTTGATGCCAGCAAAACATTTCAAAAAAGTTGGGATGGGGCATGCCACTATGTTGCATGACCTCTACTTTTAACAACACTCTGTAAACATTTAGGAACTGAGGAGACCAATTGCTGTAGTTTTGAAAGAGAAATATTGCCCCATTCTTGCCTGATATACAGTTTAAGTTGCTCAACAGTCCGGGGTCTCCTTTGTTGTATTTTGTGCTTTATAATGTGTCAAATGTTTTAAATTGGAGACAGGTCTGGAAATGTAGGCAAGCCAGTTTAGCACCCGGCCTCTTTACCATGGAACCATGCACTTTTAATATGTGCAGAAAGCCGTTTGGCATTGTCTTGCTGAAAGATGGAAGGCCTTCCCTGAAAAAAGATTTTGTCTGGATGGCAACATTTTGCTCTGAAACTTGTATTTATCATTCAGCATTAATGATGCCTTCCCAGATGTACAAGCTACCCATGTCATGTGCGCTAATGCACCCTCATGCCATCAGAGATGCTGGCTTTTGAAATGCGCACTGATCACAAGCCGGACGGTCCCTCTCCTTTTTAGCTTGGAGGACATGGTGTCCATGATTTCTAAAAAGAATGTCTAATTTTGATTCAGCAGAGCTTGGGACAATTTTCCACTTTGCCTCAATTCATCGTAAAAGACCTCAGGCTCAGAGAAAGTGGCGTTGTTTCTGGGTATTGTTTATATGTGGTTTTAACTTGCATTTGTGGATGCAGTAATGAACTGTTTTCACAGATGATGGTTTTCTGAACTGTTCCTGAGCCTATACAGTGATTTCCACAACAAACACATGTCTGCTTTTAATGCAGTGTCACTTGAGGACCTGAAGATCACAGGCATCCAATGTCAGTTTTCGGCCTTGTCTCTTGTATACAGAGATTTACTCAGATTCTCTGAACCTTTTAATGATGATATGTACCACAGATGATGTGATCCCCAAATTCTTTGTGATTTTACATTGAGGAACTGTAACAGTTCCTGATGTGGATGGAGCAAAGAAGCACGGCAGGCGAGAGTTGATGTTCACATACACACTCTTTATTTTCCTTATTTTAGCTTTTCAGCTTCACTCACTCACTCACACCGTCACACACACAACACACACACATGCGTTGTGGTCGGGGAGAGAGACTCTTCTTTGCTCTCCCCTTCCTTTTATGCTCCATCCCTGCAACAAACACACACACCCACACACACTAATTGACACCAGATGTAATGACTTAGCCACTTACCTTCCCCGACCCCACCCTCCATTCACAAACTGCCGTTTGGCCACACCCTCGTTGCCACATACCCCCACCGCCCGACTCAGGCCAGGGAGCCATCCAGCCTGAAGCAGACTCCCCCCCCCGACGGAACAGGAAGTCCGCCACCACCATCTGTGCCCCCGGCCTGTGGACCACTTCGAACTTAAACGGCTGGAGGGTGAGATACCAACAGGTGATCCATGCATTGGCATCATTCATGCGGTGGAGCCACTGGAGGGGCGCGTGGTCCGAACAGAGGGTGTAAGGGCACCCCAGCAGATAGTATCGGAGGGCGAGGACCACCCACTTGATGGCAAGGCACTCTTTTTCAATGGTGCTGTACTTGCTTTCACACATCAAGAGTTTAAGGCTGATGTACAGCACGGGGTGCTCCTCGCCCTCCACCTTCTGGGACAAAACAGCCCCCAGCCCTCTGTCCGATGTGTCAGTTTGCAAAATAAAGGGGAGAGAGATGTCAGGGGCATGCAAAAGTGGCCCCCCACACAACGCAGCTTTTACCTTAGAGAACGGCTGTTGGCACTGCTCTGTCCACTGGACCGGATCTGGAGCCCCCTTTTTAGTGAGATAGGTTAACGTGCTGGTGACGTCCGAATAATTAGGTATAAACCTACGATAACAGCCAGCCAGCCCCACGAACTGTCTCACCCCCTTTTTGGTCTTGGGCCTTGGGCAGGCTGCAATTGCTGCAGTCTTGTTAATTTGGGAACACACCTGCCCATGACCCAAGTGGAACCCCAGATACCATACTTCCACCTGCCCAATTGCACACTTTTTTGGGTTAGCTGTGAGGCCCACAAGCCTCAGCAACTTTAGAACGGCCCTCAGATGTTCTAGGTGCCGCGGCCAATCATGGCTGTAGGTTATCATATCATCAAGATATGCGGCCACGTAGGCAGCGTGAGGATGGAGGACCCTGTCCATGAGCCATTGGAACATAGCGGGCCCCCCAAATAACCCAAAAGGGAGCATGACAAATTGGTGTAATCCATATAGTGTGGAAAAGGTCATTTTCTCTCGGGATAGAGGAGTCAAGGGGATCTGCCAATATACCTTTTTTAGATCCAGTGTTGAATAAAAGTGAGCAGAGCCTAACTGATTGAGCAACTCATCAATGCGAGGAATTGGGTATGCATCACATTTAGACGCCGCACTGACCTTTCTATAGTCCACAGGGAACCGAACCGAACCGACCCATCGGTCTTGGGAACCAGGACCACTGGGCTGCTCTAGTCACTGTGGGACTCCTTGATTATGTCCATCTAGAGCATGGCCTTGAGTTTATCCTGAGCCACCTTTTTTTTGTGTTCGGGTAGGCAGTAAGGGCGGCTACGCACCACCACCCCCGGGGGCATCTCAATGTGGTGTTCTATGAGGTGGGTGCGGCCGGGTAGGGGCGAGAACATGTCGGAAAATTCCTCCTGCAACTTGGCTACCTCCATGAGTTGTGTTGGTAAGAGGTGGTCTGCACAGGGGATCAGAGTGCTTTGAGATGTTACCTTTTTTACCTCTGGCCCCAGCTCCACCTTCTCTGGAACTACCGACACCAACACCACGGGGACCCCCTCATTCCAGCATTTTAAAAGGTTGAGGTGGTAGATTTGCAATGCCCCACCCATATCTGTTCACCTCACCTCATAGTCGATGTCCCCGACTCGCCATGTGACCTCAAAGGGCCCTTGCCACTTGGCGATTAATTTAGAACTCGACGTGGGCAATAATATGAGCACTTTGTCTCCCAGCATGAACTCTCTAAGGCGCATGCCCCTGTCATACAGATGGATTTGACGTTCTTGTGCTTGCCGCAAATTCTCCTGGGTTAAGTGCATGAGGGTGTGGAGTTTTGCACACAAGTCAAGAACATACTGAATTACGTTTTTGCTAGGCGAAGGTCCCTCCTCCCAATTTTCTTGTAGCACATCTGAAATGCCATGCGGCTTACGCCCATATAATAATTCAAATGGAGAAAACCCTGTGGAGGCTTGCGGGACCTCTCGTACTGCAAATAACAGGGGCTTGAGCCACTTATCCCAATTACATGCATCCTCACTTACAAATTTCCGAATTATGTACCTTGCATCAGGCATTGGTGAACTGAGGTCTGGTTACAACCGGAATCCACCAACACGTGATATGAATCCCCTTGAACACTTACTGGTATATGATATGTTCCGGCCCGATCGGGAGCAGTCTCTCACGTGCCGGCGATCAGAATCACAGTTCCCACCTCCCTTGCGGAGCTCCGACTCTGGAGATGCTCTGACTCCCTGCCGCGCCAGCACACCGGCCCAGGCTTTCCCTCTGCACTGGCGTTATGGGAATCACTCACCTGAGGAGGAGACAACACAGACATGGAAAAGGAAGATGGGAGGACACCACGGGTGTGACGGGCTGGCTGGGGAGGAGCCGGCTGCTGCCTCCATGGTAGGGGAACGGGGTGGGGAGGGGAAAGAGAGACAGAGGGTGAGAAGAGAGAGACAGAGAGAGAGAAAGAGAGAGAGAGGAGAAGAGAGGAGAGACGCCTCATCTGCCTGCCGTCGGAGCCTCCTCCAGATGGTCCTCCGCCAGCTTGATGGCTCATTCTAGCGACGTCGGGCGATGACACTGGACCCATTCCGCTGTTCCTTCCGGAAGTCAAGAGATGAACTGTTCCAGTGCCACCAGGTCGATGATCTCGTCAGCATCGCGATCTTCCACCCTCAGCCACCGCCGGCAGGCGTCCCGGAGTTGCTGGCCGAATGCAAATGGCTGGCCGACTTCCTCCAATGCCAGCCTCCAGAAGCGCTGGCGATGTTATGGGGAGTGGCTAACCCACTGCAGGATGGCTTTCTTCAGGTCAGCATACACCAGTCGGCTGTCAGCAGGGAGCTGCTCCAGCGGCCACCCCCATGTCTCGGCTGCTTGTTCGAAGAGGGCGAGGATCGCTTCCGGATCATCCTGCGGGCCCATCTTTGTGAGGGTGCTGGCTGCGGTGATGGTCGATGCCCCTGCTGACGTGAGTAGATGCCGGAATGCCTGGCAATCTTCCTGCTGGGCCAACATCAAGGCTTCGAAGCGTTGCTCTTGTTCCTTTTGGAGGGCGATCAGCGCTTGATGCTGGTTCTGCTGGGTGGCTCTTCGAATGGGGAGGACTCCATGGGGTGGTTCCCTTCTGTGCGTCCTGGGTTTCGGCACCACTGTAACAGTTCCTGATGTGGGTGGAGCACAGAAGCACGGCAGGCGAGAGTTGATGTTCACATACGCACTCTTTATTTTCCTTATTTTAGCTTTTCAGCTTCACTCACTCACTCACTCCATCATACATGCAACACACACACGTGTTGTGGTCAGGGAGAGAGACTCTTCTCTGCTCTCCCCCTCCTTTTATGCTCCATCCCTGCAACACACACACACACACACACACACACACACACACACACACAGACACACACACACACATTCATTGACACCAGGTGTAATGACTTAGCCACTTACCTTCCCTGCCCCCGCCCTCCATTAACAAACTGCCACTTGGCCACGCCCCCATTGCCACAGGAACATTATTCTTAAATTGTTGCACTGTTTGCCCACGCAGTCTTTCACAGAGCAGTGAACCCCTCCCTATCTTTACTTCTGAGAGACTCAGCTTCTCCGGGATGCTCTTTTTATACCCAATCATGTTACTGATCTGTTGCCAATTAACCAAATTATTATTATTTTTAGCATTACACAATTTTCAGTCTTTTGTTGCCCCTGTCCTAACTTTTCTGAAACATGCTGCTGACATCAAATTCAAAATGAGCATATGTTTTTTAAAAAAATTAAATTTCTAAGTTCCAACATTTGATATGTTGTCATACTATTTTCAGTGAAATACAGGGTTTCCATGATTGGCAAATTATCACATTCTGTTTTGATTTACAGTTTACACAATGTCACAACTTTTTTGGAACTGGGGTTGTACAGTACCGGTTGAAAGTTTTGACATATTCACAAGTTTTCTGGATTTTGACTGTTTTCTACATTGTAGAATAAGACTAAATTCATCAAAACTATGAAGCAACAAATGGAACATATATGGAATTATGTGGAAAACAAAAAAGGGTGAAAATATTTTCATATTTATAGATTCTTCAAAGTAGCCACCATTTACCTTGATGACAGCTTTGCACACTATTGGCATTACTGTAATCAGCTTCATGAGGTAGTCACCTGGAATCCTTTTCAATGAATAGGTGTGCCTTATCAAAATTTAATTAGTGAAATTTCTTGCCTTCGCAAATTTGAGATCATCAAACAGAAAATAATAAATAATAAAAATACAGTAAGTAGACCTATTTGACAACTGTAGTAATCCATATTATGCCAAGAACTGCTCAACTAAGTAAAGAGGAACAATCCACATTGTTACTTGAAAATATGAAATGTCTTTTAATTAATTAATTAATTAATTAATTAATTAATTAATTAAAATGAATTAGAAGGTGTGTCCAAACTTCTGACTGGTACTGTATGTGACAACAGTCATTTACAGGATATACGGTTGGGGCCAAAAATTTGCAGATACTTAGGCTAAAGATATTCAGTCTTAGTTTTTCACAGCTCCACATTACCAAACATTTCTTTTGGCAAGTCAATTAGGGTATCTACTTTGTTCACATCAGAGATCATTTTAAAGCAATTGATTGAAGACTGAATAAATTTACTGAAATAATTTCATTTAATGAACTATTTTAGAATTCAGCTGGGATAGGCTCCAGCTTGCCTGCGACCCTGTAGAACAGGATAAAGCGGCGAGAGATAATGAGATGAGATTTTAGAATTCTAGGGGGTCGAAAGTTTAAATACACCAAGATGAGTGTCTCTTTAATGTCTGACAGATTCTAGAAACTCATTCAATGACATGACATTTTGAAGCTTCTGATTGGTCATCTGTCATAATTAGGAGGTAGTTGGGAGTGCGCCTCTGGCTATAAAAAGGGCCTACTTTTGAGTCTAAGCAACCTCAGCAAATCCAAGCAACTCAGCAAGGACCCCTCAAAATTTGTGGACCTTCACAAGGCCTGCTCCCCTTTAGGAGCAATTTCCAAACAACTAAAGGTACTACAGGCATCTTTAATACCAAATTTTGGGACCACACAGACACTGCATCATTCAAGAAAGAATTATCTCCAAGGGATGAACAAACTTTGGTCCAAAAGGTTTAACTAAACCCAGAGACAACAAAAAAGGAATAGATGAAGTAATTGGAGACATGAGATTCTAAATTATGTCCATCTACCATTAAAAGAGTCCTACATCACCCTGGCATAAAAAGCAGTCATGCAAAGTCAAGTCAGTTTATTTCTATCGCACTTTTAACAACAGACATTGTTGCAAAGTGGGAAATTAAAAACTTCAAAGGTTCTGACTGCGAACTTGAACTCTGGGCAAAATGTTCTATTTATATTGCTGTTGGAGTTTCAAGACGTTTCACTGCTGCACACACCATGTATCCTATGTGTAAATGTTTTGCAGAGATAAAATGTGTCCCGCATTTTACGATTCCAGAGACTGACGAAGCAAGTGAGCAACAATATCATGTGACCACCATGGGGCGCGTTTAGCCTACTTTTAACCATAACAAGTCAGCATGGGCAAACATGGAAGACTCTGCTCACCTGTCACCTAAAAGCCAGCAGAAAAGAAAAGGAAAGCTTGCCTAGTGAGTGCAACTGCAAGACAGAGAAAGGTTAGATGACCTGTCATTTTTCTGGACAGATAACTAAATCATTCTAGTTAGTGCTTAGCTATCTTAGCCATAGAATGCATGGGCTTGACTCCACATTAGCGAGTATGGAGTTATACACCTAATAGTTTGATCTTACAGAGAAAGAAACAATAACACAAAAGCAGTAACAGAGAAAAGATATATTTGTCTTTTGTTTCACGGATCTATTCGCAAATGTCAACCACAAATTACATACCTACAACTCAAAACACTCTGAGGTCGATGGAGAGTTACAATGTTTTCCACACATCACCATCTTGGTGTGACGCAATTCCATAGTTTAGCTAATTAGTTAAAGCTCCTCGCATTTGGCTGTTACCATAGCGCCATACTGTTTACCTCAAGAGGTAGGATATTCGGTCCCAAAACAGAGAGAAGTGACCCTTGGCACATCAAAATGATCACATCTCATCTGCCTGTTCTTGTGAGACATGGGGAAGATGCCATGCACAATAAAAAAATAATAATAATTTCAGATGACTTTGCAGTCAGCACCTTTAAACATATGATCTAATTGTACCCTTAATAAACTGATTTATCCCTGGTGAGCAAGCATGTGGCGACAGTGCCAAGGAAAAACTCCCTCAGATGACATGAGGAAGAAACATTGAGAGGAACCAGACTCAAAAGGGAACCCATCCTCATCTGGGCGATAACAGATACCGTGATTATAAATAACTTGCTTCTATAACTGTGTTCTATGTAGTCACACAGTACAACCGTGCAACCAGGAAATTCACTATAGTTTTAACATGAAGTCTATTTTGTTGAAATTATCAACTGATCATTGATGGAGACTTGAGTGCAAAACTGTTCATGACAACTGCAGTCCTAACGTTATCATGGCAATTGTAGTCCTCAGCTATCGTAGCAAAACTGTAAGTGTCCAGAGCCATCTTCCAAGTGCGTCTTTCGACTGTCCATATGGGGCCATCCTCCACAGGAGTGATGTGATGAAACTCCAGCCAGACGTAGGGCATTGGGATGGATCAGGCAGGTCCAAAGAGCAGGAGAGGTCAGCATCACTGATGTATCAGGATAAACATGTAAAGCTATGGTCACACTACAGCTTGTGATGCTTTGCGATGGGTTATTGATGAAAGTGAGGTGCTTTGGTGACAATACATGATGATATAAAGGCGAGCTAAAAGTTGTGGACACACAGGCGATCACTTGACTGTCATGCCTTCGCATGTGCATATAAGGACACAGAGGCTTTGCAAAGTATTAACATTATCATTGTCCCGTTTGTTTCTAGCCATGTTTGTGACTCTGCTTTTGGTTTCATATGTGTTTTGATTTTGTAACTATCATGCCTGCTAATAAACACTCTCCCTGCACTTACAGTGCCTTGCAAAAGTATTCATTCCCCTTGGTGTTTGTCCGGTTTTACTGCATTACAAGCTGGAATTAAAATGGATTTTTGGGGGATTAGCACCATTTGATTTACACAACATGCCTACAACTTTAAAGGCACACATTGTTCATTTATTGTGACACAAACAATAATTAAGATGAGAAAACTGAAATCTGGAGTGTACATAAGCATTCACCCCCAAAGTCAATACTTTGTAGAGCCACCTTTTGCTGCAATTACAGCTGCAAGACTCCTGGGGTATGTCTCTATTAACTTAGCACATCTAGCCACTGGGATTTTTGAGCATTCCTCAAAGCAAAACTGCTCCAACTCCTTCAAGTTAGATGGCTTACGTTGGTGTACAGCAATCTTGAAGTTATGCCACAGATTCTCAATTGGATTGAGGTCTGGGCTTTAACTAGGCCATTCCAAGACATTTAAATGTTTCCCTTTAAACCACTTCAGTGTATCTTTAGCAGTATGCTTAGGCTCATTGTCCTGCTAGACTGTGAACCTTCATCCCAGTCTCAAACCTCTGGCTGACTCAAACAGGTTTTCCTCCAGAATTGCCCTGTATTTCGTGACATCCAGCTTTCCTTCAATCCTGGCCAGCTTTCCTGTCCCTGCAGATGAAAAACATCCCCACAGCATGATACTGCCACCACCATGCTTCAAAGTAGGGATGGTGTTCTCAGGGTGTTGGGTTTGCACCACACATGGCATTTCCCATGATGGCCAAAAAGTTCAATTTTTTGTCTCATTTGATCACAGAATCTTCTTCCATGTGTTTAGAGAGTCTGCCACATGCTGTTGGGCAAACTCCAAATGTGTTTTTTTTAAGCAATGATTTTTTTTTTCTGGCCACTCTTCCATAAAGCCCACACTGTGGAGTGTATGGCCTAAAGTGGTCCTATTGACAGATACTCCCATCTCTACTGTGAATCTTTGCAGCTCCCTCAGCATTATTGTTGGTGTCTTTGTTGCATTTCTGATTAATGCCCTCCTTGCCCGGTCTGTGAGTTTTGGTGGGCGGCCTTCTCTTGTCAGGTTTGTAGTGGTGCCATGTTCTTTCCATTTTCTTATAATGGATTTAATGGTACTCCCTGGTATATTCAAAGTTTGGGATATTTTTTAGAACCCAACCCTGATCTATACTTCTCCACAACTTTTTCTCTGACCTGTTTGGAGTGCTGCTTGGTTTTCATGTCGCTTGCATAGTAGTGTAGCAAAGTGAGGGTCCTTCCAAAACAGGTTGATTTATACAGACATCATGTGACAGATCATGTGACACTTTGATTGCACACAGTTGGATCTTAATCAACTAATTATGTGACTTATGAAGTGAATTGGTTGGACCAGCTCTTATTTAGGGGGTTCATGCGAAAGGGGGTGAATACTTATACACACTCCAGATTTCTGTTTTTTCATCTTAATTATTGTTTGTGTCACAAAAAAAACAATGTGCACCTTTAAAGTGGTAGGCACGCTGTGTAAATCATATGGTGCTAATCCCCCAAAAATCTATTTTAATTCCAGCTTGTAATGCAACAAAACAGGACAAACACCAAGGGGGATGAATACTTTTGCAAGGCACTGTAGATCCATCTACTTCCTCATACCTAAAAGAATACTTGCAAAGTCTCTGTGAAAACAGTGTCCTTATATGTGCGTCCTGATTATGCTCAAATCGGTATCAAGTTTTTCCCATAACGACTGGGTCCCAAGTGCGTGCACCCCACTGATGCAGGGTGATGTCTGAGACAAAGCCTTGCCAGTGGAGACCAAAATGCCTACATATACACTTGTTGTCGAAGGCATCAAGGTGCCATTTCTGTGTCTGTCAGGGTCCAGCACTAGGCTCTTTAAGTAGGATTGGTTGGACCAAGTTGTTGTAGAGCTTTAACTTGGTGCTGGTTGAGAGGTGTTTGTCTGACCAGATATTTTGTAGGCTGGCCATGGCTGCTACAGCACACCCAATCCGGATCTGAATGTCCACTGTACTCCTACAGTCCGAGGTAATTGTGCTACCAAGAAAGCAGAACCTGTCCACTACTTCCACTGTATGGCCCTTGATCACCGGACATGCTGGGGGAAGCTCAAAATCACTTAGGCTCTGGATCTTGGTCTTTTGCCAGCTGATCATCAGGCCGAGTGGCTGTGTTTCGGTATCCATGTTTTGGAGGGCCACCTGGAGAGTCTGAATGAGCTCAGCCAGGATGGCCACATCATCTGCGTAATCCAGGTCAGTGATGTTAATCTGTCCATAGGTAATGCCACATGCACTTTGGGCCACAGTTCTACCCATCACATAGTCTATGGCTATGTTAAATATGGTTGGAGCCAGGACACAACCCTGTCTGACACCACTATTGATGTTGAAGGTGACAGACGTCTGGCCATTGACCCTCACACAGAAGACAGTGTCTGAGCAAAGAAGTGACAGCA
The DNA here is from genome assembly GCF_027579695.1 of Neoarius graeffei. NCBI lineage: Eukaryota > Metazoa > Chordata > Actinopteri > Siluriformes > Ariidae > Neoarius > Neoarius graeffei. The sequence continues at coordinate 39,363,400 of NC_083578.1, read as the reverse complement.
GGTCCAGAAGTTTTGCAGGAACCCCCAGGGTCTTTAAGATTCTCCTCAGAGCCGGCCTATCCACAGAGTTGAATACCTGCTTCAAATCTATGTAGGCTGTGTAGAAGGGCTTTCTGAATTCCCTCCTCAGCTCTGCCAGTAACCTAAGTGTAAGCATTCGGTCCACAGTGGACCATCCTGGGATGAAGCCACTCTGCTGCGGGCACTGCTTTTGAAAGAGGAGGGGTTGGAGTCTTGCGAGAAGGATGTGAGCCATCACCTTCCCTGGGACACTGAGGAGCATGATTCCCCTGTAGTTGTTGCAGTTGTCCTTGGCACCTTTCTTACAGAAGGAAAGGATGATTCTATGCAGCCAATCTGTTGGGATGGTTTCAGTTTGATAGATGCAGTGGATCAGGGAGTGTAGCCACTTGGCCACAACTAGGTCACCCTTCAGCAGCAGCTCTGGGGGGATGTCATCGGTGCCAGCGGCATGACCAGCCTTGAGCTTTCTCACAGCCTTCCCTACTTCTTCCAGGGTGGGGGGATCCACAGGGATGGAGTCACCCTCTGGGGACGAGGCTGCCAGGGCTTCCAGCTCTGGGGATGGTGGTGGTGGGGGGCGGTTAAGGAGGTTCATGAAGTGCTCCTGCCATCGCTCCAGCTATTGTTCTGGGGTATCCAGGTCAGAGCCATCCTGAGTCTTAACGTTAGCTGTAGGCATAGTGGATTTCCCAGAGATGATCCTAAGAGTTCTATAGACGATTGCCTGGTTTCCTGTATGGGCTGCTGCTTCAGCTTCATTAGAGAGGGTGTCCAGCCAATTTTGTTTGTCTTGTCATATCAGTTTGTTGCACTTGGCATTTAGGCATCTGTACTCGTTAAGGTGGCCTCTTAATCTGGCTTGTCTTCTTGCTTCCACAACTCTGAGGGTCTCCTTGGATAGGAAAGCCTTTTTCTTTGATCTTCTATAGCCAAGCACTTTTGCAACAGCTTCTGTGATGTTTTGATTGAAGTTGTTCCAGGTTTTTTCAGGATCATTCTCATCACTTAGACCTGAGAGTGCTGCAAAGCGATTGTGTAGGTCAAATTGGAAGCGAGCAGTGACTTCCTGGGACTGTAGTCTTGCTACATCGAATTTGCGTTGGTGGGTCACTACCGTGTTCCTTTGCAGGTAGAGGCTAACAATCATGGCGAGCAGTCTGTGGTCTGTGTTGCCAAACTGTGCACTGCGGTACACACGGCAGTCATAGGATGTGTGCCAGCGAAGGTTGGTCAGAATGTGGTCCACTTCTTTGACTGTGTGACCATCATTACTAATCCAAGTCATGGTATGAATGGTCTTGTGGGGCAAGAAGGAGCGCTCTGTACAGAGGCGATAGCTGGAACAGAATTCCAAGAGTTGTCTACCATTGTCATTGCAGGTGCTTGTACCACAGGGCCCAAGAGATCCTTCACACCCACTTCTGTCAGAGCCAGTTGTAGCATTGAAATCCCCGAGAACCCATATGATGATGTGCCTGGAGATAACAACAGTCAAGGTTGACAGCTTGGAGTAAAAGTCATATTTGTCTTCATCTGTAGCAACATCAGTTGGGGTGTAGCCTACTATAAGTGTGATGCAGCCATGCCGGTGTCGTAAGCGGGCAAGGAGTAGCCTGTTGCTCACTGGTTTCCAGAAGATGAGAGCACGGTGAGCTGAAGGGGCCAGGGCGAGTGCCACGCCTTGGAGATGTAAGCTGTCCTCTCTTCCTGACCATAGGAAGGTGAAGTCATTGGCTGTGCAGGTGCCTGATCCTGGCCAGCGCACCTCAGTGAGACCTGCAATTATAATTTTCAGTCTAGACAGTTCATTGGCTACCAGGTGTGCTGAGCCATCTTTCCCCATAGACAGTATATTCCATGTTGCAATCCGTATCACATTTCCTCTAGGCTTGTCTGTGAAGATTCTCAATCATCCAGGTCATAGTAAACTGTGGGTGGTAGAAATGGGCAACTGGACTTGCTTGAAGATTCTTGAAAACGTTTCACCTCTCGTCCAAAAGGCTTCCTCAGTTCTGTCTGACTAATAGGGAGTATCAGATATTTATCCTCTCCTGGATCAGAATCAGAATCAGAATTCTGATGACCAGCTCATCTAAGGTGTCATTGAGGCATCATGTTGGTGTGGGTCACTGGAGGCTGGGTGTGAATGGTGAGTCATTAGGGTGATCAAAGGATTGCCCGTTAGGGTGATCAATGGCAATGGGTGATCAATCGCTGACTTGGAGGAAGAAATCTGACCAGGCTACACAACCGGACATAGAAGAGAAATGGGTGAAGAACTTATCCGACAGGGTACTCACCCAACCAGAGAGAGATGTCTTATCCAAGGGTCTTAACTTTGCAGTTTCACCTGAGCGGATACCGGTAGTAGAACTCATCACAGCCACAGAGACAGCCATCAGGAACAACAACCTGACCAACACAGAGTCAGAACAACCTAGACTGAAGATATCAGCTGCTCTATCCAGTGCGAAAGCACCCCCCTCCAACCTCACCAGCCAAGAAAGGAGGGCTCTTACAGTGCTTCAAAGAGACTGGAACATCACCATCCTTCCTGCTGACAAAGGGAGATGCACAGTGGTGCTAAACACAGCAGACTACCACTCCAGGATGACCAGTCTCCTCAGTGATACAACCACTTATGAAACATTGAGGAGGGACCCCACAAGTGGTTACAAAAGGAAAGTTGTTAGCTGTTTGTAACAACTAGAAAAGGACCAAGCCATCAACCGATCTCTTTACTACAGATTGTACCCTGGGGAAGCCGTGCCTCTCATATACGGACTCCCCAAGATTCACAAAGAAGGAGCTCCTCTCAGACCTATTATCAGCAGTATAAACTCGGTCACATATAACATTGCTAAACACCTAGCCACCATGTTGGCTCCTCTGGTTGGGAATACACCATATCATGTCAAAAATTCCCAAGATTTTGCTTCTAAAGTTGCAGACCTCAAACTAGATTCAGATGAAACCATGGTTTTCTACGATGTCACTTCTCTGTTCACCTGCATTCCCACCACAGAAGCAGTCGAATCTGTAAGAAAACGACTCCTTCAGGATAGCTCCTTACTGGATAGAACGAAACTCACCACGGATCAGATTTGCACCCTGCTTGACCTCTGCCTGACCACCACTTATTTCCAGTTTAATGAAAGTTTCTATAGACAGAAGCATGGATGCGCCATGGGATCACCAGTGTCCCCTATTGTGGCCAATTTATACATGGAGGAAATGGAACATATAGCTTTGACCACTTTTGCAGGAGTTGCTCCCAGCCATTGGTTTAGATATGTGGATGATACCTGGGTTAAAATCAAAATCCAGGAGGTGGAAGCTTTCTCGAAACACATCAATGCAGTGGATAGCAACATCAACTTCACTCGGGAGGATGTCAGTGGGAATAATCTACCCTTCTTGGATTGTGATGTACACATTAGACAAGACAGAAGCCTTAGTATTGAGGTCTACCGGAAACCCCCACACACAGACCAGTACCTACTTTTCGACTCTCACCACCCACTGGAACATAAATTGGGGGTCATTAGGACCTTGCAACACAGGGCTCAGAACATTCCTACAACATTAGAGGGAAAAGAGAAGGAGCAGAATCATATCAAGAAAGCACTTCAGAATTGCGGTTATCCCAACTGGGCTTTCCTAAAGAGCATAAAAAGGAACTTAACTGACAAGGATGATAACAGGAACAAACGCAAGAACATTGTCATTCCCTACATTTCTGGTCTATCTGAGAAACTCAGGAGGATCTTCTACAAACACAACATTCCGGTACATTTCAGACCCAGTAACACCCTGAAGCAGAAAGTGGTCCACCCTAAGGACAGAATACCCAGACACAAACAGGACAACGTAGTGTATGCAATTCAGTGCAGTGAGGATTGCACGGATTCGTATATTGGGGAGACAAAACAATTGCTATACAGGCGCTTGGCCCAACACAGGAGAGACAGCTCCTCAGGCCAGGACTTGGCTGTCTACATTCATCTTAACATCAAAGGACACTCATTTCAGGATTGTAACGTACGCATTTTAGCCAGAGAGGATCGTTGGTATGAGCGAGGAGTTAAAGAAGCCATTTTTGTCAACCTGGAACGGCCATCACTGAACAGAGGTGGGGGTCTAAGACATCATTTGTCAACCATCTACAAGGCGGTCTTGGACACTCTTCCCAGATGGCTGGGTGTACACCAGGACCCAGCTGTTTTCAGTGACTCACAGGAGGACAGAGAGAGTCAGATTGCCATTGATCACCCTAACGGGCAATCCTTTGATCACCCTAATGACTCGCCGTTCACACCCAGCCTCCAGTGACCCACACCAACATGATGCCTCAATGACACCTTAGATGAGCTGGTCATCAGAATTCTGATTCTGATCCAGGAGAGGATAAATATCTGATACTCCCTATTAGTCAGACAGAACTGAGGAAGCCTTTTGGATGAGAGGTGAAACGTTTTCAAGAATCTTCAAGCAAGTCCAGTTGCCCATTTCTACCACCCACAGTTCCTCTAGGCTTCTTTCATAAGTCCATTCAGTCCTGGGTCAGTAATCCATTGAGGTCAGTCCTGTTTGAATTCCTTTTTTGTCAAGGTTTCGTCGCAGTGTTTTTTTACGTAGCAGGTCACTGGCCCTACGCACAACCCCACAGACACTTGTATACTGTCCCCCCGGGGCAGTCCAGGTGCCATTAGCCAGCAGCAGCTCCTCTGGGATCTGTCCCACCATGGTTGAACTTGCCAGGAGCAGGGGGAACCTAGCAGGACTAGGCCTGATGGTTCGCTGCCATGCTCCTGATGGTATCGCAACCCAGGGTCATTGCTGAAGCCATTGCCCGGGGAATACCACTAGGAGGTAAGCACTCTGACTCAATCCCCAGTATATTTTATGTCTGTGACTTTTTAATTGTTCATTTTTGGATTACGCTTCATACTGTCTCATAGAGTAAATATGCAATATTTACTGTATGAATATAGTATCAGAAAACAATTTTATTTATAAGCAGTAGCCACATGTACCCACAGGATACCTATTTTTTTCACAATATCTTCCTTCATATTCATCCTAAGTGCTACCAGGCAAGGTTTGTTTTGCCTGGCAACACTTGTTAGTTTTGTTTTAGTTTTGTTATGTTAGTATGAAGAATTTCAAACATATTAAATTAATAACCATGGTTTTGTGTTACACCTAGATAATCATAAATAAGTATGATGCCTCCTCCTATGGCAACCTCCAAAGCCTGGTTTGCCCATTCTGCCTGGCCATTGGTCTGTGGGTGGAAGCCTGAGGAGAGACTACAGGTGGCCCTGATGAGTTTGCAGAAGGCTCTCCAGAACTGTGCAGTGAACTGAGGACCCAGGTCAGAAACAATGTCGGTAGGCAGACCATGTAGGTGGAAAACATGGTGGACGAGTAGTTCTGTGGTCTTTTTGGCTGAGGGGAGCTTGGGCAGAGGAATGAAATGGACGGTCTTAGAAAAACGGTCAATAACAGTGAGGATACATGCGTTGCCACCTGAGTTGCGGAGTCCTGTGATGAAGTCCAGGGCGATGTGAGACCAAGGTCGATGCAGAGACGGGAGGTGTCTTAGCAAGCCAGCAGGGGGTCGATTGGCTGTCTTGTTCTGGGAGCATGTGTCGCAGGCTGCCACGAACTCCTGGACGTCCTCCTTGATGGATGGCCACCAAAAGAGCTGCTGGATGAGTGCCAGGGTTTGGGCGGCTCCTGGATGACAGGCCAGCTTGGAGCCATGACTCCACTGTAGCACCTGGGCTTGTACAGGAGAAGGAACAAACAGATGGTTAGGAGGAGTGTTGTTGGGGTTACCTTCACCAGGGTCCTGCTCCAGGGCCTTCTGCATGAGTGTCTTAACCTCTAGAATGGCGGCTCCCACCAGGCAGTGTGGAGGAAGGATGGTCTCGGGCGGCTTGGACTCCTCTTGGTGGGAAGAGAACATCCTGGACAGGGCATCGGGTTTGCCATTCTTGGAGCCTGGGCGGTAGGACAGCGTGAACTTGAACCGGGAGAAAAAGAGAGACCAATGGGCTTGACAGGAATTCAGGCATTTGGCGGACTTGAGGTACTCAAGATTCTTATGGTCAGTCCAGACTAGGAAGGGGAGCTCCGACCCCTCGAGCCAGTGCCTCCACTCCTCCAAGGCTAGTTTAACAGCCAGTAGTTCTCGGTCGCGGATATCGTAATTCCGTTCGGCTGGGGATAGCTGGCGGGAGAAGAAGGAGCATGGGTGGACCTTGTCGTCACTGGCCCTCTGGGATAGTATAGCTCCGACCCCTGACTCGGAAGCATCGACCTCGACAATAAACTGGATCGGGTATGGTGAGAACGGGTGCTGTAGTAAACCTGTGCTTGAGTGTGGAAAAGGCTTTCTCTGCTTCCTCTCCTGACTTGAATTGGGTCTTGGTTGAGGTCAGGGCTGAGAGAGGTCCGGCCACCATGCTGAAGTTGCGAATGAAGCGCCTGTAGAAGTTGGCGAATCCTAGGAAGCGCTGGAGATCTCATCTTGAAGATGGGGTGGGCCAGTCAGCGACTGCCTCCAGCTTGAGGGGGTCCATTTGAATCTTCGCTGGAGCGATGATGAACCCCAGGAACAAGATGGAGCTTTGGTGGAACTCGCTTTTCTCCGCTTTAATGAACAGTTTATTTTCTAGCAGGCGTTGGAGGACCTGCCGGATGCGACCCCATTGTTCCTCCAGGGAGCGAGAGAAAATCAAGATGTCATCCAGATATACGAAGACAAAGGTGTTAATGAAGTCCCTTAAGACATCATTAACTTGCCCCTGGAATACCACGGGCGCGTTGGTCAAGCTGAAAGCGACTACGAGGTACTCATAGTGGCCTGTGGTGGTGTTGAAGGCCGTCTTCCACTCGTCCCCTTCCCTGATCCTAACTAGGTGATAGGCGTTGCGTAAGTCCTGTTTAGTGAACACCTTAGGCTCCCTGGAGTAGTTTGAAGGCTGTGGTCATGAGCAGTAGTAGGTAGCGGTTCTTGACCGTGATGGTGTTGAGACCTTGATAGTCAATGCAGGGACGGAGTGACTTGTCCTTCTTTTCGACGAAGAAGAACCCTGCCCCGTTGGAGAGGAGGAAGGGCGGATGATCCCAGCTGCCAGTGACTCCGTGATGTACTTCTCCATGACCTGTCATTCGGCAGGTGAGAGAGAGTAGAGACATCCCTTGGGTGGCACCGTCCCGGGCAGGAAGTCGATCCAGCAATCGTAAGGCCTGTGAGGAGGGAGGGACACTGCTCGGGTTTTACTAAAAACTGGCTTGAGGTCCAGATATTCCGGAGGCAAGTGAGAGAGGTCGGGAAACTCACTGGCTGAGGGCTGTGGTGGTTTGGCGAAAGGAAGAGCAGAGTTCAGGCAGGAGGCCAGGCAGGAAGGACTCCAGCCTAAGATGATGTGATCAGTCCAGTTTAAGTGGGGGTTGTGCTGCATCAACCAGGGTAATCCAAGAATAACAGGAACGTGAGGGTTGTTCATGACATGAAGTTGTCCAACCCCGATTCCAAAAAAGTTGGGACAAAGTACAAATTGTAAATAAAAACAGAATGCAATAATTTACAAATCTCAAACTGATATTGTATTCACAATAGAACATAGACAACATATCAAATGTCAAAAGTGAGAGATTTTGAAATTTCATGCCAAATATTGGCTCATTTGAAATTTCATGACAGCAACACATCTCAAAAAAGTTGGGACAGGGGCAATAAGAGGCTGAAAAAGTTAAAGGTACAAAAAAGGAACAGCTGGAGGACCAAATTGCAACTCATTAGCTCAATTGGCAATAGGTCATTAACATGACTGGGTATAAAAAGAGCATCTTGGAGTGGCAGTGGCTCTCAGAAGTAAAGATGGGAAGAGGATCACCAATCCCCCTAATTCTGCACCGACAAATAGTGGAGCAATATCAAAAAGGAGTTAGACAGTGTAAAATTGCAAAGAGTTTGAACATATCATCATCTACAGTGCATAATATCATGAAAAGATTCAGAGAATCTGGAAGAATCTCTGTGCGTAAGGGTCAAGGCCGGAAAACCAAACTGGGTGCCCGTGATCTTTGGGCCCTTAGACGGCACTGCATCACATATAGGCATGCTTCTGTATTGGAAATTACAAAATGGGCTCAGGAATATTTCCAGAGAACATTATCTGTGAACACAATTTACCGTGCCATCCGCCGTTGCCAGCTAAAACTCTATAGTTCAAAGAAGAAGCCGTATCTAAACATGATCCAGAAGCGCAGACGTCTTCTCTGGGCCAAGGCTCATTTAAAATGGACTGTGGCAAAGTGGAAAACTGTTCTGTGGTCAGACGAATCAAAATTTGAAATTCTTTATGGAAATCAGGGACGCCGTGTCATTCGGACTAAAAAGGAGAAGGACGACCCAAGTTGTTATCAGCGCTCAGTTCAGAAGCCTGCATCTCTGTTGGTATGGGGTTGCATTAGTGCGTGTGGCATGGGCAGCTTACACATCTGGAAAGACACCATCAATGCTGAAAGGTATATCCAGGTTCTAGAGCAACATATGCTCCCATCCAGACGACGTCTCTTTCAGGGAAGACCTTGCATTTTCCAACATGACAATGCCAAACCACATACTGCATCAATTACAGCATCATGGCTGCGTACAAGAAGGGTCCGGGTACTGAACTGGCCATCCTGCAGTCCAGATCTTTCACCCATAGAAAACATTTGGCACATCATAAAATGGAAGATACAACAAAAAAGACCCAAGACAGTTGAGCAACTAGAATCCTACATTAGGCAAGAATGGGTTAACATTCCTATCCCTAAACTTGAGCAACTTGTCTCCTCAGTCCCCAGACATTTACAGACTGTTGTAAAGAGAAAAGGGGATGTCTCACAGTGGTAAACATGACCTTGTCCCAACTTTTTTGAGATGTGTTGTTATCATGAAATTTAAAATCACCTATTTTTTCTCTTTAAATGATACATTTTCTCAGTTTAAACATTTGATATGTCATCTATGGTCTATTCTGAATAAAATATGGAAATTTTGAAACTTCCACATCATTGCATTCCATTTTTAGTTACAATTTGTACTTTGTCCCATCTTTTTGGAATCGGGGTTGTATCATTTTGGAGTGATTGCCTGAAATCCTTAGGGTGAACAGGGTGGTGAGGTGAGTGATGGTGGTCAAGCCAGTGCCATTGAGTGTCAGGACGGTGAGAGGGACCTCGAGGGCGAGTAACGGGATTCCGAGATCCTTGGCAGTGGCGGAGCAGATCAGGTTCCTGTCCGCACCCAAGTCGACAAGTGCCTGAAGATGGTGATGCCGGTTGTTGTACGTGATGATAATGGGGAGCAACGGTCGGTCAGCAGGGGACTGGTATTGCGCATTGCCCACCAGGGCCCCTTGATTAACTAGTGGGCTCGTACTTTTTAGTGGGCAGGCTCGGCAGCTGTGTCCTTGCTGACCGCAGTAGAAGCAGCCCCCATGTTCTGCCAGCACAGTCGTTCCTCCGCTGACACCCGTACCCTATCTACCTGCATGGGTTCAACGGATAAGGCGGGAGGTGGGGAGAAGTTGCAGCTGAGGCGGCTCTTCTCTCTCCTACGTTGTAGGACCCAAGCGTCGATACGATAGGTGAGGAGAGTAGCGAGGTCTGACAGCAGTTCCCGAGATACCATTTCGTCCTGGATGATGTCGGACAAGCCATGTAGGAGCGCGTTGACCTGGGCACTCTCATTCCAGTCGCATGACGCCGCCAACATCCGGAACTTGATGGCATAGTCCAAGGTAAATCGGGGCCCCTGCCACAGCTCCATGAGCTCCCTAGCCGCTTCCCGACCGGACAGAGAGTGGTCAAATGTTCACCTCATTTCCTCAGAGAAGTCCTTGAAGCTGGAACAAAAGGACGCGTCGGCGTGCCAGACCGCTGTTCCCCATTCCCTGGCCTTGCCGGCGAGGAGCGTGATGACATAAGCTACCTGGGAGCATTCTGTGGGGAAAGCCATGGGTTGTAGCTCCAAGATCAATGAACACTGAGACAGAAAAGATCTGCAGGTACCTGGTTCCCTGCTGTAGGGCTGAGGCGAAGGAAGTCTCGCTTCATGGCGAGCAGCGGTGGCAGGAGGTGAAGAAGGCAGCTAGGTGAGGTAGGCACGGCTTGGGAGTACTGGAGTTGTGTGGCTAGAAGGTTGAGTGAGTTGGACAGGGTGGCCAGGTTCTGGGTGATCTGCTTGAGTTCCTATTGGTGGGTCCCGAGGAGAGCTCCTTGCTGCTGCATAGCTGTTCTCAGATGGTTCAGTTCCGCTGGATCCATGTTGGCCAGAACGTACTGTTAAGGGTGGTAAGATGTGATGAGTAGGATCCAACAGCAGAACACAGACCAGTAAATCCGGTAATAAAAATGATTTAATAAGAGTAAAAAAAAACCCAAAAATAATCCAGAAAAAGCTAGAGACAAAAAAAACAAGGCAGGCAAGGACAAAAAACGCTAGCATAAAAAATAGTCCAGACAAAAACTTGAGACAAAAACATAGCACAACAAACATGAAAAAAGACAAAAACGTAGTGCAAAAAACTGTGACAAGAAACAGGCAAAACACAGAGTAAAATCCAAGAAGCAATAAAGGCGTAGAGACAATGTGAAAAACTAACAAGACGTTCTGGCAAAGTCCCCTTCTGAGAACGGCCTTTTTCTACACAGCAGAGCAAACCAGGAAGCGAATGCCGGATCCAGATTAGCACTGAACTGGGAGATAATAAATCTCTGGAGTGGAAGTCCGAGACGGAGCATGACAGAACAAGTTGAATGTATGCCATGATAAATGGTTTACATATGTAAATTGAAGATCTGTTGATATTAAGGCAGATCCTATGTGGATGGCCTCTTATTGCTGTCTTTGCACTGGAAGGAACAAACTTCTGTTCTTTGGTGTTCTCTGAAAAAAAAATAAAATGTGGAAAAAGGGAAAGTGGAAAAAATTATAGTGGAAAATTATTTGTAGAGGCGGCACGGTGGTGTAGTGGTTAGCACTGTCGCCTCACAGCAAGAAGGTCCGGGTTCGAGCCCCGTGGCTGGCGAGGGCCTTTCTGTTCGGAGTTTGCATGTTCTCCCCGTGTCCGCGTGGATTTCCTCTGGGTGCTCCGGTTTCCCCCACAGTCCAAAGACATGCAGGTTAGGTTAACTGGTGACTCTAAATTGACCGTAGGTGTGAATGTGAGTGTGAATGGTTGTCTGTGTCTATGTGTCAGCCCTGTGATGACCTGGCAACTTGTCCAGGGTGTACCCCGCCTTTTGCCCATAGTCAGCTGGGATAGGCTCCAGCTTGCCTGCGACCCTGTAGAACAGGATAAAGCTAGAGATAATTAGATGAGATGAGATTATCTGTAGAAAAGATGAAAAATATTATAGATTAAACGCCAACACTGAAAGACAAAAGACTCACGGCAAACAATTCGAAAACAGGAATTACATCACAGGAAACTGCGTCACTGCAGCACCTACTCCTTATGCCATATGACCAGCATAAAAAAAACCCAGATTAAACTTTCCAGGTGATCACGAGCCATTTGGAGCAGTGTCTTCTGGTCAGATGAAACAAAAATTGACAATAATGTTCAGCACTTAGGATGGAGGAAAAAGAGTGAGGCTTTTAAGCTGAAGAACAGCATCCCAACTGTGTAGCACAGGGGTGGCAGCATCATGTTGTGGGGTGTTTTGTTTGGAAAAGAGACTGACTTACGTCAGAAAATAGATGACATCATGAAGAACAAGGATTATCTAGAAATACTAACGCAACACGTTTAGTTTTAACTTCAAGTTAAAACTTAGGCATACCGTAAATGGATCTTACAGCTGGACAATTATTTGTATAGCATCTTTGTATATAACAAAATTACTTAAAGGCAACAAAGTGAAAGTATTGGAGTGGCCATCACAAAAAATGTGCAGGAAATGTAGGACAACACAGGAAGTGTGGAGCTGCAAAAAACAGAGTTGGAATGTCTTTAGCCGAAGTGTATGTAGAATTTTAATTTCAACTGTACCTGTACCTCACCACTGTGCAGATATTGTTATTTTGGACATTTCAAAATAGCTTCCACACTCCCAAGTTCCACAAGGCAGAAGACCGTTGGACAAAATTTTGGACATTGTTTTCCATTTCCAAGATAATATCTGTCCCATTCATAAAGAAGCAATGTTTCCCTGAGTAGGCTGTCAATTCTGTTCAGTGGATCTGCTAAAGGTTACAACCTGCTGTGGAACTGTGGGCAAATTGGTACTCAAGGTAATATCAAGGTGCTGTAAAAAGATTAGACAATTATTATGGTATTACAATTGTACTATAATACAGAACGGCTGAATTAATTATTCTGATTAGTCAGACAGTGTTGATTAATTTTCATTATCCCACAGCACTGTTGAATTCTCAAATCAGAAGATGTGGATTAACTTTCTATAATGGCACAGCTCTGACAGTAGTATTGGCTAACATGATAATGCGCTCATTCTATTATGTTATCTTTTGTTTCTATTGTAACAGCTCATTCATAGGGACTTGTATGGTGGACACGTCACATAATTTAAGGCTCATAAAATATGGATCAATAAAGCATTTTGTTATTTAACAAAGAAGAATATGTAATCACTGATATGATGAAGCTTTCTCTCAGGATTATTTAAGATTTAAATAAAATGTCTCAAGTCTCAGTGCTTTATAGTCAGTAAGTTATCTGCCTATCTACAGTAGACAGTCTTCAGGATTGAGGACTTTCTGGAATTTTATTTTTTATTTCATTGAAATGTTTTAAAACAATGTTCCTCAAACAAAGATACGAAGGGATTTGGATATTTCACCATCTACAGTGCAGAATCTGGAAGAATTCCGATGCGTAAAAGGCAAGGACACAAATCTAAGCTGAACGCCTGTGATCACCAATCCCTCACATGGCACTGCTTCGAGAACCATCATTCATCGATAGCTGATATAACCACATGGGCTTGGAATTACTTTGTCAAACCTTTGGCAAGCACTGCAATACAGAGTTACATCCACAAATGCCAGTTAAAGGAATAATCCGGAGTGATATGCTTTCTAGGTCTATTTTCACTTTATTGGGAGTGCATACGTTGAGTTGCTACCACAATCACGTCAATCGGATGTGTTTTGAGACAGTTTGTTTTTTGCGATTTCAACCGGAAAGCGCTAACATGGCAGTGCGAGGGGCATGGCTTTTTGCCGATACAAAACGTTAATTTTAAAACCATTGCAAAGCTCAAAACAACATGACAGTTCTGTAGAAGTGAGTAGAGGGTTCCTACAAACAAAATGAAGTGTCCCTAGCTCTGCAAGTGCACGGACAGAGTGTGTAGAAGAGTAAATACAAAGTCAGTACCTTACTTCGTTTTGTTTGTAGGAACCCTACAAACAGGAGTGCAATATAGGTGAAAGATTATATACAAATCATTGTTTTCCGTTTTGATTTCAATTTCAACGTGTCAACTTTTTCTAATTTGGGGTTGTATAATACTCTGAGGTGGTTACAGGCCTCAGCTTTGTGTATTTGCACCCCTGCTTTCATTTAATAAAGAAAACCATAACTGTTGAAGTGGTTAAGCTGTTTGTAAAGAGACAATTATTTACCAGTTATGGAAGGAGTTTCGGGTGTGAAGGCTTTGTAAGTGTCAGTAAGTTTTCTGCTAAGGGAGACTCTTCAGGACAGAGGAGCTTGAAAGTTCTGTTTCTCACAAGATGTGTTTTTGTCTTATTAACTTCAAACAAAGAGGAAACTAGAGAGGCTGGCAAGCAAACGACTGTTTTAACTGTTCTAACTTAAGGCCCTGGTCACACTACAGCTCGCGATGGGTTTGCGAATACTTGGTGATGAAAAATTGGTAGCAGTGCCACCAATCGTGCAATATACGGTGAATGTTCTCTGACCTTTGTTTTTCCATGTGTCTCTGCCATGTGAGTGGCTAAAAATGTCGCGAAAAATTCAGTGCCTGCATTGAAATTTGGTGGTGATGTTTTTGTCTGCAAACTAAAGACCGAATACTCACAGATGGGTTTGGGAATACTTCCTGAAGCTCAGGGAACATTCTTCGAGCCTCTTCAGATGTATTTGTCTTGAATCCATGTCCCCGATGCTCGCAGGAGCCTCATCAACACAGCGACTCAGCATAGCCTAACCTTCCCTGAGACTTAAAAAGTGCATTTACATTTGGGGATCCTTTGGAGTGCGTTGTGCATGCGCTTGGGACCCAGTCATTATGGGAAACACCTGATGCTGATCTGAGCGCAAACAGCATATGCACATTATTTTCACAGAGACTTTGTGAATTATTCTGTCAGGTACATGGCGGTAAATGGATATAAGTGCAGGAAGAGTGTTTATTAGCAGGTGTGATATTTACAAAAACAAAACACGAGGTAAGGTCAGAGTAACAAAATACAAATGAAACCAAAAGCAAAAAAAGCAGAGGATTTAACCAGAGTCTTAAACATGGCTAGAAACAAACATGACAGTAATAATGATAATACTTCGCAAAGTCTCTGTGAAAACAGCATCCTTGTATGTGAGTTCTGGTTGTGCTCAAATCAGCATCAGGTGTTTCCCGTAACAACTGGGTCCCAAGAGTGCGCACAACACTCTCCGTGAGCGCGCATAGCCACTTGAGCTGTGCCAGATTCAAGGCGTGATAGTCAAATGTTTACCTGCTGTGTGACCACAACTTTTAGCTCACCTTTATATTGCCATGCATCACCACCAAAATGCCTCATTTTCATTGATAACCCATCACAAAGCATCGCGAGCTGTAGTGTGAGTGTAGCTCAAGTGATAACAGGAAGTAACTCACTTCACAGAAGTTCCACAACATTAAATGCAACTATAAATGGTTAAAAAACATGATGTGTGTGATTCTTCAGGACATGCTCGAATTGAAAAATAATTTGAGGTAGTAACAGTAACCCTGCTTTGCTTCAGGATGTATCAAACCACCCTGTCATTGATAATTTCCCTAAATCTGCCCCAAGTGTTGTTCTTCACTTATCTGCTCTTCCTTACAAATGGCATTAAATGATGCATATAATACTAAAGGAGATAAGTTTTATTGATATGTTACCACTCCTTCTTTTACT
This sequence comes from Neoarius graeffei, assembly GCF_027579695.1. NCBI lineage: Eukaryota > Metazoa > Chordata > Actinopteri > Siluriformes > Ariidae > Neoarius > Neoarius graeffei. Next base: position 39,348,219 of record NC_083578.1, on the reverse strand, counting down.
CCATCAAAAATAATGGAACTAAGAATACAGTGCCTTACAAAAGTATTCATCCGGTATACTGCTCCGGGTGTGTTAAAGGTGTGTAACCTGTGGCATTGCACCAACTCAGTAAACTCACACACATGGTAATGTGCATTTGCTGTTGAATTTTGCAGCTTAGAGTCAGAATCCTGTAATCCAGTATCCACTGGTAGTACGAATTATTTTAGGACAATTCTTTGGCTGAAGGTCTTCTCACTTATTGCACGTGAAATGACTCCTCTGCCTCAGTTACAGTGCCTTGCAAAAGTATTCATCCCCCTTGGTGTTTGTCCTGTTTTGTTGCATGACAAGCTGGAATTAAAAGGGATTTTTGGGGGGTTAGCACCATTTGATTTACACAACATGCATACCACTTTAAAGGTGCACATTGTTTTTATTTTTCATTGTGACACAAGCAAGAATTAAGATGAAAAAAACAGCATAAGTATTCACCCCCTTTCGTATGAAACCCCTCAATAAGAGTTTCTCCAACCAATTCACAACTCACATAATTAGTTGATTAAGATCCACCTGTGTGCAATCAAAGTGTCACATGATCTGTCACATGATGTCCATAGAAATCAACCTATTCTGGAAGGACCCTGACTCTGCTACAGTATGAAGCAAGCAACATGAAAACCAAGAAGCACTCCAAACAGGTCAGAGACAAAGTTGTGGAGAAGTATAGATCAGGGTTGGGTCAAAAAATATCCCAAACTTTGAATATCTCACAGAGCACCATTAAATCCATTATAGAAAAATGGAAAGAATATGGCACCACTACAAACCTGACAAAAGAAGGCTGCCCACCAAAACTCACAGACTGGGCAAGGAGGGCATTAAACAGAAATGCAACAAAGACACCAACGATAACGCTGCGGGAGCTGCAAAGATTCACAGTGGAAATGGGAATATCTGTCAATAGGACCACTTTAAGCCATATAATCCACAGAGTGGGGCTTTATAGAAGAGTGGCCAGAAAAAAGTCATTGCTTAAAAAAAAATCACGTTTGGAGTTTGCCCAACAGCATGTGCCAGACTCCCCAAACACATGGAAGAAGATTCGGTGGTCAAATGAGACAAAAACTGAACTTTTTGGCCATTGTGGGAAATGCCATGTGTGGCGCAAACCCAACACCCTGAGAACACAATTCCTAAAATGAAGCATGGTGGTGGCAGCATCATGCTGCTGTGGGGATATTTTTCATCTGCAGGGACAGGAAAGCTGGTCAGGACAGAAAGATGGATGGCACTAAATACAGGGCAATTCTGGAGGAAAACCTGTTTGAGTCAGCCAGAGGTTTGAGACTGGGATGAAAGTTTATGGTCTAGCAGGACAATGAGCCTAAACATACTGCTAAAGCTACACTGGAGTGGTTTAAAGGGAAACATTTAAATGTCTTGGAATGGCCTAGTCAAAGCCCAGACCTCAATCCAATTGAGAATCTGTGGCATAACTTGAAGATTGCTGTACACCAACGCAAACCATCTAACTTGAAGGAGTTTGTGGCAGCGGGGGTGTGGCCAAGCATCACTCTGTGAAGGGAGGGCGGAGTTAGGGAAGGTAAGTGGCAGAATCACTACACCTGATGGGAATTAACCTGTTTGTGTGTCTTCCCCAGTGACCGTGCCCTATAAAGGAGAGCGAGAGCAGAGGAAGGGAGCTCTCCCCCAACCTGGACGCTTGTGTGCGTGCGTGTGTGTGAGATAATATAAAGGCTGAAAAGCTAAATAAAAGAGTTTTGAGAACTCAGTTCTGGACTGCCGTGCTTCTGTGCTCCACCCACATAGAACGCTTGCTACAGTGGTGCAGAAACCCGGGAACGGAGCGCAGAGGAGAACAGCCCCATGGAGTCCTCCCCCTTCAAGGACCTGATCCATGCCCTTGCCACAGCCCAACAGAGCCAGCACCAGGCGCTGGTTGCCCTCCGGAAGGAGCAGGAGCAAAGGTTCGAGGCCCTGGTGCTGGCGCAGCAGGAAGATCACCAGGCGTTCCGGCACCTACTCGCGTCAGCGGGGTCCACCACTGCCGCGGACCCTCCCCACCTCACCCTAATGAAGATGGGACCGTACGACGACCCTGAGACCTTCCTCGCTCTCTTTGAGCAGGCAGCAGAGGCGTGGGGCTGGCCGTTGGAACAGCACGTGGCGCGCCTCCTCCCCCTGCTAACGGGCACGGCGCGGCTGGCTGCGCTACAGCTCCCCACCGACAGCCGGCTGGTCTACGCCGACCTCCGCAGGGCCATCCTCCAGAGTGTGGGGCGCACCCCGGAGCAACAACGGCAGTGCTTCCATGCACTGTGCCTGGAGGAGGTCGGCCGGCCGTTCGCGTTTGGCCAGCAACTCCGGGATGCCTGCCGGCGGTGGCTGAGGGCCGACAACCGCGACGCTGAGGGAATCGTCGATCTGGTGGCGCTGGAACAGTTCATCGCCCGACTTCCCGAAGGAACAGCAGAGTGGGTCCAGTGCCATTGCCTGGCGTTGCTGGATCAGGCCATCGAGCTGGCGGAGGACCATTTGGCAGCTGTTCTGACGGCAGGACAGCATGTCTTCTCTTCTCCCCTCTCCTCTCTCTCTCTCTTCCCCTTCTGTTCCTTGTCCTTGCCCCATCCCCCCCCGCGAAGGCGGGGGCCAGCTCCACCCCAGCCGGCCCGCCACACCCGCGGTACCCTACCGTTTCCCACTTCCGTGTCTGTCTCCCCCCCCCCCCCCCCCAGGCGAATGAGCTCCGGAACACCGGTGCAGAGAGAGAGCCTGGGCCGGTTTGCTGGCGCTGCGGGGAGCCGGGGCACCTCCAGCATCAGTGCTCAGCTATGGAGGTGGGCGCGGTGGTCCGGATCCCTGACGCGCCAGAGACCGCCCTCGATCGGGCCGGAATGTATCGCATACCGGTGAGTATCCAAGGGGATACGTATCAGGCTTTGGTGGACTCCAGCTGTAATCAGACCTCAATCCACCAAAGCCTGGTGCAAGACGAGGCATTGGGAAGAGCACAGTTGGTGAAGGTGTTGTGTGTGCACGGGGATGTTCACAACTACCCTTTAGTGTCGGTCCACATTCTATTTTGAGGGGAGAAATTTAGAGTAAAGGCGGCGGTTAATCCTCACCTTACCCACTCGATAATTTTGGGGACTGATTGGCCAGGATTTGGGGAATTAATGACTCATTTAGTGAAGAGTGGGGCCTGCCATAGTTTAGCAGGGGGAGATCCCGGTGTGGTATTGGCGGGAGCAGCTGTCACAGAGCCATCTACGTCATCACCGCATCAGAGTGAGGAGCAGCAGACTCCTCCTCCCTCTCTTGGGGAATCCCCGCAGATTTAAAGTAAGAGCAGTCGCGAGATGAGACTCTGCGGCATGCGTTTGACCAAGTGAGAGTAATCGATGGTCAAACGCTCCAGCCAAATGCCACCCCGGCCTTCCCCTATTTTTCCATTATTAAGGATAGATTATACCGAGTGACGCAGGACACTCAGACTAAGGAGCCGATAACACAGCTTTTGATCCCAAAAAGCCGCTGGGAATTTGTATTCCAGGCAGCTCACTTTAATCCCATGGCTAGACACTTGGGGCAGGATAAGACACTAGGCCGAATAATGGCCCGGTTCTATTGGCCAGGGATTCGCGGCGATGTCCGTGGGTGGTGTACGGTGTGCCGCGAATGCCAGTTTGTAAATCCAGCGGCCATTCCAAAAGTGCCTTTGCACCTTCTGCCATTAATCGAGACCCCGTTCAAAAGAATTTGGGATGGATCTTGTTGGGCCATTAGATCAGTCAACATGAGGATATTGCTTTATTTTAGTTCTGGTGGACTATGCAACGCAATATCCGGAAGCAGTGCCTCTTTGCAATATCTCAGCACGCAGTATTGCAGAAGCGCTCTTCCGCGTCATCTCCCAAGTCGGAATCCCCAAAGAGATTCTGACTGATCAAGGCACTGCATTTATGTCACGCACACTGCGCGAACTGTATGGGTTACTGGGAATTAAGCCTATCCGCACCAGCGTTTATCACCCACAAACGGATGGCTTCGTCGAACGGTTCAATCGCACCCTCAGAAACATAATTTAAAAATTTGTAAGCGAGGACGCATGCAACTGGGATAAATGGCTCGAGCCCCTGTTATTCACAGTGCGAGAGGTCCCACAAGCCTCCACGGGGTTCTCCCTGTTCAAATTATTATACGGGCATAAGCCACGTGGCATTCTAGATGTGCTGCGTGAAAATTGGGAGGAGGGACCTTCAACAAGTAAAAATGAAATTCAGTACATTATCGACCTGCGCACCAAACTCCACACCCTCACGCACTTAACCCAGGAGAATTTGCGGCAGGCTCAAGAATGTCAAGTCCGTCTGTACGACAGGGGCATATGCCTTAGGGAGTTCACACTGGGAGATAAAGTACTCGTGTTGTTGCCCACGTCGAGCTCCAAATTAATCGCCAGGTGGCAAGGACCCTTTGAGGTCACACGGCGAGTCGGGGACGTCAACTACGAGGTGAGGCGAACGGACAGGGGCGGGGCGTTACAGATTTACCACCTCAATCTGTTTAAACCTTGGAGCGAGGAGGTCCCCATGGCATTGGTGTCAGTGGTTCCAGAGAAGGCGGAGCTGGGGCCGGAGGTTCAAAAAGGAAAATCGACATTGCCCACCGCTCCGGTCCCTTGTGGAGCCCACCTCTCTGCGACCCAACTCGCGGAGGTCACAAACAGAATTTTCTGACGTGTTCTCGCCCCTGCCCGGCCACACCCGCCTCATAGAACACCACATTGAGACATCCCCGAGGGTAGTAGTGTGCAGCCGCCCTTACAGACTGCCCGAACACAAAAAAAAGGTGGTTCGGGAAGAGCTTGAGGCCATGCTCGAAATGGGCATCATCGAGGAGTCCCACAGTGACTGGCGCAGCCTGGTGGTCTTGGTGCCCAAGGCTGACGGGTCGGTCCAGTTCTGTGTGGACTATAGAAAAGTCAACGAGGTGTCTCAATTCGATGCATACCCAATGCCTCGTATTGACGAGTTGCTGGATCGACTAGGCACAGCTTATTTTTATTCGACACTGGATTTGACAAAGGGATATTGGCAGATCCCCTTGACTCCGCTATCCCAAGAGAAAACGGCCTTTTCCACATGGTTTGGCTTACACCAGTTCATCACACTTCCTTTTGGGCTGTTTGGGGCGCCCGCTACATTCCAAAGGCTTATGGATAGGGTCCTCCGCCCCCACGCCACCTACACGGCAGCATACCTAGATGACATCATTATTTACAGTAATGACTGGCCGCGGCACCTAAAACACCTGAGGGCCATCCTTGGGTCGCTGAGGCGAGTGGGTCTCACAGCCAACCTGAAGAAGTGTGCAATTGGGCGGGTGGAAGTACGGTATCTGGGCTTCCACTTGGGCAATGGGCAGGTGCGTCCCGAAATCAACAAGACAGCAGTGATTGCGGTCTGCCCAAGGCCCAAGACCAAAAAGGGGGTGAGACAGTTCCTAAGGCTGGCTGGCTACTATCGTAGGTTTTTACCTAATTATTCAGACGTCACCAGCCTGCTGACTGATCTCACTAAAAAGGGGGCACCAGATCCGGTCCAGTGGATGGAGCAATGCCAGCGGGTTTCTCTGAGGTAAAGGCTGCACTGTGTGGGGGGCCACTATTACACTTCCCTGACTTCACTCTCCCCTTTATTTTGCAGACGGACGCATTGGACAGGGGGCTGGGGGCTGTTCTGTCCCAGAAGGTGGAAGGGGAGGACCGTCCAGTGCTGTACATCAGCTGGAAGCTGTCGGTGCGCGAGGGCCGCTACAGCACAATAGAAAAGGAGTACCTCGCCATCAAGTGGGTGGTCCTCACCCTCCGCTACTACCTGCTGGGACGCCCTTTCACCCTCTGTTCAGACCACACACCCCTCCAGTGGCTCCACCGCATGAAGGATGCCAACGCGCGGATCACCCGTTGGTATCTGGCACTCCAGCAATTTAAGTTTGAGGTGGTCCACAGGCCGTCAGGTGGTCCTCTCCCGTCGGGGGGGGGGGGGGGGGGGTGTTCGGCTTCAGGCCGGATGGCTCCCCGGCCTGAGTTGGGCGGTGGGGGTATGTGGCAGCGGGGGCGTGGCCAAGCGTCAGTCTGTGAAGGGAGGGCAGAATCACTACACCTGATGGGAATAAACCTGTGTTTGTGTGTCTTCCCCAGTGACCGTGCCCTATAAAGGAGAGGGAGAGCAGAGGAAGGGAGCTCTCCCCCAACCTGGATGCTTGTGTGCGTGCGTGTGTGTGAGATAATATAAAGGCTGAAAAGTTAAATAAAAGAGTTTTGAGAACTCAGTTCTGGCCTGCCGTGCTTCTGTGTTCCACCCACCTAAAACGCTTGCTACAGAGTTGGAGCAGTTTTGACTTGATGACAGGGCTTTACATTAACCTTTTTGCTCACCAGCCACTGTGGCTAGTGGTTTTCCCGAGTCACTAGCCATTCAGCCTTTTCACGAGCCACAATTCTGTTGCCAGGAAATCGCAGTTTTTTCTTCACCATTGTGACCGAGCAGCTCCGTCACTGACTGCGGCCGGCGCAACTCACACACATACACACACACTACGCATCTCTCTTTCCCTCCCCGAACAATAGCGCGACCAAGGGTGCACACTTGGTAGTACAAATGTAAAGACGCATACACACAAACAGATGAAAACTTACCCAGTCTACAGAAACGCACCGCCATAACCTACCCATCCGCTTCCGGTGGCAAAACTGGGCGGGAGAATAGGCATCACTTATATAGAGGGATGACACGGGGGAAGACGGGTCAGGTGATGCAAAATAATGTGTTTTAATAATAATGTCAATCTGGCCATGGTCATAGTATGTGTATATTTTTGTGGGATGTTTGGGATGATTATTTATGGAAAAAAAAAAACAACACTACAATGAAGGGAAGTTGTTTATGTTTTTTTTGAGGCCTAGTGGGAGGGGCTACGGGTATAAAAAGGGGCTGCCTGGGCCTACTAGGGGAGTATGGTGAGTTACGGAGAAGGTAACAGGGAGTCTTGTGTTGAGTTGTTGAAGAGCTCTTTTTTTTTTCTTCCCCATTTGTGTATATAGTGCATTTCTGTTTAATTTTTGTTTTTGTTTCCTTCACATTATTTGGATTTTGGGTTGTAAATACTGGCACTGCTTGCACCTGGTGAGGTGAGGACAATAAAGAAAAAAAAACCACAATCATATTTTCCAACTGAGCCTGTTTTTTTTTGTTTTTTTTGGGGGGGGGTTTCGAAAGAACCCTGCAACATATGGTGTCAGAAGTGGGATGGCTAGTCGGAAAAAAACCCTCCTTCCCAGGTGCACTGGCCTGCGTTCCCAGCAGAGAGAGCAGTTAAAGAAATGTGGGAAGTGCCTAAAAATATTTCTGAGCTGCAGAGGGAGGATAAAACTTTGATAACATTGTTTGCTAAAGTAGGGAATGAAGCAAATGGAAGTCATGTGGGGAGGGAAAGGTTCATTCTGGATAATGATGTGCTGTATGCTGCTGATAGTGAACATAGGCGCCTGGTTATCCGTGCTAGCTGTAGACAACTAATCATGCATCTAGCACACACACTCCCATGGGCTGGACACTTTGGCCGTAACAAAACATACATGCGCATCAGTTCACGTTTTTATTAGCCCTCCATGTACACAGACATCCAGAAATATTGCACCACATGTCCCACATGACAGAAAACATGCCCTGGCCGCAAGTCTGACAGAGCATTCCTGCAATCACTTCTGATCATCTCCACTCCATTTCGCAAGATCGCAATGGACATTGTTGGGCCCTTGGTGAAAAGTAGCAGAGGTCACCAGTACATCTTAGTTATCTGTGACTATGCGACGCGTTTCCCTGAGGCCTTTCCCCTGCGGACCATCACTGCTCCCACAGTACTGTGGCCATTGGTGCAATTATTTTCCAGAGTGGGAATACCAGATGAGATCCTCACGGACCAAGGGACGAACTTCACGTCACGGTTGATGCAGCTTTTCCAGAAGCAGCTGGGCATCACAGCCATTAAAACCACGCCCTACCATCCACAGACTGATGGCCTGGTGGAAAGATTCAACCAGACGCTGAAGAGGATGCTGCAGAAATTCGTGGATGATACTGGCAAAGACTGGGACAGATGGCTGCCCTTCCTGCTTTTTGCCTACCGGGAAGTTCCCCAGGCTTCAACTGGCTTTTCCCCATTCGAACTGTTGTATGGCTGGGAGGTACAGGGACCCTTGGACCTCCTACGAAAGAGCTGGGAAGGGCCCTCCACCACTTCAAGTGACAGAGGGGTGGTGCAGTTCGTGCTGGAGATGAGGGACCAGCTGGAGAGATACCAGGAGGAGGCCAAGGTCAACCTGCAAGAGGCCCAGAAGAGCCAGAAGGCCTGGTATGACCAACACTCCCAACACTGGGAGTTCCAGCCTGGCCAAAAAGTCCTGTTGTTGCTCCCCTCCTCCAACAGCAAGCTCCTGGCAAAATGGCAAGGGCCATACCACATCACCCGCAAGATGGGGCTGGTGACCTATGAGGTACATCACCCAGACAGGAAAAAAAACAAACAAACATATCATATCAACCTGCTGAAAGAGTGGAAAGAATGTGGTGTCCAGGCTCCAGAAAAGGCGCTGCTGGTGAGGGAGGTGAACCTGGAAGATGAGGACAAGGTGGAACCCGAAGAGCTAGTGGTGCCTGCTGCACCAGTGCTGGAGCACCTTTAACTACAGCAAGCTGTACAGCTGATTGGGCTCTTCCAGGAGGTCCCTTCCCTCTTTGCGGCAAGGCCAGGCAAGACCACTCTGGTCGAACATGTGGTACGCCTCAAGGACAGCCAACCAGTCCGCCAACATCCCTACCGTGTCCCACAACAGCTGGTGGGGAAATTGAAGCAGGAGATAGAGGAGATGCTGAAGCTTGGGGTAATTGAGCCTTCCAACTCGGAGTGGTGCAGTCCGGTAGTCATCGTTTTCAAGAAGGATGGCTCACTGCGCATCTGTATTGACTTTAGAAAACTCAATTCCATCTCTGAGTTTGATGCATACCCCATGCCCAGAATTGACAAGTTGCTGGAAAAGATTGGAGCAGCCAGATACATCACCACCCTGGATCTGTGTAAGGGATACTGGCAGGTGCCCCTGGAGAAGTCATCCTGGCCATACACAGCATTCCAAACACCAGCGGGACTTTTCCAGTTTACGGTGATGTCATTTGGCCTGCATGGAGCACCTGCCACGTTCCAGCGACTGATGGACCGAGTCCTCCAGGGTTGCCACCACTGCAGTGCAGCCTATTTGGATGATGTGGTGATCTTCAGCAACACCTGGGAGGAACATTGTGAACATCTCTCCCTGGTCCTGAGGAGAATCCAGGAGGGGGGACTGACCCTCAACCTCTCGAAGTGTGAGTGGGCCCGCAGGAGACCCAATACCTAAGGTACCAACTGGGGCGAGGACAGGTGCGGCCGCAAGTGGATAAGGTGGAAGCTATCCAAAACTCGCCGCAGCCCCGCACCAAGAAAGAGGTCCGGTCCTTCCTGGGATTGGCCAGTTGGTACAGATGGTTCGTGCCTCAGTTTGCCACCATCGCCGCCCCCCCTCACAGCACTGACCAGCAAGGACCAGCGGAACCCCATAACCTGGTCCACGGACTGTGAAACTGCCTTCTGAACCCTGAAGAACTACCTGTGTTCCTCACCTGTTCTCCAGAGCCCCGATTTCAGTAAACGGTTTCTGGTTCAAGTGGACGCTTCTGCAGTGGGCCTTGGGGCAGTCCTGGCCCAAGGAGACAGGGGAGAGGAACAACCAATTCTGTACCTAAGCCGCAAGCTGCAGCCACGTGAGACCAGGTATTCCACAGTGGAAAAAGAGGGCTTGGCCATAAAGTGGGCACTGGAGAGCCTGAGGTACTACCTGCTCGGACGAGAGTTTGACCTGGAGACCGACCACAGAGCTCTAACCTGGATCAATTCCATGAAAGACCACAATAGCCACCTAACTCGTTGGTACCTCTCACTCCAGCTGTACCGGTTCACCATCCGCCACCGAGCAGGCAAGGCCAACGTGGTAGCAGACTACCTTTCGAGGCTGCCGCACATCGCCAACCTCCGGGAGGAGGGGGATAATGTGACGGAGCAGCTCCGTCACTGACTGCGTCCGGCGCAACACACACACACACACACACACACACACGTACTACGCATCTCTCTTCCCCTCCCCGAACAATAGCGCGACCAAGGGTGCACACTTGGTAGCACAAATGTAAAGACGCATACACGCATACACACAAACAGATGAAAACTTACCCAGTCTATAGAAACGCACCGCCATAACCTACCCATCCGCTTCCGGTGGCAAAACCGGGCGGGAGAATAGGCGTCACTTATATAGAGGGATGACGTGGGGGAAGACGGGTCAGGTGATGCAAAATAATATATGTTTTAATAATAATGTCAATCTGGCCATGGTCATAGTACGTGTATATTTTTGTGGGATGTTTGGGATGATTATTTATGGAAAAAAAAAAACAACACTACAATGAAGGGAAGTTGTTTATGTTTTTTTGAGGCCTAGTGGGAGGGGCTACGGGTATAAAAAGGGGCTGCCTGGGCCCTACTAGGAGTGTGTGGTGAGTTACAGAGAAGGTAACAGGGAGTCTTGTGTTGAGTTGTTGAAGAGCTCTTTTTTTTCTTCCCCATTTGTGTATATAGTGCATTTCTGTTTAATTTTTTTTTGTTTCCTTCACGTTATTTGGATTTTTGGTTGTAAATACTGGCACTGCTTGCACCTGGTGAGGTGAGGACAATAAAGAAAAAAAAAACCACAACCATATTTTCCGACTGAGCCTGTTTTTTTTTGCTTTTTGGGGGGTTTTCGAAAGAACCCCGCAACAACCATGATATGTTAAAGTTCGGAAGATCTAGATTTAATTATGAATGGCAGCGTATAATGTATCTCTACAGTAGCACTCAAGTATTCAGTGCTGTTAAGGTAGATCCCTATATGAAAACATGCAACCAATTCAGACAAAAATATAAACAGAGTATTCTGTTTATTAACCCTGCCGACAGTAGTCAGAGGGGTTATTATTTTCACCTGCGTCAGTCTGTGTGTGTGTGTGTGTATCTGTCTGTCTGTCTGTCTGCAAGATATCTCAAGAACCAATGGATCGATTTGGACCAAATTTTGTACATGTGTTGCCAATCACCCAGGAAGGAAACCATTAAATTTTGGAGGTCAAAGGTCAAAGGTCAAGGTCATGGCAGAACTTCGAAATTTTCGCCCAATGTATTTTAATAGGGAAAAGGCGGGGTTTGCACTCGTTAGAGTGTCCCTGTCTAGTTGAACTCAAATTCAAGCCCCTTACAATATGAACTATCGTATAATATGAAAAATAACATTCAGTAAACTGAACTGATTCTAATATTAAAAGTCCAATTCAAAACATTTATCATTGAAAAAAATTTGATGTTTTGATATGCAAGTATTACGTGTATTATCAAGTATCTCATCTCATTATCTCTAGCCATTTTATCCTGTTCTACAGGGTCGCAGGAAAGGCAGGGTACACCCTGGACAAGTCGCCAGGTCATCACAGGGCTGACCCATAGACACAGACAACCATTCACACTCGCGGTCAATTTAGAGTCACCAGTTAGCCTAGCCTGCATGTCTTTGGACTGTGGGGGAAACCAGAGCACCCAGAGGAAACCCATGCAGACACGGGGAGAACATGCAAACTCCACACAGAAAGGCCCTCGCCGGCCACGGGGCTCGAACCCGGACCTTCTTGCTGTGAGGCAACAGCGCTAACAACTACACCACCGTGCCGCCCCATTATCAAGTATTATTATGTATATTATGTATTATCTATTAATAGTGTGTGTGCGTGTGTGTGTGTGTGTGTGTGTGTGTGTGAGAACATGTGTAGAGAGAGACATTAAATGTCCTCATTACATTATTATCAGATGAGTCTGAATGGTCAATGAAAAATGGTCTTCGTGACCTGAGGCTTCCAGCAGGCCATAAGTTGATAGCTGGGGCGGGATCAACTTCTTTCCAATCGTGTGAACGTTTCTAAACAGCAGCTCCATCCTCTCCAGCTCAGCTGACTTCATGACAGCCAGGGACTGAAAGCAATGCTGTCCTGTAGTGAACCAGCCGTCTTTGCCTGTTTTGATGTTATAGTACCGATGTGTGCATTTGACTTTTCGTGGTCCTTTATAGTTTCGAGTTTAAAATTACTGGTGCCTGTCTTTGCCAGACTTTCTACAGTCTTCACAGTACAGGGTATTTTCGGTTTTGCTATGAACTAGCCAATATCGCCCGAATTTCCATTTGTCATTGAATTGTCTTATCTTCCTATTAGCGTCGTGTTCATTTCCATGGCCGTAGCCAGCTCTGAGGCCCCCGCGGTCCGGACCTCGGTCATTTTTAAGAGCTGAAAATATATTTGTACACTAAATATTCAACTGGATTAAAAAATAAAGAATAACATTAAAACGTCTCCATAAAAAGTGCATTGTTAATTATGTTAAACATTGATTCTGTCTTCTGTGTCTGCTTTGTGCGGCTCTGAGACCAAGAACACAAAAGCGAATGAGCACGTGACTCAGGGGAGGAATGCAGTGCAGGAGACATGGGGTTTCCATGGTAACCATCAGCGCACTTTCATCAAGCTGTTAAATTTACATTTTCGAAGCAGCGCAGTTGAAGCCTGCCTTGTTTGTGATTTTAAAAGTAAATCATTCGATAAGCCAAAGCAATAGAGGGGAAAGTTTCAACTTATGTTTGTCTTGGATAACTTTGCCTAAAACATGGTGGTGTATACTGATTTTTTTCCCAGAATTTTTTTTTTGTGTGTGTCTAGGTGTAACAGATGCCAGATTGTTAATGTATCTTAGTTCCACAGGCTACATGGTTAGGGTATATTTTGTCCTCATTGCTTGGGCCAGATCAAACCATTAAACAAGCTTAAATTATTCTTACTCTTGCCACATACATGATTTTTTTTTTTTAAACTGATGATATTCAGTTCAAACACCATTAAAAGTAATTTCAGGAATAGAGCTATTGTGTGGCGTGTAATTCACTCCTCTCATTTAAATATGGCGAACACTTTTCGGCGCGCGCTTTGCGCATCACGGACCTCTGTGATTTTAAAATGCTGCTCCGGCCCTGCTCATCTCTGCCCCTTTTTTCCTGAGCAGCAGGGTTTAAAACTCCCGCTATATGCCGCCACATAGTGCGCTTGTCAGTCGTCAGCAACTTTGTTGCTTCGTTCATTAACCACAGGTTACCGTATCACTGATTTTATCTGAGACGTTAAAGTACGTTCTCAACAATTCTAACGTCAGAATGTTTATGCAGGTGTTCATGGGAGTTGTAGGCGCGTAATATTACATTTCAATGCGTTTATTATATCAGATGCATTCAGAGAAAACTACAGTTAAAATATATTGTCATACCACAGAATAAATCACCCGCCAAAGTGGCTTGTGGGACTAAAGTCATTACCCGCCAAAGCTGAATTTTACCCGCATTTGGCGTGTGGGCGGGTGCTAATGTAAAGCCCTGCTTGATGAATGGGCAAAAATCCCAATGGTTAGATGTGCTAAGCTAATAGAGACATACCCCAAGAGACTTGCAGCTGTAATTGTCGCAAAAGGTGGCTCTATAAAATATTGACTTGGGGGGGGGGGGAGGAATACTTATGCACACTCCAGATTTCTGTTTTTTCATCTTAACTATTGTTTGTGTCACAATAAAAACAAAACCAGTGTGCATTTTTAAAGTGGTAGGCATGTTGTGTAAATCAAATGGTGCTAACCCCCCAAAAATCCATTTTAATTCCAGCTTGTAATGCAACAAAACAGGACAAACACCAAGGGGGATGAATACTTTTGCAATGCACTGTAACTGAGGCAGAGGAGTCATTTCACGTGCAATAAGTGAGAAAACCTTCAGTGAAAGAATTGCACTAAAGTAATTAGTACTGCCAGTGGATACAGGATTACAGGATTCTGACTCTAAGCTGCAAAATTCAACAGCAAATGCACATTACCATGTGTGAGAGTTTACTGAGTTTGTGCAATGCTACAGGTTACTGTCCTTTAACACACCTGGAGCAGTCCATTTCCCATGATCAGGAGTGTGTGTGTGTGTGTGTGTGTGTGTGTGTGTGTGTGTGTGTGTGTGTGTGTGTGCGCGCGCGCACATGCACGCTTAGTGGGGAGAGATGACCTTGCACATGGCCAGAGAGAGTGTCTGATAAATAGGCCGTGGTAGACAACAGGCTCACCTTGCAGATGGTGTGTTCCGTCAGGGGTCGATACAGATGAAAACACACTTCTCACTGTTAGGACAGCACTTTAGCGGATAAAGCTTTAGGCTAGGCTCTCATTGTACAGCCTTGTTCAAATCCAAGGCTCAAGGCTCATGGATGTACAAAATCTCAGTGGCAGTTCATAAACTTGCCTTTACTGAGACTGAGAAATGGAACTGACAAAGCCATCTTTTCTACTTCGTATATTTCATCTTCAGGCATGCTATTTATCATATCGTTACATTTAAGGAAATGATACAATAATCACTCAGATCTGCCTATAATCATTTAACTATATGCAAAAGATTATAATCATTAACAATATGCAAAAGGCTTATTTGTATTAAACATTTGACTTTTGAAAATTGTTTCAGCAATTAGAACTCTTTTGCAGCACCTCAGACTTCTGTGATTGTTTTCTATGGTTCACTTTTATTCTCTATATGCAACACTGAAACAAATTATCTAAGAAACACTTCTATGGAGCTTGTTCAAGATGTCAAACTACTTGTGAAGTACAAATGCCATGAGGAATGCCACTTGTTGAGTCCACAAACACAGCCACCAGAACATGCTTGTTCACTCTTCCCTGTTAGTGCAATCCCTGTGAGTTGACATATACTGTAGGTCAGAGACTCAACCTGTATGAGTCTTTAAAGAGTGACTTCTGAAGCAAATAGTTTCACTCCTACTCTGCAGCTCACTTTGGAACAAAAACAAATCATTTGAAAGTCAGCAATTCTCTCATCATGTTTTGGGCAGCGGTTTCCATCACCAATTTATTCATTCTGTAAAGAGTGTGTTCTGTTCTCATCATTAGCAAAATGTACATAAGACACTGGAGAGAACAGTCTACTGTGGCATCCTTTGTTATTCTGTACCCGCTCTTCTTTTACCCTCTCTGTCACTGCATTTTTTTCTTACTTTCCCTTCCTGAACACACACACACACACACACACACGCACAGAGTGTGTAGTGATTCACAACTCTTACACAACCACTTTCTCATTCTCTTTCCCCAGTGGTCTCATCAGGTGGTGGCCCCCTACACTGTTAGAGCTTTGAATAGTCCACTGCAACGTCCGAGATGGGAATGTTACATCCAATTAAGGATATGTGAAAGATTAATGAGTTTCACTCTCCTATTGGAGAAGTGTGGGCTGGCATAAGCACTTCATACACATCTTCAGATCCATAAATGATCAGTATGATTCAGTATGGTGTCTGAGGTTTGTGCTTTGGCTTATTTATAATTGATCTCCAGCATCAACGGTAGTATAAAATTAAGAGGTTTAATGCCCCTTTTGGGTAATGCTCATGTTTGTTTGTATGTGCACAGGTGTGTCACTGACCTGGGGCTTCTATCAGCTGTTTGTAAACTCCCAGAAATGCAGATTCTGCCTCCTTACTGCGCTGGATCAAGGCAACAACCTGCAAATAAAGACATATAAATATAGATAGAATTATTAAAGAATTAGTTTATCTGTCATTTCTGAAATATAAGAGAACATGAGACACAATATGAAATATAGTGAACGGACATGCAGAACGTTCACTGCACAATTCTCATATGTATTATAGTCATACATAAATAATATTAGCAAACTTGTCCACACTGAGAATACATTTATTTCATTTAGACATGCATTTAAATAAAGTTATGAACATCAGGACTACCAACAAACACCTCAACATCCATCATGATTTTAGACCAACACTATGGCATTAAACATAACCAACATTAAAGCAGCATATTGTGATTCGAAATCCAGAGGCATAGTGCCGTGACTTAAAGCTCTGTGTGGCAAGGTCAGCATGTATGTGGTTTTCCCCTCCACCCCTTCAACCCTGCTATCCACTGCTCGACAGGGGCCTCAAACCAATTACAGCTTCGTTAGGGGAGAGCAGGTGAGCAGAATGCACTACCACCTGGCCCAATGGAGAGGGCACCTGTGCCTGCAGAGATGTAGGCAAGAGAGTGCCTGCAGCCACAAAATATAGCTCTCTCACAATTTTCACACAGCTAAAAGATAGCTCTCCTGCCTCTCAGGAGAGACAGAGACACTTGGGCCAACACCCTGTTTCATGTCAGAGGGGAAATTTACAGAACATTTGCCAGTTGTGCAGGTTACAGAATAATAGTAAGTAACTATGTACATAGAGTAAGCTCAATAATTCTTGACACCCTAAAGATAGTTAAGAAAAGTCTATGAAAAAATTCATCTGACACTGAAAATTTGAAAGAAAGCTAAACTGCAGTTAAATTTATTCTACAAATTATGTCAAAATTACTGCGACCTCTATATTTAGTACTTTATGCAATCTCCTTTTGCCAAAATAAAAGCTACCACTGAATCTTCGATAATGCTTGAGGAGATTGGAGAAAAATCTCAATATAGTATCTCTCCAGAGCCCAAAGGTCCCCTGTTGTGGAGTCTCCTCTTCAGCTCTCCCCACAGGTTTTTAATGAGGTTTAGGCCAGGGAATAGGGATGGGTACAACAAGCTTAATTCTGTGGTCATTGAACTATTTTTGTGTAGATTTGGATGAATGTGTTGGATCACTTCTCTGCTGGAAGAACCAACTATGAACCAGTTGTAGTTTCTTGGCAGAGCCCAGCCCTGTCAATAATTTTGGGAGTAGGGGGCATTTGGAAAAGAGCAGTAGGTAGACCCAAAGTGTAAGCAATGCCGCCACCGCGATGTAAAAAAAGGTGGGGGGTTCTGGAGCTCCTTCCCCAGAAATTTTTTTAAAATATAGGATGTAAAATAGTGGATTCTGAGTGATGCAAAATGCAAATTTTGGCATTTCAGAGTAGATAAAATGTTCTTCTTGATCTTATGGCTTTAGATGGGTAATATGTGAAAAATATAAAATTAATGAAAATGAAAGTAAAGCCTTTCTGATGATTTCATGCCAGTTTGACCTATTTTCAAGTTTTATCAATCATGGGTCAACTTATATGTCATAAATTCTTGAATATTCAATTATTAATGTGAAGGTCTAGACTATCTTCACAATTCTGCAGGGGCATAGGCTTCAATAGGAAAATGGCAACCTGAAGAAGCCCTACTTCAAGTTTAGAAGAACAACAATAAAGAAAATAAAGATATCTTGTGAAACTGAAATATTTAGCAAACTTTAAATATCACAACTAAATAGACAAATATTTGAAATGAGGAACTTGAGTTTAAACCTGATTCAATGTAAATTATTCTTAACATGATTTATACATTGAAGTATTTATACTAATAATAAACACTTAATGAAAAAATGTAACTGAAACTTCTATTCAGTTGTAATTCTATTAACCCCTTCAGACAATCTGTACAAATGTACACATGAAGTTCCATAGCATTTTTCCTTGTGTCCGAAGGGGTTAATCTAAATAAAAGCTAACGCAAATTGCACTTTTTACTTGTCTATTAACTTTATACTTCAGTAATGACAATAAAGATCTCAATTAATCAATCCATGTGATTTTTACTGGCAACAAAATATGCAAATCAACAGACTTCACTTTTACAGTGTCTTGTAAAAGTATTCATCCCCTTTTGTGTTTGTCCTGTTTTGTCGGATTACAAGCTGAAATTAAAATGGATTCTTGGGGGGTTAGCACCGTTTGATTTACACAACATGCCTACAACCTTAAAAGTGCAAATTGTTGTTTTATTGGGACACAAACAATGATTAAGATTGTTTCCAGCCAGAGCAGGTCATGATATATTTTTTACCATATTAACATGCCATTGTGCGTCATGCCTGATGTAAAGACTCTCGTCTCTGCGAGCCTACCACACAGATTTAATACTTGTCATTTTTAGGGCATACCTAACAACGTGTTTTCTTTCTCCCCCCCCCCATCTGTCCCTCTGAGTTACATGTTGATCCTGGGATTGAGATGCTGGCCTCTTCTGCCCCTCGGACCTGCTTGATCCATCCTGGTGCCCTGTGTCTGGTCGGAGTTTTATCGCCCCACTCCTGTGAAGGACGGCCCCATGAGGACAGTTGAGGGTTATACCTGTTAAAACTGTTAATATTATAGTCAGGCTGTCTGTTGTTGCCCAAATGAGGATGGGTTCCCTTCTGAGTCTGGTTCCTCTCGAGGTTTCTTCCTCATGTCGTCTGAGGGAGTTTTTCCTTGCCACCGTCGCCACAGGCTTGCTCATTGGGGATAGATTAGGGATAAAATTAGCTCATGTTTTAAGTCGTTCAAATTCTGTAAAGCTGCTTTGCGACAATGTTTATTGTTAAAAGCGCTGTACAAATAAACTTGATTTGATTTGATTAAGATGGAAAAAAAAAAACAGAAATCTGGAGTGTGCATAGGTACCCCCCCCAAAAAAAAGTCAATACATTGTAGAGCCACCTTTTGCGACAATTACAGCTGCAAGACTCTTGGGGTATGTCTCTATTAGTTTAGCACATCTAGCCACTAGGATTTTTGCCCATTCCTCAAGGCAAAACTGCTCCAACTCCTTCAAGTTAGATGGGTTGTGTTGGTGTACAGCAATCTTCAAGTTATGCCACAGATTATCAATTGGATTGAGGTCTTGGCTTTGACAAGGCCATTCCAAGACATTTAAATGTTTTCCTTTAAACCACTCCAGTGTAGCTTTAGCAGTATGTTTAGGGTCATTGTCCTGCTGGAACATGAACCTTCATCCCAGTCTCAAACCTCTGGCTGACTCAAACAGGTTTTCCTCCAGAATTGTCTTGTATTTAGTGCCCTCCATCTTTCCTTCAATCCTGACCAGCTTTCCTGTCCCTGCAGATGAAAAAAATATCCCCACAGCATGATGCTGCCACCACCATGCTTCATTGTAGGAATTGTGTTCTCAGGGTGTTGGGTTTGCACCAGACATGGCATTTTCCATGATGGCCAAAAAGATCAATTTTAGTCTCATTTGACCAGAGAATCTTCTTCCATGTGTTTGAGGAGTCTGGCACATGGTGCTGGGCAAACTCCAAATGTGTTTTCTTAAGCAATGCCTTTATTCTGGCCACTCTTCTGTAAAGCCCTGCTCTGTGGAGTGTACCGCTTAAAGTGGTCCAATGGACAGATACTCCCATCTACGCTGTGGATCTTTGCAGCTCCTTCAGTGTTATCTTTGGCATCTTTGTTGCATCTCTGATTAATGCCCTCCTTGCCCAGTCTGTGAGTTTTGGTGGGCGGCCTTCTCTTGTCAGGTTTGTAGTGGTGCCATATTCTTTCCATTTTCCTATAATGGATTTAATGGTGCTCTGTGGGATATTCAAAATTGGGGATTTTTTTTTTATAACCCAAACCTGATCTATATTTCTCCACAACTTTGTCTCTGACCTGTTTGGAATGCTCCTTGGTTTTCATGTTGCTTGCTTAGTAGTGTTGCAGAGTCAGGGTCCTTCCAGAACAGGTTGATTTATCCAGACATCATGTGACAGATCATGTGACACTTTGATTGCACACAGGTGGATCTTAATCAACTAATTATGTGAGTTGTGAATTGGTTGGACCAGCTCTTATTTAGGGCTTTCATACGAAAGGCAATGAATACCTACAGTATGCACACTCCAGATTTCTTTTTTTCATCTTAATTATTGTATGTGTCACAACAAAACAATAATTTGCACCTTTAAAGTGGTAGGCATGTTGTGTAAATAAAATGGTGCTAACCTCCCCCAAAAAAATCCATTTTAATTCCAGCTTGTAATGCTACAAAGCAGGACAAACACCAAGGTGGATGAATACTTTTTCAAGACACTGTATGAAGTGCAAATATAACTTGACTAGATAGCGCATGCACAGTACTGACACAGATACAAGTAAACAATGGTTGTTTTCATACCGCAAACAGGTTGCTTGATGTCTTAAAAGACTGCTTTTCTCAGTGAATAAAACCAAATCATGCCATGCAAAAATACAAAGATTTTTTTTTTTTTTAACTACTGCAAGTAGCTGGCAATGGAGCACTTATAGGAGGCAAAATCAACGGCTGCCGAGAGTTATTGACAGGGCTGAGAGCCACCCATCTTTTCATTTAAAGTCTCCTGATCTATCATGGAGTCCACAAAGGTTTCCAGGGACTTTGAAGGGAAATATCACAAATGCTCCTCCATCCTTCCTTTTATGATAAACCCACCTTGGGTATCAGTTGTCAAAAATACTCTATTCTTGTCTCATCTGGCCTTGAACCCTGTACAAGTCAAAGTTCCCTATAATGGCTAGTTCCAAATGCTAAACTTTGTGGTTTGATAAAAAAAGGGTCAATATACTTTTGTCTCATGTCATTGTGTTTTCCCTAATCTTCCCCGTGTTGATGAATCAATAAGGGAATTTACCCTTTATGTCACCTCTTATTTATATTCAAATGAATTAATTGATGATCACATGTGCATATTATGTGATCATTATCAAAAACGTTACATATGAATGGACACATGCTTCAGTTACATTTTTCTTTATAAGTGTCTCTATGGGTGCCAATAATTCTGACACATTCTCTTATTAAAATATATATTTTCTTAGCATAAACTGACTTCAAATGAAGGTTACATCTCTCACATTTCTCAAATTAAGCTAATCAGCTCCAAAGTAATTTTCAATACCCCCCTTTTTTTAAATACACATCTTTACCAAGGGTGCCACGAAACATGGAGCTGACTGTCTGTATGTACAGTGTCTTGCAAAAGTATTCATCCCTGTCAGGATGCAGGCACTTACGGATGTATGTGCAGGGGAGAGCGGGGAAAACAAACTGGAAACAAAGCCAAAACGCGAAACTAGAATCAAGGTCATGGGACAGGAGAGGGTCAATCAATTGGTAGACGGGGCAATGTGGACAGGGCTAGAGAATAACGAGAAAGATACGAGAGCGAGGGTCAAGAACAAAATAAAGCAGGCAGTAGAATAAAGGCTCGGTATGAAAGGAATGAACACTGAATGATGCTTCACATCGAGTGAGAGTTGGAGAGGTGTTTATATAGCAGGGGCTGATGAACCAGGAAACGAGTGAACAGTGTATTTAATAAAGAGGTGATAGAGGGCACTGTGGTTCGTGAGTGTTGTAGTTCTGAGTGGCCATGTTTGTAGTTGGGTTCAGACTGGCACTCTCAACAGCATTACTGACAATCCCTCTTTGTGTTTGTCCTGTTTTGTTTACAAGTTGGAATTAAAATGGATTTTGGGGGGGTTGGCACTGTTTGATTTATACAACATGACTACCACTTTACAGGTGCAAATTGTTTTTTTATTGGGACACAAACAATAATTAAGATGAAAAAAAAAACAGAAATCTGGAGTGTGCATAGGTATTCACCCCCATGAAACTGGCCCATAGACAAGAGATGAACTGAGGCTCACGGTCGCTGACTATGTCCTCTGGGATGCCAAAGAGGCCTTCAACAAGCTCAAAACCACATTCACCACAGCCCCAATCCTCCAAAACCCTGACACTTCCTGTTAGGACTAGGACTGTTTTGGCCTCTAGAGGCCGCTGTTATTTCCTTTTCATGTCGTGTTTATTTTGGCCTCTAGAGGCCGCCACTGTTCCTGTGTTTTGTGTTTGTGTTAATTGCCTAATTATCTTCACCTGTGTCCTTAATTAGTTTGTCTATTTATACCCCTGAGTTCAGTCCTCTTGTCACGGAGTCTTTGTGCTGTTATGTTTATCTCCAGTTTCCTTTGTACTGTGTTTTTTGATCTTCTTAGCTTTTGTATTTTTGCACTTTGCTTTTCTTTTGGATTATGCTCTTTGGTTTTTTTTGTCTTTTGTTTTGCCCTGTATATAGTGTATATAGTTTAAATAAACCTTTTGATTCTTTTTCTACTTCCGCCTCACGCCTCTGCATTTGAGTCATCCCCCTGGTGGCCTAGTGGGGGTTTGCTGGATTATCACACCAACGAACCAGGTTCGAATCCCAGCAAAACCCTAACAGAATCCGTAGTGTAGGTGGTAGGCTGAAGCTCAAAGGTGAGTTGACACTGGGTAAGGAACTCTCGGCACTCACTGTGCTTGCCGTCATACCTCTGTGGTGCAGGAAGGCTGGGTTCGCGAGGTGAAGAAGGCAGCATTGCAGGAGGCACTGGAGCAGGAGCTGGATCAGGAGCAGGAACTGGATCAGGAGCAGGAGATGCAGGCAGAGATGTCAGCTGTGCCAGGGTTTTCCCAATTTGCTGAAGCAGTTCCTCGTGGCGAGCGAGGGCCTCACGTTGGCTGGTGAGTGTACGTCCATGAGCGTCCATGGTCGCTCCGAAGCGTGTCAAAGCTGCCATAATTCCCTGAAGGTTGGCCGGGTAGACAGTTGAAGCAGCCTCTGCTGAGTCGGTCATGACGGAGTCTTTCTGTTAGGGTTTTGCTGGGATTCGAACCTGGTTCGTTGGTGTGATAATCCAGCAAACCCCCACTAGGCCACCAGGGGGATGACTCAAATGCAGAGGCGTGAGGCGGAAGTAGAAAAAGAATCAAAAGGTTTATTTAAACTATATACACTATATACAGGGCAAAACAAAAGACAAAAAAAACCAAAGAGCATAATCCAAAAGAAAAGCAAAGTGCAAAAATACAAAAGCTAAGAAGATCAAAAAACACAGTACAAAGGAAACTGGAGATAAACATAACAGCACAAAGACTCCGTGACAAGAGGACTGAACTCAGGGGTATAAATAGACAAACTAATTAAGGACACAGGTGAAGATAATTAGGCAATTAACACAAACACAAAACACAGGAACAGTGGCGGCCTCTAGAGGCCAAAATAAACACGACATGAAAAGGAAATAACAGCGGCCTCTAGAGGCCAAAACAGTCCTAGTCCTAACAGGATGGCACAGTCGTAGGCCCGGTGCGGAGGAAGAACGGCGGCCCTGCTCTTGCTGAATACCTCCTTGAGATCCCAGTACTCTGTGGGAACTTGAGATAACTCGGTGAGATCAGGGGGCTCGGCAGGAGACACAGGAGAGCTAGAGAGCAGACAAGAGGCATGGCATGCAGGGCCCCATTCCACAACCTGGCTTGTTACCCAGTCTATGCGAGGGTTGTGGCGAGTAAGCCAAGGAAGGCCTAGAATAACTGGGAACTCAGGTGAAGGAATCAGGTGCAGGGATATTTCTTCCTTGTGACCTTGAGACTGGAGGAAAACTGGAGAAGTAACTTGGGTGACTCTTCCATCACCTAACGCTTGGCCATCGAGGGCAGACACAGACAGTGGGACTTCAAGAGGTGCAGTCGGAATATTGATGCTTTGGGCGAAGTGAATATCCATAAAGTTCCCAGCCGCCCCTGAGTCTATCAAAGCTTGACAAGAGTGGACAGACTCACCCCAGGAGATGGAGACCGGGATGTAGATTCCTTGGCCAGGGAGTCCGGGAGAGAGGGTAGGCCCCGTCACAACCCTCCCTCGGCTGGACGGGGCGGTCCTTTTCCCAAGAGTTCGGGACATGATGCTCGGAAGTGACCAGGCTTGCCACAGTAGATGCAGCACTTGTCCCTCCTTCTGCGCTCCCTCTCAGATGCGGAGAGGCGAGTACGACCCACTTGCATGGGTTCTGGACAGTCACTGAAGGAGGTAGATGGTCTCCAGGTAGAGGTAGGGAGGCTGGGGGGGCTCAAGGCTTGGTGGCGTTCTCTCATCCTGTTGTCCAGACGAATAGCATGTGAGATGAGGGTTTCGAGGTCACTTGGGCATCCAATAGAGGCCAGACCGTCCTTGATGGGGTCAGACAGACCATGGTGGAAGGCTGACACCAGGGCAGTCTCGTTCCATCCACTTACTGCTGCGAGTGTTCGGAACGAGATGGCGTAATCTGCGACGCTTCCTCCTTGCCGGATGGACATGAGCTTTCGGGCTGCGTCGGTACTGATGTCTGCCTGATCGAAGACCCGAAGCATCTCTTCAGAAAACAGCTGGAAATCAAAGCACTCAGGTCCCTGTCTTTGCCAGATAGCAGTAGCCCAGGCTCGCGCCTTACCAGCTAATAAGGTTATCACAAAGGCAATCTTGCGGCGCCGTCTCACATATTGGTTGACCGAGGGCACCCCCGCGTCCTCCTCCTGGTCCGTGAACAGAGGTGGCTGGAACCCGAATTGGCACTGGAATGGCGACAGCTTGGTGGCCGATGACTGCAGGGTGTTGTGGGCGTACTCCGCCCACGGCACCCATTCTGGTTCTCCCGGACACCTCCCAACCATTCATCGTGGAGGTGGACGCCTCGGACAGTGGTGTAGGCGCGGTGCTCTCTCAACGTTCGGAAGGAAAGCTGCACCCCTGCGCTTACTTCTCCCACCGCCTGAGTCCTGCTGAGTCCCGGTACGATGTGGGGGATCGAGAACTGCTAGCGGTCAAACTGGCCCTTGAGGAGTGGAGGCACTGGCTGGAGGGAGCACAACATCCATTCCTGGTTTGGACTGACCACAAGAACCTGGAGTACCTCCAGCAAGCCAAGAGACTGAACCCTCGACAGGCTAGGTGGGCCCTGTTTTTCAGTCGGTTTGACTTCACCCTCTCATACCGCCCCGGCTCCAAGAACACCAAACCTGACGCACTGTCCAGACTGTTCTCTGCCACTAACAGGGAGAATGAAGTCGGGCCTATTATCCCTGTGTCCCGGATTGTGGCCCCTGTCCGCTGGGGTATTGAGGAGGCTGTCCGACGAGCCCAACGCCAGGACCCCGGTCCTGGGACGGGGCCACCAGGCCTCTTGTACGTCCCACATCAAGCCCGGGCCAAGGTTCTCCAGTGGGGTCACTCTTCCCCTCTCACCGCCCACCCGGGAGCTCGGAGGACCCTGGACTTCCTGAAAAGACGCTTCTGGTGGCCTAACATGGAGAAGGAAGTAAGGTCATTTGTCCTGTCCTGTGAGGTTTGCACCAGAACCAAGAACCCACGACAGCGTCCCCAGGGTCTCCTGCATCCTCTGACCATTCCCCGGCGTCCCTGGTCCCACGTGGCAGTCGACTTTATCACGGGTCTCCCTGAGTCACAAGGTAACACGGTCATTTTGGTCTTAGTTGACAGATTCTCCAAGGCCTGCCGCTTCATACCACTGTGCAAACTCCCCTCTGCTCTTGAAACTGCGAAACTTTTGTTTAATCATGTCTTCCGAGTCTTTGGTCTTCCACAGGACATCGTCTCAGACCGAGGGCCCCAGTTCTCCTCCCGAGTGTGGCACGGGTTCTGCAAGGTCATCGGAGCCACTGCCAGCCTCTCCTCTGGGTTTCACCCACAGTCCAATGGTCAGACGGAGAGGCTCAACCAGGACCTGGAAACCACCCTGCGAGGCCTGGCTATGGATAACCCGACATCGTGGAGCACCTGGCTGCCATGGGCGGAGTACGCCCACAACACCCTGCAGTCATCGGCCACCAAGCTGTCGCCATTCCAGTGCCAATTCGGGTTCCAGCCACCTCTGTTCACGGACCAGGAGGAGGACGCGGGGGTGCCCTCGGTCAACCAATATGTGAGACGGTGTCGCAAGACCTGGAGCAAGGTCAGGAAGACCCTCATACAGACCTCCAGAACCAACCAGACTCAGGCCAACCGCCATAGAAGACCTGCACACGCTTTCCGCCCTGGGCAGCGTGTTTGGCTGTCCACTAAGGACCTTCCACTGCGGGTGGAGAACCGCAAGCTTGCTCCTCGCTACATTGGCCCCTTCAAGGTGGTGCGCAGGGTGAACCCTGTCTCCTACCGGCTCCAGTTGCCCCGGACTCTGAGGATCAACCCCACTTTCCATGTTTCCCTGTTACGGCCCGTACTGACGTCTACGTATGCCCCTGCCCCTAGGAACCCCCCACCCCCCCGCATCTTCCAGGAGCAGTCTGTGTTCACTGTGAATCGCCTGCTTGACTCCCGCCGGGTCCGCGGCGGGTTGCAATATCTGGTGGACTGGGAGGGCTATGGTCCTGAGGAGCGCTGCTGGGTTCCTGCTCGGGATGTCCTTGATAAAGAACTATGTCGGGACTTCCATTCGGCCCATCCGGATCGCCCTGGGAACGTCAGGAGACGCTCCTAGAGGGGGGGGTCCTGTTAGGACTAGGACTGTTTTGGCCTCTAGAGGCCGCTGTTATTTCCTTTTCATGTCGTGTTTATTTTGGCCTCTAGAGGCCGCCACTGTTCCTGTGTTTTGTGTTTGTGTTAATTGCCTAATTATCTTCACCTGTGTCCTTAATTAGTTTGTCTATTTATACCCCTGAGTTCAGTCCTCTTGTCACGGAGTCTTTGTGCTGTTATGTTTATCTCCAGTTTCCTTTGTACTGTGTTTTTTGATCTTCTTAGCTTTTGTATTTTTGCACTTTGCTTTTCTTTTGGATTATGCTCTTTGGTTTTTTTTGTCTTTTGTTTTGCCCTGTATATAGTGTATATAGTTTAAATAAACCTTTTGATTCTTTTTCTACTTCCGCCTCACGCCTCTGCATTTGAGTCATCCCCCTGGTGGCCTAGTGGGGGTTTGCTGGATTATCACACCAACGAACCAGGTTCGAATCCCAGCAAAACCCTAACAACCTGACCTTTCATGGTCGAGGTGGATGCCTCCGAGAAGGGTGTAGGAGGGGTACTCTCACAGCGCTCCAGTATGTATTCAGTATGTATCTGAATACATACTGGAATAATAGTTCGGTGGTCTGGAAAGCTGGGAAACGGGATGAATCTCAGTGCCTTGGAGAACCTGTTGATGATCACCAGGATGGTAGTATTGCCCTGGGATGGTGGTAGGTCAATGATAAAGTCAACAGCCATGTGAGACCAGGGTCTCTGAGGTACAGGGAGAGGGCATAGTTTACCAGCGGGAGGTGTTCAAGGTACCTTGGCTTGTGCACACACTGTGTACGAGGAGATGAAATGGATGATCTGTCAACATATTCTCCCACCAGTACTTGTTCCATAGCAGTTGGTAAGTATGATGACTGCTTGGGTGAACAGTAGCAGGAGATGCATGTGCCCAAGTGATGAGTTTACCTCAGAGATGGTTGGGGATGTACAGGTGGCCAGGTGGGCAGTTAGCTGGAGGAGTCTGTGGTTGCAACTCCCTTATCTCCTTGTCTAGGTCCCATGAGATTGCTTGGATGAAGCATTTGGGCATGAGGATAGGGTGAGGTTCAGGGTCGTGAGGAGATGGGCTGAAGACATGTGACAGGGCGTCTGCCTTAGTGTTCTTGGTGCCTGGACGATAGGATATTGTGAAGTGGAAGCGCATGAAGAACAGAGCCCATCAGGCTTGGCGTGGGTTAAGTCTCTTGGCCTTCTTGAGATATTCCAAATTCTTATGATCCGTAAGTATGACGAAGGGGTAAGTGGCTCCCTCCAGCCAGTGTCTCCATTCCTCCAGAGCAAGCTTGATAGTGAGTAGTTCTCTGTTCCCGATGTCATAGTTCCTCTCCACTGAGGTGAGTTTCTTTGAGAAGAATGCAACTGGGTGGAGCTTGGGCTTCTCGCCAAAGCACTGTGAGAGTACCCTTCCTACAGCTGTCTTGGAGGCATCCACCTCGACCGTGAAAGGTCGGGTAGGGTCAGGGTGTTGGAGGATCGGGGCTGTGGTGAAGGTGGTTCTGAGCTTGTTGAAGGCCTCTTTGGCTGCAGGGGTCCAGCGGAGGCACTTTGGTCCCTTCTTTAACAGGGAGGTCAAGGGCGCCACATGAGTACTGAAATTTCTAATGAAATGACGATAGAAATTTGCAAAACCAAGGAATGTTGCATGTAGAACTCACACTTCTAGGCTTTGACATAAAGGTGGTTTTCTAACAGGCGGTTGAGCACTGATTGAATGTGTTGGAGATGGCTCTCTTCATCTGGGGAGTAGATCAGGATATCATCAATGTATGCCACCACATATCTCCCTAACATGTCCCAAAGTACATCATTGATGAGACACTGGAAAATGCTTGGCGCTGAAGAGAGGCCATATGGCATCAACCAGTACTCAAAATGGCTGGCGTTGGTACTGAAGGCCATCTTCCACTCATCTCCTTCTTGGATACAGATGAGGTTGTAGGCACTGCATAGGTCTAGCTTAGAAAACACGTTGGTGCTATGGAGCTGTTCTAAAGCCAAGGGCATCAAAGGAAGAGGATATGGGTACTTCACTGAGATCTGATTGAGTCCTCGAAAGTCTATACATGGGCAGAGGCTGCTCCCTCTCCTCTCCACGAAGAAGAATCCCGCCGATGCAGGTGATGTAGATGGGCGTATGTATCCCTGCTTGAGGGCCTCTTGTACATACTCCATCACCACTTGTTCCGTCTGGGACAGAGGGTAGATGCGACTGTGTGATGGAGAAGTGCCCGGTAGGAGGTCAATGTCACAGTCATGGGGTGGTGTGGTGGTAGGCCGCACGCCTTACCCTTACTGAAGGCCTCCCTTAGGTCCAGATAACACTCTGGGACCCCTTCTAGGGAGTCAGGCTGGGGATTTTCTACAGAGGTGGAGGAGACACTTAGCTGAGGACGCTGAAGATAGTTCTGAAAACAGGTCGGGGACCATTGGAGAATCTCCTTATTCTGCCAGGAGATGAGCAGGTCATGCAGCTGCAGCCAAGGATTACCCAAAATGATGTCATGATGTACAGCAGTGGTAACTAGGAGATTAGCTCTGAATGGAGGGCTCCCACCTGAATGTGCACGGGAGCGGTCCAGGTGGTGATGAGGCCGTCCCCTATCAGGCCTCTGTCAATTGTCCTGATGCTGAGTGGGCTCTGCAGAGGGTTTGTGGGCAAATTGAACTTCTGGACGACTGAACTGTCAATGACGTTCCCCTCTGCCCCTGAGTCAACAAATGCAGAAAGCACGTGGGTTGAGGAAGGCAGTTTCAGCAATACAGGAACCTTGAAAGACTGAGCTCTAAATGATCTCACTGGACTCATCGGGTCAGCCTTGGTCTCCGCAGAACTGGTGCGTGGTGGGCAGACCGGACACTGAATAATCAGATGGTTGGCACTTCCGCAGTAGAAATACAGTCCCTCTCTCCTCCGATCTCATTTGGAGCATTTCAGATGAGTTTGTGAGACCTCCACGGATGTGGGAGTGTTGGTGGTTGAAGTGGGCGTGGCCTCCTCCTTGAGTGACGAGTGACTGGACAGTAGATGGTCCAGCTGAATCGCGAGATCAATCAGGGCGTCTAAGGTGAGATGTTCATCATGGCATGCCAGCTCACTCAATACAGCAGGGTGGATCCCCTGGTAGAAAACAGCTTTTAGAACTGGTTCTTTCCATCCACTGGGTGCTGCGAGAATTCGGAAATCTAGGGCATAGTTGGTGACTCTCCTAGAGCCCTGTGTGATGGTCAGTAGGCTCTCGCCGACTTCAATTTCCTCAGGTTCATGATCAAACATGCTTGAATAGTGTGAGGAAATGATCATACAAGGTTGTGTGCTCCCCTTCACTCCTCCACACCATGCTGGCCCAATACATTGCCTTGCCAGTCAAGAATGAAAGAAAAGCATACCCTGTGATCTTACGTTCATCGGAGATGTGTTGGATCTTAGAGAAGTACATGGAGCATTCAAGTAAAAATCCCTTACAGCTGCGCACATCCCTGGCATATTTCTCTGGGCATGGAAGCAAAAGTGCAGAACATGGGGGGGGGAGTTTTGGGGCGTGTTGGGAGGGCCTGCAACATCACGGCAGCTAGCTGAGCCATCTTGGTGTTGAGATAGGCAAGCATCTGCTGATGTTCCCCCAAGAGGCACCCCTGAGCGCTCAGAGCAGTTTACCTCGCCTCCCCTGCTGCATCCATCGCAGCGAAGTATCTTGTCAGGATGCAGGCACTTACGGATGTATGTGCAGGGTAGAGTGGGGAAAGCAAACTGGAAACAAAGCCAAAACGCGAAACTAGAATCAAGGTCGTGGGACAGACGAGGGTCAATCAATTGGTAGATGGGGCAATGCGGACAGGGCTAGAAAATAAAGCGAAAGATATGAGAGCAAGGGTCAAGAACACAGTAAAGCAGGCAGTAGAATAAAGGCTTGATATGAAAGGAATGAACACTGAAGGATACTTCGCATCGAGTGAGAGTGGGAGAGGTGTTTATATAGCAGGGGGTGATGAACCAGGAAATGAGTGACAGGTGTATTTAATAAACAGGTGATAGAGGGCACTGTGGTTCGTGGGTTTTGTCATTCTGAGAGACCATGTTTGTAGTTGGGTTTGGACTGGCACTCTCGACAGCATTACTGACAATCCCCCTTTGTGTTTGTCCTGTTTTGTTTACAAGCTGGAATTAAAATGGATTTTTTTGGGGGGGTTTGCACTGTTTGATTTCCACAACATGACTACCACTTTACAGGTGCAAATTGTTTTTTTTTATTGTGACACAAACAATAATTAAGATGAAAAAAAAAACCAACAACCCAGAAATCTGGAGTGCACATAGGTATTCACCCCCTTTCATATGAAACCCCTAAATAAGAGCTGGTCCAACCAATTAACATCATAAGTAACATAATTAGTTGATTAAGATCCACCTGTGTGCAATCAAAGTGTCATATGATCTGTCAAATGATGTCTGTACACTGCAAAAAATGCAAGTGAAAATATCTTATAGTTGAAATGGTGACACCAATTCTGAGATTATTAAACCTAGTTCTAGATTGCAACCAACTAATTCCAAGATGTCTCACCAAGTAAAAAATATCTGTCATTACAGAAAGATAATTTCACTAGTATTAAGTAATTTTCTCCTCAAATTCAGTTTTCAATTTTTTTGCAGTGTATAAATCAACCTGTTCTTGAAGGACCCTGACTCTGCAACACACAGACTCCCCAAACACATGGAAGAAGATTCTCTGATCAGATGAGACTACAAGTGAACTTTTTGGCCATGGTGGGAAATGCCATGTGTGGTGCAAACCCAACACTTCCCATCACCCTGAGAACACCATCCCTGCAGTGAAGCTTAGTGGTGGCAGCATCATGCTGTGGGGATGTTTTTCATCTGCAGGGGCAGGAAAGCTGGTCAGGATTGAAAGAAAGATGGAGGGCACTAAATACAAGACAATTCTGGAGGAAAACCTGTTTGAGTCAGCCAGAGGTTTGAGACTGGGATGAAGGTTCACGTTCCAGCAGGACAATGACCCTAAACATACTGCTAATGCTACACTGGAGTGGTTTAAAGGGAAACATTTAAATGTTTTGGAATGGCCTAGTCAAAGCCCAGACCTCAATCCAATTGAGAATCTGTGGCATAACTTCAAGATTGCTGTACACCATTGCAACCCATCTAACTTGAAGGAGTTGGAGCAGTTTTGCCTTGAGGAATGTGTAAAAATCCCAGTGGCCAAATGTGCTAAACTAATAGAGACATACCCCAAGAGATTTGCAGCTATAATTGCAGCAAAACTGGTTCTATAAAGTATCGACTTTGGGGGTGAATACCTATGTACACTCCAGATTTCTGTTTTTTCATCTTAATTATTGTCTGTGTCACAATTTAAAAATAAATAAGCAAATAGATAGATAGATAGATAGATAGATAGATAGATAGATAGATAGCCACAATTTGCACCTTTAAAGTGGTAGGCGTGTTGTGTAACTCAAATGGTGGCAACCCCACCCCAAAAAAATAAAAATAAAATAAATAAATAAATCCATTTTAAAGGTCTCATTGCATCATTTTTTCATTAACTGTACGGTGGTCTCTAGTATGAATGAATGTCCTGTGAGCCGGTTTTGGTGAAAAAATGCTGTGGTTCTCCTGTTTCAGGCTGTTCTAGTTTGGTGGAGGAGTGGGTGGCGGGAGAAGGACAGGATTTCAGCTCTTACTCATTAATATTCATGACATGTAAACATGTTACCTCTGATTGGCTAACAGCAATCAGTAAACGTGTTACCTCTGATTGGCTAACAGCACTGTGACGCTACCTCCAGTGGGTCAGAACAAGCGGATGTGGGTGTCTTTGTAAAAACTGTTTTGATTGGCTATTATGGTTTCGACATCGATGTTTTGACCAATAACAATGTAGATAATACGAATTTTACATCACATTCAACGAGATTTAAACGAGACTAAAGATGGCGACTTACAAATAATGTGTAAACATCGTTGGAGTTAATAAAGTTTGAACAGCATGAAGGAACATACCCCAACCCCCCGAAACTAATAAAAAAAAATCTCAACGGATTTGGCATAATATAAAAAGGTTGTTTTTTACTCAGAAAAAGAGGAAATCCGCTGAAAAGCGGAAAACTCTCATCCCTGCCTAGCTTGTGACTAGAGGTGGGTAGTAACGCGCTACATTTACTCCATTACATTTACTTGAGTAACTTTTTGGATGAATTGTACTTGTAAGAGTAGTTTTAATGCAGCATACTTTTTACTTTTACTTGAGTATATTTGTGAAGAAGAAGCGGTACTTTTACTCCGTTACATTGGGCTATATTCTGCTCATTACTTGCTACTTTATTTTTATTGATCCGTGCGATGCGTGGTCTGTTTGTTTATGTTTTGTCGAGACTTCCAGCAGAGGCTCTGCCACATGACAGCATCTCACCGATCAAATATAGCAGCCAGAGCCATAGTGGGAGGAGCTATGGTTTAACTCCGTTTCGCCAATCAAACAGAGCCAAGCCACCGCGAGCGCCCGCACACAAAATTCCTGCGGCAAGACCAGTCCAGGTGGAAAAGAGCACGAAAGCAGAAGAAAAATGGCAGAGACAGCGGCCAGCATTTCTCATCAAGCTGAAGAGGCACACCCCTGGCCACACATACAAACCATGTTCACTCTTCAAACAACAAAAAATAATAGTTATGTTATGCGGTGTCACATGTGTCTCCCCAAACCAGTGGATGTTTCAGCTTATAAAAACTCAACGTCGAATTTGAGGAAGGGCGGCACGGTGGTGTAGTGGTTAGCGCTGTCGCCTCACAGCAAGAAGGTCCTGGGTTCGAGCCCCGGGGCCGGCGGGGGCCTTTCTGTGTGGAGTTTGCATGTTCTCCCCGTGTCCGCGTGGGTTTCCTCCGGGTGCTCCGGTTTCCCCCACAGTCCAAAGACATGCAGGTTAGGTTAACTGGTGACTCTAAATTGACCGTAGGTGTGAATGGTTGTCTGTGTCTATGTGTCAGCCCTGTGATGACCTGGCGACTTGTCCAGGGTGTACCCCGCCTTTCGCCTGTAGTCAGCTGGGATAGGCTCCAGCTTGCCTGCGACCCTGTAGAAGGATAAAGCGGCTAGAGATAATGAGATGAGATGAGATGAATTTGAGGAAACACATTGCAGTAAGTAGGCTATGTGCTTTTGGCTGTCTTCGTAGGCAGATGTTACCCCTGTTGTAACATCATAAATAACTGTAAAATACATTGTTTTGTGGAAATGTATTGATGCACTGCGGCCTCAGACGGCAAGATAACACACACACACACACACACCAGAGAACCAAGAAATCTCATCTCATCTCATTATCTCTAGCTGCTTTATCCTGTTCTACAGGGTCGCAGGCAAGCTGGAGCCTATCCCAGCTGACTACGGGCGCAAGGCAGGGTACACCCTGGACAAGTCACCAGGTCATCACAGGGCTGACACATAGACACAGACAACCGTTCACACTCACACCTATGGCCAATTTAGAGTCACCAGTTAACCTAACCTGCATGTCTTTGGGGGAAACTGGAGCACCCGGAGGAAACCCATGTGGACACGGGGAGAACATGCAAACTCTGCACAGAAAGGCCCTCGTCAGCCATGGGGCAAGTCGCCAGGTCATCACAGGGCTGACACAGACACAGACAACCATTCACACTCACATTGAACCAAGAAATAAAACTACAAAAAAATCTTTCGATTACGTTCATTATGTCTTATATTGAATATTGTTAGGTTTTTTTTTCTTTTTTATCAGACATCTAATTTTTTAGGTTTGTTTACCTGACATGTTTCGACGTTTTATTTTCATCGAGTAGTGGTTTGAGTAATGCTTTTAGTTTCTTTTTCTTGTCTTCTGTTGGGTCTTTTCTTAATATCTCGAAGGCATTGTCACTGAGTAATTCCCTCATTTTGTATTCATATTCTTCGGTGTCCATGATAACTACTGTTCTGCCTTTATCTGCTGGGAGGATTGTGATATCTTTATTTTTAGCTAATGTTCTCATGGCTTTGGCTTCCTGTTTGGTGATGTTACTGGGTGGTGGTTTGGCCGTTTTCAATATACCAGCTATTGCGTTTCTTAGTGCTGCTTTTTGTCCCTGATCCTGTATTTTCTCACATGCTAATTCAGTTGCCAGAATGAATTCGTCGTGTGGTATGTTGTTCGGTGTGACAGCGTAGTTGAGTCCTTTTGCTAATATACTGCGTTCTGCTTGTGAGAGTTTGTACCTTGATATGTCGAAACATGTCAGGTAAACAAACCTAAAAAATTAGATGTCTGATAAAAAAGGAAAAAAAAAAACTAACAATACAAAAAAATCTTCCTAACAATCACTTTTTATTGATGTGAAACCAAAAAATGCTCATGAAAATAAGGTTGCTCGCCTAATGTCAGCTCCTCAATAGCGTTACAGTTGTACACAGCTCTGGTCAAAAACTGGGAATGGAAGACTGGTGAAAACTTACTAAATAACAAAACGCGTAACATATCGTTTGTGAAATCTCCATTTTTCAAGCTACTGTATTTGTTGTGGATTAGAGGAATTTGTGAAGACTTCAGGTGTTTTTTTTTTTTTCTGTGAGATTTGTTTTATTATTTGTCTACAAGTGCTTGTTCACAAAAGGAAGGGCATTAGCTTGTTAGCTTGACCGCTTGCTAGCAATCCCCACCACCACCCAGCCAAGCTGGGCACTGGCAGCTAGTTAGCAACCTTTTTGCTTGTTACTTCCGCTTGCTAACTCCTCTGCGAGATGGATCCAGTAAACAACTTTTTGGGAGATGAAAGGATTAACATCGCTGATCGCATCTTACAGGATTATTTCCAGTCTTTTTCATACGAGGAGATATTACATGTGATGTTCAGCTGCTGTTAAAGCTGAACAGTCACTTCACGGAGTGAACATGCACGCGCACACAGTGTTATGGTTTAT
This sequence comes from Neoarius graeffei, assembly GCF_027579695.1. Taxonomy (NCBI): domain Eukaryota; kingdom Metazoa; phylum Chordata; class Actinopteri; order Siluriformes; family Ariidae; genus Neoarius; species Neoarius graeffei. The sequence continues at coordinate 39,312,887 of NC_083578.1, read as the reverse complement.
GTGCAGACTGCCTTGAGCTTCTTGTTGTTATTGTTAATACACAGAACTACACACACACAGTTTATGTGTGAAATATATATGAAATATCTACCTGTTATGACATCCTGATCAATAAACAAAGAAGTTACTCAGCAGTTACTCAGTACTTCAGTAGTTTTTTCACTTAGTACTTTTTACTCTTACTCAAGTAATTAATTGGACGACTACTTTTTACTTTTACTTGACTAATATTATTCTAAAGTAACAATACTCTTACTTGAGTACAATTTTTGGCTACTCTACCCACCTCTGCTTGTGACCATGTCATTCATGCTAACGTGGAGAATATGAACATGCTATTTTGTAACAAAAACCTTCGAACAAAAAGTTCATGTTTTACTTACAGCTTGTGAGCTGGTGGTCGACAGATCCAGGTATTAAAAACAACCTCAAAGCAAAACTACTACTGAAGACACCGAAGTTTGAAAAGTCACTGTGGTTGAAATGATCAGAACACAGTACTAACGTTGCATTATATTTTGCTGGTGGTGTTCCAAAGATAAATTCCAACCATTTCTTCTTCACCTCTTCTATCTTGCAACTTTGCTCCGCTTAGGTTTCGTTTCTGTCGGCGGCTCCAGCCCGACTTTGGACGCTCATAACTCAGGCAGGGGAGGTCCCAGCCTCCCCAGACTTGGCAGCCAGAGACCTCTGCCCTCTCCCCAACGAACCGGCGCTGCCAGGGCAGGCTAGCCCCGTGCCTCGGGATGTAATTCGCCCCGAGGTGAGCCGCAGCGCTCCGCTTAGGTTTCGTTTCTATCGGCGGCTCCAGCCCGACTTTGGACGCTTGTAACTCGGGCAGGGGAGGTCCCAGCCTCCCCAAACTTGGCAGCCAGCGACCTCTGCCCTCTCCCCAACGAATCAGCACTGCCAGGGTGGGCTAGCCCCGCACCTCAGGACATAATTCGCCCCGAGGCGAGCCGCGGCACTCCACTTAGGTTTCGTTTCTGTCGGCAACTCCAGCCTGACTTTGAACACTCGTAACTCGCGCAGGGGAGGTCCCAGCCTCCCCAAACATGCAACGTTGATGTGTTACTGCCACAAATAACACAGGCACAAACTTGTTCAGACATGTTTTCAACTTGCTGTTAGGTCCTCTTCGTTAGCTACTGACGAGATGGGCTCTGCTATCTCTCCTCGTGCTTAAATCCGAACTTTCTTCTGGTGGGCGGTCGCAAGCCAAGGTGGGCGAGGCCATGAATACTAATTTTCGAAGTGACGTAAGTTTGTAGGACTTTTTCAGATCCGCTCGTTTTTCCGACTATTTTCTTTCATAAGCTAATACAGGGAATGGGAGTAGAATTACATTTTCACATGCAGCATGCATATGCAACTCGGAGTGAACTATGGTATTTCAAAAAGAGCCAGTATTAAACGTTTTTGGTGGAAGGGCACCTTTAATTTCAGATTGTAATGCAACCAAACAGGACAACAGAAGTTGATTTTTATGCTCCTTTGCGGATTTGGATTTAGAAAAAAATACAAGCTTTCCTTCTTATACTTAAGAAAATAACGGGTTATTTAAACAGAAAGAGGTATTTAGTCAACAAAGAAAAAAGTAGATTAATAAATACATTTTAACTAATTATGTGACAAATAACAAGCAAAATAAAAAAAACAAGCATGCATCTTAAGACATAATATAAAAGCATATTCTGTACCCTTCTAATGAATATTATTCGCTTAAAGGAGAAATTCAATATGATTAGAACTATATGGGGAGAGAGAGCGAATGTGAGAGAGTGAAGGGATTTAGATTTACAGTAAAGAGCTGTTGTCCCTGGAGTTCCATAATGCTAGCATCATGCTCACTAAAATATTTTAAAGATAAGAGCCTGCCAATACTCTAGCTCACTGCTGCTTCATGGAGTTCATGTTAAAATGGAGAGGCACTACACCAATCAATACAGATACAATAGTCTCCTGCTTTCGCTGTCTGAAAGCAATAGTGTTTCTCTCTGTTTTTTCTTCTTCTCTGCTCTCTCTCATTGTCCCACTTTTCTAAATTTCCAGGACATGTTGTTTGCTACATCAACACTGAGCCACCACATGCCAAGATATCAAAATAAGAACCTATAAATGCATGTGAGCAAGATTGTGTGACTTAGACACCAAGAGACAAGGTGTTATAGAGTCAGCACCTTTGCTGAACTGATCAGTCTAATTAGTTATTCTGTCCAGCACATAACAAACAGCATACATACCTGAGAACACTAATTTATCCACAGTGAAAAAAATTGCTAATAAATGTACACTTCCAACTGAATTCCAATTTATTTTGGATCCTTTATTACAGAACATGGCAAGCATAACACACCTTATTTCACATAATGACTAAAGGTTTCTGTTTTTATAATGGCATCATACAGTATTTAAATAACTAACAGTTACACTATTTGTTTAAACATTACTCATTGTTCACATTTTCACATTTGGGTTGCAGCAGTATAAGAACATTAAATGAGATGCTACATAGCAATATTGATATCAAGTCTGAAATTATTTCTTTTGGGAGGCTTCTATTTGGCCTTCAGTTGTTTATAAAAGCAATGTCAAGATACAGTTTTCTCTGGCTTAACCTTGTGTGTATGTTCCATAACCTCTTTCTCTGGCACCACAGGTCTCAGCAGCATGGGGCTAGTGCTGTTTAAAAGCTAGTAAAGAGTTCTTTTTGTCATGGTCACTACAGCAGCACGTGATGTAGGCAAGCGACTGGCTGACTGATGGCACCTAATCATCGTCATTATCATCATCATCATCATCTCCAGCATTTAAACCCGGGTTCACTCCAACTCATCACCAGTTCATTGTTTCCAGAATTGCAGTAGCATGCATTCTTAGCCTCTCCTTATATCTTTTTGCTCCCAAGCTGCTCTCTATTGTTTTTTTGCTGTCATGTTCATGTTCCTTTCCCTCTGCTCACAGGAAACCAACCTGCCATCTTCCAGTCAGACTGGCTGCCACTTGGCCGGTGGTCGCCTTCACACCCCGCCATCATCTTCCCCACTCTTGCTGCCACAAGCTTCCCTGTGGCTCCTTGGGTTAATACTGTGCTGCTGCTTCTATGACTGGGGTTTGCATCCTGCTCCAGGCAACAACTCACTGACTCACTTCTATCTATTTCTCTCCTCACTCCCTCCCTTGGCACTATAAGTAACAATTCATGTTTGACCTGTGTCCTGTCTCCAGAGTCTGCATTAGGGTCCACCATCTTATGAGGCATGAGAACTGCCAGATATGGACCCAGCAGACACAAATTCGCTCCATGAGACACTCACCAATCAAGGGGCCATTTGTTTGCAGCCACCATGAAAATGAATGGCTCAAAACCTGCAGTCCCTCACTCTGTAGAATCAACCTCTTTTCCACTGTTCCAGCTTAGAGATTCTCCCCTACAAATACCTGCTCTTTACTCCAGAGGCTGGGGCTTCCTCCTGCAGTACTTCCTTATAGTCAAGCAGCACCCTCAGACCTGATCACCCCCATAATGGGGGTCACAGATTGGGAGCTTGGGCCATGGCAACCTCTAACATTCTGTGTGTGGGTGTGAGTGAGAGAGAGAGAGCGTGTGCAAGAGAGGTTTTGATCTGTGTGTATCTAAGGAGGTATTATATATATGGTCAATTAAACCTCCTTAGGTAGGCTACACACAGATTAAAACCTCTCTCGTGCACACTCTCTCTCTCTCTCTATGCGCACGCACACACATATAAGGGAGAACACTGCCAACTTGGCATTGTGGATAACAGTTAAAATAATCCTGAATATATGTTTGAGTAACAGTGAAATGAGTGGGCACAGGGAACACATTTACTTAGTTATTTACTTTATTATTTGCTCATTCTTTCGTGTGAACGTTTATTCATTTATTTAAAAAAACCCACTTGGAATAAAAAAAATATTTCCCAAAAATATAAAATAGTTCCAATCATTAATTACCACATTATATATGTAATGCTTAATGAGAATACAATATTTTAACATATTTTAAACACCTTATATTTCATTGTGGGTGGTGTAGTGGTGTTACGTGTTACGCCTCCTGTGTCTGTATGTGTGCATGTTTTTCCTTCTTTGTGTGTGTCTCTCTCTCTCCTCAGGTGTAGCAGCTTGTGTTGGCTCCTCCTCCTTTCACCTGTTTTCACTTGAGGAAGGCCTATATAAACCTGTGCTTCCACCTGTTAGAGAGGAGAGAGGGTTTTGGGGTTTTTGCACGTTCGTCTTGCCATTTCGCGTCTGTCTGCTCGGTTGAGGGTTGGCTCCTGGGACTGCCACCCTCCTTGTTGGACTTTGCATTCCATTTTTCTATCATCTTTTGTTAAGCACTTTTGTAAATAAATTTCACCCTTTTTACGTTGTCTTGTGTTTTGGGTTTATGTCACCACCCCTTTTTTTTTTTGATTGTTCATGCCTCCCTAGAGCATGTAACAATTGGGGGCTCGTCTTAAACCCAAATTTCCACTTGGGCGCTCGTACTTAATAAGCTGCTCTTATTCGGAAACTCTAGTGAGGTAGTGTGCTCCAGCTGGATTTCTGGAATTCTTCCATCGGAGCACTATTTTTGCTTTCTTTGATTTCTGTTTTGGAGGTTACCCTGGGGGGAGGTATGCTGCAAGGAGGTGGATCACATTGATGCATCTCCTATGTGTTAAGCATTTAAAGCCGCCTTCAATCGGTACGCCTCTGAAGACTAGTCGAGGCTAGTTTTTTTTTTATGGGGTAGGTAAGTAGGACTAGGGTTTCCGCAGTCGTGCCTTGGCTGTTTAAGGGTGGTTGGGTAAATTCGCACTAGTGGTTTTGATCTTGTTTTATTCGTTTCACTTTGTATATTTGTTTTTTTTAGTTGGTGGTGACGGCCCTGTTAGTATTATTATTTTTGTAGATTTAATTTCGGAATATTGTAAAGAGTTTGTTGTGTCGTAATTTCGTGGTTCTTTGTTCTGATTTGAAACCATGTCTTCATTAGAAGAATTTCGTGACAATCCTTCAAGGGATGTTTTATTAAAATGTACGAAAGATCAGCTGTTGGAAATTGCGGATCATTATTCCGTGCACGTCAGTAGTGACGACAAAAGATTAAAAGACACGTTATTTTCGGCTGTGGAAAAGGCATTAATCGAGCAAGGTGTTTTTATTAAAGGTTCTAGTGCCCCTCCCTCTCCATTACGAACATTTGGTACACCTGGTTCTCAGTTGCGTGGGGGAAGTTTAGAAAAGTTTCATGCCGACTGTGAGGCGCGCGCTCTTAAAAAACTCGAACTTGATAATAAAGTCCAACTCAGACGACTGGAAGTCGATCGCGAGTTGGACCTTAAAAAGTTGGAACAGGAGGTTGTGGAGAAAGAAAGACAAAGAGAGTTTCAACGCCAGAGAGAACAAGCGGAGCGTGAGTTCCTATTGGAAAAGCTTCGATTAGAGTTGGCTGCAAGGCAGCCCAGCACTCTGCTAGTTCCTCCTCCTACCTCTCCTCCACACTCTGTTCAGTCATCTCCTGTACGGCCTGTGCAGGTGACTCTACCTGCTGGTAGTTCTCAAGCTGCCATTGTTTCTCCCCCTACTCCTCGACGTGACTTTGCTTTTGATGTAACCAGAAATATTCGAATAGTACCAATCTTTAGTGAAGCCGAAGTCTAAAAATATTTCGCACACTTTGAACACGTTGCAACAACATTACAATGGCCTTCTGCTGTGTGGACACTGTTGCTGCAATGCGTGTTGACTGGAAAGGCTAAAGACATTTATTCTGCTCTAACTGTTGATCAGAGTTCTGATTACGCGATTGTTAAAACTGCAATTTTGCGCGCCTACGAACTAGTCCCAGAGGCATATAGACAGAAATTTCGTGGTTTAAAAAAATTAGACAACTTGACGTTCGTGGAGTTTGCAAGAGAAAAGGAGAACTCGTTTAATCGCTGATGTTCGTCCTTGCAAATCCAGACTAAAGATCAGCTTCGCGAGATGATTCTATTGGAGGAATTTAAAAACTGTGTGTCGGATTCAATCGCTACGTATATCAATGAAAGGAACGTTACAACTTTGGCACAGGCCGCTGTCTGTGCTGACGAATATACGTTGACACATAAGTCTGTTTTTAATTCCTCCCATCGCGTTCAATCTCAGCTTTCTAGTCCGAAGCGAGTCTTTAGACGATTTGACAGTGGTAATGGAAATACTACCAGCAAGACCTCGCCTACGACTGAAACGCGTGAGTGTTTCTATTGCCACAAGTCTCGCCATCTTATTGCTGTGTGTCCTGTGTTGCAAAAACGAAAATGGTCTCCACAGACGCAGCCAAAAAGCTGTGGCTTTGTGCGTGTCCAGAGTGCAGATGACGCTACCTGTTCTCTGTACGATCCATTTATTTTAAAGGGATTGGTCTCTCTCACTGGTTGGGAGGGAGATCAGATCCCAATTAGAGTTTTGCGAGATACTGGTGCCGCCCAGTCCTTTATTTGTGACTCCGTGCTTCCTTTTTCTGACCTCACGTATTGTGGCTCCGATGTCTTGGTTCAGGGAATTGAGCTGGGAATTACGTCTGTTCCATCGCATAATGTGCATATTGTTCATGATTTAGTGTCGGGTCCTGTCAAAGTGGGCATCCGTTCCAAACTTCCTGTGAAGGATGTTGATTTTATTTTGGGGAATGATTTAGCGGGTGGGAAAGTGCTACTTCCTGAGGTGACCGCTAGTCCATCGATTCTGTCTGATTGTGATTCTGATCAAAGCCTTGCTCAGGTGTTTCCAGCTTGTGTCGTTACTCGAGCTCAGGCTCGGAAATATGGTGAGGCTGTTGATCTGTCTGATACGTTCATGTCGGATGGTTTACTTGAGTCTTCTTCCAGCAGCCAATCAGTGACTGTTGTGTCTGAGCCGCTCCCAACTCCTGTGGAGGGTGACTTGTCGCTCTCTGTGGATAAGGAGTTAATTAAGCTGGAGCAGGCGAAAGACCCTAATTTGGCCAAGTGCCGGGATGCTGCTGTTAGCAAGAATGATTTGGATAGCATGTCTGTTGGTTTTTATTGGGAAGATGGTCTGCTAAAATGAAAGTGGATTCCATCACATTTTGCAGATGGAGATTTTGATTCTGTCCACCAGTTGTTAGTTGTTCCTGCAAAATATCAGTTACATGTGTTGACACTCGGACATGATTACGACTTTGCAGGCCATTTAGGTGTAACAAAGACGTATAATCGTGTTTTGCATTACTTCTTTTGGCCTGGTATGAAGGCTGATGTTGTTAAACATTGTCGCTCATGTTATAAGTGTCAGGTTGTTGGAAAGCCTAATCAGTGCATTTCCCCAGCGCCACTTTGCCCAATTCCAGTTATCGGCGAACCTTTTGAACGGGTAATTTTAGATTGTGTTGGGCCTTTGCCCAAGACCAAGTCTGGGAACCGGTTTTTGTTAACCATAATGTGTGCTGCCACTCGGTATTCCGAGGCTTTCCCCTTGCGTTCGTTGAAGGCCAAGCCCATTGTAAAGGCCCTTCTGCGATTTTTCTCTACGTTTGGTCTCCCAAAAGTAATTCAGACTGACCAAGGTTCTAATTTCCTCTCTCGTTTATTCAAACAGGTGCTGCATGAGCTGTCTATCAAGCACGCAGTATCTAGTGCGTATCACCCAGAGTCCCAGGGCGCGCTAGAAAGATTCCATCAAACTTTAAAGTCAATGCTGCGCACTTATTGCTTCGAGTCTGAGAAAGAATGGGATGAGGGAGTTCCTTTGCTTTTGTTCGCTGCTCGTGAAACGACACAAGAATCTCTTGGTTTCAGTCCAGCAGACCTTGTGTTTGGTCATACAGTTCGCGGTCCTCTGAAACTGCTCAAAGAAAATTGGGAATCGGAAGAGTCTAACAAGAAGTGTAACATTCTTGACTACGTGAGTTCATTTCGAGAACGACTGCACAGAGCTTGCGAGTGCGCTCGGGAGGCTTTGTCCTCTGCGCAGAGTAAAATGAAAACGCTTTGATCTCAAGGCTGTGCAGCGCTCTTTTGTTAAAGGGGATAAAGTGTTGGTTTTACTGCCCGTGCTTGATTCGTCACTGTCCGCCAAATTCTTTGGTCCTTATGAGATTGACAGAAAACTCAGTGAAACTGATTATGTGGTAAAAACACCTGACAGAGGGCGGAAAACGCGTGTGTGTCACATCAATATGTTGAAACCTTATGTGACACGAGAAGGTGAGAGCAGTGATTCTCCGGTAACTGTCGCAACAGTGTCAGCAGTAGCGCCTCTTCCTCTGCTTGAAGAGGATGGCCTTAATTTCGGCGATGTGCCGGTGTTTTGCGCTCGTTTTAAAAATTCTGAGATTTTGAAAGACTTGCCTTCATTTTTGTCTTATTTGCCTGTGTCTTATGCAACTGACATGCAACATCTTATTTTACAGTTTCCTGAGTTGTTCTCTGATGTGCCGTCTTTAACAAATGTGCTGAGCCATGACATCGACACGCAAGGCTATGCGCCGATTAAGCAACATCCATATCGGGTAAATCCATCTAAACGTGTAATCATGAAGTCTGAAGTGGCCTATTTATTTAGTTGAACATGGTTTAGCTCAGCCAAGTTTTAGTGCATGGAGTTCGCCCTGTCTTTTAGTCCCAAAGTCGGACGGTACATATCGTTTTTGCACAGACTATAAGAAGGTCAATGCCGTCACCAAGTCTGATTCATTTCCATTACCACGTATGGAAGACTGTGTTGATAGGGTGGGGTCGGCTTCGTTTGTTACCAAATTAGACCTTTTGAAGGGGTACTGGCAAGTACCGCTGACACCCAGAGCTGCTGAAATTTCTGCCTTTGTTATATCAGACAGTTTCCTGCAGTATTCTGTAATGGCGTTTGGTTTAAAGAATGCACCCTCTACCTTCCAGCGTTTGATGAATAAAGTGCTTGCTGGAGTTTCTAATTGTGAAGCATATTTGGATGACGTTATTATTCATTCATTGTCATGGGCTGAACATTTGGAAGATGTTCGTATCGTCTTTGCGCGGTTGAGGGATGCGTCTCTAACTTTGAATCTTGCCAAGTGCGAGTTCGGGAAGGCTACCGTCACCTATTTGGGGAAACAAGTTGGCCAGGGTCAAGTTCGCATTCTAGAGGCCAAGGTGTTGGCTATTGTACAGTTTCCCATACCAACCACGAGAAGGGAGCTGCGCAGGTTTTTGGGCATGGCAGGCTACTACTGTGGTTTCTGACGAAATTTTTCTGATGTCGTTCTTCCTCTGACAAATTTGTTAAAACATGGTTGTGACTTTGATTGGTCTCAGGATTGTGAGTTGGCATTTAAAAATGCAAAGGCTTTGTTGTGTAGTGCGCCAGTATTGGCTGCTCCCAATTTCCAGCTGCCTTTCAAACTGGAGGTTGACGCCAGTGTCACAGGTGCTGGAGCTGTTCTTCTACAGGAAGATTTGAATGGAATTGATCACCCCATTTCGTATTTTTCAAAGAAGTTTTCTAAACACCAACTTCATTATAGCACAATCGAAAAAGAAGCTCTAGCTCTGTTGCTTGCTTTACAACATTTTGAGGTGTATGTTGGGTCAACCACAGTTCCTTTGATTGTTTTTACTGACCATAATCCTCTTGTTTTTCTATCCAGGATGCGGAACACAAACCAGAGACTGATGCGTTGGTCTCTGTATTTACAAGGTTTCAACCTGGATATCCAGTATAAGAAGGGCAAGGATAATGTCTTGGCAGATGCTTTGTCCCACATTTAGTGTGGATTTATAGTGTCAGTGTTTATTCTAGTACCATATAATGGTAGTGCTGTGTGAACTATATGGCAGTCTTTTGTTCAACCTATAGTAGGTTGAACTTTTGGTGGTGGGGGTGTTACGTGTTACGCCTCCTGTGTCTGTATGTGTGCATGTTTCTCCTTCTTTGTGTGTCTCTCTCTCTCCTCAGGTGTAGCAGCTTGTGTTGGCTCCTCCTCCTTTCACCTGTTTTCACTTGAGGAAGGCCTATATAAACCTGTGCTTCCACCTGTTAGAGAGGAGAGAGGGTTTTGGGGTTTTTGCATGTTCGTCTTGCCATTTCGCGTCTGTCTGCTCGGTTGAGGGTTGGCTCCTGGGACTGCCACCCTCCTTGTTGGACTTTGCATTCCGTTTTTCTATCATCTTTTGTTAAGCACTTTTGTAAATAAATTTCACCCTTTTTACGTTGTCTTGTGTTTTGGGTTTATGTCACCACCCCTTTTTTTTTTTTGATTGCTCATGCCTCCCTAGAGCATGTAACAAGTGGTTAGCGCTGTCGCCTCACAGCAAGAAGGTCCGGGTTCAAGCCCCATGGCCGACGAGGGCCTTTCTGTGCAGAGTTTGCATGTTCTCCCCGTGTCCACATGGGTTTCCTCCGGGTGCTCCAGTTTCCCCCAAAGACATGCAGGTTAGGTTAACTGGTGACTCTAAATTGACCGTAGGTGTGAATGGTTGTCTGTGTCTGTCAGCCCTGTGATGACCTGGCGACTTGTCCAGGGTGTACCCCGCCTTTTGCCCGTAGTCAGCTGGGATAGGCTCCAGCTTGCCTGCGACCCTGTAGAACAGGATAAAGCAGCTAGAGATAATGAGATGAGATATTTCATTGTTTTTTGGTGAAAAAAAAATGAACGCCATGTGACCTCATCAACTGGATTTAGCAATGACTCATGCCTATATTGGGGATGTGCATTGCAAAGAAGCTCTTCGTAATGTTGCTATTAAGACTCCTTCTGACAAGTGAGTTCGGGAAAACCATGTACAGAGGCAAAGTTCTTTGCTGAAGAGGGTCTCTCAACTCTCTCTTTAGCCCTAAAGGGCAACATTATTGGGAAACCTACCTCAGAACAGCAGGCAAAATCGTAATACAGTAAAACAGGTAATAGGTTGAGCGAGGAACAAACAGGCTATCGTAGACTCGGCAGAATCAAAGATGAGAAACAGGAAATCAGGGCTCAGGAAACCAAACAAGGAAATAAGGCTCAGTAATGTGTTACCAATGCAACTCAATACTTCACAAAGTAAGTGTGTTTTCACAGTCTTTATTTAGGTGTGCTGATTGCACCTTAATCCTGTGCAGGTGTGAGTCGTTTGTGGTGGCCACGTGCTGTCTGGAGCGCACCTGAGATGCATGCGCCAAGGCACGCAGGTGTGACACTCTTGCATGAAATTAGTATAAAAATTAATGTAGATACAACTATCTTATGTCAAATTATTATGGCATGTTACAAAAAATAAAGAACAAATCAGAATCCTCATTTCCAATTTCCGAGTCTGAATGCAGTTAACATACAAGTCCGAGTCCAAGTCCGAGTCATCAGTGCTTGAGTACAAGTCAAGTCACGAGTCCTTAAAATTAGGGCATGAGTCAGACTCGAGTCCAAGTCCTGGACTCGAGTACTACAAGCCTATCCTGAGCATAATGAGCTGCTTCTCTAAGGCAGCCCACTTTGTTGCCCTGCCCAAGCTCCCCTCAGCCAGAGAGACAGTGGACTTACTTGTCCAACATGTGACTCCATGGTGTACTCACTAACATTGTCCCCAACAGAGGCCCTCATTTTATTTTATGAGCATGTCAAGCCCTAGAGGCTACTGCCAGGCTGTTGTTGGGTTTCCACCCTCAAACCAATGATCAAACAAAGTGGACCAATCAAGAGCTTGAAACTGACCAATGCTGTGTCTCTGCTAGGAATCCTACCACCTGGAGCTCCCACCAGACCTAGACTGAGTATGCCCACAACTCCCCATCCTCCTCTGCTACTGGCTTGTCCCCTTTTGAAGCCTCCCTGAGGTACCAGCACCCACTCATGAAGAGGACATTGCAGTCCCCTTGGTCCAGTTCCACCTATGTTGTTGCTGCAAGACATGGGGAAAAAAATTGGGCAGCCATCCCCCACTCCATTGACCGCAAATGCTGTCTCCAAATATGAGCCAGGGCAAAAAGCTTGGCTCTCAGCCAAGGATTTCCCACTCAAGGCTGAGGCCAAGAATCTCACACTCCCCCAGTTCATAGGCCTCTTCAAAATCAAAAGCATCATTACCACTGACTCCATTAACCTCAAGCTGCCTAAATTCTTATGCATTCACCCCTCATTTTATGTTTCCCCGCTAAAGCCTGTCATCACCAGTACCCTGAGCACTCCAACTGAACCCTGTCCACCTGCCTGGGTCATGGAAAACCTTCCTGCCTACACTGTTTCCAGGCTCCTGGATGTATGCTGCAGAGGGTGGGGTCTCCTCTACCTCATCAACAGGGAAGGGTATGGTCCTGAAGAATGCTCCTGGATATCCCGCTCACTTATCCTTGACCCCAGACTCATCTGAGACTTCCACTGAGCCCATATTAACAAGCCAGGCAGGATGCCTGGAGGCACCCATGGTTCAGCTACATATGCCCTTCCTAAGACTGAACAGAATCATCTCAAGTGACCAAAACAGTTTGCACAATGGGTAAGGTCATGTTTTTTCACACATTCCAACACAGTTCTAAAACTGCTTTTTACATCATCTTCATTTATCTGTGTGGCAGCGGGGGCATGGCCAAGCAGCAGTCTGTGAATGGAGGGCGGGGTTGAGGAAGGTAAGTGACTAAGTCATTCCACCTGCTGTCAATTAATGTGTGTGCGTGTGTGTGTGTGTGTGTGTGTGTGTGTGTGTGTGTGTGTGTTTGTTTGTTTGTTACAGGGATGGAGCATAAAAGGAGAGAGAGAGCAGAGAAAAGGGTCTCTCTCCCTGACCACAATGCATGTGTGAGTGAGAGAGAGAAAGAAAGAAAGAAAGAAAGAAAGAAAGAAAGAAAGAAAGAAAGAAAGAAAGAAAGCGCAATAAAGTGTTTGTGTGTAAACATCAACTCTTGCCTGCCGTGCTTCTGTGCTCCACCCACATCAGGAACTGTTACAGTGGTGCCGAAACCCAGGACACACAGAAGGGAACCGCCCCATGGAGTCCTCCCCATTCGAAGAGCTCATACTTGCCCTCGCTACCGCCCAGCAGAACCAGCATCAAGCGCTGATCCCCCTCCGAAAGGAACAAGAGCAACACTTCGAAGCCTTGATGCTGGCCCAGCAGGAAGATCGCCAGACGTTCCGGCACCTGCTTGCGTCAGCAGGGGCGTCGACCACCACTGCCAGCACCCTCACGAAGATGGGACCACAGGATGATCCAGAAGCATTCCTCACCCTCTTCGAGCAAGCAGCCGAGGCGTGGGGGTGGCCGCTGGAGCAGCGCGCCTCCTCCCGCTCCTGACTGGCAAGGTGCAGCTCGCAGTGCAGCAGATCCCTGCTGACAGCCAACTGGTGTATGCTGACCTGAGGAAGACCATCCTGCAGCGGCTCGGCCGCTCCCCGGAGCAACATCACGACCATTGCTTAGTAGAGTGATTTAACCAAATATTCAAGAACATCATCCAGAAATTCGTAAGTGAAGATTTGCATAATTGAGATAAGTGGCTCAAGCCCCTGTTATTCGCAGTACGAGAGGACCCACAAGCCTCCACAGGGTTTTCTCCCTTTGAATTATTATATGGGCATAAGCCACATGGCATTCTGGATGTGCTACAGGAAAATTGGGAGGAGGGACCTTCACCTACTAAAAACGAAATCCAGTACATTCTTGACCTGCGTGCAAAACTCCACACCTTCACGCACCTAACCCAGGAGAATTTGTGGCAGGCACAAGAACGTCAAAGCCGGCTGTATGACAGGGGCACACACCTTAGAGAGTTCATGCCAGGAGACAAAGTACTCATATTATTGCCCATGTCGAGCTCCAAATTAGTCGCCAAGTGGCAAGGGCCATTCGAGGTCACACGGCGAGTCGGGGACGTCGACTATGGGGTGAGGCGAACAGATAGGGGCGGGGCACTGCAAATCTACCACCTCAACCTTTTAAAATGCTGGAATGAGGGGGTCCCAGTGGCATTGGCGTAGGTAGTTCCGGCAAAGGTGGAGCTGGGGCCAGAGTTAAAAAAGATAACATTTCGGACCACTCTGGTCCCTTTTGAAGACCACCTCTCACCGGCCCAACTCACGGAGGTAGCCAAGTTGCAAGAGGAATTTTCCGACATGTTCTCGAACCTTCCTGGTCATACCCACCTCATAGAACACCACATCCAAACGCCCCTGGGGGTGGTAGTTTGTAGCCGCCTTTACCACTTGCCTGAACACAAGAAAAAGGTGGTTCGGGATGAACTCAAGGCCATGCTCGATATGGGCATAATTGAGCAGTCCCACAGTGACTGGAGCAGCCCAGTGGTCCTGGTTCCCAAGAGTGACGGGTCGGTCCGGTTCTGTGTGGAATATAGAAAGGTCAACGCAGTGTCTAAATTTGACGCATACCCAATGCCTCGTACTGATGAGTTGCTTGATTGGTTAGGCGCTGCTCACTTTTATTCGACACTGGATCTAACAAAGGGATATTGGCAGATCCCCTTGACTCCTCTATCCCAAGAAAAAACGGCCTTTTCCCCACCGTTTGGTTTACACCAATTTGTCACGCTCCCTTTTGGGTTGTTTGGGGTACCCGCTATGTTCCAGTGGCTTATGGACAGGGTCCTCCACCCTCACGCTGCCTACGTGGCCACCTATCTAGACAACATAATAATCTACAGTCATGATTGGCTGCAGCACTTGGAACACCTGAGGGCCGTTTTAAAGTCGCTGAGGCGAGCGGGCCTCACAGCTAACCCAAAAAAGTGTGCAATTGGGCAGGTGGAAGTATGGTATCTGGGGTTCCAATTGGGCCATGGGCAGGTGTGTCCCCAAATTAACAAGACTGAAGCAATTGCGGCCTGCCCGAGGCCCAAGACCAAAAAGGAGGTGAGATGGTTCTTGGGGCTGGCTGGCTATTATCGTAGGTTTATACCTAATTATTCGGACGTCACCAGCCTGCTAACCGATCTCACTAAAAAGGGGGCTCCACATCCGGTCCAGTGGATGGAGCAGTGCCAACAGACCTTCTCTGAGGTAAAAACTGCACTGTGTGGGGGGCCACTTTTACACTCCCCTGACTTCTCTCTCCTCTTTATTTTGCAGACTGATGCATCGGACAGAGGGCTGGGGGCTGTTTTGTCCCAGGAAGTGGAGGGCAAGGAGTGCCCCATGCTGTACATCAGCTGGAAACTGCCAATTTGCGAAAGCAAGTACAGCACAATTGAAAAGGAGTGTCTTGCCATCAAGTGGGAGGTCCTTGCCCTCCAATACTACCTGCCGGGGCGCCCTTTCACTCTCTGTTCAGACCACGCGCCCCTCCAGTGGCTCCACTGCATGATGGATGCCAATGCGCGGATCACCCGTTGGTATCTAGCCCTCCAGCCATTTAAGTTCGAGGTGATCCACAGGCCGGGGGCGCAGATGGTGGTGGCGGACTTCCTATCCCGTTGGGGGGGGTGGGAGTCAGCTTCAGGCCAGACAGCTCCCCGGCCTGAGGCGGGTGGTGGGGGTATGTGGCAGTGGGGGCATGGCCAAGCAGCAGTCTGTGAATGGAGGGCAGGGTCGGGGAAGGTAAGTGGCCAAGTCATTCCACCTGCTGTCAATTAGTGTGTGTGTGTGTGTGTGTGTGTGTGTGTTTGTTACAGGGATGGAGCATAAAAGGAGAGAGAGAGCAGAGAAAAGGGGCTCTCTCCCCGACCACAACGCATGTGTGAGTGAGTGAGTGAAAGAAAGAAAGAGAGCTGAAAAGCTCAATAAAGTGTTTGTGGTTAAACATCAACTCTTGCCTGCTGTGCTTCTGTGCTCCACCCACATCAGGAACTGTTACAATCTGCTATTTTTTTTAAAGTACAATCATGGCATACATATTACATAGATATTATTGTAGCTGAACTTGTGCTGAATACAAAAAAGTCATATGACTTTGAAAATACTGCTGAGATTTGTTGAAATTGACAACAAAATCAGAGCATGCCAAAATCATTAGAGTACCAGAAAATATCCTCAGAGCCCAGAGGGTTAAAGAGCTGTATAAACTAAATTTTAAAACAATTGTGACATCTGTTAAAAAATGACCTGAACAGGTGGTATGATCTTCTGCTATCTTGGATGGGTAGAACAAGTTTGATGATGATGAATATACTTCCCAGGAGGGCGGCACAGTGGTGTAATGGTTAGCACTGTTGCCGCACAGCAATTAGGTCCTGGGTTTGAGCCCAGTGGCGGACGAGGGCCTTTCTGTGTGGAGTTTGCATGTTCTCCCCGTGTCTGCGTGGATTTCCTCCGGGTGCTCAGGTTTCCCCCACTGTCCAAAGACATGCAGGTTAGGCTAACTGGTGGCTCTAAATTGACCGGAGGTGTGAGTCTGAATGGTTGTTTGTCTTTATGTGTTAGCCCTGCAATGACCTGGCAACTTGTCCAGGGTGTAGGCTCCAGCTTGTCTGTGCCCCTGTACAGGATAAGTGGCTACAGATAATGGATGGATATTTCCCAGGATGTGCAAATGCTGCCACTTAAGATCAATAAGAGAGTCATTTTCGATGTTGAAGTCAAGTCAAGTTTATTTGTATAGCGCTTTTAACAATAAACATTGTCACAAAGCAGCTTTACAGAATTTGAACGACTTAAAATATGAGCTAGTTTTATCCCTAATCTATCCCCAATGAGCATGCCTGTGGTGATAGTGGCAAGGAAAAACTCCCTCAGACGACATGAGGAAGAAACCTCGAGAGGAACCAGACTCAAAAGGGAACCCATCCTCCTTTGGGCAACAACAGACAACATGACTATAACATTAACAGTCCTAACAAAGTCAGCTTCGTTGATGCTATAAGCCCCCCACAGACGGAAACCCGAGCGCAAAACTGTTCACGGCAACCGCAGTCCCAAAGTCAGCAAGTCAACTGCAGTCCAAAAGTCAGCAAGTCAACTGGGGGAGAGAAGAGAGAGAAAACACAGTTTGTTAGGTATGCCCAATGTCACCTGAATAAGTAGGAACAACATACATATTGCACTGAGTACAAGCAGGGACTCCGGCAACTAACTATGACACAGGGATGTGATTTGGGGCTGGTGAAATTATCTGAAAATTTTAGCCGGGGGTCTGGGGGCTGCAGGCCCCCAGCTGGTCCAGGGCAGCACCCTGGTGGGGGGACAAGGGGGGAAGCCCCCTGAAGCTCCTGGGTTTTGGGGTTTTCTGACTTAAAAATTGTACTAAAATGGCAAGCAAAGACACAAGAAAAAACTTGTCATGATTAACAAATTCAAGCCAATTTAATGGTCAACATGCAACTCTGACACACACACACACATACTCTCTCTCACTCGCGCGCTCTCTCTCTCACTCGCGCGCGCTCTCTCTCACTCGCGCGCGCTCTCTCTCACTCGTGCGCGCTCTCGCTCTCTCGCTCGCTCTCTCTCGTGCTCTCTCTCTCTCACTCGTGCGCTCTCTCTCTCTCTCTCTCTCTCTCACTCGCGCGTGCTCTCTCTCACTCGCGCGCGCTCTCGCTCTCTCACTCGCGCGCTCTCTCTCGCGCGCTCTCTCTCTCTCACTCGCGCGCTTTCTCGCTCTCTCTCGCGCTCTCTCTCTCACTCGCGCGCGTGCTCTCTCTCTCTCACTCGTGCGCTCTCTCTCTCTCTCACTCGCGCGGTCTTGCTCTCACTCACGCACTCTCGCTCTCTCTCGCGCGCTCTCTCACTCGCGTGCTCTCTCTCTCACTCGCTCTCTCACTCGCGCGCTCTCTCTCTCTCACTCGCGCACTCTCTCTCTCACTCGCGCGTGCTCTCTCTCACGCGCGCGCGCTCGCTCTCTCACTCGCGCGCTCTCTCTCTCACTCGCGCGCTCTCTCTCTCACTCGCGCGCGTGCTCTCTCTCTCTCTCTCACTCGCGCGCTCTCTCTCTCTCACTCGCGCGTGCGCGCTCTCTCTCACTCGCGTGCTCTCTCTCGCGCTCTCACTCTCTCTCGCTCGCTCTCTCTCACTCACACACACACACACACACACACCCCAAAGAACCAGCGCGGCAGGGCCCGCTAGCCCCGCACCTTGGGATGTAATTCGCCCTGAGGCGAGCTGCGGCGCTCCACTTAGGTTTCGTTTCTATCCCGGGCTCCAGCCCGACTTTGGACACTCGTAGCTCGGGCAGGGGAGGTCCCAGCATCCCCAAACTTGACAGCCAGAGACCTCTGCCCTCTCCCCAAAGAACGAAATTGCTGAACAAATGTCTCACAGTCTCATGTCCAACGTCTGTAGCAACCTCTTTCTCCAACCATTCCCAGCGGAACTTGTTTTTCACTATTCTGTCGATTTCTTTAACTCGATTTGCATCTTTACGCTCGATCACGGAGGCTGCCATCTTTCAACTCTGTTTGAAGCGAGCTTACGTACAGCTATCTAACAAGCGCGTTCATTGGTTGTTACAGAGCGATGGGCCAATCACGTACCTCGTTTCATCTCAATGACGTAATTGCGTAAATGACGTAATTACGTCAATGAGATGAAACGAGGTACATGATTGGCCCATCGCTCTGTAACAACCAATGAATGCGCTCGCTTCAAACAAAGAGTTGAAAGATGGCAGCCTCCGTGATCGAGGCGTAAAGATGCAAATCCGAGGCTGCCATCTTTCAAACAAAGTCGGAACGAATAGGATACGAATGTGGATTTGAGGGAAAAATCGGAAGCATTTTTTTCAAGTTTTGAGGTGAAAAAAGCGGAATTCCGCGAATTCGCGGAAAAATCACATCCCTGTATGACAGCATAACTAAAAGGGGAGAGCCAGAAGGTAACACAGGCATGAGGGAGCCCCGGGACATAAAGCAGCCAGCCACTACACTGTCAACAAACTCGAGTGAGCAAGCGAGTGGGGGACTGACAGCATCCATACATCCCAGTTTACCAAAACACTCTATGTCTTAGGACCCTCCAGATCTACACCTTTACCTCATAAACACCATTAACAAAAGGCTTGACTAAACAGATATGTTTTCAGCCTAGACTTAAACACTGAAGGATCTCTGTCAAAATCTCTGTCAAAATTCATATGGCATGGAAAGAAACATAGGATAAGGATGAAGACTTTACAGTTGCCAATAGACAGTGGGGGTCAGGCACTTCCCTCTTTCCTTTATTGGGCTTGTAATGCCCGAATAATATCAAACAGGCTTAAATACTTTCAACATCAAGGGGAGCCCCCTGTGGATGCATGGTGTTGCACTCCTTTTTTCCTTTTTAGCCTCATTACGTCCAACATCGGTGAACTCCCAGCGGAGGTTAAAAACAACTCTATTATGGCTAGCACACTCAGGATCTGGTGTGATATCACTAAACACGCTGGCCAAAGGGAGTTTTCATCAGCATTACAACCTTTAATTAAAAATAACGCTTTCCCTGCAGGCATAGGAATGAGTATTTTCATTGACTGATATTCCAAGGAACTAAGATTATTTTCTGATTTATTTGAAAATGGTAATTTTATGTCATTCAAACAAATTCAGAATAAGTATAAAATACCAAATGACCACTTTTTTGGCTTTCTCCAATTGAGGCATTTTGTTAAATCATATCTTACATTCCCAAATGATCAACCTATTTTAAGCCCTATTGAAAGTTTTCTTCTTAATTTTGATTTAACTGCCTCTAACAACAAGGAATTAATTTATCTTTTTTATGGAAAATTAATCTCCTTTAATTCTGCTAATGCTGATAGAATCAGGGAACTATGGGAAAAAGGACTCGGACATTAAGCTTAACGCAAAGGTGCGGTCAGATGTTACGAAAGGTGTGTTTGCTAAGAAAATATTCATGTACAATAGACTCCGGGACAGTCAATATAAAATTTTACAACAGGTGCAGCACACTCCTCGCTTTCTACACAAAATTAATCCCCAGAGTTCTCCTCTTTGTGTGAAATGTAAAACAGAACTGGGAACCTACTACCACTGTATCTGGCAATACCCATTAATATCCAAATATTGGAGAAATATTGCGAAGGAGCTTAGCTCAGTTTTCCACAAAACAGTTGCTTTAGACCCAGTATTGTTTCTTCTGGGTATACCTTTGGGACAGCTCTCTTTATCCACTGCACAGCTGACTTTAATGTATAAACATCTGCTTTTAGCTAGGTGATGTATTCTGTTCCAGTGGATTCAGGAGAAGCCTCCCTCAGTTAAGATAAGATAGCCTTTTATTATCCCACAAGGGGAAATTTACATTGTGACAGCAGCAAAATATAGAAAGAGAAAAAGATAAGGCAGTGAAGGAGTAGTGCAAAAGTACTAAGTATACAAAAAAGGATATATATATATATATATATATATATATATATATATATATATATATAAAAGAAATAAACTACAAATTTAGAGATTAAAAAAAATAACATATTTGCATAAATTAACAGGTTTGCAGATATATAGTTAACATAAGTGTATTACAAAGGTGGTATTGCATGTGTAAGTACTGCACAGGTATTATTACCAGTATTACCCAGATAGTATTGCACAAGTAAGTCGGTATATTGCACAAGAGCCATTTTAACTATGTGCAGCTAGCAGTTCACTGTAAAGTACTGATGCTGATAGTCAGTGCACACAGTATACGTTCAGAAGGGTTTCTATGGATGTTGAAGTGATCTGGACAGTATTGTTCATTATTGTGAGGAGTGTCTGGTGCTGTGTTTGGTGAGGTGCCGGTTGTACAGTCTCACAGTAGTAGGGAGGAAGGAGCTGCTGTATCTCTCCTCAACACACCGTAGATGGAGGAGCCGGTCACTAAAGGAGCTGCCCAGTGCTGTTACTGTCTCCTGCAGTGGATGGGAGGTGTTCGCCATTAAGGATGACAACTTGGCCAATATCCTCCTCTCCCCCACTACGTCCACTGAGTCCAGTGCACAGCCCAGGACAGATCCTGCCTTCCTAATCAGTTTACACGGTTACACAATGGTACAGAGAAACATTTGAAGTTTTTCCTATGGAACATGTCAATGCTATTTAAAAATTAAAAAGGTAACAACAATGTCTTTTATAATATATGGCAGTCCTCTCTTGATCATCTTCCCAGTGAGCTTGTGGATCTATTGCAGAAAGGGCGTCCATACCTCGTCTTCACATATAAGTCATAGGCTTTTGAATCTCTTCCTTTGACATCACCCTAATGCAAACAATGATGTATATAAAATGATAGTATGATCCTAATATGTGCTGATATAACCCATGTACGTTATTATTTTTTCTTCTTTTTCTTTTGATTTGGCAAGATCTGTGCTGTATGGTCTGTTTGTTTGTACAAAAAATAATAAAATATTATTGAAAAAATTAACTCTCACCCAATAAAGTTGACAGATGTGCTATTGGTTTTATTTCCTTTAAATAAGTTAACACCAGCTATCACCGCTAGTCACTGGGCCGGCTAGAGGTGCAAACTGCAGGGCTTGCTAAAGGGGCTAGATGAGGGACTTGCTAAACAGCACTAGCCATGGGGTTCCACAGGCAGCACAAAGCACGCTTAGAAATGCTCAAGCTTCGAATGGAATTTAAGAGGTTGACGTAGCTTATATATATATATATATATATATATATATATATATATATATATATATATATATACACACTGTGTACACACTACAAAATTACTATCAGTTTCTCTGGTTTTACTATTTATAGGTATGTGTTTGAACATGAACATTTTCGTTTTATTCCATAAACTACTGATGTTTCCCCCAAATTCCACATAAAAAATATGTCACTCATATTCACTCAAATTCCACATAAAAATAAATGTCACTCCACATAAAACTATGTCACTCAGAGCATTTAATTGCAGAAAATGAGAACTGGTAAAAATAACAAAATGATGAAGTGTTTTAACAACTTAAATAATGCATAGAAATCAATATCATATTCAATTTTAAACATCAGAATACTAATGTTAGAATTTAGGATGAGTTCAGAAGTCAATATTTGGTTGAATAACCCTGACATTTAGTCGCAGTTTTCATGCGTCTTGGCATGCTCTCCATCAGTCTTTCAAGTTGCTCTTCGGTGACTTTATGCCACTCCTGGTGCAAAAACTCAATAGGCTCAGCTTTGTTTGATAGCTTGTGACCATCCATCTTCATCATGATCATATTCAAGAGATTTTTACTGGGTTTCAGGTCTGGAGATTGGGTTGGCCATGACAGGGTCTAGATCTTGTGGTCCTCCATCCACACCTTGATAGACATTAGTGACCACACCTTGTGTACATTAGTGAACTTCCTCCCAAATCGCCTGGCTACAGGTGAACCACTCTTCCACAGCCTGTACCCATGCTGGAGAGTCGTCCCAAGGAAACAGGGGAGTTTGGCAGCCAAGCATACACTGGAAGGGTGTAAGTTGTGTAGCTGAGTGCTTGAGACAGTTTTGCGCATATTTGGCCCATGGGATGAATCAGGCCCAGTCCCCTTGGTTTCGCATGCAGAAGATTCTGAGGAAACATCCTATTTCTTGGTTGGCTCGCTCTACCTGGCCATTTGACTGGGGATGATATCCCGAAGTGAGGCTCACCAAGACCCCTAGCCACTCCATGAAGCTGGCCCACAGACGAGACATGAATTGAGGGCCACAGTCACTGACTATGTCTTCTGGGATGCCAAAGTATTGGAACACATGCTGGAACAATAATTCAGCGGTCTGAAATGCTGTGGGTAGGCTGGATAATGGGATGAGTCTCAGTGCCTTGGAGAAGCGGTCGATGATGACCAAAACTGTGGAGTTGCCTTGGGATGGCGGCAGGTCAGTGATGAAGTCAATTGCCAGGTGGGACCATAGTCTCTGAGACACAGGAAGAGGGCATAGTTTGCCAGCCAGAGGAGTTTGAGGGACCTTGGCTTGAGCACACTCAGTGCATGAAGAGATGAAATGAATGATCTCAGTCAGCATGTTCTCCCACCAGTACTTTTTTCACAGCAGTTGGTGGGTGCAATGACTGCTGGGATGACCAGTGGAGTTCATGACAATTAAATGCAGACCCTTGTACCTCTCCCATGAGATTAACGCTTATTACTCACTACTGTGTATATAGCACCAAATGCTAATGCTAGGTCGGCTCTGGGGCTTTTGCACGACACCATCAGCAACAAACAGAACAAGTATCCTGAGGCTGCTCACATCATTTCTGGGGACTTTAATCATGCTGATCTGAAAGCAGTCCTCCCCAAATTCCATCAACGCATAAAGTGTACAACCAGGGGAGAAAAAACACTGGATAAGTTGTACACAAACATCAGACAGGCCTAAACCCCTACCACACCTTGGCCAGTCTGATCACATGTCGCTGCTTCTGATCCCTGCATATACCCCCCTCAGGAAACAAGCTCCCATTACGACCCGGACTGTTAGCACATGGCCTGAGGATGCCTCCCACCAGCTACAGGACTGCTTCCAAAGAACCTACTGGGAGGTTTTTGCTCACCAGGACCTGGAGAACCACACTAAAGCAGTCCTGGATTACATCAGGTTCTGCATGGACAATGTCACCAAGGACAAACGTATAAGGATGTATCCCAACAGGAAGCCCTGGATGACAAAGGAGGTCCAGAGCCTGTTGAAAGCCAGGAACACTGCTTTCAGGTTGGGGGATAAGGCACTCTACAGTGCAGCTAGAGCCAACCTGAAAAGAGGCATCCGCAAGGCCAAGGCAACATAAAGAAGGAGGATAGAGGACCAGCTCAGGAGCAACAACACCAGGCAGGTGTGGCAGGGTGTCCAGTACATCACCAGTTACAGATCCAGCAACTCCCTGCCCACGGAAGGAGATTCTTCTCTGGTAGAGGAGCTGAATATCTTCTCTGCCCGCTTTGAGGTGACACCAACAGCAGCTCCATCACAGCCGCCTGTCCACAGCAGCCTCATACTCACGGTAGAGGAGTGTGAGGTGAGGCGGGTGATGAGGAAGGTAAACCCAAGGAAGGCTGCGGGACTCGACGGTGTGACGGGATGGGTGCTGAAAGACTGTGGATCAACTGGCTGGAATCTTCACAAGGATTTTTAACTAGTCCCTGTCTCAGGCCATTGTCCCATCCTGCCTTAAGTCCTCAACCATTGTACCGCTGCCAAAAATCCTAGCATCAACACCCTGAATGACTACCGCCCAGTGGCACTTACACCGGTCATCATGAAGTGCTTTGAGAAATTGGTGTGGAGTCATATCCTTGCCTGCCTGCCTACTGAGCTGAACCCTCTTCAATTTGCTTACAAAGCAAAGAGATCCACGGAGGATGCTGTATCCACAGCACTTCACACTGCACTGACCCACTTGGAACAGTAGGGGAGCTACGTCAGAATGCTCTTTGTGGACTTCAGCTCGGCATTTAACACCATCCTCCCACAATGGCTGGTGTCCAAGCTGGTGGACCTTGGGCTTCCACCACTCACCTGCAGCTGGATATTGGACTTTCTATCAGGCTGCTCCCAGAGGGTCAGGCTGGGTTCCCACACCTCCACTGCTCTCAGCCTGAGCACCGGCTCGCCACAGGGTTGTGTACTTAGCCCACTCCTTTACACCCTCTACACGTATGACTGTGTCTCCACCCACCTCAGCAACAAGATTGTAAAGTTTGCAGATGACACGACTGTGGTCAGACTCATCTCGGGCGAGGAGGGTGAGCTGACATACAGGGACGAGGTGGAGCGGCTGTCAGAGTGGTGCAAAGTCAACAATCTGCTCCTCAACACCACCACATCAAAGGAGCTGGTTATTGACTTTAGGAAAAACAAAACTGACATCCAGCCACTCATCATCAGCAGGGCCTGTGTGGAGAGGGTCCCGGTGTTCAGATTTCTCGGCATTGAGCTGGAGAACGACCTAACCTGGAGTGCCAACACCAAGGAGCTGCTGAAGAAGGTGCAGCAGAGACTGTACTTTCTCAGAATCCTCAGAAAGAACTGTCTCCCCCAAAATCTGCTCCGGGCCTTCTATCACTACTCCATAAAGAGTGTGCTCACGTACAGACTGTGTGTATGGTACGGCAGCTGCACATCCTCAGAGAAGAAGGTGCTCCACAGGGTCGTTAGGGCAGCAGAGAAAACAATAGGCTGCCCCCTCCCCACCCTGGAACAGATTTACACCTCCAGGTGCTGCAGGAAAGCAATGGACATTTCAAAAGACTCTTCACACCCCGGTCATTGTCTCTTCCAGCTTTTGCCATCAGGCAAGACATACAGAGCAATGAAAACCAGGACAAACCGCCTAAAAAACAGTTCTATTTCATTTCTCCTGACCGCCAGAGGCGGTGCTTAAAGCACCTGGATGTTCATCACATGCGCATGCAGTTCGAGTGTATATACCAACAAAGTCACTTGCGACAGGGGTGACGTATGCCACTGCACCAGTACTTAAGGTGCGTTCACCCCGGAAGCGTTCTCTTGCATCTTCTCGTGCAGAGCAGGTTGTTTCGAGTTGTATTATTTTTCTAAAAGCAATCGCTGGAGTCTTGCAAACCCTTAACGGGTTGGAGCTGCATTTTTTTTTCGCCCTCTTAAGACTGCGATTTGCCATTTGGTTAAGGTAAGAAACCGTTTATGAGTAAGTTCGCTCTGACTTCGGCAGCTAGCAACTTCTAATTATAAGTTTCAGTTTCACCGCGATCATATGGGTGTTTTCTCGCCTTGTAGCGATCTAATAAGTATCGTTTTGTTGCAAGTATGATACTTATTTGGTGCTTGTGTGCGCTTCTGATTCGCACTGTAGCTTGTTTACTTCAGCTGATTGCTGAGTGAGTTCGCTCTGACTTCGGCAGCTAGCAACTTCTAATTATAAGTTCCAGTTTCACCGGGATCATATGGGTGTTTTCTCGTCTTGTAGTGATCTAATAAGTATCGTTTTGTTGCAAGTATGATACTTAATTGGTGCTTGTGTGCGCTTCTGATTCACACTGTAGCTTGTTTACTTCAGCTGATTGCTGATTACCTAAACGCGGCTGGGTGAGTGTGTTCGCTCCTGACTCCGCCGCGGATATTTCATTTTGGTTGCTTGGCTCTGTATTGGTACTTCGACACTGGTTGTTTACCGTCACCTAATCCATATTTAGGTAAGTAGAATAAACAGCGGTCATGTTTATGTGCTGATTGTCTCGAAGCTTTAAGGTAAGTAAAGTATTTTCAACTAAACCGGTTATGAGTGAGTTCGCTCGGACTTCGGCAGCCAGCAACTTCTAATTATAAGTTTCAGTTTCACCACGATCATATGGGTGTTTTCTCGCCTTGTAGTGATCTAATAAGTATCGTTGTTGCAAGTGTGATACTTATTTGGTGTTTTTGTGCGCTTTTGATTCGCGCTGTAGCTTGTTTATTTCAGCTTTGATTGCTGATTACCTGAACGCGGTTGGGTGAGTATGTTCGCTCTGCCTCCTAAGTCTAGGAAGCGCCCTAAGCAGCCGTCACGTGAGGCTCCCTGTAGGCCCAAGTACCAGAAGGTGGACCCCTTGGCGCAACGAGTGGGCACCTTGGCTTCTTTTTGTATTGTATTGATTTATTTCGCAATAAAAACATATACATAACATGTAGACATATAAATATAAATATTGCGGAGGATAACACAAAAAGTAAAAATACTTATTTCCATTGTGGTCCTTCAGAGCTTGCTGAGATTAAGGCTTTGCTCTATAACCTACAACCGCCTGAGGCACGGCCTGCTGATGCTCTCGCCTCTGCTGCTTCATTTACTCCTCCTGAGCCACAGCCTCCGGTGCTGTCCCCGGCCGCGGAGCTTCAAGAGGAGGACGTGCTTTCCACTATGGTCAAGCCCATGATAAAAATGGCGCTAGCCTGCCTGGGGTTGGACATGGCGCCATCTGAATTACGGATGCAGAGTGCCTTTTTTAGACTCCCCCTCTGCTGTTTTCACTGTTCCACCTTCAGCCCCCTTTATTGAGGAGCTGTAGAGATGCAGGATGTGTCTGGTCAGCATGCCAACAATCGAACCGGCCCTTGCGGCCCTGATCCTTTTGCCGGACGAGGAGTTGAGACCCGACGCTCGCTGTCCACGGCCACAGTGTCGTTTGACCGATGACTTCATCGTGAAGAGCTATGACGCTGCAGCACGGGCTGCACGCATAGGCAATTCGTTATCTCACCTGATCCTGGCCCAGTCTCAGGCCCTTCAGTCTTCTGGAGCAGACCCATCACTGCAAAGCCTAAGCGAGGCCTCGCTGCAGGCATTTGCTTTCATGTCCAGGGAGCTGGGCAGACTAATGTCGTGTTTAACTCTCGCCAGGCGTCAGGTATGGTTGGCTCAGCCACCACTCTCAGAGCCCTGCAGGAGGGCCTCCACACTCTCCCAGTGGTTCCGGGACAGCTCTTTGGTGCCGCCGCACAACAGGCTTTGGAGCGCACCCTTCAGGTGGCCCAAGCCAGGCAACAGTTTGCCAGCCTGAGGCGTGTGTCCATGCGGGAGCAAAGACCACCTTCGATGCCTGCCACTGTTCCACCAATTCTGCTGCCCCTTGTACAGACACGGGCACCCTTGCCGGATACATTCCACCAGCCAGCTGCTAACCGCCCCTTTCGCCAGGCATGTCGGGGTACAATTCCCACTCCCCCAGGGGCCGTGGAGGCAGACGTTGACTACTCCACTCCGGCGGTCGGACACTTCACCAGTCAACAACTCGCCTACTGGGAAGTGGTAACATCGGACCCCTGGGTTATATCCACCCTCTCTCAGGGTTACAGCATACAATTCAGATGCCGACTGCCAAGAGTTCAAGGGGTCAAAATGACTATAGTAAAAGACCAGGCCAAAGCTCTGGCACTACGCCAGGAGGTCTTGACCCTCCTGGAAAAGGGTGCCATCGAGCCATTAGATCCACCTTCACAAAACAGTGGGTTTTATTCCACCTATTTCATCATCCCAAAAAAAGGGGGTGGGCTTCGCCCCATACTGGATCTGAGACATTTGAACGACCACCTCAAGGTCTTCAAATTCCGTATGCTGCACACATCCGACGTCTTAAACAGCATCAGACGGGACGATTGGTTCACAACCATCGATCTGAAGGATGCATACTTCCCAGAATCCTTATGAGATTCATCGCGGCAGCACTGTCCCTACTTCAGAGCAGGGGAAGGCGTATCCTCCCCTACCTGGATGACTGGTTGATTTGTTCTCAGTCAAGGGTAGATGCGCTCAGCGACCCAGCCATGCTGGTTTCTCACATCACCAAACTTGGGCTCAGGGTGAACCACGCCAAGAGCTCCCTCACACCCAGCCAGAAGACTGTGTTTCTTGGCCTTCAGCTGGACCCTCGGCTGTTGAGGGCAACCCTGTCTCAGCGACGGGTGAGCGATGTTGTCCGACCGTTACATCACTTCAGGAAGGGATGAACCCTGACCTTCAGGTCTTTCCAGACACTGCTAGGTATGCTCACCGCGGCCTCGTCGGTAGTTCCATTGGGCCTCCTCACACTCAGGCCTCTACAGATCTGGATGAACAGCCTTGGTTTACATCCACAACATCACAGGCACAGGTCAGTCAGAATCACAGCCAGTTGCCCCTCATGTCTACGCCCATGGAGAGAGCGCTCTTTTCTAACACGGGGGGTCCCCATGGGGTCCATACCCTCTCGCAGAGAAGTAGTCGCCACCGATGCATCACTGATCGGCTGGGGCACAGTGTGGCAGTGCAGGACTGCCCGGGGCGTATGGGCCCCACAACAGCGGGGACAACACATCAATGTGTTTAGCGCTGCGGGCCGTCTTCCTCGCCTTGAAACATTTCCTTCCGGTTAGCGGGTCGGCATGTCCTTATAAGGACCGACAATACATCTGTGGTCTATTATATAAACCACCAGGGCGGCACCAGGTCACAATGCATTTACCAGGAGTGAGGAACACTGCTGCGGATCTTCTGTCGCGACAGAACCCCGACCCGGGGGAGTGGAAGCTGTACCCGGAAGTGGTGCAGAGCATTTGGCTGCGATACGGCAGGGCAGAGGTGGACCTTTTCGCCTCTCAGGCCACGACGCATTGTCCCCTGTGGTTTGCACTGAAAGAAACGTCGAGCCCCTTGGGCCAAGACGCACTGGCACACGAGTGGCCACAGCAGCTCCTGTATACTTTCCCACCACTCCCGCTAATTCTGCCCACTCTCGAGAGGACCCTCAAGGAGGGTCACAGGGTGCTGTTGGTAGCCCCCACTTGGCCGGGAAGAGTCTGGTTCCCTACCCTGTACGGGCTGCTGCACGGGGAGCCTTGGTGTCTCCCTGCATGGATGGACCTCCTCTCACAGATGGGGGGTCAAATTTGGCATCCGAACCCAGCACAGTTGCAGCTGGGGGTGTGGCCTCTGAAGGGCCCGACCCACTGCTAACAGAATGTGAGCCGGCCGTTGTGCGGACCATCCAGTGCTCCCGCGCACCTTCCACCAATGCGCTCTATGCCAATAGGTGGAAACTCTTTGTGAGTTGGTGCCAAGCACGCCATCAGGAACCGACTTGTTGCCCGATACCGGTGGTTCTCAGCTTTTTACAGTCTCATCTAGACGAGGGCCTTGCACCCTCCACCATCAAGGTGTATGTAGCGGCTATATCTGCAATGCACAACAGGGTGGACGGACTGACTGTGGGATCCCACACACTGGTGAGCAGCTTTCTTAAAGGTGCTCAGCGCATAAGACCCCCTCAACGCAGTCCAAGACCAGCTTGGGACTTGCCTCTGGTTTTAAGTGCACTGTGTAAACCTCCATTTGAACCCCTACAGGGGACGGAGCTCAATTGGCTATCTTTAAAGACAGCATTCCCTTTAGCTATGGCGTCGGCTAAGAGAGCGGGTGAACTACACGCCCTGTCTATCGGCCGGGAGTGCTTACAATGGAGCCCCGATGGCACGGGTGTAACATTGTGGCCTAATCCTTCATTTATGCCCAAGAACTTCTCCTCTTCGTACACCAATCAGCCCCTCAGCCTGGAAGCCTTCAGACCACCGCCTGAGGAGAATGAGCAGGGCCAAGGTCACATCCTTCTTTGCCCAGTTCGAGCACTGAGGGCATACATTGAAGCGACTGCTGCATTTCGGCAGTCGGATGCACTGTTTGTGGGTCACACTGGACATAGGCGCGGCCACGCGTTGTCCAAACAGAGACTGTCGAACTGGACTGTGGAGGCCATTAACAGCAGCCTCCCGGTCCCTCCCCACATCCGAGGCCACTCCACTCGGAGTGTGGCTGCATCATGGGCGGCTCTACGTGGAGTTCCACTCCCTGACATCTGGGCCGCTGCCTCATGGGTCTCAACTTGCACGTTTGCAAGGTTTAATAGGGTTAATGTGGCCATGCACAATCCACTGGCCACAGCCACCCTTTTCAGCCATTCGCAGGGTAAGTAGGTCTTCCTCGTGACCCTGTTGGTAGTAGTCATCCAGGTGCTTTAAGCACCGCCTCTGGCGGTCAGGAGAAATGAAATAGAACGATGGTTACGTATGTAACCGCGGTTCTATGAATTTCAGATGACCGCCAGAGCTTGGCCGTCACTCGGAAGGCTGACGAGAAGACTGCCAAGAGAACGCTTCTGGGGTGAACGCACCTTAAGTACCGGTGCAGTGGCATACGTCACCCCTGTCACAAGCGACTTTGTTGGTATACAGTGGTGCTTGAAAGTTTGTGAACCCTTTAGAATTTTCTATATTTCTGCATAAATATGACCTAAAACATCATCAGATTTTCACACAAGTCCTAAAAGAAGATAAAGAGAATCCAGTTAAACAAATGAAACAAAAATATTCGATTTGGTCATTTATTTATTGAGGAAAATGATCCAATAATACATATCTGTGAGTGGCAAAAGTATGTGAACCTTTGCTTTCAGTATCTGGTGTGACCCCCTTGTGCAGCAATAACTGCAACTAAATGTTTGCGGTAACTGTTGATCAGTCCTACACACCGGCTTGGAGGAATTTTAGCCCGTTCCTCCATACAGAACAGCTTCAACTCTGGGATGTTGGTGGGTTTCCTCACATGAACTGCTCGCTTCAGGTCCTTCCACAACATTTTGATTGGATTAAGGTTAGGACTTTGACTTGGCCATTCCAAAACATTAACTTTATTCTTCTTTAACCATTCTTTGGTAGAACGACTTGTGTGCTTAGGGTCGTTGTCTTGCTGCATGACCCACCTTCTCTTGAGATTCAGTTCATGGACAGATGTCCTGACATTTTCCTTTAGAATTCGCTGGTATAATTCAGAATTCATCGTTCCATCAATGATGGCAAGCCGTCCTGGCCCAGATGCAGCAAACCAGAACCAAACCATGATACTACCACCACCATGTTTCACAGATGGGATAAGGTTCTTATGCTGTAATGCAGTGTTTTCCTTTCTCCAAACATAACGCTTCTCATTTAAACCAAAAAGTTCTATTTTGGTCTCATCCATCCACAAAACATTTTTCCAATTGCCTTCTGGCTTGTCCACGTGATCTTTAGCAAACTGCAGATAAACAGCAATGTTCTTTTTGGAGAGCAGTGGCTTTCTCCTTCCAACCCTGCCATGCACACCATTGTTGTTCAATGTTTTCCTGATGGTGGACTCATGAACATTAACATTAGCCAATGTGAGAGAGGCCTTCAGTTACTTAGAAGTTACCCTGGGG
The DNA here is from genome assembly GCF_027579695.1 of Neoarius graeffei. Classification (NCBI taxonomy): domain Eukaryota; kingdom Metazoa; phylum Chordata; class Actinopteri; order Siluriformes; family Ariidae; genus Neoarius; species Neoarius graeffei. Next base: position 39,281,331 of record NC_083578.1, on the reverse strand, counting down.
TCCTTTGTGACCTCGCTGACTATTACACGTCTTGCTCTTGGAGTGATCTTTGTTGGTCAACCACTCCTGGGGAGGCTAATAGTGGTCTTGAATTTCCACTATTTCTACACAATCTGTCTGACTGTGGATTGGTGGAGTCCAAACTCTTTAGAGATGGTTTTGTAACCTTTTCCAGCCTGATGAGCATCAACAATGCTTTTTCTGAGGTCCTCAGAAATCTCCTTTGTTCGTGCCATAATACACTTCCACAAACATGTGTTATGAAGATCAGACTTTGATAGATCCCTGTTCTTTAAATAAAACAGGGTGCCCACTCACACCTGATTGTAATCCCATTGATTGAAAACACCTGACTCTGATTTCACCTTCAAATTAACTGCTAATCCTAGAGGTTCACACACTTTTGCCACTCACAGATATGTAATATTGGATCATTTTCCTCAATAAATAAATGGCCAAGTATAATATTTTTGTCTCATTTGTTTAAGTGGATTCTCTTTATCTACTTTTAGGACTTGTGTGAAAATCTGATGATGTTTTAGCTCATATTTATGCAGAAATGTAGAAAATTCTAAAGGGTTCACAAACTTTCAAGCACCACTGTATACACTTGAACTGCATGCGCATGTGATGAACATCCAGGTGCTTTACGCACCGCCTCTGGCGGTCATCTGAAATTCATAGAACCGCGGTTACATACGTAACCATCGTTTCTATCCCAAAGCGATCATGGCTTTAAACTTAAATGTGCAATAGAACTATTCTTGGCCCTATCCCCAATGTGCAATTTGTGTATATATATATATATATATATATATATATATATATATATATATATATATATATATATATATAAAATTTTTCTTATCAGTGCAATCTGTGTACATACAGAACCAATACAATTCTATTTACATTCTGTTTATACTATTTTATCAGTGCAATTCTGTATACTTTACTATTTATTTTTATACTTTATTTGTTCTTATTTTTTCTATAACTCATAATGAGTCAACAGCACCTTCAATTTCGTTGTACCTTTGGGAAAGTGACAATGACAATAAAGACTTATCAGTGGCAGGAGAAGTGTGTGCCCATGTGATGAGTCTGCTCCTGAGATGATTAGGGACATACAGGCAGCCCGGTGGGCAGTTGACTGGAGGATTCTGTGGTTGAGAGTTCTTTATCTCCTTGTCAAAGTCCCAAGTGAGCGCCTGGACAAAGCATTCAGGTGTCAGGATGGGATGAGGTTCCAGGTCATGAAGAGACAGGCTGAAGATGCGTGACAGGGCGTCAGCCTTGGTGGTTTTGGTGCCAGGGCAATAGGATTCTGTGAAGCTGAAAAGGGTGAAGAGCAGTGCCCATCAGGCTTGGCGTGGGTTCAGTCTCTTTGCCTTCTTGAGATACTCGAGGTTTTTATAAGCAGTAAAAATGACAAAGGGGTGTGTGGCACCCTTCAACCAGGGCTTCCATTCCTTTAAGGTGAGCTTGATGGCCAGTAGCTCTCAGTTCCCAATGTCATAGTTTCTCTCTGCTGGAGTGAGCTTTTTGGAGAACACTACAAGGTGGAGCTTGGGCCTTTTGCCGAAGTGCTGGGAGAGAACCCCTCCTATACCAATCTCGGAGGCATCCACTTCGACTGTGAAAGGTCGGGTCGGGTCTGGATGCTCAAGGATAGGGGCTGTGGTGAAAGCTCTTTTGAGCCTGTTGAAGGCCTCTTCGACTGTGGAGTTTCAGTGGAGGCATTTGGGTCCCTTCTTCAGGAGGGAGGTCAGGGGCACTGCAAGGGTGCTGAACCCTCTAATGAAACAACAATAAAAGTTTGCAAAGCCTAGGAAACATTGAAGCTCCTTCACCGAGGTGGATACGGGCCAGGATGTGACTGCAGTTACATTGGAGGGGTCTATGCTGACCCCCTCAGCACTGATAATGTACCCCAGGAAGGAGATCTTACGCATGTGAAATTCACACTTTTCAGCTTTGACATAGAGATGGTTCTTAGATAGGCACTTGAGTACTGATCGAACATGGTTAAGATGACTCTCTTCATCAGGGGAGTAGATCAGGATGTAATCGATGTAAGCTATGACACACCTCCCCAACATGTCTTGCAGCACATCATTAATGAGGCACTGGAACACACTTGGCGCTGAAGAGAGGCCATGAGGCATGACCCGGTACTCAAAATGGCCGGCGCTGCTACTAAAGGCGGTCTTCCATTCATCGCCCTCTCGGATGCGGATCAGGTTGTAGGCACTACGTAGGTCAAACTTGGAGAAGATCATGGTGCTGCTGAGCTGTTCCAATGTGGAGGGCACAAGTGGAAGTGGATATGGGTATTTCACTGATATCTGATTGAGTCCTCAAAAGTCTATACATGGACGAAGTCTGCCCCCTCTCTTCTCCACGAAAAAGAATCCCGCTGATGTTGGTGAAGTGAATGGGCATATGTACCCCTGCTTGAGGGCCTCCTGTATGTACTCTTCCATAGCAGCTTGTTCGTTCTGGGACAGAGGGTAAATGCAGCTGTGTAGGGGAGAATGACCAGGCAGGAGGTAAATGGCACAATCGTATGGACGATGTAGGGGTAGGCCGCATGCTTTGCCCTTGCTGAAGACCTCCCCTAGGTCCAGGTAGCATGTGGGGATCCCTTCCAGGGAGTCAGAGTGAGGACTATCTATGGAGGTGGAGGAAGGATTTAACTGAGGACGTCAGAGACAGTTCTGGAAACATGCTGGGGACCACTGGAGAATCTCCATGTTCTGCCAGGATAGCCCAGGACAATGTCATGATGCTTGGTAGCTGTGACGAGGAGTGAGATTTGTTCAGAGTGAAGAGCTCCCATCTGAATATGTACAGGAGCGGTCCAGGAGGTGATGAGGCCCTCCCCTATGGGGCCTCCATTGATGGACTGGATGCTGATTGGGCTCTGCAGCGAGTTTGTGGGCAGATTGAACCTCTGGATGACTGAGTTGGAGATGAATTTTCCCTCTGCCCCTGAGTAGATAAACGCAGACAGCACATGGGTAGAGGAAGACAGTTTCAGTAATAATGGAAGCTTGAAAGATCGAGCACTTCGTGATCTCATGGGATTCACCAAATCAGTCTTGGTCTCCTCGGAGCTGGTGTGTAGCGGGAGGACTGGACACTGGATAATGGGGTGACTGGAGCACCCGCAATAGAAGCACAAGCCCTCCTTCTTTCTCCGATCTTGTTCGGAGTGTTTCAGGTGAGCATGAGAAACTTTCATGGGAGAGGGAGAATCAGAGGTCATGGCAGGCTTGGCTTACTCATGGAGGGACGGGCGGCTGGATAGCAGATGGTCTGGCCGAATGGCGAGATCAGTGAGAGCGTCCAGAGTGAGATGTTCATCATGGCATGCTAGTTCACTCAATACTGAGGGGTGAAGTCCTTGGCGAAACACCGCCTTTAACGCTGGCTCATTCCATCAGCTGGCAGCTGCAAGAGTCTGGAAATCTACGGCATAATCAGTGATTCTTCTTGAACCTTGGGTGATGATGAGTAGGCTCTCACCGACTTCAATTCCCTCCGGTTCGTGATCGAACACATGCTTGAATAACTCCAGAAAGCTGTCGTAGGAGGTGGTGTGTACACCTCCGCTCCTCTACACTGTGCTGGCCCATTGTAGCGCTTTGCCGGTTAAAAGCGAAAGAAATCCGGTGATCTTGCATTCATCCAAGATGCATGGGAGTGAGGAGAAGTACATGGAGCACTGAAGCAGAAACCCCTTGCAGCTGAGTGCATCCCCGGTGTACTTCTCAGGGCGTGGAAGTGGGAGCACGGGACTCAGAGGAGCTTCGGGGGCGCATTAGGAGGGCCTGTGGCATCATAGCAGCGAGCTGAGCCATCTTGGTGTTGAGATCGGCAAGCATCTGCTGATGTTCTCCTAAGAGGTGCCCTTGAGTGATCAAAGCAGTCTGCCATGCCTCCTCTGCTGCATCCATATGCGGCGAAGTATCCTGTCAGGATGCAGGCATTAATGGATGTATGTGCAGGGGAGAGCGGGAAATGTAGACTGGCAAACAAATCCAAAACGCTAGACAAAATCAAAGTCAAGGGATAGGCAGGGGTCGATCGATCGGCAGACAGAGTAATAAGGGCTAAAGAGTAATGAGAACGAGACAATAGCGAGGGTCAAGAACATGATAAGGCAGGCAGAATAATGAGGCTTGGTATGATAGGTAAGACACTGAACAATACTTCGCATTGAGTGAGTGTGGGAGAGGTGTTTATATAGCATGGGCTGATTAACCAGGAAATGAGTGACAGGTGTAATTAATAGACAGGCGATAGAGGGTGCTGTGGTTCTTGGGTGTTGTAGTTCAGATCGGTCATGTTTGTAGCCTGACTGGAAGTGGCGCTCTCTATCACGTTGCTGACACATCCACAAAAACTGATACTTCTAATGCTTAAAAACTCATGACCTTTATCATATATATCTAAAGTAACCATACAGGCAAAACTAGATAATTTATCACATGCACAAAGAATTTAGTGCACATGATGTAAGCATGGTTGAGAATCTAAATGTTTGATATGCGAAATTATGTTATTAATGTAGTGTGATGTGGCACACAAGAGAGGTGTTAGTTCATTATATGTTTGCTCATGAAGGTCAAATTGCAGAAAATATTTAGAATTTGAGCAATGTACAGTGGTGCTTGAAAGTTTGTGAACCCTTTAGAATTTTCTATATTTCTGGATAAATATGAGCTAAAACATCATCAGATTTTCACACAAGTCCTAAAAGTAGATAAAGAGAACCCAGTTAAACAAATGAGACAAAAATATTATACTTGGTCATTTATTTATTGAGGAAAATGATCCAATATTACATATCTGTGAATGGCAAAAGTATGTCAACCTTTGCTTTCAGTATCTGGTGTGACCCCCTTGTGCAGCAATAACTGTAACTAAACGTTTGCGGTAACTGTTGATCAGTCCTGCACACCGGCTTGGAGGAATTTTAGCCCATTCCTCCATACAGAACAGCTTCAACTCTGGGATGCTGGTGGGTTTCCTCACATGAACTGCTCGCTTCAGGTCCTTCCACAACATTTCTATTGGATTAAGGTCAGGACTTTGACTTGGCCATTCCAAAACATTAACTTTATTCTTCTTTAACCATTCTTTGGTAGAACGACTTGTGTGCTTAGGGTCGTTGTCCTGCTGCATGACGCACCATCTCTTGAGATTCAGTTCATGGACAGATGTCCTGACATTTTCCTTTAGAATTCGCTGGTATAATTCAGAATTCATTGTTCCATCAATGATGGCAAGCCGTCCTGGCCCAGATGCAGCAAAACAGGCCCAAACCATGATACTACCACCACCATGTTTCACAGATGGGATAAGGTTCTTATGCTGGAATGCAGTGTTTTCCTTTCTCCAAACATAATGCTTCTCATTTAAACTAAAAAGTTCTATTTTGGTCTCATCTGTCCACAAAACATTTTTCCAATAATCTTCTGGCTTGTCCACATGAGCTTTACCAAACTGCAGACGAGCAGCAATGTTATTTTTGGAGAGCAGTGGCTTTCTTCTTGCAACCCTGCCATGCACACCATTGTTGTTCAATGTTCTCCTGATGGTGGACTCATGAACATTAACATTAGCCAATGTGAGAGAGGCCTTCAGTTGCTTAGAAGTTACTCTGGGGTCCTTTGTGACCTCGCCGACTATTACATGCCTTGCTCTTGGAGTGATCTTTGTTGGTCGACCACTCCTGGCGAGGGTAACAATGGTCTTGAATTTCCTCCATTTGTACACAATCTGTCTGACTGTGGATTGGTGGAGTCCAAACTCTTTAGAGATGGTTTTGTAACCTTTTCCAGCCTGATGAGCATCAACAACACTTTTTCTGAAGTCCTCAGAAATCTCCTTTGTTCATGCCATGATACACTTCCACAAACATGTGTTGTGAAGATCAGACTTTGATAGATCCCCGTTCTTTAAATAAAACAGGGTGCACACTCACACCTGATTGTCATCCCATTGATTGAAAACACCTGACTCTAATTTCACCTTCAAATTAACTGCTAATCCTAGAGGTTCACATACTTTTGCCACTCACAGATATGTAATATCAGATCATTTTCCTCAATAAATAAATGACCAAGTATAATATTTTTGTCTCATTTGTTTAACTTGGTTCTCTTTATCTACTTTTAGAACTTCTGTGAAAATCTGATGATGTTTTAGGTCATATTTATGCAGAAATATAGAAAATTCTAAAGGGTTCACAAACTTTCAAGCACCACTGTAATTTACACTTAAACTGTGCTCTTGTAGTTGATACACAAAAACTGATACTTCCAATGTTTAAAACTCTTGAATATTTTGCACATACATGTAAAGGAAATATCTGAAAATGAGATATTACATGCATTTTACCATTATACATGGAAGTAAAGAAAATTTGTCACATGCGTATGTACACAGCACATAAAAGGGGTTATGGTACTTATAGCAGGTTACATAAATATGCGAAGATTAAAGATTTGGTGTCACTGTATGAAATAGATTGGTAATGCTTGGTTTGATCAGCATCAAATCATGCATGGTTACTAAGGGCCCAGTCCTGATTTATGCCAATGTGGCAATTATGAGTCATACAACCCTGTTTACAAAAAAGCTGGGATGCTGTGTAAAATGTAAAGAAAAATAGAATGCTATGAAATGCAAATCATGATAACCCTATATTTCACTGAAAAAAGTGGAAAAGACAGCATAATGTAGAAACTGAGAAATCTTACCATTTTATGAAAAATACATATGCTCATTTTTTCAGGTTCACAACAATCTGGGGTCTCCTTTGTTGAATTGTGTGCTTCATAATACACCAAATATTTTTAAAAGGAGACAAGTCTGGATTGCAGGCAGGCCAGTTTAGTACCTGGATTCTTTTACTACAGAGCCATGCAGCTGTAATACGAACAGAATGCAGTTTGGCATTTTCTTGCTGAAATAAGCAAGGCCTTGCCTGAAAAAGATGTCATTTGGATGGCAGCATGCTGCTCCAAAAACTATATACATCATTCATCATTAATAGTGTCTTCCCAGATGTGCAAGTTACCAATGCCATGTATATTAATGCACTCCCATTTTGCATTATGAAGTGCAAAATATGACAAAGGAGACCCTGAACTGTTGAGCAACTGAAATTGTATTTCAGGCAAGAATGGGACAACATTTCACTTTCAAAATTATAGCAATTGGTCGTCTTAGTTCCCAAACATTTACAGAGTGTTGTTAAATGTAGAGGTGATGCAACACAGTGGTAAACATGCCCCTGTCCCAATGTTTACCAAATGAACCCTGTCCCAATGAAACATGTTGTGGATATCAAATTCAAAATGAGCATATATTTTTCAAAAAACAATAAAATTTCTCAGTTTCAACATTTCATGTGTTGTCTTTATACTATTTTCAATTAAATATAGGGTTTCCATGATTTACAAATTATCACATTCTGTTTTTATTTACAGTTTACACAGCATCCCAACTTTTTTGGAATTGGGGTTATAGTTATAGTGCCACCTATACTAAATTAGGTATACTGCAGGTGAGATCAGGTTCATATGTTTTTTTTTTGGGTTTGCCAGAAGATTCACCCCACTAAATTTTGCCCCAAAACCATTCATATCCAGCCCCTCCTTTGACCCATTTTGCAGTTTGCCCCAGCTACCGCTTGTACCATACTGCAAGGGCCCATCATTCCCATGGGACAGGGGGACATCACATTATTAGGGTCTGAGCACCGGACATGTCGTGCATGGGCTTGAGTGTGGTCGAGGAGCTTCATAGCACACCCAAATGCAGGCAATGGTTAGGATGAAGTTGGCTGGATATGAAAAAAATTTGGTATGATCATTGTCCTCATGATATCAGACAAAGTTCACTTGGTTATACTTGACGCCGTCCAAGAGGAAGTCAGCCTTCGTGGACGGAATGCGTGATTTTTAAATTTTCATGTGTTTTGAGGGGATTACAATGGCTGAAAAACCATGAAATTTCACACATGCTTTTATCTTGGCACAACTCTTGATTTGACATTGTAATTCAGCATAGGCATGCCTCATTGGCACCATAGTGCCCCCTAGGTTTTAAATGCATATATGATGTCTTTGGAATGCTCAAAAACTCTTCAAATATTTTTATTATGAAGCATGTGTACAGTAATGATACAGACTTGTAGAATGGACATGCTGCTTCATTTCAAGAGGATAACAGCCAAAGGCACAACATATAACCAACACCAGAACATAACATGTTGGAGCACATGATTTAATTAACATAAATAATATGAGAGTAGAATATCACTCCCCCTGCTCCCACCCCCAGCCTTTCCATCCCGAAACATCTTAACTTCCTACCTATTTTAACTTTCCGTCCCTTCCAAATAAGATATCATTGGTCCCCATATCCATTTAAATTCCTCCAGCTTCTCACTATAGATATAACAGATTCTCTTCAGATGGAGTGTATCAGTCAGCATTGTTATCCAGAATTTAAAAGTAAATACACCATTCTTTTTTCAGAACAGGAGAATAAGTTTATTTGCACAAAGGAGACCATCAGACAGGAGATGATGATGTGTGCTCTAAGGTTTTAGAGTTCTCTGACGTACACTGTATAAACAAGAGTGGGTCTGGTCTTATTTGGGCTTTAAAAATCTTTGTAAAGAAAGAAAATAAGGGTAGTACGGTGGTGTAGTGGTTAGCGCTGTCGCCTCACAGCAAGAAGGTCTGGGTTCAAGCCCTGTGGCCGGCGAGAGCCTTTCTGTGCGGAGTTTGTATGTTCTCCCCGTGTCCGTGTGGGTTTCCTCCGGGTGCTCCGGTTTCCCCCAAAGACATGCAGGTTAGGTTAACTGGTGACTCTAAATTGGCCATAGGTGTGAGTGTGAATGGTTGTCTGTGTCTATGTGTCAGCCCTGTGATGACCTGGTGACTTGTCCAGGGTGTACCCTGCCTTTTGCCCGTAGTTAGCTGGGATAGGCTCCAGCTTGCCTGCAACCCCGTATAACAGGATAAAGCAGCTAGAGATAATGAGATGAGAAAGAAAATATTGTAACCCAGAATTCTTGTAAGTTAGGGCATGTACTCAAGAAATAAATCTGTTTCTGCTTAGTCACATTTGTCATAAACTGGTGATATTTTGACAAGATTCTATGTAGTTTTACCTTTAAACCCTTGTTACAGATGTCATCCGTTATTTCCATACCAAGTTATTTTTCCCTAACCTTTTTCATACTGTTCATGTTTACTTGTCCAAGTTCTTACAATGTATGATATATAAATGAAATTGCACGTCTTTCCATTATACAGTACTTCAGACTCTGGTCCAGATTATCAGGTTCTGTGGTCTCAAAATTGTTCAGATGAATTCTTAGAAAGTGTCTAACTTTTAAGGTATGTCAAAAAAAAAAAAGCCTGTATTTCTCCTGAAGCTGCTGGAATGATGCAAACGATTCCTGAACATACAATCACCAGCCACTTTATTAGGTACACCCATACACCTGCTGTTTTATGCAGTTATCTAATCAGCCAATCCCTTGACAGCAGCACAATGCATAAAATCATGCAGATAAAAATCAAGAGCTTCAGTTAATGTTCACTTCAAACATCATAATGGGAAAAATTGTGATCTCTGCAACGTTCACTGTGGCGTGAGTTGGTGCCAGATGGACTGGTTTGAGTATTTCAGAAGCTGCTGATCTCCTGGGGTTTTCATACACAATAGTCTCTAGAGTTTACACAGAATGGTGCGAAAAACAAAGAACATTGAGTGAGCGACAGTTCTGTGGGTGGAAATGCCTTGTTGAAAAGAGAGGTCAGAGGAAAATGGCCAGATTGGTTTGAGCTGACAGGAAGGATATAGTAACTCATATAATCACTCTTTATAGCTGTGGTGAGCAGTAAAGCATCTTCTGCAAAAGCAGAACACCACACTGGATTCCACTCCTGCCAGCCAAGAACAGGAATCTTAGAATCAAGAACAAGTTCCTATTAAAGTGGCTGGTGAGTGTATAATTCCCCAATATTATACAGTCCTGATCCCTTCCATTGATCAAAGGCTCCATCCATAGTTGAGGGCATAAAAGACAGATTTGCCAATATTAGTCGTGTAAAGGACAGCGCTCTAAGCTTAAACTGTTTTGCTATTTGCCTCTAAATCAGAATAGTACTATGAATAACAGGGTTGTAATGATAGCAAGATTTTTTTTAAGAGGAATGGGAGACAATATGATAACACAAAGCGAGTATGGTAGACCACCCTCTCGTTCCATATCCAGCCAGCTGTCAAGCTCAACTGTCTTGTCCAGCTAGTAGGAGACACAGCAAATCTTATAACAGCACATGAAATTTGGTAGAGTCAGCCCCCCATTTGTTTTATGCTTGCACAGATGCCCCTTCCTAATCCTATAGTATTTATAGTTCTAGATAAATGGAAGAACTGTAGAATCCAATTTCTATGAACGTTTTTAGTAAGGTATATACTTTACCACTTAAGGAAATTTGGAGTGTCCTCTAAAACTCGAATTTGGACTTAAAATTGTCTAATATATCTGTAAAACTTGCTTCAAGTGGGGAGTTATATGTCTTTGTGATCTCTACTCTCAAATATGTGAATTTCTCCAGTGTTAGCTCAAATGAAACCTGATTGAGCCAGTCTGGGTCATTATAATGCACAGATACCAGCTCACTTTTGTTTCAGTTTATCTTGTATCCCAAGAAAGAACTAAAAAAATCAATTGTCTTCAGTAGGACAGGAACAGTTGTCTGTGTCATTGTTATGTGCATCAAAATATCATCCACATATAGTGACAATTTGTTTGAAGTATTGAGTATCACTGTTATAACCATGTATTTCCATATGTGTCCAATTGTTTCTGAAAGGGTCTCTAATGCAAGTGCAAACAACTAAGCGCACATCCCTGCCTAGGGCCCCTAGTGTGTAATTTTTCATAAAATTGCCAAAATGTACAGTTAATCTCCTTATGTGAGGCAACAGGAGTGCCAAATTCAGATTTTATTGCATGAATGGTCCTATCACTTTTCCTTTTCTGCATGTGTCTTGCTAGCAATTTGTGTGATTTATCCCCAAATTCACAATAGGTCTGTTTAGTAAATATGAAAGCTCTAAAGATTTATTCAGCATTTATCAAGAATTTGATTGAGTTTGTATTTGAGAGCTGAGATTTTGATATACAGTATATCTCAGTGGATGGTTGGGCAGCATTTTCTACATCTAATTTTCATATTTGTTCCTCTAACCATGATCATTCCAAGCTGTTGTGTATCTCTTTTACGTGGATTGAAAGGGGACGATGCATCCTCTTATATATGCTTTCAAAGTCTCCCATTACAAGATCGGTGACCAGCTTAGCACCTGGACTCTTTTACTAAGGAGCTCTGTAGTTTTAATATGTGTAGAAAGCGGTTTGGCATTGTCTTGCTGAAAAAAGGAAGGCCTTCCCTGAAAAAGAACTTGTCCGGATGGCAGCATATTTTAAAATATTGTGTCATCATAAAAGAGCTCAGGCCCAGAGTAGGTGGCGGTGTTTCTGAATATTGTTTATATATGGTTTTAACTTGCATTTGTGGATGCAGTAATGAACTGTTTTCACAGACGATGGTTTTCTGAAGTGTTCCTGAGCCCATACAGTGATTTCCACTACAGACCTGTGTCTGCTTTTAATGCAGTGTTGCCTGAGGGTCTGAAGATCACAGGCAACCAATGTCAGTTTTCAGCCTTGTCTCTTGCATACAGAGATTTCTCCAGATTCTCTGAATCTTTTAATGATACATTGTAAAAAATGATTTGTTGTTTTAACTTAAAAAAGTTAGTACCCGGGCTGCCTTAAAATTTTGAGTTCGTTGAAATTAATATAGTAAGTTAACACAATCAGGCAAACAATTTAACTCACTATATGAATTACAATGAACTCAAAATTTTAAGGCAGCCCGGGTACTACCTTTTTTAAGTTAAAACAACAGATCATTTTTTACAGTGTATTATGTACCATAGATGATGTGATCCCCAAATTATTTTCAATTTTACATTGAGGAATGTTATTCTTAAATTGGTGCACAGTTTGCCCATGCAGTCTTTAACAGAGTGGTGAAACCCTCCCCATCTTTATTTCTGAGAGATTCAGCCTCTCTGGGATGCTCTTTTTATACCCAGTCATGTTACTGACCTGGTGCCAATTGGCCAAATTAGTTTTTTTTAGCATTACACAACTTTTTTCAGTCTTTTGTTGCACCTGTCCCAACTTTTCTGAAATGTGTTGCTGACATCAAATTCAAAATGTGCATGTTTTTTTTTTTCAAAAAACAGTTAAATTTCTCAGTTTCAACATTTGATATTTTGTCTTTGTACTATTTTCAATGAAATATAAGGTTTCCATGTTTTGCAAATCTACACATTCTGTTTTTATTTATGTTTTACACAGTGTCCCAACTTTTTTGGACTTGGGGTTGTATTTAGCATTAAGAACTCCCAGCAAAAGTTTGCCATCCAATAAGAAAAAACTTGTTCTGGAGTATACATTGTGAGCTTGAGAATGAAATGGATACTCCCTACCTGTTCCATTGAATCCACACATCAAATACATTTGTATTGTTAATATGCTTTTAGAAAATTAGAAACATTAGATGGTGTTACTCTTTGTGAAAATGATTTATCCAAGTAAGTATCCGGGACTATATTGAAATGGCCCAAATTATCAGATTTGTGGTAGAGATATCAATGATCACGTTAAAGATTTTCCTAAAAACAATTCCGGATCATCCCAGTTTGGCCCATAGATGTTCAGCAATGCAACTGGTGTGGACTGCATATCACCTGTAACTAAAATATACCTCTCCTTTTTGCTTGCAATTGTTGACTGGTGTAAAAATGGAACTTTTCTGCAAATTATTATAGCTACCCAAGACTTTGGTGAAAAATTATAATGATACACTTGACTTACCCACTTGGCTGTGGAATCTGCATTAGGGCAGTGGGCATGTGCCATCCTTGACTGCCTTACATTGGAGTAGTAAGCTGTCTCCTTCCCTCCACTAGCCTGGGGTTGTTAGGACTAGGACTGTTTTGGCCTCTAGAGGCCGCTGTTATTTCCTTTTCATGTCGTGTTTATTTTGGCCTCTAGAGGCCGCCACTGTTCCTGTGTTTTGTGTTTGTGTTAATTGCCTAATTATCTTCACCTGTGTCCTTAATTAGTTTGTCTATTTATACCCCTGAGTTCAGTCCTCTTGTCACGGAGTCTTTGTGCTGTTATGTTTATCTCCAGTTTCCTTTGTACTGTGTTTTTTGATCTTCTTAGCTTTTGAATTTTTGCACTTTGCTTTTCTTTTGGATTATACTCTTTGGTTTTTTTTGTCTTTTGTTTTGCCCTGTATATAGTGTATATAGTTTAAATAAACCTTTTGATTCTTTTTCTACTTCCGCCTCACGCCTCTGCATTTGAGTCATCCCCCTGGTGGCCTAGTGGGGGTTTGCTGGATTATCACACCAACGAACCAGGTTCGAATCCCAGCAAAACCCTAACAGAAAGACTCCGTCATGACCGACTCAGCAGAGGCTGCTTCAACTGTCTACCCGGCCAACCTTCAGGGAATTATGGCAGCTTTGACACGCTTCGGAGCGACCATGGACGCTCATGGACGTACGCTCACCAGCCAACGTGAGGCCCTCGCTCGCCACGAGGAACTGCTTCAGCAAATTGGGAAAACCCTGGCACAGCTGACATCTCTGCCTGCATCTCCTGCTCCTGATCCAGTTCCTGCTCCTGATCCAGCTCCCACTCCTGCTCCAGTGCCTCCTGCAATGCTGCCTTCTTCACCTCGCGAACCCAGCCTTCCTGCACCACAGAGGTATGACGGCAAGCACAGTGAGTGCCGAGAGTTCCTTACCCAGTGTCAACTCACCTTTGAGCTTCAGCCTACCACCTACACTACGGATCGCCGCAAGATTGCCTTTGTGATCACCTTATTAGCTGGTAAGGTGCGAGCCTGGGCTACTGCTATCTGGCAAAGACAGGGACCTGAGTGCTTTGATTTCCAGCTGTTTTCTGAAGAGATGCTTCGGGTCTTCGATCAGGCAGACATCAGTACCGACGCAGCCCGAAAGCTCATGTCCATCCGGCAAGGAGGAAGCGTCGCAGATTACGCCATCTCGTTCCGAACACTCGCAGCAGTAAGTGGATGGAACGAGACTGCCCTGGTGTCAGCCTTCCACCATGGTCTGTCTGACCCCATCAAGGACGGTCTGGCCTCTATTGGATGCCCAAGTGACCTCGAAACCCTCATCTCACATGCTATTCGTCTGGACAACAGGATGAGAGAACGCCACCAAGCCTTGAGCCCCCCCAGCCTCCCTACCTCTACCTGGAGACCGTCTACCTCCTTCAGTGACTGTCCAGAACCCATGCAAGTGGGTCGTACTCGCCTCTCCGCATCTGAGAGGGAGCGCAGAAGGAGGGACAAGTGCTGCATCTACTGTGGCAAGCCTGGTCACTTCCGAGCATCATGTCCCGAACTCTTGGGAAAAGGACCGCCCCGTCCAGCCGAGGGAGGGTTGTGACGGGGCCTACCCTCTCTCCCGGACTCCCTGGCCAAGGAATCTACATCCCGGTCTCCATCTCCTGGGGTGAGTCTGTCCACTCTTGTCAAGCTTTGATAGACTCAGGGGCGGCTGGGAACTTTATGGATATTCACTTCGCCCAAAGCATCAATATTCCGACTGCACCTCTTGAAGTCCCACTGTCTGTGTCTGCCCTCGATGGCCAAGCGTTAGGTGATGGAAGAGTCACCCAAGTTACTTCTCCAGTTTTCCTCCAGTCTCAAGGTCACAAGGAAGAAATATCCCTGCACCTGATTCCTTCACCTGAGTTCCCAGTTATTCTAGGCCTTCCTTGGCTTACTCGCCACAACCCTCGCATAGACTGGGTAACAAGCCAGGTTGTGGAATGGGGCCCTGCATGCCATGCCTCTTGTCTGCTCTCTAGCTCTCCTGTGTCTCCTGCCGAGCCCCCTGATCTCACCGAGTTATCTCAAGTTCCCACAGAGTACTGGGATCTCAAGGAGGTATTCAGCAAGAGCAGGGCCGCCGTTCTTCCTCCGCACCGGGCCTACGACTGTGCCATCGACTTGCTCCCTGGGACTACCCCTCCTCGTGGCAGACTGTTTTCACTCTCTCAGCCAGAACGCAAGGCCATGGAGGAATACCTCAAAGATGCCCTGGTCTCTGGGTTTATTCGACCCTCCACTTCACCTGCTGGAGCCGGCTTCTTCTTTGTCGGCAAGAAGGATGGGGGGCTCCGACCATGTATTGATTACAGGGGCCTGAATAAGATCACTGTGCGCAACCGATATCCCCTTCCGCTGATGTCCACAGCTTTCGACCTGCTCCAAGGCGCCACCGTCTTCACCAAGTTGGACCTACGGAACGCATACCACCTCATCCGTATCCGACAGGGAGATGAGTGGAAGACTGCCTTTAACACCCCGTCTGGGCACTACGAATACCAGGTGATGCCCTTCGGACTCACCAACGCACCAGCTGTTTTTCAGGCCCTAATCAACGACGTCTTAAGGGACATGATTAACCTATACGTTTTTGTCTACCTCGACGACATCCTTATCTTTTCCAAGACCGTGCAGGAGCACCGCCACCATGTCCGCCAGGTTCTCCAGAGGCTGCTACAGAACAATCTGTTCGCCAAGGCCCAGAAATGCGAATTTCATGTTCCCGAGGTCTCCTTTCTGGGATTTATTGTAGGGACAGGCCAACTCCAAATGGACCCTGCCAAGACCCTGGCCGTCCGGGATTGGCCTACTCCCAAGTCCGTTAAGGAGGTTCAGCGGTTCTTAGGATTCGCTAACTTCTACCGCAAGTTCATCAGGAACTTCAGTTCTGTGGCAGCACCCATGTCAGACCTCACCAAAGGGACAGGTGGATCTTATGGCTGGTCTCCTCAGGCAGAAAAGGCGTTCAAAGACCTCAAGGACCGCTTCTGCACGGCACCCATTCTGGTTCTCCCGGACACCTCCCAACCATTCATCGTGGAGGTGGACGCCTCGGACAGTGGTGTCGGCGCGGTGCTCTCTCAACGTTCGGAAGGAAAGCTGCACCCCTGCGCTTACTTCTCCCACCGCCTGAGTCCTGCTGAGTCCCGGTACGATGTGGGGGATCGAGAACTGCTAGCGGTCAAACTGGCCCTTGAGGAGTGGAGGCACTGGCTGGAGGGAGCACAACATCCATTCCTGGTTTGGACTGACCACAAGAACCTGGAGTACCTCCAGCAAGCCAAGAGACTGAACCCTCGACAGGCTAGGTGGGCCCTGTTTTTCAGTCGGTTTGACTTCACCCTCTCATACCGCCCCGGCTCCAAGAACACCAAACCTGACGCACTGTCCAGACTGTTCTCTGCCACTAACAGGGAGAATGAAGTCGGGCCTATTATCCCTGTGTCCCGGATTGTGGCCCCTGTCCGCTGGGGTATTGAGGAGGCTGTCCGACGAGCCCAACGCCAGGACCCCGGTCCTGGGACGGGGCCACCAGGCCTCTTGTACGTCCCACATCAAGCCCGGGCCAAGGTTCTCCAGTGGGGTCACTCTTCCCCTCTCACCGCCCACCCGGGAGCTCGGAGGACCCTGGACTTCCTGAAAAGACGCTTCTGGTGGCCTAACATGGAGAAGGAAGTAAGGTCATTTGTCCTGTCCTGTGAGGTTTGCACCAGAACCAAGAACCCACGACAGCGTCCCCAGGGTCTCCTGCATCCTCTGACCATTCCCCGGCGTCCCTGGTCCCACGTGGCAGTCGACTTTATCACGGGTCTCCCTGAGTCACAAGGTAACACGGTCATTTTGGTCTTAGTTGACAGATTCTCCAAGGCCTGCCGCTTCATACCACTGTGCAAACTCCCCTCTGCTCTTGAAACTGCGAAACTTTTGTTTAATCATGTCTTCCGAGTCTTTGGTCTTCCACAGGACATCGTCTCAGACCGAGGGCCCCAGTTCTCCTCCCGAGTGTGGCACGGGTTCTGCAAGGTCATCGGAGCCACTGCCAGCCTCTCCTCTGGGTTTCACCCACAGTCCAATGGTCAGACGGAGAGGCTCAACCAGGACCTGGAAACCACCCTGCGAGGCCTGGCTATGGATAACCCGACATCGTGGAGCACCTGGCTGCCATGGGCGGAGTACGCCCACAACACCCTGCAGTCATCGGCCACCAAGCTGTCGCCATTCCAGTGCCAATTCGGGTTCCAGCCACCTCTGTTCCCGGACCAGGAGGAGGACGCGGGGGTGCCCTCGGTCAACCAATATGTGAGACGGTGTCGCAAGACCTGGAGCAAGGTCAGGAAGACCCTCATACAGACCTCCAGAACCAACCAGACTCAGGCCAACCGCCATAGAAGACCTGCACACGCTTTCCGCCCTGGGCAGCGTGTTTGGCTGTCCACTAAGGACCTTCCACTGCAGGTGGAGAACCGCAAGCTTGCTCCTCGCTACATTGGCCCCTTCAAGGTGGTGCGCAGGGTGAACCCTGTCTCCTACCGGCTCCAGTTGCCCCGGACTCTGAGGATCAACCCCACTTTCCATGTTTCCCTGTTACGGCCCGTACTGACGTCTACGTATGCCCCTGCCCCTAGGAACCCCCCACCCCCCCGCATCTTCCAGGGGCAGACTGTGTTCACTGTGAATCGCCTGCTTGACTCCCGCCGGGTCCGCGGCGGGTTGCAATATCTGGTGGACTGGGAGGGCTATGGTCCTGAGGAGCGCTGCTGGGTTCCTGCTCGGGATGTCCTTGATAAAGAACTATGTCGGGACTTCCATTCGGCCCATCCGGATCGCCCTGGGAACGTCAGGAGACGCTCCTAGAGGGGGGGGTCCTGTTAGGACTAGGACTGTTTTGGCCTCTAGAGGCCGCTGTTATTTCCTTTTCATGTCGTGTTTATTTTGGCCTCTAGAGGCCGCCACTGTTCCTGTGTTTTGTGTTTGTGTTAATTGCCTAATTATCTTCACCTGTGTCCTTAATTAGTTTGTCTATTTATACCCCTGAGTTCAGTCCTCTTGTCACGGAGTCTTTGTGCTGTTATGTTTATCTCCAGTTTCCTTTGTACTGTGTTTTTTGATCTTCTTAGCTTTTGAATTTTTGCACTTTGCTTTTCTTTTGGATTATACTCTTTGGTTTTTTTTGTCTTTTGTTTTGCCCTGTATATAGTGTATATAGTTTAAATAAACCTTTTGATTCTTTTTCTACTTCCGCCTCACGCCTCTGCATTTGAGTCATCCCCCTGGTGGCCTAGTGGGGGTTTGCTGGATTATCACACCAACGAACCAGGTTCGAATCCCAGCAAAACCCTAACAGGGGTGGTGCCTTGAGCAAGCACTAGCAACCTCTTGCTCCCCCTGGTCAGGGTTACGACCAAAGACTGGACTTGGCAAAAGGAGATCACCACCTGGTTCAACAGGTAGGAAGGGAGACCCAGCAAAGCATTTGTGGAGCGCGATCAGGGCACAGTACAACACATAGAACACTGTTGGCCATCCACTGCATCCAAACCTAGCTCCAGCCATCTTGATTCTGTCTTGCCCCGGACCCAGTTAGGTCAGGATGAGAGAGTGAGGCTGATGGCTGCGCAATTCTCCCTTACTCTAATCCAAGTCACGTACAAGTCATGACTTCAAATTCGAATTCAAGTCCTGTGGTGATGGGTAAATGGCGAAGCAGCAGGTGCAGAAACACTGGAAGCTGTAATCACAAACCTGCACACAGGTGGCCCAGGACATAGGGTCGCTTTCTGCTGGAATGAAGCAACAGAAGAGTTCGGCAGCCTCCTGGGTGTCTGAACAGCCCTGTTTAGGATTTGCTCTGCTCACCTCCATGAAAGAAGGGGCTAGAAAAGGTGCCTCAAACACAGCCTGCTTCACCTCACCCTGACCAGCATACCACAGCTAGCAGGGAGCCCACTCAGTGGTCAAAATACAGCAAATAAGAAAATAAATAAGACAGTGAAAGTACTCAACATTGGCATGTGGAATGTGCACACACTACTGGATAACATCAAAACAGACAGGCTGGAGAGAAGAACTGAACTAGTCGCCAGGGAACTAGCTTGCTACAATGTGGACATAGCTGCCCTCAGCCAAACATGTCTAGCGGACAAGGGCCAGCTGACAGAGCGTGGTGATGGTTATACCTTCTTCTAGAATGGTCGTAGCAGCACTGAACAGCAAGAGGCAGGCGTTGGATTTTCTGTAAAGGTCCACCTCGTCCAGAAACTTAAACTCCCAGAGGGCATCAATGATCGGCTGATGATACTTCAGCTCCCACTTGAAGGCAAGAAGAACACAACGTTGATTAGTGTTTATGCTCCCACAATAGATGAAATGCATAGCCAAGGCCCAGAAGAAACAAGCTGCGCAGAAGGCTCAAACTATCGCCACCTCCACTACCCATGTATGCCTGACATGTGGGTGTACCTTCAAAGCCCAGATTGGCCTCATCAGTCACCTCTGGACCCACAACCATGACCCAGCAAATTGAAGTCATGTTCATCTTCAACCCCGAAGGATGAATGTCAGCACCCGTTTGGCTGTAATTTTACCATGTACTTCATTGCTGAAGTGTGTCTCTTGTAAGAAACTCACATCCACCTGCAGTTGTCTTAAATGAGACAATAATTTACCCCATTTCACTGGCTCATTAATTCCATTCCATTCACATTCCATGAGCAAAAAGTGGAATGTTAGAGACAGGCAGCAGTGTTTAGGGAGTTCTAGTTTGTATAAGACTTTGTTTATTCGTTGAAAGATCTTAAAAGGTCCGATGTACCTGGCACTAAGTTTCCTGCAGGCACTGGGGTCTCATAGGTTTTTAGTGGAGACCCGGAGTCTGTCTCTCAGAGCATACACAGGTGTCTCCCCTCTGTGCTTATCTGCATAGTGTTTGTACGTTTGAGCCACCTGTTCAAGATGTTGGTGGATGCTCTCCCTTATACTTTCACTACACTGGAACCAGGTATCAACGGCTGGGATGTCTGTGGGCGAGTTGTCCCAAGGAAATAATGATGGTTGGTATCCCAGTATGCATTGGAAAGGGGTGAGCTGTGTGACCAAATGCTTGATGGAATTTTAAGCATATTCAGCCCAAGGGAGAATCTGGGCCCAGTCCTTAGTATTTTTCAGACAGAATACCCTTAAAAAGCATCCTATTTCTTGATTTGCTCCCTTTATTTGTCTATTGGATTGGGGGTGGTATCCAGAGGTTAGGATTACTGTTACCCCAAGCTTGTCCATGAATTTGGACCATACTCTAGATGTAAATTGTGGGTCACGATCCCTCACTATGTCCTCCAGGATGCCAAAGTACCAGAACATGTGTGTGAAGATTAATTCTGCTGTTTCGAATGCTGTGGATAAACCGGACAAGGGAATGAGGCGGATAGTCTTGGAGAATCGGTCAATGATTACCATGATGATTGTGTGACCCTGTGAGTTGGGTAGATTGGTGATGAAATCTATGGTGATGTGAGACCACAGGCCTTGGGGTGTGGATAGTAGCATAAGCTTGCCTGCTGGCAGGGTTCAGGGTACTTTGGCTTGGGTGCATGTGGCACAGGAAGAGACAAACTCATTGATTTTCTGTTATCATGTTTTCCCACCAGTATTGTGACTTGAGTAATTGATACATATGATAGCTGTTGGGATGTCCCATGGCTGGTGATGAGTGAGCCCAAGTGATGAGATGGCCCCGTAGCTGCTGAAAAACAAATATTAAACCAGGTGGACATGCTTCAGGGATGTTTTGGGATTGAGCGAGCTTGAGCCAATTCCTTGTCAAACAACCAAAAAATGGCATTAATAAAGCACTGGGGAGGTAGAATGGGTGTGGATTCTTGGTTGGAGGAAGTGGTAAAATGAATTCTTGAGAGGGCATCAGCCTTAGTGTTCTTGGATCCGGGTTGGTAGGTGATAGAGAACTGAAAGTGGGTGAAGAATAGAGCCCAACACACCTGACAAGGATTCAGTCTTTTGGACAATTTCAGATATTCCAAGTTCTTATATTCTGTGAGGATGACAAAGGGATGTGTGGCTCCCTCAAGTCAGTGTCTCCATTCCTCCAGGGCTAGATTGATGGCCAGCAGCTCTCTGCTGCTGATGTCATAATTTTGTTCTGCTGGGGTGAGTTTTCTGGAAAAAAACGCCATGGGATGCTGCTTGGATTTTTCTCTGAAATGTTGTGACAATACACCAGTTACTCCTGTCTCGGAGGTGTCTACTTCTACGGTGAATGGTTTAGTGGGGTCTGGGTGCTTGAGGATGGGTGCAGTGGGCTGACTTAAGCTGGGCAAATGTGTCCACTGCTTCTTGGTTCCATTGGAGTTGCTTGGGGCCCTTCTTTAGTCAAGTCATGAGGGGAGCAGCTATGGTACTAAAACCCTGAATGAACCTCTGGTAAAAACTGGCAAAACCCAGGAACAGTTGAAGCTCCTTTACTGATGTGGGCATGGGCCATGTTGTGACTGCAGCTACCTTATCTGAGTCCATGCTAAATCCCCTTACATTGATCACATAACCCAGGAACAAAATCTGTGACACGTGAAATTTGCACTTTTCTGCTTTTACATACAGGTGGTTATCAAGGAGTTGGGAGAGCACGGTTTTAATGTGTTTTACATGGCTTTCCTCATCTAGGGAGTATATTAGGGTGTCGTCTATACATGCAATGACATAGCACTCCAGCATGTCTCTATGAATGTTGTTGATAAAACATTGAAACATGTTGGGTGGACAAGATAGACCATATAGCATGACACAATACTCAAAGTGCCCAGAAGTGGTACTGAACACTGTTTTCCATTCATCCCCCTCACAAATATGCACCAAGTTGTAGGTGCTTATAAGGTCTTGTTTCATGAAGATGCATGCTGACCAGAGCTGTTCTAGGGCTGATAGTACCAGGGACAATGGATACAGATACTTAACAGTGATCTGATTGAATCCTCAGTAATCAATACAGAACCAGAGACACCCCCCTTCTTCTCTACAAAGGAGAATCCTGCAGAAGCAGGTGATGTGGAAGGTCAGATATAGCCTTGTTGTAGGGCCTCCTGTACGTATTCCTCCATGGCCTTCTGTTTCGCAAGGGACGAATGGTAAATGCGACAACGTGGTGATCTATCGCAGAATCATAAGGTCTATGGGGAGACAATCCACTGGCCTTTCCCTTGCTGAAAACCTCTTTGAACTCGTGGTAACAGGCAGGAACATGTTCAATGCTACCTGGTGCCGGGCTCTCCACAGAGGTGGAGGCTAAGGTTATTTGGGGTAGATGAAGGCAGTGCTATTGACAGGTGGGTGACCAGTGAAGGATTTCCTTGTGCTGCCACAAAATGAGAGGGTCATGTAGTTGTAACCAGGGAAACCCCAGAATGATGGCTTGGCCCTTAGTACAAATCACGAGCAGAGAAATGGTTTCTTTGTGCAAGGCACCCACCTGAATCTCCAGGGGTAGTGTATGGGTGGTGATGAACCCCTCCCTAATGTCTTGGAGGCCTATGGGTTGTGGGAGTCCTTGCGTGGACAGCAGGAGTTTTTAAACGACCTCACAGTCGATGAAATTGCCCGTGGCTCCTGAGTCTATTAAAGTGGAGAGAGCATGGCAGGATTCTGAGAGTTTCAATAACACTTTCAACTTGAGGAACTGGTGTGGTGAAGAGGTTCTGGAACTCACTGGGGAAGCCGTGGTGTTGGCTGGGTGTCTACCACTGTCGTCATGTCTCCGGGGTTTGGGAGGTCAGACCGGACAGTGGACCAAGAGGTGACCAGATCCTCCACAGTAGTAGTATAGTCCCTCTCTGCATCTTCTCTCTCATTCGGGCTATGGCATGCATGTGTTGGAAACCTCCATAGGTGTGGGAGGTAAAACAGGTTGGGCGCTGCCCAAGGAGATTGTCTAATCGAATTGCCAGGTTGATAAGAGAGTTGAGGATCTGCTGATCATCATGGCACACCAATTCAGTGAGGGTGAATGAGTCTAAGCTTTGGCAGAACGCGGCTTTTAGTACTGGTTCATTCCAACTGCTCCCAGCAGCAAGAGTGTGTTACTTGAGCGCATATTTGGCCACAAATCTCTCCCCCTGTTGAATAATTAGGAGCCTTTCACCAACCTCCACGTCCTCAGGCTGATAATTGAACACTCGCTTGAACAGTTCAATGAAGCAGTCATAAGAGGCTGTGAGCTCACTGCCTCTTTCCCACACGGCAGTGGCCCAGTTGAGCACTTTCCTGAAGAGTAGGTTAATAAATTGGGTGATCTTCTGCTGGTTGCTGGTGCTAGATTGCATCCAAAAAAAGAATGAACACTGAAGTTGGTGCCCTTTACACTCCAAAACTTCTCTGGAGAATTTATCCCGCCAGGGCATGAGTGTAGAAGGGTTGACAGTGGACGCAGAACATGTTAGGAGGACCTGCAATACAGCAGCGATGAGTTGGGAGATATGGATATCTAAATCACTCAGCATCTGCTGATGCTCATCTAACAATTGTCTCTGCATTGAAAGAGCAGTTTGCCTCCTCTGCTGCATCCATGTTGAGCGGAGAAGTATCTTGTCAGAAAACACCAGGTACTTACTGGAGCAGTTGCAGGGGAGAGCGGGTGCATTGCAAACTGGTAGACAAAGCCAAATTGAGAGCCAAACTCAGAGTCAGAGGAAAGCCAAGGGTTGAGCGATGTGCAGACAGACTGTAAGAGACTAGACGAGTAAACAAAGTAAACAGAGATGGAACTAACGGAAATAGAGTCAATGTCACGGGAAGTCAACACTATAAACAACAGCTCAGTAGGGTCAGGTAGTAAACCTGCTGAGCGATACTTTGCATGAACAGGCTGCTGTTAGAGTCCTTAAGTACTCTCAGGAAATGAGGTGCAGGTGCAGTGCTGATTAAAATTTTGGAAAGGGGGACCATGAGGTGTTTGGGAGTTGTAGTCCGTGCCGGACAATATTTGGAGGCTGCCACAAACTCTGATTACTAGCACTATGTGTGACAGCACCCCTTGTAAAGATTAGTAAAAAGGGTTTGAAAAAATCCACCTTTTGGTGAAGTAGCTTAATCTGACACTGAAAAAAATGAGAAAAAGCCAACCTTTAATTGAAATCAATTTATTCAGAGAAAAACAAATCCCTCATCAGGAAATAATTATTTTCAACAAAAACACATGCCACTATTATTGGCACCCCTGAGATATTATAGTAAACATAATGCAACTGATATGTTTCCCATTTAAATTGTACATTTTCGAGTTGATTGGAGTGTGTAGGAACTTTCCATGACTTCCTGATTAACTGGGGTACAAATAGTGCTCCGAGACAGTTCATTGGATTCATTTCAGATTTGGTCTACATGAAGTCATTGGTGTCCTGATTTTATATTGCAAAAGTATTTTTTGGTATGTTGAACAGTTTAGCCATGAAGAAAGGATGAATATGGTTACAACAGCAAATTTTTGGGTTGTTTCACCAGTCTGAGTGATGGGATGTTTACCCAATCAAAGGAATAAATTGTAGGATGGTGGCTGGTCTAGAGGTGTCTCAAGGTCATCTATTGTGACCTTAAGACACATTCAGACAAGCGTCGCCATCATGTTTGTTTGTGTGCTTAGAGCATATTAGCAGTGTTCCTATTTCACTGATATTGGGATGCATTTTGCATGCTTAGTCCAAAAAAAAACAACTCTTAATTGTCATGTTGTGTTAATCTGGTAATATTGACGGAAGTGGAAAGGCCCATTGCATCTCTATTGCAGCTCTGTTGTCTATTGTTGCATTGTTGTGCTGTGTTAATCTGGTGATATTGCTGGAGGTACAAGGACCTCTTGTAGCTCTATTATTATATTACATTTAGTTTAACCATTTAGTGTGGCTAACATGCAAAAATAGAAGTAATAAGCAAAGGACCAAATAGACATACAGTAATACAATTAATTTTGGTAAAAAGATAAAAAAAATCTTTTAAAAAAATATTTATTTAACAATCATACCATTAACCTCTCTGAACCAAGCACAGCAGGCATCAATTACACACACACATACACACACACACACATACACACAGAATAGATCTGCTTACAAAGTTACAAAGCCAGGTTACAGACTGTTAAAGTCCATTAACATGGACTTTAAATATGCACAAGTAATTCCAAACTAATTCAAAATTACTTGTTCTGATTCCACTGAAAAGGACAAAATGTCTTTGTCTGCAGTTTAAAGTTACAGTGGTGCTTGAAAGTTTGTGAACCCTTTAGAATTTTCTATATTTCTGCATAAATATGACCTAAAACATCATCAGATTTTCACACAAGTCCTAAAAGTACATAAAGAGAACCCAGTTAAATAAATGAGACAAAAATACTATACTTGGTCATTTATTTATTGAGGAAAATGATCCAATATTACATATATGTGAGTGGCAAAAGTATGTGAACCTCGAGGATTATCAGTTAATTTGAAGGTGAAATTAGAGTCAGGTGTTTTCAGTCAATGGGATGACAATCAGGTGTGAGTGGGCACCCTGTTTTATTTAAAGAACAGGGATCTATCAAAGTCTGATCTTCACAACACGTTTGTGGAAGTGTATCATGGCACAAACAAAGGAGATCTCTGAGGACCTCAGAAAAAGCATTGTTGATGCTCATCAGGCTGGAAAAGGTTACAAAACCATCTCTAAAGAGTTTAGACTCCACCAATCCACAGTCAGACAGATGGTGTACAAATGGAGGGAATTCAAGACCATTATTACCCTCCCCAGGAGTGGTTGACCAACAAAGATCACTCCAAGAGCAAGGTGTGTAATAGGCGGCGAGGTCACAAAGGACCCCAGGGTAAATTCTAAGCAACTGAAGGCCTCTCTGACATTGGTTAATGTTCATGAGTCCACCATCAGGAGAACACTGAACAACAATGGTGTGCATGGCAGGGTTGAAAGAAGAAAGCCACTGCTCTCCAAAAAGAACATTGCTGCTTGTCTGCAGTTTGCTAAAGATCACGTGGACAAACCAGAAGGCTATTGGAAAAATGTTTTGTGGACAGATGAGACCAAAATAGAACTTTTTGGTTTAAATGAGAAGCGTTATGTTTGGAGAAAGGAAAACGCTGCATTCCAGCATAAGAACCTTATCCTGTCTGTGAAACATGGTGGTGGTAGTATCATGGTTTGGGCCTGTTTTGCTGCATCTGGGCCAGGACGACTTGCCATCATTGATGGAACAATGAATTCTGAATTATACCAGCAAATTCTAAAGGAAAATGTCAGGACATCTGTCCATGAACTGAATCTTAAGAGAAGGTGGGTCATGCAGCAAGACAACGACCCTAAGCACACAAGTCGTTCTACCAAAGAGTGGTTAAAGAATGGTTCTACCATAGAATGATTAAAGGCGGGAGTGGGCTGAGAGGTTGCGCGAGAGCGGGCTGAGAGGCTGCGCGGGAGCGGGCTGAGAGGCTGCACGGGAGCGGACTGAGAGCTACCTGCGGGCTGCGTAACAACAACAAATGCAATGCCCCCGAAGAGAGTTCCTACGGTCGAGGAGATTGAGGACATCAAAAAATCCCTTGACTTTCTGGGTGAGGAAATCTCTGCTGTCAGGATGCAGCAGAAGACCATCCTGGACCTGGTGGAAGAGGTCAAAGTTCTGCGGCTGCAGAACACGGAGAAGGCAAAGAGGATCGCCTTTCTTGAGAACCGAGTGGAGGATCTGGAGCAATACACCTGGATAAATAACATCATTGTGACCGGACTGCAGATTAAACTCCGGTCATATGCTGGAGCAGTGGCGAGAGGAGATGGAGAGGAGCAGAACGAGGAGGATGCTAACTCTGTGGAGCAACAGTTGACAGTATTCCTGCACTCCAAAGGGATAGAGGTAAAAAGTACAAACATCGAAGCATGTCACCCTCTCCCACAGAGAAGCAACATAGACAAACTGGCTATAATAATAAGATTTGCCAACAGAAAGTATAAAATGCAACTGTTAAAGCAAGGGAGGAAACTGAAAGGCTCAGACGTTTTTCTAAATGAGCACTTAACCAAAAAAAAGTGCAGACATTGCAAGAAAGGCGAGGCTCCTGAGGAAACAGGGGAAAATCCAAAACACTTGGACACAAAACTGCAAAATACTCATAAAGCTGAAGAGATCTCCAGAAGAGGCCAAGATCCTGGTCATCCGAGATATTGGGGAACTGGACAAATTCTGAGGAAGCCAATCAAAGCAAGGAAATTATCAAACCTAGGGTAAAAAAAAAAAAAACTTACAATCATGACACAAGGCCAGAACACTGGACACTGGACACAAGAACTGGACACTTTCCTTTATACTGAGCATAAAACACAAGATATGGAAAATAATATTGATCCGGAAAATAATCTTTTCAGCAACATCAATATCAGCTGCCGGTATTACACTGAAAATCAATACAATGCAACAATCAGAGAAGGAAATAAGATATCAATTATTCATTTCAATACCAGAAGTCTGTATGCCAATTTCTATAAAATGAATGAATATCTCAGTCAGTTCAATACTCCATTCAATATAATAGCCATATCAGAAACTTGGATCAATGATGAGATGGGAGTAGATTTTGAGCTAAATGGGTATGAACTTAATTATATCAACAGAAAGAACAAAAGCGGAGGGTGAGTGGCAATATATGTTGATAATAGTTTGGAATATAAAATTAATTAAAAAAATGATGGTAGCTGTTGATGATTGGATGGAGTGTATTACAGTAGAAATATGTTGTGAAAAAATGAAAAATATAACGGTGAGCTGTATATACAGATCTCCTGGATCAAGCATAGAAGTTTTTATAGATTGGATGGAAAGTATGTTCATAAAATCAACACAGAAGGTCATGTACATCTGTGGTGATTTTAACATCGACCTCTTAAATCATAAGAAACATAAAATGACAGAAGAGTTCATTAACTCAATGTTCAGTATGGGACTGTATCCAACTATTACCAGACCAAGCAGGATCACTTCTCACAGCACCACTTTAATAGATAATATATTTACTAATATCCTGGAAAATAATACAGAGAGTGGACTACTATTAACAGACATCAGTGACCACCTACCTATTTTTAATGTATATTACTGTAATTATAGCAAGAAAAAGGATACTAAAAATTATAAATATATATAAGAGTGAAAACTGAAGAAACCATGATTGCACTAAAAAATGACTTAATGATACAGGACTGGAATGTAGTTTATAAAGAAAAAGATGTTGACAAAGCATATGAGGAATTTTTATTAATATTCAATGAACTATAGAATAAAAATTGTCCTATAAAGAAATACAGTAATATACATAAATATACAAATAGTCCGTGGGTCACCAAGGGGCTACAAAATGCCTGCAAAAAGAAAAATATATTATACAGACAATTCTTAAATCATTGAACTATAGAGGCAGAGGAAAAATATAAAAAATATAAAAATAAATTAACTAATATTATGAGGATATGTAAGAAAGGCTATTATAATAAATTAGTGGAGAAAAATAAAAACAATATTAAAGGTATATGGACTGTACTAAATGGCATTGTGAGAAATGGATCCAAAACTACAAATTACCCGGAGTACTACACTGAAAATGACATAAATCTGGGGACAAACACAACTTCACAAATTACAGACTTGTTTCTTAACTTCTTCAATTCTCCAAAATTCTTGAAAAACTATTCAATAACAGATTAGATAAATTCATTGAAAAATACAAACTACTCAGTGATAGTCAATATGGATTTAGAGCAAATAGATCAACAGAGATGGCACTAATGGAATCAATTGAAGAAATCAGTAACTCTATAGATGATAAGAAACATGTCGCTGGGATATTTATTGATCTTCAAAAAGCTTTTGATACTATTAATCATGATATATTAATTAATAAGATGGAACAATATGGGATAAGGGGAGTTGTATTAAATTGGATAAAAAGTTATTTGAGCAACAGGACACAATTTATGAAGTTGGGTGACTCTGTCTCAACTCGTTTGAATATTGATTGTGGTGTCCCTCAGGGGTCAGTATTGGGTCCTAAACTGTTTATTCTTTATATAAATGATATGTGCAATTTATCAAAGATATTTAAGATGGTATTATTTGCAGATGACACAAATATGTTTTGTTCTGGAACAAATTTACATGAGAGAAAACATAATCTCTTCAGAATTGTGCAGGTTAAAAAGTTGGTTTGATCGAAATAAATTATCATTAAATCTGTCTAAAACAAAAATCATGTTATTTAATAATTATAAAATAAATAGGGCAATAAATGGACAGGTAGATGGTGTTGATACTGAAAGAGTTTCTAATAATAAATTTCTTGGGGTAATAATAGATGATAGAATTAATTGGAAATCACATATAAAATATATACTAATGAAACTATCAAGAAGCATATCTGTGTTGAGTAAAGCTAAGCATGTCCTGAACTATAATTCACTCTGCATTCTTTACTGTTCCCTGGTTTTACCGTACTTAAATTACTGCTCAGTGGTGTGGGGAAATACGTATAAATGTTCACTTCATGCAATAACTATACTTCAAAAAAGAGCTATAAGAATAATTCATAGTGCTAGTTACCGAGATCATACTAATTCACTATTCTTAAATTCAAAATGTTTAAAATTCAGGGATATTATAGAATATAAAACTGCCTTAGTAATGTACAAAGTAAGGAATTATAAAGTACCAAGGAATATCCAAATAATGTTCTCGGATAGAGAGGGGGGCTATAATTTTAGGGGGAAACTGAATTTAAAATTTGCAGTGCTAGGACAACGTTAAAAATGTTCAGTATCTCTATTTGTGGAGTAAAGCTATGGAACAGTTTGAATGTGGAGCTCATGAAATGTACAACTATAAACCAGTTCAAAAAAAGGTATAAGGAACAGCTCTTTATGAGGTATAGGGAGGAGGAATTACAATAACATGCTATTGATAATATGTGTATATATGTGGGTATGGGTACATTCGGAGGGCGGCACGGTGGTGTAGTGGTTAGCGCTGTCGCCTCACAGCAAGAAGGTCCGGGTTCGACCCCCGTGGCCAGCGAGGGCCTTTCTGTGCGGAGTTTGCATGTTCTCCCCGTGTCCGTGTGGGTTTCCTCCAGGTGCTCCGGTTTCCCCCACAGTCTAAAGACATGCAGGTTAGGTTAACTGGTGACTCTACATTGACCATGAGTGTGAATGGTTTTCTGTGTCTATGTGTCAATCCTGTGATGACCTGGCGACTTGTCCAGGGTGTACCCCCCCCCCCTCGCCCGTAGTCAGCTGGGATAGGCTCCAGCTTGCCTGCGACCCTGTAGAACAGGATAAAGCGGCTATAGATAATGAGATGAGATAATGGGTACATTTGGATATATTATATAAAAAGTGAGTATTTGTATATATATATATATATATATATATATATATATATATATATATATATAATATGTGTATAGTGCATAATTGTATAGAATATATAAGCATAATATGCATAATTATGATATGGGTGTCTGTACATATGGATGTGTATAGTTATAGGTATGTGTATATGTATGTACTGTATATAAGTATTGTATGTGTGTATATATGCATAGCATAAGTATTTGTAGTATATATATATATGATTTGATTTGGGCGATATTATACCATGTTGGTATGTCTTGGTATGTTGGTATGGTTTTTTTTTGTTGTTGATTTTGCTTTCTTTTGTATATATAGTTTATTATGGTGGAAAGTGACGTTTGATTAACAGTGTTATAGAGGGTTAGGATTTGATAAGTTATTTACTTCTTCCTAATCCTTTCCGAACATTATTATGTTATTGCCTTGTGGCTACGCTATTCTGTTTATGATGATGTTTTGATGATTGCATTTTTTATTTTTATTTTTTGTTTTTTTGTTTGTTTTTATATCTTTACTGTTCGGAATAAAGCAATCAATCAATCAAGACCATAAATAATATGGAGGATGTGGTGAATGGTTTTAACCAATTCTTTGTAAATGTGGGACCAGATTTAGCGGCAAAAATAAAGGAACCCGAGCCAACACAATGTGGGGACATAGAAGATATGGGGGACAGAAATCCAAGTACAATTTTTCTAACTGCACTGATGAAGAAATTATGCAAATTGTAAGAAAATGTAAAAACAAAACCTCTGCAGACTGGAAGGACATAGACATGTCAACAGTAAAGACAGTTATTGAGGGAATTGTGAAACCACTCACCCACATCTGCAATTTATCTTTTCAATCAGGTACATTTCCAGACAAAATGAAAATTGCAAAAGTGATACCATGGTTTAAAACCAGAGATAGACACCATTTCACAAACTACAGGCCTGTTTCTTTACTCCCCCAATTCTCCAAAATACTCGAAAAACTTTTTTCAGATAGACTGGACAAATTCATTGAAAAACACAACCTCCTTACAGACAGTCAATATGGATTCAGAACGGACAGATCAACATCGATGGCACTAATGGAACTAATAGAGGAAATCACAAACTGTATAGACAATAAAAAAATAGCAATTGGAGTATTTGTGGACCTAAAAAAAAGCATTCAATACCATTGATCACAGTATATTATTAAGTAATTTAGAAAAGTGTTTTGTTTTGTTTTTTACCAACTTTACTGGACTGTTACAAAATAAACATTAAAAAAAGAAATAAACATAAAAAAATAAAAAATAAATAAATAAACATAATAAAGTAAGTCAGCCCAAAGGGGAGAACGCGAACGGGTGAATCATGCAAGGCGTTTCCCCGAAGGTATAAAAGAGGAAAATCATACAATTAAAATTAGACTAACTTGATCTGTGGCAACCACAGTCACGGTACACAGACCAAGTACATGAAAAGTCCGTATTATAGGTGGAGGTCAGTAATTCAAAGTACAGCTCTAACAGGGATGATTTGAAAACAGGGAAGCTACGGAATTTATCTGGGGAAAAATATTTACATACATAGTTCCATGGTTTAACAATCCTATTGGAGAATGAGGCCTGATAAGTTGAAGTTCTGCAGTGAGTCGGTTTTAAAATTAATTTCGGGTTTTGGGCCCTAGACTGGTCATGAGTTACAAAAGACACGTAGAAGTTTATGTTCAAATCTGTTTGGCCATTAATGCATTTATATACAAAGACTAAGTCTCTAATCTCCCTATCATAAGTCAGAGGAAGCAAGTGCAGGCTTCTGAGTCTGTCTGGGTAAGTAGCATCCCCAATACGCTGTTGTAGTATCCAGCGCGTTGCACGTCGTTGGACTCTCTCTAACAGGCTTCTAAGTTTGACACTAGCAGGGGACCATACTTCAGATGCGTAACAGAGCTGTGACTTGACAAGCGACAAATAT
Source organism: Neoarius graeffei (assembly GCF_027579695.1). Lineage (NCBI taxonomy): Eukaryota > Metazoa > Chordata > Actinopteri > Siluriformes > Ariidae > Neoarius > Neoarius graeffei. The sequence goes on along the minus strand of NC_083578.1, from coordinate 39,248,888 downwards.
AAAGTCCTCCTCACTTGAATTTCCGTCAGCAAGGGACAGGATCTTTTTAGAAAGCCAAGCATCCGGTTAGCCTTGTTGACTATTGAGCAGACGTGCGAATCCCATTTTAAATTACTTGAAATAACCATGCCCAGGTCTTTTTCTTCGTCAACTCGTTGAAGGCACGTGCTGCCCAGGTGGTAGTCGTGAATGATTGGAGTTTTTTTCCGCGTGATGGTCAATATTTTGCACTTGTTGGCATTATACTGCATGTTCGATTCACAACTCCACCCCTCGGCATTGGCTAGATCGCGCTGTAATTGCTCGCTGTCTTCGGATGTCAGGATAGTGCGAAAAAGTTTTGTGTCGTCTGCATATAGAGTGACTCCAGTTTCTTTATCCACGACCTCGGGAAGATCGTTGATAAAAATAGTGAAAAGCACAGGACCGACCAGGCTGCCCTGAGGCACACTGGAGGTCACAGGCAGAGGCTTAGAGACCGCGCCGTCAATTACCACTCTTTGTTTTCTTCCCCCAAGATAATCTTGAAACCACTCTAGCAGACACCCATCGATACCGTACCATTTCAGCTTTTCGACCAGGATAGTATGGTCAACACAGTCAAAAGCTTTTGCGAAGTCCAGATATAAAATGTCCGATTGTTTGTTTTTGTCTAGAGCTTCACCGATTTTGTGAAGTATGGACAGAAGTTGTGTGACGCACGAGCGACTGCACACAAAGCCATGCTGGAGTGATGTTATTAGTCGCGAGATGTGATCATAAAGTCTGTTGCAAACACAGCGCTCTAAAACTTTACTTACAACTGGAAGCAAAGAGATAGGTCTATAATTTGCAGCAGGCTCCTTTGAGTCCTTCTTGTGAACAGGAGTGACGTCGGCACATTTCCAGTTTGAAGGAAAGCGCCCAGTTTTTAAGGAGCGATTAAATAAATCACAAAGACTTAGAGCTATTTGTGAGCTACACTCCTTTAGAATACGAGCAAGAAATAGTGGTGTTAAAAAAGTGTGGTGTTAGGGGAGTTGGGTGGAGCTGGCTGTCAAGAAACAGGCAACAGTTTGTGCAGATAGGTGACCATAAATCTGATTACATGAACATTACATGCGGAGTACCACAGGGGTCAATATTTGGTCCGAAATTATTCATATTATATATCAATGACATATGTAGAATTTCGCAAGTACTGAAATTTGTTTTGTTTGCAGACAACACCAATATTTTTTGTTCCAGTGAGAATTTGCAGCAGACTTTGGAGACAATCACAACTGAAATAAATAAACTAAAACTATGGTTTGACAAAAATAAATTATCATTAAATCTAAGCAAAACAAAGATCATGTTGTTTGGGAGACACAAAATAGATTGTAATGTAGAATTGATAATAGACAATACTAAGATAGAAATGGTACAGGAAATTAAATTTCTTGGTGTGATTTTGGATCATAAAGTCTGCTGGAAACCTCATGTAGGATACATACGAGCAAAACTGGCAAAGTGCTCGGCAATTCTGTGGAAAACAAAACATATTCTTGATTGCAAATCTTTGCGTACTCTATATTACTTATTTTTGCCATATCTGACTTACTGTGTCAAAGTCTTGGGAAACACCTACAAAACCACTCTGGAGCCGATATGTATAATACAGAAAAGAGCAATAAGGACAATAAACAAAACAGGATACAGAAATAACACAAACTCACTATTCATAAAATCACGCATGTTGAAATTTATGGATCTGGTCAAATTCAGAACAGCACAAATAATGTACAAAGCGAGAAATAATCTATTGCCAAAAAATATACAAGGAATGTTTAGTGAAAGAGAGGGGGGATATAATCTAAGGGGAGACCTAAATTTTAAAAAACCAAAGGTTCGAACAAATATGAAAAGCATGTGCGTATCGAGCTGTGGGGTGACTTTATGCAACAGACTGGAGACAGAAATAAAACAAAGTGCAAATATAAATCTGTTTAAAAAAAGGTACAAAAAATATTTTTAAACAAGTACATGGAAGAGGAAGTATGTTAACGGAGGATGATGAGGGATAAATCTATAAATAGAATAGGGTTGATTGTTATATTAGAACTAACTTAGTATATGGTATATATGGTATATATTTATTTATGGGGATAGTTTATATATTTATATTTGCAGGGATAGGTATGTAGTATATATTTATTTTTTTAATTATATATTTATATAGATATTTATGAAGTGTATATATGGTATATAGTATATATATATATATATTTTTTTTTTTGTAGTTATATATTTATATAGATATTTATGAAGTGTATCTATGGTATGTAGTATATATTTATTTTTGTAATTATGTATTTATATAGATATTTATGAAGTGCATATATGGTATGTAGTATATATTTATTTTTGTAATTATATATTTATATAGATATTCATGAAGTGTATATATGGTATATATTTTTATAGGTGTATTAATGTAGTTAGGATTTTGGGGTAGTTAAAAAGGGGTGGGAAATTAAAAAAGTATTGTACTTCTTCCCACTCCTTTTTCGAACAATGTGCAGTGTTTTGTAATGTCTTAGCTCTTTATGTTATTTTTTTATTTCTCGTTTTCTTTCTTTTGTATGTACAAATAGTTACATACATTTTTATACAAGTTCGAAATAAATAAATTCATTCATTCAAATAAATTCATTCAATAATAAAGTTAATGTTTTGGAATAGCCAAGTCAAAGTCCTGACCTTAATCCAATTGAAATGTTGTGGAAGGACCTGAAGCAAGCAGTTCATGTGAGGAAACCCACCAACATCCCAGAGTTGAAGCTGTTCTGTATGGAGGAATGGGCTAAAATTCATCCAAGCTGGTGTGCAGGACTGATCAACAGTTACCAGAAACATTTAGCTGCAGTTATTGCTGCACAAGGGGGTCACACCAGGATACTGAAAGCAAAGGTTCACATGCCACTCATAGATATGTAATATTGGATCATTTTCCTCAATAAATAAATGACCAAGTCTAATATTTTTGCCTCATTTGTTTAACTGGGTTCTCTTTATCTACTTTTAGGACTTGTGTGAAAATCTGATGATGTTTTAGGTCATATTTATGCAGAAATATAGAAAATTCTAAAAGGTTCACAAACTTTCAAGCACCACTGTAAATGTCACTGGTCTTTTCTCATACCTTTATTCATTTCAAGTTATTTTGACAAATTGCTTCTCACTTCACAGGAAAATTACAGCAAGTTCTTCATCTAGGTGGTGAGTGAACACACCAAAATTATAATTTCTTATGCCTGCTAATTCTGGCTTCAAAGGACAGATGACTTTTTAACACTAGTGGCTCCTGACTGCACCAAAAACTAGCACAAGCCAAGTTTCAAAGGGGTGAAAAAGAATCATTAGTTTTACATAAAACACACACACAGCAGTCATTTCCTTTTATTTCTAATTAGTGAGGAAATCAAATGAGTGACAGTGAAAAGTGCTAAAGATCTGATCAATTCTTCATTCAATTCTGCGAACAGGAATAGCTCAAGTGAGTCTGTGCCTGTGACTGTATGACTGTGTGAAAGAGACGGGGGTGGGGAGAGAGACAGACAGATAATCATGGCCAGGTTATGGCACAACAGATGCACAAAAATAAATACAACCCCAAATCAAACTGAAAACAATGATTTGTAAATCATCTTTGACCTGTATTGCACTTAAAACAATTCAACAGCACATTATTTGATGTTTTTCAAAATAAACACTGATTTCAATTTTGATCTTTGCAACACATTTCAAAAAAGTTGGGACAGTAAAGCATTCACCAATTTGTAATGTTGCCATTTCTTCTCACAACACTTAAAATATGTTTAGGGACTGAAGACACCAAGTGATGACATGTTTCAGGCATTATTTTGTCCCATTCTTCCTGCAAACAGGTCTTACGGTGTGCAACAGTATGGGACATCATTGTCATATTTTTCCTTTCAAAATTTGCCGCACATTCTCTATTGGGAACAGCCAGAACAGGCACCCTCTTCTCCCCCAGCCATGCCTTTGTAATATGTGCACCATGTGGTTTTCCCTTGTCTTACTGAAATATCCCTGAAAAATAAATATTGTCTTGAAGGCAGCACATGTTGCTCCAAAATCTCAATGCACTTTTTCTGCATTGATGTTGCCATCATAAAAGTGTAAGTTACCTCTGCCAAGGACACTGACACAACTCCATACCATGGCAGATAGCCTGACTTTTGGACTTGTCCTTTATATCAGCTTGGATGGTCTTTTACGTCTTTGGTCTGGAGTACATGGTGTCCATTTCTTTAAAAAAAAAAACCTGAATACTGATTTGTCTGACCACACTACACGTTTCCACTCTGTGTTGGTCCATCCCAGATAACTCAGAGCCCAGAGAAGTTGACGGTGCTTCTGGACACTGTTAATATAAGGCTTTTTACACAGTAAAAATGTTACTGGCATTTGTGGATGTAACTCTGTATTGTAGTGCTTGACACAATTTTGTCAAAATAGTCCCAGGCTCATGTCATTATATCAACTATAGATGAATGACGGTTCTTAGTGCAGTGCCATCTGAGGGATCAGAGATCATGGGTGTTCTGCTTAGGCTTGAAATCTTGCTCTTTACGCACCAAAATTCCTCCAGGTTCCTTGAATCGTTTAATGATATTTTCCACCCTAGAGGGTGAAATGTCCAAATCCCTTTGCCTCTTTCTTTGAGGAACATTGTTTTTAACATTTCAACTATTTTCTCAGGCATTCGTTGACAAACAAGAGATTCTTGGCCCATCTTTGTTCCTCAAAGACTAGGCCTTTCCTGGATACTGATTTTGTTCCAAATCATGATTACAATCACCTGTTGGCATCACCTGTTTAATTGTTTTACCTCATTATTAGCCTTAAATTGCCATTCCAACATTTTTGGAATGTGCTGCAGGCCTGAAATGCAGGAATGGATGTATATTAACAAATGAAATGAAGGTAACTAAACAAAACATGAGATATCTTGGGTTCATACTGTCTGCAATGAAATATAAGTCAAAGTAAATTTAGAAACCATTGTTTTCTTTCTTTTTTTTAAATTTGTATTTTCATAGCATCCCAACTTTTTCTGATTTGGGCTGTAAATAAAGTCAGTGTTGGTATCTTAATTAAGGAGGTGGATTAAAAACAGGGAAAGTATGATAGAGAAGTAAAAAGACAGTGAGAGAGAAAAAAAATCCAAAGAATAGAGTCAGAGAGTAGAGTGTGAGAGCCAGAGTTAGAAAGGCTCCCAAAAAGACTAGCAATTAGCAATTATGCACTCATCAATTATAATTACTACAACTGGTGATTATGCAATTATCATGGTGAATCATCAGTTTTTAGCAGTAGTGCTCACACTGAGGTGTGTTATGTCAGGTCTGCAGGAAGAGTCTGGCTTCAGACCGCATGAAGATATAGAGGGAGTTTAAAATTTCACGTTTAACAGTAGTGATGTTTGGTGAGGTCAGTGCTATTTAGCTTCAAAGCTAAATATTTCCTTGAGGGTTTTTTGTATACTTAATGGGTCTTTGCTTTCTAAAGGGCTCTACTTGGAATCCCCTTATTTAAGAGAGTTAAACATTTTACATAGTGCCTTTAAAGGTTATAGGCAAGGGTCGGAGGTGAAACGTAGAATATCAACTTTATTTTCGAGAAGAACGACCCAAAAAGCGAATTCAATCTTCCTGGTGTCTAATTTGCACCCTAAAATTGAATAAAATGGTTAAAATATACTGGTTTACGCAAGTTCCGAAGGTTTGTTTACATCTTACTTATGTGCACTTTTACCGCCAGGGGACAGTCGTCGTGACGTCATTCAAGGCAAACAGACTGGGAGAAGTTCTGTGTTTACTTGCGAACCAAGCACACGTGTACGGACTTTGGTCGTGAGACGTTGTGTAAAATGTCTGAAAGTGATAGTGATTTTGAAGTAGGAACTCTCCAAATTGAATATCGAGAGCTGAAACCATATATGTATGAACCTATGGCTGTTGCGAAGCAATCGGTGAATGTGGCTCACTGGTTTGACCGTGCAGCCTCGGAATCAGACAGCGACTCGGCCGACTCTGATCGCAGTGACCCCGGACCTCAACAAGACTCGCGCCCAAACGATTTATCCTGGTAGTTATAAATTCTTACTTTCGTCATAATACTAAATAAGAGCCCTTTTGAAGAATAATTAAACCACACGGGCACACACACAATCCCTATAATATAACGTGGATTTGTTTATATTGCTATTATAATATATTGCTAATAGTAATACAAGCATTATACTATTTATAGCCTACTCTAAGCGAGGAAATATCCCTTTTGTCTCATTTCCACAATGATTGTACAGGATCCCTCAGGATTCTTGACTCGTCAATTTCAAGCAAAGGTAAAAATGTTTACCTCCAATCTTCTCCTTTTTGCTTGAGCGTTGCTGGTCCGTTTCTTCTCTGACTGCTTGATTTTGTGTTCGAATTTTGTCGGAACAGCGTCAGGTTTGAGCCTTCTCTGTCTGACACTGACACCTAAACTCTCCAACAGATGGGGATTCTTCAAAAAGTGATCGGAACACAGAGTGGCATATTTACCCAGCTGCCAACCCTCTGGCTTTACGCGCACAATCCACTCTCTCCGCCTCTTCTCCTCTCTCGGAAAAAGGTAAAAACTTCTTCCTGAACCAGTTCCGTTGTTACAGTTCACTGCACAACAATAAGGCATGGTTTTTCTTTGGAAATTCCCGAACGCATGTCTGCACTCAAGTCGAACGGCAATGCAAATAAACGGAAGTGGACTCAACTCAAGTGATTTGTTTGCCATGAATGGCGTCATGCGCCGAGGGGTCACGAAAATCGCCTAGCAGAAATTTGCCGCGATCCGCGCTAACTTATTCTAACATATTTTAATTATTACTTATTAACAATACTTCTTGGGACCAGAAGAAAATTACAGAGGGTTTTTTAAAATATAAAGTTTCAAATGTGCATAAATTGAAAACCTTTGCCTATGACCTTTAAAGGCTTTCCAAAAAAGACAAACCAAAGAACCTTTTTGTGTTCTAAGTTTATATTAATGTACTTGTACATGCACATACTCAAATATTACTCTATAACCACTTGAATAGATTAAAAACATTGGTTCACAACTGGCAGACATTTCTGTTCATATAAAGCCTCCAAAAAACTACACACTGTAATGAAGTGATGATCCAAGTGACTCTGACATCAGTATAAAGGTTTTACTTAACACCATTTTAGCAGACACTCTCATCCAGAGTGACATACAAAATACCCAGAGCAGCAATTGGGGGTTAGATGCCTTGCTCAGGGGCACTTCAGCCAATCCTGCTGGTCCAGGGAATCAAACCCATGATCTTTTGGTCCCAAAGCTGTTTCCCTAACTATTAGGCTATAGCATCCCCCACCAAAATGCAGAGAGGCCCTTATCAAAAAGAAGTATACTTCAAGTTCATTTTATTAAGTATACTTAAGTAAAGTTAAAGTACATTTCCTTAAGTATACTTTTGTGTACCTGGTATACTGATATCAATTTACTTAGAGTATACTTGTAAGTAAACTAATCTAATACTTCTTGGGACTAAATTGGCCCACTTTTAGTTTATAAAAAAGTATACTTTAAGTCTAAGAGAAGTAAACTTTGAGTATACAACTAGTATTTTTTTATTTTGTACTACAAGTATACCACAAGTAAACTTATATACTAATAGTTTACTAGTTCTATACTTGCAGTCCACTCTTTAGTTTACAAAAGCATACTTCATAGTGTACTGGAAATATACTAGGAGTTTACTTGTTTTATACTTCTAGTCCACTTTTTAGTTTACTAAAGTATACTTTGGAGTATACTGGAAATATACTATTGGTTTACTTGTTACACACTTCTAGTCCACTTTTTAGTTTATAAAAGTATACTTTATAGCATATTGGAAATATACTGTTAGTTACTGGTTATATACATCTAGTTCACTTTTTAGTTTTGAAGTATACTGCAATTACCCTTCTAGGTATACTATTAGTTTTCTAGCCCTAACCCTTACATCATGCACACTACCAGTAGACAACTTAAGTGTTTTGTACCTTAAGTTACAATGAAGTTATAAAGGTAAGAATTCACAAAATAACAACAGATACGCAGGATTAAGAACATAGTCATTTTCTTTAAAAATAAAAATGTAAAGCAACACTATATTAAATGCCAAAGTATAAAGACATGGCAATGACAACTGAAATTGACATCCAAACTCTAAAGAAAAAGAAAGAAAAAAATTAATTATCCCACTCAGGAGAAATTAAAAATATATATATATGGAACCACAGACATACCTAAGAGTCAACAATGCTGAAGCACAACTACAGGGCAAGTACACTTAAACATAAAACACAAATATGTTAATACTTTATTACACTTTTGTTAAGTATATCTTGATCAAAAGTTTAAGTATAAGCTTAATATACTTACACTTTTCTATATATTTTTCAGTATAAGCCAAGTATACTCATGTATAACTTTATTAAGTATATCTCTGATAAGTAAATAAAAAGTAAACTGAAAGCATACTCTCATTTTTAGTTTAAAAGAAGTATACTAGAAGCACACTTGAATAAACAACTTTTTTGTAAGGGGGGGGCAGAGAAAAGACGTACAAAAGGCTTAGTTTCAACACAAGTACAGGGATGATGAACAAATGTGAGTGATTAAACACAGGACAGCAAGTGAGACAAGCAGTCAAACATTCATTTAGGGTAACAAGTATTTCACTGATATGTAGTGATTGCAAAACTATTTTCATGTACATGAGTGTGCACACACAATCTTTTGAGGTTTTGTTCGGAGTGATGTGCCAAGTCTAAAGTGTAGCTACTGTCTCTGAAGCACTGAGTGAAATGAGCAGTCAGAGAGCCGACACACATCTAGTCTCTATGTCAGTTCCAATCAGCAACTCTGTTACACTCACACACACAAAATATCACTATCTGTCATCCAGCATGGTTTTCCCTAGCGCTTGTAGGCCAAATAGTAGCAGCTTTCTCCCTCAACTCTGCCCTCAAGCCATGTACTGAGCTTCTCAAATGCAATTCTCCTGTTAACACTCACAAACGCTGTGAGTAAATTCTTCTACAATAGTGTATTTCTACACACCTATGTAATGTCTCAGAACAACATGTGGATGAAAATATGTAGAAATCCTACTATGTATGAATTGATTTGATAGTCCTGAATCACAGAATGCCTAATGTTATAGTTTGGGCCCGAGCACCGCAGATGCAAGAGCCCTCCAACAGAGGGCGCCTGCACCATAGGTACATGGCCTTATTGTGTTCACAAAGATTTTTAGGGCCCAAGCACTGCAGCTGCCCTCAACTGGAGAGCGCCTGAACTATAGGTGCAAGGCCCTATTACTTTCACAAAGATTTTTAATTTTTTAGTGACTTTTTCACCCTTCTTGGCTATGTTACTCCTCGAGGGTACTGGTTATGGTGTTGCAATGCAGCCTAGGCATGCTTCATCAGCTCCATCTGCCCCCTAGTTTAAAATTGCATATTTGACACATGTAGAATGCACAAAATGCCCGGAAATTTGGTAAACTCATCAGAGTTTGGCAAAGTTTTATAAGTGTTTGGTCATTTGCCTTGGGTGTTGCCAGTGGACTCCATAGCACCCCTAGCATTTCTGAATGAGTTTATCTCTGTAGTTGCCACAAAGTTCATCTGATATTCACGATTTTTGGTGGGGACACTGTCATCACCTTCTCAGACATACTAGTGCATCTCAAACAATTAGAATATTGTGAAAAAGCTCAATATGTTCCATCAGTTATTTAAGAAACTGAAAATTTAATATATTCTAGATTCATTACACATAAACTAAAATGTTTCAAGCATTTTTTCTATTTTAATTTTGATAATTATGGCCTATAGTGCAAAAAAAAACATCTCAAAATATGAGAGTATTTCATTTCTGGTTTGAGTAAAACAGTATAAATACTGTGTATCTCTTGGTCTAATTCAGTACATGGAACCACAATCGTGGGGAAGACTGCTGACTTGACAGTTGTCCAGAAGATGATCATCAACACCCTCCACAAGGAGGGTTTGCCACAGAAGGTCATTACTGAAAAGGCTGGCTGGAAAAGGTGCACAAGCAACAGGGATGACCACAGCCTTGAGAGGATTGTCAAGAAAAGTTGATTCAAGAACTCAGGAGAGCTTCACAAGGAGTGGACTGAGGCTGGTGTCAGTGCATCAAGAGCCACTACACATAGACGTCTTCAGGAAAAGGGCTACAACTGTTGCATTCCTAATATCAAGCAACTCCTGAACCAGAAACATCAGAAGTGTCTTACCTGGGCTAAGAAGAGAAAGAACTGGACTGTTGCTCAGTGGTCCAAAGTCCTTTTTTCAGATGAAAGTAAATTTTGCATTTCATTTGGAAATCAAGGTCCTAGAGTCTGGAGGAAGAGTGGAGAGGCATAAAATCCAAGGAGCTTGAAGTCCAGTGTGAAGTATCTGCAGTCTGTGATGATTTGGGGTGCCATGTCATCTGCTGGTGTTGGCGCCCACTGTGTTTTATCAAGTCGAAAGTCAGTGTAGCCACCTACTAGGAGATTTTAGAGCATTTCATGCTTCCATTTGAGGAAAAACTTTATGGAGATGCTGATTTCCTTTTACAACATGAATTAGCACCTGTCCACAGTGCCAAAACTATGACTAAATGATTTGCTGACCATGATATTACTGTGCGTGGGCGGCACGGTGGTGTAGTGGTTAGCGCTGTCGCCTCACAGCAAGAAGGTCCGGGTTCGAGCCCTGTGGCCAGCGAGGGCCTTTCTGTGTGGAGTTTGCATGTTCTCCCCGTGTTCGCGTGGGTTTCCTCCGGGTGCTCCGGTTTCCCCCACAGTCCAAAGACATGCAGGTTAGGTTAACTGGTGACTCTAAATTGACCGTAGGTGTGAATGTGAGTGTGAATGGTTGTCTGTGTCTATGTGTCAGCCCTGTGATGACCTGGCGACTTGTCCAGGGTGTACCCCGCCTTTCGCCCGTAGTCAGCTGGGATAGGCTCCAGCTTGCCTGCGACCCTGTAGAACAGGATAAAGCGGCTAGAGATAATGAGATGAGATGAGAGATATTACTGTGCTTGAATGGCCAGCCAACTTGCCTGACCTGAACCCCACAGAGAATCTATGGAGTATTGTCAAGAGGAAGATGAGAAACACCTGACTCAAGAATACAGACAAACTGAAGGTCGCTATGAAAGCAACCTAGGCTTCAATAACACCTCAGCAGTGCCACAGGCTGATCGCCTCCATGCCATGCCACATTGATGCAGTAATTTGTGGTAAAGGAGCCCCAACCAAGTATTGAATGTATAAATGAACAAATTTTTCAGAAGTTGAACATTTCTGCATTGTAAATCCATTTTTGATTGATCATAAGAAAGATTCTAATAAATTGAGAGAATTAATATGGTGGTGTAGTGGTTAGCACTGTCGCCTCACAGCAAGAAGGTCCTGGGTTCAAGCCCAGCGGCCGACAAAGACCTTTCTGTGTGGAGTTTGCATGTTCTCCCCGTGTCTGCGTGGGTTTCCTCTGGGTGCTCCGGTTAGGCTAAGTGATGGCTCTAAATTGACCATAGGTGTGAATGGTTGTTTGTCTCTATGTGTCAGCCCTGCGAGGACCTGGCAACTTGTCCAGGGTGTACCCTGCCTTTCGCCCATAGTCAGCTGGGATAGGCTCCAGCTCGCCTATGACCCTGTACAGGATAAAGCGGTTACAGATAATGGATGGATGGAATATCTCAGTTTCATGAGCTATAAGCCATAGTCTTCAAAATTAAAACAAAGCTTGAAATATTTCACTTTACATGTAATGAATATATAATATAGGAAAGTTTACTTTTTTAATTAAATTATGAAAAAATGAACTTTTCACGATATTCTAATTGCTAGAGATGCATTAGTATGAACCATTGGCTTTTCTTAGCTCCACCCAGCAAGAAGTTCACCATTTTTATTTTTTTTCACAAAATTTTTATTATACTCATTTGAACTCCATCCACAGAATTAATTGGATTTCCTTGAAATTTGGTTGGACACAGTTGCTTTGACATTCATAAAATTCAGCATAAGCATGACTGCCTTCATTTTGGAGATTTTTAACATTGGTTTGAGAGAATGCCCAACAGGAAGTCTAGCATTTTAGAATTTGTGCATTTTCCCATATTTTTTTTTATAATTTCTTTTGAACCCCTCCTGCAGATTTCATCAGATTTCCTTGGTATAAACTTAAGACACGTGATGATGAATTGCGAAAGAATAGTGGAAAACTGAAATGAGGCCATAATGACAGGAAATTGATTTGCATGAGATGCCACACCAAAACAGGAAGTGGATGATGCTTGGTTTGACCAGCCTTAAATCATGCATGGTTACTAATAGCCCAGTCCTGATTACACCCATCCATCCATCCATCCATCCATCCATCCATCATCTGTAGCCGCTTATCCTGTTCTATAGAGGCACGGGCAAGCTGGAGCCTATCCCAGCTGACTATGGGCAAGAGGCAGGGTACACCCTGGACAAGTCACCAGGTTATCGCAGGGCTGACACAGAGACAAACAACCATTCACACTCACACCTATGGTCAATTTAGAGCCACCAGTTAACCTAACCTGCATGTCTTTGGACTGTGGGGGAAACCGGAACACTCAGAGGAAACCCACACAGACACTGGGAGAACATGCAACTCCACACAGAAAGGCTCTCACCGGCCGCTGGGCTTGAACCCAGGACCTTCTTGCTGTGATTATAGTTTATGATGGTTATGGTGATATCCGTATGCCCATAGTGACTCTCTGCTATAATGCCACCACCTGGCAACAGAAAGATTGGCTTTTTCACCTATCTCAGGTATACTGCTCATAGACAATATTGGTTATGAAGGTTATGATAATATCCATATGTCCAGAGTGACCCTCTGGTATAGCGCTACCATCTGGAACCAGAAAAACTGGCTTTTTCACAAATCTCTGGTTAGTAATATATTGTTGTGTTGTCTAAATACATTGATGTCGCCAAAGGTGTGACTGCACTGGAGGTGTGAGGGCCCGTCATCACTGTTTGTGGCTATATTTACCATTGGGTTTAAAGTGATCTCTGGAAAATTCACCATCATACTGTACCAACATAAACCCCAAAGAATAACTGTTGAGTACTGTGAAATTGGTCACAGCTTGTATATTTATTGTGCTGTGTTCTGTGTACTAGGTGATAGTTGCTCACACTAACTATGCATATTTATGACTCCCTGTTTACAATGTGTCTGTATTGTCTTGTATGTTGCATCATGGACTGGGAGATACAATATTTTACATGACTGTATACAAATATTGGCTCAAGACAACAGTCTCAAAACAATATGCAGAAAATAACATCATACTGTACATCTAAAAATACTGTACCTGGGGGATACAAATCTCTCACTACCCTAAGATGCAGGTTCTGTATGTACTGATTCGCTACAGGGTATGCAGTTTGCACACGCAACAGGGTATCATTAAGTCCTTCAAGTTAGTGCTAGAAATAATTAGTCACCATCCCAAAAAGCACAGAACGAACAATTAATGTTAGCTTATAGTTCTCCTATGGCTAGTTTTACAAGAACCTTCTCTCAACATTTAGAGAACATTCTCTCCAGGTTATTATGCATCAGAAAGTTCCACAAACATTTTGGGAACCAAAAACTCTAATGTTCTCTTATGGTTATATTGTGTTTTTCACACAGTGTTCCTAAATGGTTGTATTTTGGTATTTAATCATACAACCATATGAGAATATATTAATAGGTTTATCTATACACACATTTATACAAACAACACGACTGAAAATCTAGTTTGTATGATATACTTTGTAGGAAAAATACAAGTGGAATATTTCCCAGTAAAACACTCATGTCCATATAATATATATAATTATTATACATACGAGCCACTTTTTCCATTGAATAAAAGCATGTATTCTATTCCCTTCTAGTGTTTTTTTTAATGGCATGCAATATTGTTATCATATCGCTTATCTTACATGTATTACACCACTCTCCCCAATGGAGAATGAGCGTGAAATATTGTTACAATATTGCATGTTGTCAAGACAACATGACGTCACACGTCGGAGCTCATGTGAAGATCCAATGACAAACATTTTCTGCTGTACATGCGCAGAATCATTTCTTTGTCAGCCGGGAAAGAGAGAAGATGGGGCTAATCCAGTGCTAGGTTTAAGCACTAAATAAGTAAGCTGAAAACTGAAGACATGCTGAACACCCGAAAGGCTACCAAAACTTCATTATATATTCTTCACACACAATTACAAGAGAAAAACATACCAACGGACATGGAAAAACTGGAAAAGAGGCACATCAAAGATGTAAAACCACCGCACTTGCGAGTGACTGTGACAGTTTGTAAACAAACATGGCCGCGAGATTTGCTTTGTTAAAAGTGGAAGATTTTGAGAGAATTTTGGCTGCCAGGTCACTCCGTTGTGTGTAGTAGTCTATGTTGATTTTAAAAGAACTAAATAAATTACACAGGGAAAATAATAATAAAAATAATAATATTCGGCTTGACTGCACTACCACTGGCCTGCACTAACGCTACATCAGCTAGAAGGTAACTGGACTGCCGTGCTAACAGCACTGAACTGTAAGCTAGCATTGACCTTTGCTAATGCTACTGCTACGCCAGCTGGAAGCTAACTGGACTGCTGTGCTAACAGCACTGAGTCGCAGGTAAGCTAGCGTTGGCCTTTGCCAATGCTACTGCTACACCAGCTGGAAGCTAACTGGATTGCCGTGCTAACAGCACTGAGTCACGGGTAAGCTAGAGTTGGCCTTTGCTAACACTACTGCTATGACAGCTGCAAGCTAACTGGACTGTTACGCTAACAGCACCGAGTCATGGGTACGGTAGTGTCGGCCTTCGAGAATGCTGATATGAAGAGTGTGTTTGTGCAATAATAATAATATTGGCTGTTTTTTTTCGTGGTCTGTCAGATATACTAGTATTCCATTCAGCTAGCATGATATTGAACTCATCTTCAACTTGTTCAATATCATGCTAGCTGAATGGAATATATCTGATAGACCATTCAAAGCCATCCAATATTATTTAATTATTTACCTATTTTTATTTTAGTGTTTTAAATATATATATATATATATATATATATATATATATATATATATATATATATATATATACACACACACACATATATATATATATATATATATATATATATATATATATACACTCACCGGCCACTTTATTAGGTACACCATGCAAGTAACGGGTTGGACCCCCTTTTGCCTTCAGAACTGCCTCAATTCTTCGTGGCATAGATTCAACAAGGTGCTGGAAGCATTCCTCAGAGAGTTTGGTCCATATTGACATGATGGCATCACACAGTTGGCGCAGATTTGTCGGCTGCACATCCATGATGCGAATCTCCCGTTCCGCCACATCCCAAAGATGCTCTATTGGATTGAGATCTGGTGACTGTGGAGGCCATTTGAGTACAGTGAACTCATTGTCATGTTCAAGAAACCAGTCTGAGATGATTCCAGCTTTATGACATGGCGCATTATCCTGCTGAAAGTAGCCATCAGAAGTTGGGTACATTGTGGTCATAAAGGGATGGACATGGTCAGCAACAATACTCAGGTAGGCTGTGGCGTTGCAACGATGCTCAATTGGTACCAAGGGGCCCAAAGAGTGCCAAGAAAATATTCCCCACACCATTACACCACCACCACCAGCCTGAACCGTTGATACAAGGCAGGATGGATCCATGCTTTCATGTTGTTGATGCCAAATTCTGACCCTACCATTCGAATGTCGCAGCAGAAATCGAGACTCATCAGACCAGGCAACGTTTTTCCAATCTTCTATTGTCCAATTTCGATGAGCTTGTGCAAATTGTAGCCTCAGTTTCCTGTTCTTAGCTGAAAGGAGTGGCACCCGGCATGGTCTTCTGCTGCTGTAGCCCATCTGCCTCAAAGTTCGACGTACTGTGCATTCAGAGATGCTCTTCTGCCTACCTTGGTTGTAACGGGTGGTTATTTGAGTCACTGTTGCCTTTCTATCAGCTCGAACCAGTCTGGCCATTCTCCTCTGACCTCTGGCATCAACAAGGCATTTCCGCCCACAGAACTGCCGCTCACTGGATATTTTTTCCTTTTCGGACCATTCTCTGTAAACCCTAGAGATGGTTGTGCGTGAAAATCCCAGTAGATCAGCAGTTTCTGAAATACTCAGACCAGCCCTTCTGGCACCAACAACCATGCCACGTTCAAAGTCACTCAAATCACCTTTCTTCCCCATACTGATGCTCGGTTTGAACTGCAGGAGATTGTCTTGACCATGTCTACATGCCTAAATGCACTGAGTTGCCGCCATGTGATTGGCTGATTAGAAATTAAGTGTTAACGAGCAGTTGGACAGGTGTACCTAATAAAGTGGCCGGTGAGTGTATATATATATATATATATATATATATATATATATGTGTGTGTGTGTGTGTGTGTGTACATATATACATACACACACACACACACACACACACACACACATATATATATATATATATATATATATATATATATATATATATATTTTTTTTTTTTTTTTCCTAAGTGTTGTATTGTGTTCTTTCTTTGTGGTTTTATTATTGCTTTTTTATTATTGCCCCATTTTGGTCCTTTTCATGTACAACAGGTACTGGAATGACAATAAAACATCCTTATCCAGCCTTAGGCTTTTACATACATAAACACATATCGGTCCGTCTCAGAAACTGGTCTCTCATTTGGGACATTATGGTCAAAAAATAAATTTTTTAATTTTACTATTTTTTTTGCATTTACCTAACACCTTTTTTTTTGTCATGTTTAATAAGAATAAAGACAGTATCTTGCTTTATCTGGCCTCCACTGTGGAAATTTTTTTTTATTACAATTCAATTGCTTTTGTAAAATTGATTTACATATAAAATAACTACATCATGAAGAATTAAAGCCCCTCCTTCACAGATGACTGAAAATATTGAATAAATTTCCTCTTTTTGATTGCTTGGGTTAAAAATGCCAAGTTATGATGACTGAATTGATTATTCACTTAAATATGAATAATATGATACATTTTGGGTATTTGGGGCGGCATGGTGGTGTAGTGGTTAGCGCTGTCGCCTCACAGCAAGAAGGTCCTGGGTTCGAGCCCCGGGGCCGGCGAGGGCCTTTCTGTGTGGAGTTTGCATGTTCTCCCCGTGTCCGCGTGGGTTTCCTCCGGGTGCTCCGGTTTCCCCCACAGTCCAAAGACATGCAGGTTAGGTTAACTGGTGACTCTAAATTGACCGTGAGTGTGAATGGTTGTCTGTGTCTATGTGTCAGCCCTGTGATGACCTGGCGACTTGTCCAGGGTGTACCCCGCCTTTCGCCCGTAGTCAGCTGGGATAGGCTCCAGCTTGCCTGCGACCCTGTAGAAGGATAAAGCGGCTAGAGATAATGAGATGAGATGAGATTTTGGGTATTTGATATGGCAAAATAGGACAATAGGACACAATGGAAAAATCAAGAACACACCGGAAAGATGAGAAAAACGGCGGTGGTAAAAGAACAGCGACTGTACCGGCTGAAGGTTGCGAGGGTCTCTGCTACAGCGCGCAAGCAACGGGACATCACTACAGCACCGGACGGAGCGGGGGCAGGGCAAAATGACTGGCTGTAGATTCTATCAAAAGTTCGATCTAAATTGACCATGGTTGCAAAATATTGGCCAAAAATATGCAAATACTACAAAATATGAAAGTAAGATGAAAAAGGAACATTCTATTGCCTTACATTGCAAGACTAAAACAAAATAAAACTGTCAAAACTCACCTTTTCAGTGATAACGTCCAAACAGATCACTTATGCAACAGAAAGACCGCAAATGGAAGCACAATCAACTTCTAACTGTCAGAGTGGAAAATTCCATTCTACATATGCAAATTGTTAATGTGTGTCCTTCCTCGCACACAAATAACACACTATGGTAAAAAATAGACCACAACTCATTTTATAGCTCAGAAATTCATACACTCACACCTACGGTCAATTTAGAGTCACCAGTTAACCTAACCTGCATGTCTTTGGACTGTGGGGGAAACCGGAGCACCCGGAGGAAACCCACGCGGACACAGGGAGAACATGCAAACTCCGCACAGAAAAGCCCTCGCCGGCCACGGGGCTCGAACCCGGACCTTCTTGCTGTGAGGCGACAGCGCTAACCACTACACCACCGTGCCGCCCGAAACCCTGAATATATGGAATAAAACTTTGAATATATGGAATGAAACTTTGAATATGTGGAATGAAACCCTGAATATATTGAATGAAACTTTGAATATATGGAATGAAACTTTGTATTCTGCCCCCGCTCCCACAGCTCGGCAGATAGACAACAGGTCCCAAGAAAAACTGACTCAGAGGAGAGTATTAGAGTATATTGAGAAATGCTGTAAAACTCGACAAACAAAATTTACAAATTAGTTTTATATACAGAAAATGCCGTTACACAAATATGATCCATATATTCATATATGATCCAATATTTTTTTAGGATACACTGCTTTACACACACACACACACACACACACACACACACACACACACACAATGGTGCTTGAAAGTTTATGAACCCTTTAGAATTTTCTATATTTCTGCATAAATATGACCTAAAACATCATCAGATTTTCACACAAGTCTTAAAAGTAGATAAAGAGAACCCAGTTAAACAAATGAGACAAAAATATTATACTTAGTCATTTATTTATTGAGGAAAATGATCCAATATTACATATCTGTGAGTGGCAAAAATATGTGAACCTCTAGGATTAGCAGTTAATTTGAAGGTGAAATTAGAGTCAGGTGTTTTCAATCAGTGGGATGACAATCAGGTGTGACTGGGCACCCTGTTTTATTGAAAGAACAGGGATCTATCAAAGTCTGATCTTCACAACACGTTTGTGGAAGTGTATCATAGCACGAACAAAGGAGATTTCTAAGGACCTCAGAAAAAGTGTTGTTGATGCTCATCAGGCTGGAAAAGGTTACAAAACCATCTCTAGAGTTTGGACTCCACCAATCTACAGTCAGACAGATTGTGTACAAATGGAGGAAATTCAAGACTATTGTTACCCTTCCCAGGAGTGGTTGACCAACAAAGATAACCCCAAGAGCAAGGCATGTAATAGTCGGCGAGATCACAAAGGACCCCAGGGTAACTTCTAAGCAACTGAAAGCCTCTCTCACATTGGCTAATGTTAATGTTCATGGGTCCACCATCAGAAGAACACTGAACAACAATGGTGTGCATGGCAGGGTTGCAAGGAGAAAGCCACTGCTCTCCAAAAAGAACATTGCTGCTCGTCTGCAGTTTGCTAAAGATCATGTGGACAAACCAGAAGGCTATTGGAAAAATGTTTTGTGGATGGATGAGACCAAAATATAACTTTTTGGTTTAAATGAGAAGCATTATGTTTGGAGAAAGGAAAACACTGCATTCCAGCATAAGAACCTTATCCCATCTGTGAAACATGGTGGTGGTAGTATCATGGTTTGGGCCTGTTTTGCTGCATCTGGGCCAGGACGACTTGCCATCATTGATGGAACAATGAATTCTGAATTATACCAGTGAATTCGAAAGGAAAATGTCAGGACATCTGTCCATGAACTGAATCTCAAGAGAAGGTAGGTCAAACAGCAAGACAACGGCCCTAAGCACACAAGTCATTCTACCAAAGAATGGTAAAAGAAGAATAAAGTTAATGTTTTGGAATGGCCAAGTCAAAGTCCTGACCTTAATCCAATCGAAATGTTGTGGAAGAACCTGAAGCGAGCAGTTCATGTGAGGAAACCCACCAACATCCCACAGTTGAAGCTGTTCTGTACGTTGGAATGGGCTAAAATTCCTCCAAGCCGGTGTGCAGGACTGATCAACAGTTACTGGAAACATTTAGTTGCAGTTATTGCTGCACAAGGGGGTCACACCAGATACTGAAAGCAAAGGTTCACATACTTTTGCCACTCACAGATATGTAATATTGGATCATTTTCCTCAGTAAATAAATGACCAAGTATAATATTTTTGTCTCATTTGTTTAACTGGGTTCTCTTTATCTACTTTTAGGACTTATCTGAAAACCTGATAATGTTTTTGGTCATATTAATGCAGCAATATAGAACATTCTAAAGGGTTCACAAACTTTCAAGCACCACTCTCTGTCTCTGTATGTGTATATATATATATATATATATATATATATATATATATATATATATATATATATATATGTCCATATATATTTGGACACTGACACAAATTTTGTTTTTTTACCTGTTTACTGAAACATATTCAAATTATAGTTATATAATGGACATGGACATAAAGTCCAGACTTTCAGCTTTCATTTGAGGGTATCCACATTAAAATTGGATGAAGGGTTTAGGAGTTTCAGCTCCTTAACATGTGCCACCCTGATTTTAATAATATTTATGGAGTTTCATTCCATATATTCAGAGTTTAATTCAATATATTCAGAGTTTCATTCCATATATTCAGGGATTAATTCAATATATTCAAAGTTTCATTCAATATATTCAGAGTTTAATTCAATATATTCAGAGTTTCATTCCATATATTCGGGGATTCATTCAATATATTCAAAGTTTCATTCAATATATTCAGGGATTAATTCAATATATTCAAAGTTTCATTCAATATATTCGGGGATTCATTCCATATATTAAAAGTTTCATTCCATATATTCAGGGTTTCATTCCATATATTCAAAGTTTCATTCAATATATTCAGGGATTCATTCAATATATTCAAAGTTTCATTCCACTCTGAATATATGGAATGAAACTCTGAATATATTGAATGAAACTCTGAATATATGGAATGAAACTTGGCTGACGTCATGAAGGCACTGCCGCCGTCCTGCAGCAAAAATGAGTCAGTCGGCTCGGGATTTGGTTGCGGCTATTTTAAACAATAAAGACATTGTTAACACTCTGGCGAATGCTTGTGGTTTTATTAGTGTTTACTTCTTTTATGTGCAATGAAGCTACGGTGACAAAGTCATTTCCCTCGTGAATCATATTTTTATAACGGTATTTTCTGTAAAATAAAAAAATATTTGGACAGAGGCAACATTTTTCTAATTTTGGTCCTGTACATTACCACAATGAATTGTGAACAAAACAATTCAGATGCAGTTGAAGTTCAGACTTTCAGCTTTAATTCAGTGGGTTGAACAAAATGACTGCACAAAAATGTGAGGAACTAAAGCATTTTTTTAAACACAATCCCTTCATTTCAGGGACTCAAATTAATTGGACAAATTAAATAATTGTAAATAAAATGTTCATTTCTAATACTTGGTTGAAAACCCTTTGTTGGCAATGACTGCTTGAAGTCTTGAACTCATGGACATCACCAGACGCTGTGTTTCCTCCTTTTTAATGCTCTCCCAGGCCTTTACTGCAGCGGTTTTCAGTTGCTGTTTGTTTGTGGGCTTTTCTGTCTGAAGTTTAGTCTTTAACAAGTGAAATGCATGCTCAATTGGGTTGAGATTAGGTGACTGACTTGGCCATTCAAGAATATTCCACTTCTTTGCTTTAATAAACTCCTGGGTTGCTTTGGCTTTATGTTTTGGGTCATTGTCCATCTGTATTATGAAACGCTGACCAATCAGTTTGGCTGGATTTGAGCACACAGTACGTCTCTGAATACCTCAGAATTCATCCAGCTGCTTCTGTCCTGTGTCACATCATCAATAAACACTAGTGACCCAGTGCCACTGGCAGCCATGCATGCCCAAGCCATCACACTGCCTCCGCCGTGTTTTACAGATGATGTGGTATGCTTTGGATCATGAGCTGTACCACGCCTTCGCCATACTTTTTTCTTTCCATCATTCTGGTAGAGGTTGATCTTGGTTTCATCTGTCCAAAGAATGTTCTTCCAGAACTGTGCTGGCTTTTTTAGATGTTTTTTAGCAAAGTCCAATCAAGCCTTTTTATTCTTGAGGCTTATGAGTGGCTTGCACCGTGCAGGGAACCCTCTGTATTTACTTTCATACAGTCTTCTCTTTATGGTAGACTTGGATATTGATACGCCTACCTCCTGGAGAGTGTTGTTCACTTGGTTGGCTGTTGTGAAGGGGTTTCTCTTCACCATGGAAATTATTCTGCGATCATCCACTACTGTTGTCTTCTGTGAGTGTCCAGGTCTTTTTGCACTGATGAGTTCACCAGTGCTTTCTTTCTTTCTCAGGATGTACCAAACTGTATATTTTGCCACTCCTAATATTGTAGCAATTTCTCGGATGGGTTTTTTCTGTTTTCGCAGCTTAAGGATGGCTTGTTTCACCTGCATGGAGAGCTCCTTTGACTGCATGTTTTCTTCACAGCAAAATCTTCCAAATGCAAGCACCACACCTCAAATCAACTCCAGGCCTTTTATCTGCTTAATTGAGAATGACATAACGAAGGAATTGCCCACACCTGCCCATGAAATAGCCTTTGAGTCAATTGTCCAATTACTTTTGATCCCTTTAAAAACAGGGTGGCACATGTTAAGGAGCTGAAACTCCTAAACCCTTCATCCAGTTTTAATGTGGATACCCTCAAATGAAAGCTGAAAGTCTGGACTTTATGTCCATGTCCATTACATAACTATAACTTGAATATGTTTCAGTAAACGGGTAAACGGGTCAGTGTCCAAATATATATGGACCTATATATATATATATATATATATATATATATATATATATATATATATACACACAGAGAGAGAGAGAGAGAGAGAGAGAGAGAGAGAGTGGTGCTTGAAAGTTTGTGAACATCATCAGGTTTTCAGACAAGTCCTAAAAGTAGATAAAGAGAACCCAGTTAAACAAATGAGACAAAAATATTATACTTGGTCATTTATTTACTGAGGAAAATGATCCAATATTACATATCTGTGAGTGGCAAAAGTATGTGAACCTTTGCTTTCAGTATCTGGTGTGACCCCCTTGTGCAGCAATAACTGCAACTAAATGTTTCCGGTAACTGTTGATCAGTCCTGCACACCGGCTTGGAGGAATTTTAGCCCATTCCAACATACAGAACAGCTTCAACTGTGGGATGTTGGTGGGTTTCCTCACATGAACTGCTCGCTTCAGGTCCTTCCACAACATTTCGATTGGATTAAGGTCAGGACTTTGACTTGGCCATTCCAAAACATTAACTTTATTCTTCTTTAACCATTCTTTGGTAGAATGACTTGTGTGCTTAGGGCCGTTGTCTTGCTGTTTGACCTACCTTCTCTTGAGATTCAGTTCATGGACAGATGTCCTGACATTTTCCTTTCGAATTCACTGGTATAATTCAGAATTCATTGTTCCATCAATGATGGCAAGTCGTCCTGGCCCAGATGCAGCAAAACAGGCCCAAACCATGATACTACCACCACCATGTTTCACAGATGGGATAAGGTTCTTATGCTGGAACGCAGTGTTTTCCTTTCTCCAAACATAACGCTTCTCATTTAAACCAAAAAGTTATATTTTGGTCTCATCCATCCACAAAACATTTTTCCAATAGCCTTCTGGTTTGTCCACATGATCTTTAGCAAACTGCAGACGAGCAGCAATGTTCTTTTTGGAGAGCAGTGGCTTTCTCCTTGCAACCCTGCCATGCACACCATTGTTGTTCAGTGTTCTTCTGATGGTGGACCCATGAACATTAACATTAGCCAACGTGAGAGAGGCTTTCAGTTGCTTAGAAGTTACCCTGGGGTCCTTTGTGATCTCGCCGACTATTACATGCCTTGCTCTTGGGGTTATCTTTGTTGGTCAACCACTCCTGGGAAGGGTAACAATAGTCTTGAATTTCCTCCATTTGTACACAATCTGTCTGACTGTAGATTGGTGGAGTCCAAACTCTTTAGAGATGGTTTTGTAACCTTTTCCAGCCTGATGAGCATCAACAACACTTTTTCTGAGGTCCTTAGAAATCTCCTTTGTTCGTGCCATGATACACTTCCACAAATGTGTTGTGAAGATCAGACTTTGATAGATCCCTGTTCTTTCAATAAAACAGGGTGCCCAGTTACACCTGATTGTCATCCCACTGATTGAAAACACCTGACTCTAATTTCACCTTCAAATTAACTGCTAATCCTGGGGGTTCACATATTTTTGCCACTCACAGATATGTAATATTAGATCATTTTCCTCAATAAATAAATGACCAAGTATAATATTTTTGTCTCATTTTATATTTGTTTAACTGGGTCCTCTTTATCTACTTTTAGGACGTGTGTGCAGTGTATCCTAAAAAAAAACTGATGACCACCACTGGTAACACTGATTTTATACTAATTAACTTAAGTTTATTTTCATTGATATTCTTTTATAGTGGACACAGACTAAAATAGCTAGTTAGTTGCCCTTTTTTATGTTCTTAGCAAATGCATAATAATTAGCTGTGCATGAAATGCAAAATTATGTAAATTGTGGTTCACTAATCGTAATCTACCACTTGTGCTTGCAGCTACTGGTGCACATTGTTTAAGCAGAGCCTTCTGACCAGCTGCTTTAGTTCTAACTAATGGGTGAGAGTACTACCTTGACAACATATTCCAGCACAAATTGAATAGGCGTAGGTGTGAATGTGAATGGTTGTCTGTGTCTATGTGTCAGCCCTGTGATGACCTGGCGACTTGTCCAGTGTGTACCCCGCCTTTCGCCCGTAGTCAGCTGGGATAGGCTCCAGCTTGCCTGCGACCCTGTAGAACAGGATAAAGCGGCTAGAGATAATGAGATGAGATAGTATTATCAGCTGATAGGCCTGTTTGTACATTTTCCTGAGTATCTGGATAAAGACAGTGAAGTTACAGTAAAAGTCAACCAGAAGCAAAACATTGTTTCACTTAAAGTGATCTGTAATGCCATAGAACTTGAAACACTCAATTAGCTGCTGAATTATCTTCCGTCTTAAATTTAACTTCTTGTGTTCTATGTCATATCTTACATTTTTTCCAATAATCTGTAATGGTTCACTTGGGTAGACTTTAAGTTCAGCTAACTGGAGATAGGCTATATCTAGAATTGCCTGCTGTGTACAGGGCCTCATCTACTACTTCAACTTGGGAGAGCATGCGCTGTGGTAGTGATCAGATCAGAAATTCTGGTATGCCTGAGAGTTGGACAAGGTAGGCTGATCCATCTTTGATGAGCAGAAAGGATGAAATAGAGTAGTATTTCAGAGAGTTATGTGAGAGTTGCCCAGATAGGGTGGAGGTGTGTCGCAGTTATGCACATTTCTGATCTTGCATTTTTCTTATATGATATTGGCTTGAACAAGGCACAGTATTAAGTCCAGCATCTCTGGTTGACACTGTCTGTTTAATATTAAATATTATTCTAATATTAAATACATATGATACTATTAGTCATCATCCCTTTAAGTCCATAAAAAGTTTTTAAATGGCTTAAATGGAAATAATTTTTTAATTAACTTAAAGTGAGCTGTAAGCACAGCAAATGAACGCTTGCCCACTTATCCTTCAGATCTTTAGGCACATTTTCTTCATTGGAGAGGACATCAAATTATCAAAAACATTAGTATAATTTTATTATTTCAACAACTCAAAATAATGAATTACAGACATGATAAAATAGCTTGTATTCCATGCACACATTGTAATTCAGGATTTCAATTTAATATCTTGTGGTTTCATAAATTTTGGTGCACAAATACCTGTTGAAGCATAATGTAAACCCCCCCCCCCCCCCCCCCCAAAAAAAAATGATGTAATAGGATGTGCTGGATCAAGCACTATCTTATAAGATGCTGATTTACATTGACTAATGTGATATAAATAAATTCTTAATTGGCAGTGATTAATGTGATTACAGTTAAAACTCCCAGATACAATTAGTAGTATTCATGTCAAAATATATTGGGTTATGTACTAGACTCCTTTTAGATTATCTTTCTGACTGAAAAATGCTATTCCCTTCCTCATTTCACTTTTTCTATCCTTAATTTTTCAGGCTTAAATGCCAGTGCTTGTGTGTAAAAAACTAGACATAACTAGAAAAGCACTCGGAGAGTGCAGACCTCCGCCAAGAATCCTTTAAAAAAAATCCGGGATCCAGAAGGTGATCCGGATCACCGCCAAAATTTAATGGATTGTTATTTGTGCCCAGTCACACCTCTGGAAAAAATTTCAGAGCAATCCGTTCATAACTTTTTCCATAATGTTGCTAACAGACAAACAAACAAACCAACGCTACCGAAAACATAACCTCCTTGGCGGAGGTAACAAACTCTACCTTAGACTCTTAAAAAATCTGGCAACCTTGGATTTGTGAGCTGTAATATAATTTGCAGATACTGAATGTAAAGTACTGAAAATTTACTTAGCATCTGCACAGCTCATGTCTGAATAGTGTGACTTTCTAGTGTAATAGAGTAATTTTCCCCATATAACTTTTGGACTTGACTCTGAATATGGTCTTGACTATAGTATGCTATAATTATGTTCTTTTAGAAGTTCCAGGAGATACATTTCCTTCAAAATTGCATATATTTAAGAAATAAGAGTGACCACTGCTAGAAGTGAGAATACCAACAACTACTGGATATGCTTTTGACCTGAAACCATTCTAGTTCTGCATCTCTAATATTGTGCAAAAGCAAAAAGATCAAAAACCTTTAAGTACACACCTGTTCAAAAGACTAAAAGAAAGACTTCTGCCACTTTAACAAATTTAAAGTCTGCCAGAATGGTTGTATTGGAGTCCTCAATCAAAGAATGACTAGAGTGAAGTTCTTACCAAGCTAAAAATTGCACTCAAACCCATTTTCCAAATTCATTACTATCCTGCAGGTCATCTACAGGTGCACATACAGACACAAATCCATAGGAGAGTGAGACATTAAACTCAGATCAAAATGTTTCCTTGAGCCACCTTCCTTGCAGTAACACTGTTCCTAAATCCTGCTCAAAGCCTCTAACCCCAGTCACTGGAGCCTTCATGAACCTCCACAATCTGAACCTCCACAAAATTTCATTCTGTTGCTCTATCTTTATGCCCTTAAAGTCACCAGAAAAAAAAAATCCAAGATGTGAGAGAAGAAAAGGTAAAAGTAATAATAATAAAAAATAATCAGTTCAATTTATATAGCACTTTTCTCACACCCAAGGTCGCTTTACAATGGGGGGGGGTCCACCAAAAGAGGTTAGTTAAGTTAAAGTCCTTCCCACACCATGTGGTGCATCGGGCAGCGCCGATCTCCGTTTCCGCAGCCCTCGGCCTCTCGCCTATTACATAGCTAGGGTTACAGTGGGGGGCTAGTCCTCTGGTAACCACAAGAGTTTAACTTCCCACTCGCATCTGTTTTGCAGCGTGCCTTGCCAGATGGTAGTAGGTACCATTTTTATGATGGTCTTTGGTATGACCCAACCGTGAATAGAACTCACGATCGAGAGGCGGACACGCTACCACTAGGCCACTAGTCGGTCTCCACCAAAAGAGGATCAGGATGTAATTTCAATGATGTAGCTACCACAATCCCACCAGGTGCATGAAGATAAATCCCACACCGCCTGCACAGCCGCCGCGATGCTGCTGGGCAACATCACCCGGAACACCGTGCCATGGCTCCACAAAGCGACCACAGAAACACCGCTACACAGAGCATCGGTATGTCTCAAACCACCTGCACAGCCACCGTGATGCCACCAGGCAACACCGCTCAGAACACCACACCAAGTACAAAAGCACCACCACACAGAGCACTGGACAACCCCGATGTCAAAAAGCACAACAGGCGCACTTCAGTCCACAGCAAGGAGCACAGGCATCACCCACAGCTGACCAAGGCCTGAAGGGAACCGACACTAAAACCGGGTCCGGAGCTACACCACAACCAGCGGACAACATCAAGCTACACAAACACATTAAAGAAAAACAAAAGGAACATATAGCCGCTAGCGGCGATAAAGGGCCCTCACACACGAGAACATGCTGAAAACAATAGGGCATTGCACCCGGGGCCCAGCCTCTATCCATGAGTAGCAGTGGCCAGGACTGATGTGTGTACCAAATTTCATGAGTCAGAGGTTTTGGCAATGGAATCCTTATTGTCCAGGTCCAAATGGTGGTGCTACGCAAGAGGCTCACTTTGGGTATTGGGATATTGTCAGAACACTGATGTCTTATAACCTGTGAGGTTTTAGCTCTATCAGGCAATGCATGGTGAATTTATGACACACTTCCTGTTTGCATGGCGAAACAAACAAATTTATTGGTTCACCATTTCAACATCATGCAAGATATCACAAATCCTGTCGCAAGTCAACTGACTAAAACAATGTGCATTTTAGGAGGACCAAATGTAGTTCATCTTGGGGCACCCCACACACCTACCAATTTTGACACTGATAGGTGAAACTATATACTGGGCAAAAGTTTCAATGACATGTGGGGGCACGATGGAGTCCAGTGGACACACCTGGGATCAAGCCTCTATCTACCCTGAGTAGCGGTGGCCAGGACTGATGTGAGTACCAAATTTCATGAGTCAAAGTTTTTAGGCAATGGAATCATTACTGTCTGGGTCCAAATGGTGGCACTATACTAGAGGGTCAAATTGGGCATGTGAATATCATAAGAACCATTGTATACTATAACCTGTGAATTTTTAGCCATAACATGCTTCCTGTTCATGTGGCATAACATAAATTTATTGGTTCGCCATTTCAACATTTTGCAAGATATTGCAAATCCCTTCACAACTTAAAATCAACAACATCTTGACGTGACGTATACCAAATTTTATGAGTCAGAGTTTTTCGGCAATGGAATCATTACTGTCCAGGTCCAAATGGTGGCACTACACAAGAAGCATGAATCCAACAATCCGCCTCGGAAGAGTACATCAAAATGTAGCACGTGTTTTGGCAATGGAGTCATCACTGTCCATGTCCAAATGGTGGCGCTATACCAGAGGGTGTCTTTGGGCATGTGGATATCTTCTGAACCATGATATTCTATAACCTGTGAAGTTTGAGCCGTATCAGGCAATGCATGGTGAATTTATGACTCACTTCCTGTTTGTGTGGCATAAAGTATAAATTTATTTGTTCGCCATTTCAACATCTTGCAACATGTTGCAAATCCCTTTGCAATTTAGCATCAGCAATATCTTGACATGACGTATACCAAATATGGCATGGATCCAACAAACTGCCTAGGAGAAGTTCATTAAAATGTAACACGTGTCAAAACGCACAAAACCAAAAATATCTCACTTCCTGTTGAGTATGGCTGATGCAATGTACATGCAATTTTGTTCATCTAGGGGCACTCCACACACGTACCAAATTTGACACAGATAGGTAAAACTATATACCAGGCAGGAGTCTCAATGTGGCATCCAAAGCTATAAATTTGAATCTAACATTTTAGGGGGCGCTGTGGTGTCTTCTCGCCTCACCCAAGGCAAATCACCTAAGAATAATAAACTGTTGCCTTATTTTCATGAGTGTATGAAATTTCTTGAGTTTTTGAATGTTTCCACGGTATCAAATCTGTAATTATAGAAAAAGAATAATAATAAGAAAAATGTGGCGAAAACAATACGGCCCAATCCCTTTGCAATTTAAAATCAGCAACATGTTGATATATACCAAATATGGCATGAATCCAACAAACCGCCTAGGAAGAGTACATCAAAATGTAATGTGTTTTGGCAATGGGGTTATTACTGTCTATGTCCAAATGGTGGCACTACACAAGAGGCATGAATTCAACAATCTGCCTCGGAAGAGTACATCAAAATGTAACACGTGTTTTGGCAATGGAGTCATCACTGTCCATGTCCAAATGGTGGCGCTATACCAGAGGGTGTCTTTGGGCATGTAGATATCTTCCGAACCCTGTTATCCTATAACCTGTGAAGTCTGAGCTGTATCAGGCAATGCATGATGAATTTATGACTCACTTCCTGTTTGCGTGGCATAACATACTGTATAAATGTATTGGTTCGCCATTTCAACAACTTGCGACATATCGCAAATCCCTTCACAATTTAACATCAGCAACATCTTGACATGACATACACCAAATATGGCATGGATCCAACAAACCACCTAGGAGGAGTTCATTAAAACGTAACATGTGTCAAAATGCACAAAACCAAAAATATCTCACTTCCTGTTGAGTATGGCTGAGGCAATGTATAGGCAATTTTGTTCGCTTAGGAGCACTCCATATACCTACCAAATTTGACATCGGTAGGTGAAACTATATACCGGGCAGGAGTCTCCATGACATATTGGGGTGCTATGGAGTCCCCCGGACACAGCTGGTGTCAAGCCCCTATGGCTGAGTTTCGGGCGCATGACTGATGTGTGTACCAAATTTCATGAGTTTTCGAAAATGTACAAGGTGTCAAATCTGTATTTTTTCTTCATCTCAACCACAGCTTGTTCTCAGGGGTGCTATAGAGTTTTCGAGCATCACAAGTGCCTCAAAAATTAGTTTTTCTGCTGAGAAATTAATTAATTAATTAATTAATTAATTAAGAAGAAGAAGAAGAAAATCATGCCGAAAACAATAGGGTTTTGCACCTATGGTGCAGGCCTGCACCTCAGTGCTTGGGCCCTAAAAAAAAAGAAAAATGAAAAGCTCCAGTGAGAAGCAGCAGCCAAAACGCACACAGTGTACTCTCAACCAGAAACAGAAACCAAAAGCAACAAGGTGTAGCACAAAACAGACAAAAGACCATATCTAGAGCTTTCACTTGGAGTCTCTGCAGAACAAAAGACAACAAACTTTTTTTTAAATCGCCTGCAGGACAGTAATTACAAACACTGGAAGTAGTAAGTAAACTTTGATGTGGAAGCAACTCATGTCTGTGTGAGCTGTAGAAGTCAAATACAACTAAGTGAGAAATTGGATTCAGAGTACATTTTATCAAATAAGTAGAATGGGAAGATAAAAAATTATTAAAGTTGATTAATAAACAAGTGATGTGAATTGGAAAGGAAGCATGTACGGTAAAAAGAAAGAAGGTATAGGATGCTTAAAATATATTTTTGTACCCAGTGGTCTTGACAGAGGGCTGGGCACTACAGGAAATCATTCATCTTTATCTACAAGGGCATGCACAAGTACCTTCCTCAAGCTTTTGTGCCATCTTTCAAGATGGCATGCTGTAAAAGTACCATCACTATAAGCACCAAAGTTCTCTCCATGTATTACACTACAGCCCTCATCCATTCTAAGAAAGTAGTCAGTGCCAACACAGGTTTGAGGTACAAACAGAGACAGGGACAGGGGTTTGCACTGTGATGGATGGATCATGCTTGGCATGGTTCTCCTCTCTCCCTCACAGTGCTGGTGACTTTCCAGCCAAGCAATTATCATTGCAGAAGCCATAATAGCCTAATTAATTACTAGTGTCAACATTGCCTATGTTTCAGTGTAACAGGACATTATGCCAACAGTGTGTCAGTTTAAAGGTGGGGGGGGGGGACCTCAAAAGTAGCTCCTAGAACACAAAAACAGAAGGGAGATAGAACATGTGCCTCAGAATCATATACACACACACAAAAAAATATTCTATGATAAATCAGGATTGGTTAATTAAATTTGCATCAGAATATTTTTCAAATCTCTACAAAATCTTTTAACATGGCTTTACAAACAAGATGTGGTGACAGACACATTTCTATCATATCCCCCCCCCAAAAAAAATAAAATAAATAAATAAATAATAATTTTAAAAAAATAAAATTATATATATATATATATATATATATATATATATATATATATATATATATATATATACACTACCGTTCAAAAGTTTGGGGTCACCCAGACAATTCTGTGTTTTCCATGAAAAGTCACACTTTTATTTACCACCATAAGTTGTAAAATGAATAGAAAATATAGTCAAGACATTTTTCTGGCCATTTTGAGCATTTAATCGACCCCACAAATGTGATGCTCCAGAAACTCAATCTGCTCAAAGGAAGGTCAGTTTTATAGCTTCTCTAAAGAGCTAAACTGTTTTCAGCTGTGCTAACATGATTGTACAAGGGTTTTCTAATCATCCATTAGCCTTCTGAGGCAATGAGCAAACACATTGTACCATTAGAACACTGGAGTGGTAGTTGCTGGAAATGGGCCTCTATACACCTATGTAGATATTGCACCAAAAAACAGACATTTGCAGCTAGAATAGTCATTTACCACATTAGCAATGTATAGAGTGTATTTCTGATTAGTTTAAAGTGATCTTCATTGAAAAGAACAGTGCTTTTCTTTCAAAAATAAGGAAATTTCAAAGTGACCCCAAACTTTTGAACGGTAGTGTATATATATATATATATATATATATATATATATATATATATATATATATACACACACACACACCAGTATAGACCCCTTTCACTGACGTCACCCGAAACCGGAAGTAAACAGACCCTGCGCCATTTTGGAAGACCAACAAACTCGTGATTAGGGGGAAATAACGGCAGCAGTATGTGAACCCACGAGAATAAAGTGGAGTGGCAAACGACTTAAACAAACAAATCTGAGCTGTTTTATTTATGATTTATTGGCCCAACAGTAGACTTGAAAGAAACCTTGAGACTTGGCAAAAAAATGTGGATATAATGGATAAGTCTGTGTATGATCTGTGGACACTCTGAGGTAAGCAAACGCAAGAAATTCAGATTTAAAACATGCTAAATTGGCCCCAAGTTGATAACTGTATGAGGAGCAAGCCTCCCAGACTTCTACAATTTAATAATAATAATAATTTAGGATGGTTTGGGGCTTGCTCGCTGCTGCCAGGTTGGTTGTTGAGTAGCCTGACTGTTTTTTTTTTCTTGCGTGTGGTATCATTGTTGACGTGAGGTTGTTTTTTGAACATGCCAATGTGGACACGATTTCCCCGATGAGTTATGACTTCAGACGCGATGCGTGTGTGGAGGTGTGGAGTCCACGTGATATGTGCGTAAGATAGGCTTCTCATGTGTTTGGAGATCCGCGCTCCGAGACAAGCACAAGGCTTCTCATGTGTTTGGAGATCCGCGCTCCGAGACAAGCGCAAGGCTTCTCATGTGTTTGGAGATCCGCGCTCCAAGACAAGCGCAAGCGCCCCCCAAGGGAAAAAAAGGGACCCCCCGAAAATATCGGCATAGTTCGAACACTGAGTGTAGGCACTGGGTGTAAACAACAAATAGTTTACAATGTCTGGGTAGCAAACAGATGGCAGAATTGGTGTCCAGTCCTCCTTATGTTTCCATTCTCCCTTGCCCCGAGTCTTATCATATGGGTCAAACCCATCAATCACAGCCAGTTTCTCCACATACCGTGCCCTTTCTGCAGCTGGTAATGTACTCACATAACCCGAATTATCATCCATCGTGTCACTTTACTCTCGCTCGTACTTTGTTTTATATTGTGAGTGCATGTACTTGGTCTTCCAATATGGCGCCTAACAAAATCTCGCGGCGCGGTGACGTCATGTGAAAGGGGTCTATATATATACTGTATACACACACACACACACACACACACACACACACAGACACAAATGAGAAACGCTTCCTACCCCTCCCGTTCTGGCCCTCTGCATGTGAAATATTATGTGTCAGGTCTGTCACATTCTCTTGCCTTTTACATCTTAGCAAAAAAAAAAAAGCACTACACAGACAATCTGAAGCCAGAAAAAGAAGTGAAATAAAGCATGGCAGAAGCAGGGGAGAAGGGGAATTGCACTGTGACTGATGAAGGCGCTGAGGCAGACATGGTGCATGTGCTTATTCTCATTTTTAGCTAAAACACCGGGCTACTTAATAAAACCTTCTTGAGAGGCTGAATGGGAGTGTGTGAGCCTGAGCAGTGAATACATGCATACAATGCTGTACTTAACAGAGCAACATATCATGCATGTGTCCTTGTGTGTGGCTCTGTGTCTGAGGGCATGTGTGTCTGTATGTGTAATCCTGGAAGGGAGGCAGCAGGGGCTTATTGTAGAGCACATTGACTTTAATAGGAGCTGGCGCAGCCGTAGCAAGCAGCTCACCAGCTCCTGCGGTGAGGTGAGTTTTGCATAATTAATGACTGTTGATGTTTCCAGGTAGTCGCTCAGCAAATTCACTTCAGAGCGGCTGCCACAATTGGGCCATCTCTGGCAAAAGCGACACTGGAACAGACAGCTAACATTACCACCATAAATAAGGCAATTTTGTATAGTGTCGTCTATTATTACTGTGAAGTGTTCAGGAGGGACAGTTTGAGTCACTTTGGTGATGAGCGAAAAACAAAAAGTGAAGAAGGTAAAGGGAAAAACATTAGAAGTGAAGAACTTTTCCATATCTGTAAACCTACAAACTCCTTGTTTAGTGAAGTTTCAGCGAACCCCAAGATGCTGACTAATGGTTCTGTGTTGGTGGTGTTAGAAAAAAAAGAAGTCACAGATAACAAAAGCAATGGTTACCATTATGTAACCAATAATGCATGTTCACTGAAGACCCCCAGGTATGGATGCGGCTCTGAAATATGGTGCCTTCATATTAAGGTGTCAAAAATTAAACATTCAAAAAATGTCGGCCAGCCAGAGAAAGCAATTTTTTATGACTATCCCCACCACTCATTAATTTATAATAACCTTTAAGGCTTTTTGATGTCATACATATTTTACTGAGAGATATCGTCCCCTTTCTCAGCTCTCATGTAGGTCTCAAAACTGTCAAAAGACAAATCATTGGTGCTGTCTGAAGGCATGTCATCTTTAACTATAATTAGCTTCAGGTAAGGACAAAGAGTAGCATTAATCCTAGCCACAGCATTAACACAGAAGACTGAGTATTTTACCAATGGGGCAAAAAACTAATATGCCAAAACTGAGACAGATTGCCACCTTATACAAGGCTGTGTGGACTAGCAAATCTATGTATGGATTTTATTGTTTTATTACTCATATTTTCTCAAAACAAAATTTGGGATGTCAGATACTGCAAAAGCATGTAGCATTTGGGAAATATAAACTTGCATACATTCAAGAATATCATTTCAGATACAGCTCCATTTGTTTGAAACAATTTCATATCAAAACTGTGCAGGTACAGTATATAGTAGCTCTACTGTACTTAGTGTACAGTTATAAGACTTGAATGTGCCTGCTACCTGACACAAGATCATTTATAACTAGAATTCCTTATTGTGGATGATCTAAAAGTAATTAAGGCAGAGTGTGTGTATGAATGCAATCATTCCAAAGTCATACAGAAATATGGTCTTGGGATTCTTTAGTTACAATACTGTGTAAGTCAATACTGAGCTGAATAAAATCCAAAGGGAGGCTACAGTGAGTCCTTCATAATGGACCATTAGCTTGCCATCCTGTGGTCTACCACCATCCTAATAAGTGACAGCATTGGGCACCTTAACCAGGTATTCAGTCCATCTTTCAGCACAAGTTCTGCTTATCTATCGTTCCAAGTCCAGCTCAAATAAATTTGTTGTCCTCCACTCTACTACCACTGTCCTACAGAGTTCTTTTGGGTATGGCTGTAATAGGCAATGCTTCTATTCCCTGACTGCTGCAATGATCTTCCATGTTGTTTCCATGTCTAAACTGGGCTACATTTACTCAGTTCATGCTGAGAGAGGGATATAGACAGCTTAGCACTTTCAATGTGATAAGATGGATGCATACTGTTCATACTGTGAAATGTGTAGGTATCCTAAATACCATTCTTGCTTTACTATTAAATCTGTTCATTTTATTGATGTTTTATTTCTCTATACTTGAAAAAGATATTTTCTTTTCTATTTTTCGCTTGTTACAATGTTTGTGTCAGGTACAATACATTTATTTTGTGTTCTAGCATAATAGGAACATTTTGGGGGATCTAGCATAATAGGAACATTTTGGGGGATATACTGAATATCCTCACTGTTGTTTAAGCTTGTTTAAACAAGTAAAAAACTGATAATCATATGGATAAAGCACTATTTGTTGGCGCAGAATTAGGGGGATTGGTGATCCTCTTCCCATCTTTACTTCTGAGAGCCGTTGCCACTCCAAGATGCTCTTTTTATACCCAGTCATGTTAATGACCTATTGCCAATTGACCTAATGAGTTGCAATTTGGTCCTCCAGCTGTTCCTTTTTTGTACCTTTAACTTTTCCAGCCTCTTATTGCCCCTGTCCCGACTTTTTTGAGATGTGTTGCTCATCTCATCTCATTATCTCTAGCCGCTTTATCCTGTTCTACAGGGTCGCAGGCAAGCTGGAGCCTATCCCAGATGACTACGGGCGAAAGGCGGGGTACACCCTGGACAAGTCGCCAGGTCATCACAGGGCTGACACATAGACACAGACAACTATTCACACTCACATTCACACCTACGGTCAATTTTTAGAGTCACCAGTTAACCTAACCTGCATGTCTTTGGACTGTGGAGGAAACCAGAGCACCCGGAGGAAACCCACACAGACACGGGGAGAACATGCAAACTCCGCACAGAAAGGCCCTCGCCGGCCACGGGGCTCAAACCCGGACCTTCTTGCTGTGAGGCGACAGCACTAACCACTACACCACCGTGCCGCCCGAGATGTGTTGCTGTCATGAAATTTCAAATGAGCCAATATTTGGCATGAAATTTCAAAATGTCTCACTTTCGACATTTGATACCTTGTGTATGTTCTATTGTGAATATCAGTTTTTGAGATTTGTAAATTATTGCATTCCGTTTTTATTTACAATTTGTACTTTGTCCCAACTTTCTGGGAATCGGGGTTGTACATGAGTCATCTGCATTACCAACAAAAAGTTATATTTTTGAGAGAACTCATGGTATAAAAACTGACTAAATGGATGTGCTAGTAGCTAAGGTATGCATTATATTTTGCTCTGGAGGATGGCAAACAGTTTGTCAGCTGTACATGGTCAAGAATGGAAACAAATAGCTAGCTTTTGCTGTTTCCACAGTTATTTTACATCTGTTTTCAGATTTGAGCCGCTTTCATACGTGATCCTAGATTGGTTTCGTATCCGATTCATGGCTGTGCAACATGAATTCTGATCTGACTGTTCTTGTTTATATTGCATGGCTATGAATCTGATACAAAACCGATCTAGGCTCACATATGAAAGTGACTCAAATCCAACTTGAAAGGATCAGATTTCTGTGTCCGCATAGCCTGAAAACATCAGATCTGTGTCACATGAAGGCAAAAAAAAAAAAAAAACATCAGACTTGAGTCACTTCAGCCTTACTGTCAGCTTGAGAGTCTAGTCATTCTCCTCTGACCTCTCGCATGAACAAGGAATTTCAACCCACAGAACTGCTATTCACTGGATTTTTTCCCCCCACACTATTTTGAGTAAACTCTATAGACATTTGTCATGTGTGAAAATCTAAGGAGATCAGCAGTTTCTAAAATATTCAACCCAACCTGCCTGGCACCAACAACCATACAGATGTTTGATTTGATTTGACTTAACTGTTAACTCTTAATGAAGATCTTGACCTGTATTTGCATAATTTTATGCATCCACATAATAAGTGCATAAATGAGCAGGTGTCATTAGAAAAAGAGATGTTTTATTTTATTTACACACACATACATGCATGTATTATAAGTACATAATGTACGAATATACGCATTCCTGTGACCTGAAACAAATGCCGCTTTTCCACTACAAACGCGGCTGAGTCGGGCTGAGCGGGGCTGTTGGAGTTGCATTTCGACTACAACCGCGCTGAACCGTGCTGGCTGGAAGTGGGTGGACACATTGGGTGGAGTTAGCGAAAGTGGGTGGACGTCAGGTGATGTCGTTAAGCAGCGCAAACAGTGACATCAGTGAGCTTTTAAGCGGTAGTCTCACGACCCGAATAGTAAACAATAAACATGGAGGACATGGAGTCGTTAGTGTGGCTGGTCTTGGTGCTGTGGCTTGTTGTCACCGACAACGCGGACAGATACTGGCAAGAGCGTATAGATGAGGCGAGGCGCATAAGGCTTCAGAAATTCTCGTAATTCGTAATTATTCTCCTTCCGGGTTTGCGGTGTTTACAGATCCCAGCGCGCTCGCGGGGCGTGTGTGGGCATGTGAGGACACTCCTCCTCACCAATCAGTGCACAGGGGAGTGTCTGCTCACGCCCCCAACCTCACTCGGCACGGCTTGGCTCGCTTCATCCCCACTCCAAAACGGTGCGAGTTTTAGGGGCTAAGCAGGGCTGAAACGAGCTGAGTCGTGCTGTTTTTTGGTAGTCGAAACGCGAGCCGTGTCGGGCTGAAGTGAGCTGAAGCGAGCTGAAGTGAGCTGAAAAAGGGTAGTGGAAAAGGGCCAAAAGACAAGTATAGAAAACTACAGCTATTTTTGTAAATTCTTCCTAAACTGCATGCATACTTTGTAATCTGTGAAAAAAATATATTTTTCATAAACCCCAGTGGATATGATCTGACTGTGAAAGGCCTTTGAGCCTTGGTTCTGCGGTAACTGGCCCTGTTAGTTCCCTTAAGTACAAGACTGCATGCAATCATGAATAATTTATGATATAATTGAGCCTGGCCCACGGGACGACAAAGACTGATGCAAGTCATGAAGCCTGTGACAGCAAAAAAGAAAGAGACAAGGAGAGTGAATTTGTGTGGGTTGCAGAATGCTGATAACGGTGACATGAGATGCAGGTGTTTGATATTTTAACAGATACACAAAGAGCATTTTCATGTCATGCAATTCTGAACTTGACAGTCTTACACAGTGAAGTTCCAAGCAAAGCTGAATTTGGTGAGGCAAGGAAAATCAAAACAGGGGATGTGTGTGAATATTATTATTTACAGTGGTGCTTGAAAGTTTGTGAACCCTTTAGAATTTTCTATATTTCTGCATAAATATGACCTAAAACATCATCAGATTTTCACACAAGTCCTAAAAGTAAATAAAGAGAACCCAGTTAAACAAATGAGACAAAAATATTATACTTGGTCATTTATTTATTGAGGAAAATTATCCAATATTACATATCTCTGAGTGGCAAAAGTATGTGAACCTCGAGGATTAGCAGTTAATTTGAAGGTGAAATAGAGTCAGGTGTTTTCAATCAATGGGATGACAATCAGGTGTGAGTGGACACCCTGTTTTATTTAAAGAACAGAGCTCTTTCAAAGTCTGATCTTCACAACACATGTTTGTGGAAGTGTATCATGTCACAAACAAAGGAGATTTCTGAGGTCCTCAGAAAAAGCGTTGTTGATGCTCATCAGGCTGGAAAAGGTTACAAAACCATCTCTAAAGAGTTTGGACTCCACCAATCCACAGTCAGACAGATTGTGTACAAATGGAGGAAATTCAAGACCATTATTACCATCCCCAGGAGTGGCTGACCAACAAAGATCACTCCAAGAGCAAGGCATGTAATAGTCGGCAAGGTCACAAAGGGCCCCAGGGTAACTTCTAAGCAACTGAAGGCCTCTCTCACATTGGCTAATGTTAATGTTCATGAGTCCACCATCAGGAGAACACTGAACAACAATGGTGTGCATGGCAGGGTTGCAAGGAGAAAGCCACTGCTCTCCAAAAAGAACATTGCTGCTCGTCTGCAGTTTGCTAAAGATCACATGGACAAGCCAGAAGGCTATTGGAAAAATGTTTTGTGGACGGATGAGACCAAAATAGAACTTTTTGGTTTAAATGAGAAATGTTAAGTTTGGAGAAAGGAAAATGCTGCATTCCAGCATAAGAATCTTATCCCATCTGTGAAACATGGTGGTGGTAGTATCGTGGTTTGGGCCTGTTTTGCTGCATCTGGGCCAGAACAGCTTGCCATCATTGATGGAAAAATGAATTCTGAATTATACCAGCGAATTCTAAAGAAAAATGTCAGGACATCTGTCCATGAACTGAATCTCAAGAGAAGGTGGGTCATGCAGCAAGACAATGATCTTAAGCACACAAGTCATTCTCCCAAAGAATGGTTAAAGAAAAATAAAGTTAATGTTTTGGAATGGCCAAGTCAAAGTCCTGACCTTAATCCAATCGAAATGTTGTGGAAGGACCTTAGGTGAGCAATTTATGTGAGGAAATCCACCAACATCCCAGAGTTGAAGTTGTTATGTTCCAGCTTTAAGTTTCTGGGAGTCACGATCACAGAGGACTGGGCTGACAGCACCTCAATGGCAGTAGGCAAAGCACAACAAAGCCTCTACTTTCTGAGAAGGCTAAGGAGCGCTAACCTTCCCCAGAACCTGTTGGTCAACTTTTACAGATGCACTATAGAGAGTATCTTGACTAACTGTATGACAGCCTGGTACAGCAGCTGCACCAAAGCCACTAAAAAAGTCCTGCAGCGGGTCATGAAAACGGCTCAGATCATTGGTGGCACTGAACTGCCATCAACTGAACACGTACGGTACACAAGACTCGCTGTGTGAGTAGGGCTAAAAACATCATCAAGGACATCACTCATCCTGAACACACCTTGTTTAACCCTCTGGGGCCGAGAGCTTCACCAGCAAAGCTGGGCAGGTTTAGAATGAGTAAGTCATGTATTTAGATAAATATATTTGCAATTTTTTATCATACAAGCATGATAAACATATTGACAGAAACTTTATACTTTACACTTTCCTATGTGCCCACTGCCAAATAATATTATAGTTTTTACATTACCTAAATTAGATGAAACACAAAACTTGTCACCTTACTCAGTCACACCAGAGTCGGAGTGCTGACTGCCCACTTACACATTCACAAAAGACTATTCACATGGTAACGGAATGATAATCACGTTCACTCTTTTGGTTTCAATTGGTTTCTCTTTTGCAGTGGGAACACCCACCGTAAACAGGATAAAATATGTCAACAAAAGCTTAGACAATTTGGAGGTATAACTTGTTGAAAGATGGCACGTGGATTTTATGCACGTCAGTTGATTCAGGACAGCGAATCAATTTTAGGACAGCAATTCAATTCATGATTCAAATCATGATTCAAGATAGCGATTCAATTTCAGAACAGTGAATCAATACATTATTCAATTCATGATTCAGGACAGCAATTTAATTCAATCTTGAGAACTGCGACACTGATGATGAGCGTTGCCTTTTTTTTTACTTCGACTCGATCCAACTGAAGATCAACTTGAGTAAGTGTAAATAGTTCTTCTATTTATTATGAGCAGATCATTTGATATGTGTGCACTGTAGTGCATACACAGGAAAAATGACTGAGCATTTTTTTTTCCAGAATTAAAAGTATTTTCCTCAAAAATAGTTAATTTTGTTCTACTCTGAGTTTAGAGAGTAAAATTTGGAGTTGGAGTAGGAGCAAAATTACAGAGTAATTGTGTAACAGAGTAACAGAGTTGGTTGGGGCTCTAAACTGAGTAAAATAGTACAAGAGTTAATTTTAAGACACACTGAATAAAGTCAAATACCAGATAAATTAAGTTGTTGTAAAAAGCAGTTTTAGAGCTGTGCTGGAATGTTTGAAAAAACATTACCTTACCCATTGTGTCAAACCGTTTTGATCACTTGACCTGATGGGATTAGGAGTTGGCAGTGAGAGGGGTATTTACTCCTCTCATTGAATGGAATGGAATTTGTTACTCTTCTCATTGAATACCCCTCCCACTCCCAACCCTTTATCCCAAAACAACAGGACATAAATTTTTTAATGGCCAGTTAATTTTCCAAATCAATGGAGCAGACTTAAGATTTTGTGCTTGATACATTCCTAAGACTGAACAGAATCACCTCAAGTGACCAAAACGGTTCGTCACAAGGGGTAAGGTAACATTTTCTTCACACATTCCAGCACAGTTCTAAAACTGCTTTTTACATCTTCATTTATCTGTTATTTTTTAAAGTACAATCATGACATACATACTACATAGATATTATTGTAACTGAACTTGTGCTGAATACAGAAAAGTCATATGACTTTGAAAATATTGCTTAAATTTGTTGAAATTGACAATAAAATCAGAGCATGCCAAAATCATTAGAGTGCCAGAAAATACCCTCAGACCCCAGAAGGTTACTTTGCCCCATAGCCATGCTATTCTTGGTGGTCCAAAATATTGGTGCTGAAGTGGTGCTGTCCCTTCAGCACCATTGGAGCAGTAGTGTGAAAAGCAACACACTGTTTAATTGGTGGTGAGTAACATGGGCATTGGTATATTTTGCTGTCATCATCCACCGAAGTGGGGCGTGGTCAGTAATCAGGGTGAAGTGATGACTAGAAAAACATTACCTGAGCTCCATGACTGCCCACTTGATGACCAGGCAACTCTCTCCAC
The DNA here is from genome assembly GCF_027579695.1 of Neoarius graeffei. Lineage (NCBI taxonomy): Eukaryota > Metazoa > Chordata > Actinopteri > Siluriformes > Ariidae > Neoarius > Neoarius graeffei. The sequence continues at coordinate 39,206,427 of NC_083578.1, read as the reverse complement.
AGCCACATATTTCTTCTCAGCAGGGGACAGTTTGCCACTGATGTACAGCACTGGACGCTCTTCACCCTCAAAGACCGGGGAGAGCATGGCACCCAGGACCGCCTCCAATATGTCCATCTGGACGATGAAGGAGTGGTTGTAATCCAGGTTTTTGAGGATCAGGGCAGTGGTGAGGGGCTTCTTCAGCACCTGGAATACCTGCTCTGCCTTGCTGGTCCACTGCACCTTGTTTGCTTGTTTGTTTCCTCATAGGGTCAGAGAGGGGAAAGGCTACAGAGGAAAAATTAGCCATGAATCTGTGGTAGTCCCCAGCCAGCTACAGGAAGGCACATACCTGTCACTTGGTGGTGGGCCAGGGATACTCCCAGACTGCGTCGATTTTCCTTGCTTGTGATTTCAGTAACTCCCAGCCATTGAAATATCCTAGGTACTGTGCTCTGTGTAGGGGATGGCTGTTGAAGTTTGAGATGCCACTGAGTTTCCTGAAGTTATTGCACAATCTGAGACTCCCACTGGGTTTGGGCACTGCCACAACAGGGCTTGACCAGGGGTTGGTGGACTCTTCGGTAACACCATCCCACAGCATCTGAGCCACCTCCACTCTATAGGGCCTCTGAGGCACAAAAGGGGTGCTGTCTGATCACTATTTTGGGAGGAGGGGGTCTTGATGTCATAGTGGATCAGGTGGGTTTGACCTGGTTCTGCTGAGAAAATGCCTTCAAATTGGTCTAGCAATTTCCCCAGTTCCTGTTACTGCTGGACCACGAGTTCTTCTCTTTGCTGGACCAGGGTATGCCCTGGTGGTTCTGGGGAGACAAAGGCATGGGCTGAGAGAATCATGAAAGGCTCAATCCATTGTTTAAACAGGTTTATGTGATATGTTTGAGTGGATCTCCTCTTACTAGGTTGTTGCAGGCGGTAGTTGATGGGCTCGAATTGCTAAGACACAGTGAAGGGGCCCTCACAACGTGCGAGGAACTTGCAATTCGCTGTTGGTATGAGCAGTAGGAAATGGTCACTGGACTGCATCTCCCAGGGCTTGGCAGAGCAGTTGAAGGTTTTGCTTGGTCTGGGCCTTTAGTATGTGCTGGTGAACAATTGGGGCCAACCTACTGATGCACTCTTGCATTTCCCACACATGCTCATTCATGGTATGAAAGGGAGGAGGCTTTTCTTCTGCCTCTTTTGCCATATCCAAGAGGCCCCGAAGCCTCTTCCAGAACAAGAGCTCAAACAGCATGAACCATGTGGAAGCTTGAGGGTTTCTCACACTGTGAACAAGACGTAAGGGAGGAGGCCCCAGTTCCTGCCATCCTCATCCACCACATGCTGCAGAATCCTCCTCAGTGTTTGGTTAAGTCATTCAACCAGGCTATCAGTTTGTGGGTGGTAGACTGAGGTGTGGATCTGCCTGACCTGCAACAACCAGCACACATCCGTCATCAATTTAGACGTGAAGGGCATACATTGGTCTATGAGGAGATCTTTTGGGAGACCCACACAAAAGAACAGCAGAACCAGTTCCCTGACAATATTCTTTGATGTGGCCTTCTGGAGAGGGACTGCATCAGGTGGAGTAGTCCATAATGACTAGAATATGTTCATGGCTCCAGGCAGACTTGGGAAGGGGACCCACTAGATCAGTGGTTCTTAACTGGTCTGGCCTTGGGACCCACAATTCCCTATGGTCATTAGGTTGTGACCCACTTTTTTTTTTTTTTTACAATCAAGACAACTTATTTTATTTCTCAAAAATATTGCTGCACATATTACATTGGCATTTGTATTAAAATATTCAATCATTGGCAAAATACTCAAACATTTCATCCATTTAGATTTGATATCACACTGTATGAACTGGATGTGAACACTGCAAATAATATGAGGTGGACCTACCTCCTTTTACAATGACCAGTGTTACAATGAAAAGACCAGAACAGGCTCTTTTAACAATTCAGCAAATTAGGCCTAGGCTGTTTAAGAATCATTAATGAGAGAACTGGGGAAAATATTACTGCACATATGATATTACATTGGCATTTGTATTAAAATATTTATTGACAAAATACTGAAACATTTCATCCATTTAGATTTGACATCTGTGTGAACTGGATGTGAACACAGCAAATTATATGAGGTGGGCCTACCTCCTTTTACAAAGACAGGAACAGGATGTTTTAACAATGAGCAAATTAGGCCTAGGCTGTTTTAGAATCATTAATGAGAGAACTGGGGATGCTTTTTAATCTGACCAGCGACTCAAAATCAGGCACTATGGTAGACAGAGCTACACGTAGGTCATGTTCAGTGTCCAACCTGTTTCTTTGCTTGGACTTGAGCTGGACCAGAGTGGAGAATCCACTTTCACAGAGATAACTAGTGGTGAAGGGCAGTAAGATTTGAATTGCACGGATAGCCAACGAGGAATACTCAGCCGTGACACTGCACCAGAAGTGAGAGAGGCTTACTTCTCCGAAATTCTTTTTCAGCATCTGGTCGCATAAAAGCTCAATCAGCTGATTCTCTTAATTACATGGCAACACAATGCTTTCGAGGTCGATTCCAAAGGGATTGTGCACCCACTGTTCATCTTCACTTGATGTCTCTGGGAAGCAATCATGAAACCGCATTTGCAGTTTCCTGAGGTGTGCGGACAGGGCATTTTTGTCCGCAACAGTGTCCAGCTTAAGTATTTCATGATGGGCGTTGGGAAACATGTCCAGCCTGTCTTTGGACATTCTGTTTTCCCACAATGCGATCTTCTTCTTAAATGCATTCACTTTATCGGACTACTCGAACTTATTATGCCCCTTACCTTGCAAAGATAAGTTCAGTGCGTTTAGGTGCTCAAACACATCAACAAGATAGGCAATGCGGGCCAGCCAGATCTTACTGTCAAACAGCTCAGCATAAAGCAAGTTAGTCTCAGAGAGGAAAGCTGCTATTTCCTCTTTCAGTTCGTAAAACTGAGTCAAAATTTTTCCTCTCGACAGCCAGCAAACTTCCGAGTGATATAACAACTGCAAGTGCTCTGCACACAGGTCTTTACAGAGAGTTTTGAAACACCGGCTATTCTTGGCTCTGCATTTAATGTGATTCACCACTTGGACAACATCTTTCAATGTGCAATCAAGCACTGGTGCCATGTCTTTTGCGGCTAAAGCCTCCCGATAGAGAAAGCAATGGTTCCAGGTTGCATTCGGTGCCATCTCAAGAATTCTTTTCACCACTCCCGAATGCCTGCCAGTCATGCAGGCAGCACCATCAGTTGTAATCCTAACGCAATTGTCCCAGCTCAGGCCCACAGAACCCAAGTACAAATCTACAGAGTTGAAAATCTTGTATGCCCTTGTAGTGGTAGGCAGATCTCTACTGCAGAGAAACTGTTTTTGTATATCTCCCTCCCAAACGTGCCTCACATATACAAGTAAAATCGCATGGTTGGCTATATCCGTGGACTCATCCATCTGTAAGGCGTAATGAGTGCTTGCCTGGATACGGGCCATAGTCTGTTGCTTTATGTCTTCAGACATGTCTTCAATACGCTTACATATCATTCGATAGCGGGATTGTCTTCAACTTAACTTGGTTTACAACCTCTCTGACCATATCAATAGCTGCAGGTAAGATGAGGTTCTCTGCTATGTTGTGGGGCTTTTTGGTCTTTGCTATGCGGTGGGCAACGTAGTACAACGCACGGAGTGCCTGTACCTGTGTGGAGCATGCTGAATTTGGACGCATTTGCGAAGTCCTTAATTCCTGGCGTCGCCTCTCAAAATACACGACTGGTCTATCTTTGACAGTCAGGTGTTTTGTCTCCAAGTGACATCTCGGTTTCGAGGGTTTCATGCTCTCATGTGCCAGCAATTCACTGCACATCACATATTGGGGTTTCTGGACGCCTTTGTCCTCAACATAGCTAAATCCATATTTCAAATACTCAGGGTCATATTTTCATTTCGCCATGACAGCTTGCTAACGTTTTACCGCTCAAATGATTGATACATGTCACAAAATATTCTATTTCCATGGCAACAACAGGCATGGGCCTGACATCAAAATAAAGGTTTTGGGTCAACTAATAGTCCTAGGTAGCCTATCTCTGTGGCTCTGGGCTCAACATTAAGTGGTTGCATGAAAAGAATGCGTTTTTTTTTTTTTACACCATCCCTCCGCAACCCACCCAGGACACCTCCATGACCCAGTTTTGGGTCGGGACCCACCAGTTAAGAAACACTGCACTAGATCCATGCTCACTCTCTCAGTGAAAATTGTTGGAGGTACAAGCACGGCAGGAGCCAGTTTCTCCAGGGCGGTGCACTGGCACTGGGGACAACACTGACAGAATTTCTTCAGCTCAACATTCATCCCCGGCCAGAGGACGTGGTTGTTTTGGCCTGCCAAATGGCTGGCTAGAGGATGGGAGTATGCCAGGTGCATCACGAGATCTACTTTTGAATGGGGGACCACCAGCAGGTCTGGGGGTTGACCACATTGCTCCATATGGTGATAAAGGAGGCCATGCTGGACCAGGCAATAGGAAGAGAGGAGAGGCTGCCCCACCTGCTGGTTTTTGCCCTCAATAATGTGCACCTGCCCTCATCAGTCTTTCTTGGGGAACCTGAGCCAATCTCTACCTAGGAGGAGAGGGACAGCTAGGTCAGGAAACACACCAATGACAGCTTCCACTCAACTTGTTAATTGCCAATCCAGACGTATGCAGCAGCCAGCTCTCATGCATCCCCAAGATAACCTTGCCAGTGCCACTGTGCCCCACAGCCTCAGGCAGAATGGAGGATCAAACCAGTGTGATGGTACTGGCGGAGTTGAGTAGGGCTTGCACAGTCCGTCCCTCTACCCGCACAGAGGCGTTCGGAAGCCAGGGGTTCTGAGGTGAGTTGACCATGCAGCCAGTGGGCCACAGCTTTCGGGCTGGGGCAGGCAATGGTAATTCAGGAGCAGTGGGCATGGCCTCATCCAGGGGTGATGGGCAGTGGGCTGGCCAGGCTATTCATCTTTAGGGCTTGGAGGCGACCCAGGTGAAGGAGTAAGAAGGTCTACTGTGCAGCTGATGGGCCTTTGATATGTTTATCTTGCTGATTTCAACTGTGGTGAGGGCACACTCCAGTGCCCTGATCAGCTCCACGGGTGTTTGGGGAGCCCTCATCCCCATGGCCATGCACTCAGCAGGTGGAACCACCTGGAGGAAGCAGTCCATGGCAATCTGCTCTGCGACCTAAGTGGCTGAATGTTGCTCGGGCTGCAGGTGTCCATCTGGCTGTGTGGGTTGATGTCAGCCTGATACACCCAGCGATGGAACTCGGGTGTGGCTTGGCAGACTGAAAACCCGCAACACCCCAGAACTTGCTCTTTCAGGAGCAGGTAATCTTTTGCTGAAGCTGGTGGAAGCCAATACTAGGCCAGCTTTACTTCCCCCATCAGCAAGGGAGCCAAGGTCTGGGCCCACTCTTCCTCTGGCCAGCCCTCCTGTTTGGTGGTCTGCTCGAAAATGTAGAGGTAGGCATCTAACTTGTCAGTTGAGTTTAACTTGGGAAGCAGATAGAGGGCCTCTGGATTGGGGTCTGGAAAGTGGCTTGGGAGAGGAGAGGCCCTGGCCCATTGATGCAGTAGCTCTTGGGTGGCAACTTGAAGCCCCCATGCCAGCTCCTGTGTTACCTGTTGCTGCTGGAGGCTGGTCTCGAGGAGATGCTGTAGAAGAGGTTCCATGTGGAGGGTGGGTGGGAGTTTCTGGTTTTCCACCACTATAGCAACTCACAGCTGTGGTGGGCAAACAGACACTTGACTCAGGTGTAGTGGGAAACAAAATGCTCTTTTATTTTTAAAGTGTGGGGCAGTGAGGGGAAAAGGCTGTGGATGAGAGCAGTTGGGGCTTCAGTGAAGGGCACTGCTTCAGTGAAGGAGTCTGGAAAGAGTGCCTGGTGATGCAGGTGCTGAAGGCAGAATGCAGGAGCCAGATGGCAGTTGGGTTGCAGGCAGGCCACATGCTGCGTAGGTCCAGTTGCCATCATTCAGCAGCTGAAGGTGGTAGTGATGGAGACTATCCTCATCATCCTCAATGTCAGTGAAGTGGTCTAGGCAGAGAAAGTGGGAGGACATCATACAACATGCTGCTCTGATGGAGTTTAATTAACCTGTGTTTGTGGTGGTGCCCCATTATATAATCTGGCTGCTTGAGGAGGGTAGATGGAAGTGCTGCTTAACCCTCTGGGGTCTGAGGATATTTTCTGGCACTCTAATGATTTTGGCATGCTCTGATATTGTTGTTAATTTCAACAAATCTATGCAGTATTTTGAAAATCTTATTACTTTTTTGATATTCAGCACAAGTTCAGCTACAATAATATCTATGTACTATGTATGTCATAATTGTACTTAAAAAAACAGATTAAAAAATCCCATTCCATTCAATAAGAAGAGTGAATACCCCTCCCACTGCCAACTCTTAATCCCATCAGATTAAGTGATCAAAACGGTTCGTCACAATGGGTAAGGTAACGTTTTTTCACGCATTTCAACACAATTCTGTTAGGACTGGGACTGTTTTGGCCTCTAGAGGCCGCTGTTATTTCCTGTTTTTTTTGTCTATGTTTGTTTTGGCCTCTAGAGGTCGCCACTGTGTCCTGTGTTTTGGGTTGGTGTTGATTGCCTGTTTTCATTAGTGTCACCTGTTTCCAATTTATTTTGTGTATTTATACCCCCTGAGTTCAGTCCTCTTGTCACGGAGTCTTTGTGCTGTTATGTTTAAGCTCCAGTTACCTCTGTTCCGATTTCCTCGTCCATGTCCTTGTGTTCTTTGTATTTTTGCTTTCTTTTGGACTTTGTGGATTTTGTTTTTTGACTTTGTGAATCTTCTGAGAGTTTGGTATTTTTGCCTTTTCTTTTCTAGTTTTTTTTTGGCTTTTGTATTGACTTTGAACTTTTGGATTTTTTCCCTTAAGATCTTCTGAGCGTTTTGGATTATAATTTTTGGATTTTTTGTAAATATTGTAAATAAACCTTTTGATACTTTTTCTACTTCCGCCTCACGCCTCTGCATTTGAGTCATCCTCCTGGTGGCCTAGTGGGGGTTTGCTGGATTATCACACCAGCGAACCAGGTTCAAATCCCAGCAAAACCCTAACAGAAAGACTCCGTCATGACTGACTCAGCAGAGGCTGCTTCAACTGTCTACCGGGCCAACCTTCAGGGAATTATGGCAGCTCTGACACACTTCGGAGCAACCATGGTAGCTCATGGACGAACGCTCACCAGCCAACATGAGGCCCTTGCTCGCCACGAGGAACTGCTTCAGCAAATTGGGAAAACCCTGGCACAGCTGACACCTCTGCCTGCATCTCCTGATCCAGCTCCTGATCCTGTTCCTGCTCCAGTGCCTCCCGCCACACTGTCTCCTTCACCTCGCGAACCCAGCCTTCCTGCACCACAGAGGTACGACGGCAAGCACGGTGAGTGCCGGGAGTTCCTTACTACAGCCTACCACCTACACTACGGATCGCCACAAGATCGCCTTTGTGGTAACCTTGTTAGCTGGTAAGGCACGAGCTTGGGCAACAGCTATCTGGCAGAGACGGGGACCCGAGTGCTCTGATTTTGAACTATTTACTGAAGAGATGCTTCGGGTCTTCGACCAGGCAGACATCAGTACTGACGCAGCCAGAAAGCTCATGTCCATCCGGCAAGGAGGAAGCGTCGCAGATTACGCCATCTCGTTCCGGACGCTCGCAGCAGTAAGTGGATGGAACGAGACTGCCCTGGTGTCAGCCTTCCACCATGGTCTGTCTGACCCCATCAAGGACGGCCTGGCCTCTATTGGATGCCCAAGTGACCTCGAAACTCTCATCTCACATTCTACTCGTCTGGACAACAGGATGAGAGAACGCCGCCAAGTCCTGAGCCCCCCCAGCCTCCCTACCTCTACCTGGAGCCCGTCTACCTCCTCCAGTGACTGTCCAGAACCCATGCAAGTGGGTCGTACTCGCCTCTCCGCATCTGAGAGGGAGCGCAGAAGAGGGACAAGTGCTGCATCTACTGTGGCAAGCCTGGTCACTTCCGAGCATCATGTCCCGAACTCTCGGGTAAAGGACCGCCCCGTCCAGCCGAGGGAGGGTTGTGACGGGGCCTACCCTCTCTCCCGGACTCCCTGGCCAAGGAATCTACATCCCGGTCTCCATCTCCTGGGGTGAGTCTGTCCACTCTTGTCAAGCCTTGTTAGACTCAGGGGTGGCTGGAAACTTTATGGATATCCACTTCGCCCAAAGTATCAATGTCCCGACTGCGCCTCTTGAAGTCCCACTGTCTGTGTCTGCCCTCGATGGCCAAGCATTAGGTGATGGAAGAGTCACCCAAGTTACTTCTCCAGTCTTCCTCCAGTCTCAAGGTCACAAGGAAGAAATATCCCTGCACCTGATTCCTTCACCTGAGTTTCCAGTTATTCTAGGTCTTCCTTGGCTTACTCGCCACAACCCTCGCATAGACTGGGTAACTAGCCAGGTTGTGGAATGGGGCCCTGCATGCCATGCCTCTTGTCTGCTCTCTAGCTCTCCTGTGTCTCCTGCCGAGCCCCCTGATCTCACCGAGTTATCTCAAGTTCCCACAGAGTACTGGGATCTCAAGGAGGTCTTCAGCAAGAGCAGGGCCGCCATTCTTCCTCCGCACCGGGCCTACGACTGTGCCATCGACTTGCTCCCTGGGACTACCCCTCCTCGTGGCAGACTGTTTTCCCTCTCTCAGCCAGAACGCAAGGCCATGGAGGAATACCTCAAAGACGCCCTGGTCTCGGGGTTCATTCGACCCTCCACCTCACCTGCCGGTGCCGGCTTCTTCTTTTTCGGCAAGAAGGATGGGGGGCTCCGACCATGTATTGACTACAGGGGCCTGAACAAGATCACTGTGCGCAACCGATATCCCCTTCCGCTTATGTCCACAGCTTTCGACCTGCTCCAAGGCGCCACCGTCTTCACCAAGTTGGACCTACGGAAAGCATACCACCTCATCCGTATCCGACAGGGAGACGAGTGGAAGACTGCCTTTAACACCCCGTCTGGGCACTACGAATACCAGGTGATGCCCTTCGGACTCACCAACGCACCAGCTGTTTTTCAGGCCCTAATCAACGACAGCTTGAGGGACATGATTAACCTGTACGTTTTTGTCTACCTCGACGACATCCTTATCTTTTCCAAGACCGTGCAGGAGCACCACCACCATGTCCGCCAGGTTCTCCAGAGGCTGCTACAGAATAATCTGTTCGCCAAGGCCCAGAAATGCGAATTTCATGTTCCCGAGGTCTCCTTTCTAGGTTTTATTGTACGGACAGGCCAACTCCAAATGGACCCAGCCAAGACCCTGGCCGTCCGGGACTGGCCCACTCCCAAGTCCGTCAAAGAGGTTCAGCAGTTCTTAGGATTTCCTAACTTCTACTGCAAGTTTATCAGGAACTTTAGTTCTGTAGCAGCACCCATGTCGGACCTCACCAAAGGGACAGGTGGATCTTATGTCTGGTCTCCTCAGGCGGAAAAAGCGTTCAAAGACCTCAAGGATCGCTTCTGCATGGCACCCATTCTGGTCCTCCCGGACACCTCCCAACCATTCATCGTGGAGATGGACGCCTCGGACAGTGGTGTCGGCGCGGTGCTCTCTCAACGTTCGTTAGGAAAGCTGCACCCCTGCGCTTACTTCTCCCACCGCCTGAGTCCTGTGGAGTCCCGGTACGATGTGGGGGATCGAGAACTGCTAGCGGTCAAATTGGCCCTTGAGGAGTGGAGGCACTGGCTGGAAGGAGCGCAACATCCATTCCTGGTTTGGACTGACCACAAGAACCTGGAGTACCTCCAGCAAGCCAAAAGACTGAACCCACGACAGGCTAGGTGGGCCCTGTTTTTCAGTCAGTTTAACTTCACCCTCTCGTACCGCCCCGGCTCCAAGAACACCAAACCTGACGCACTGTCCAGGCTGTTCTCTGCCACTAACAGGGAGAGTGAAGTCGGGCCTATCATCCCTGTGTCCCGGATTGTGGCCCCTGTCTGCTGGGGTATTGAGGAGGCCGTCCGATGAGCCCAACGCCAGGACCCCAGTCCTGGGACGGGGCCACCGGGCCTCTTGTACGTCCCACATCAAGCCCGGGCCAAGGTTCTCCAGTGGGGTCACTCTTCCCCTCTCACCGCCCACCCGGGAGCTCGGAGGACCCTGGACTTCCTGAAAAGACGCTTCTGGTGGCCTAACATGGAGAAAGAAGTAAGTTCATTTGTCCTGTCCTGTGAGGTCTGCACCAGAACCAAGAACCCGCGACAGCGTCCCCAGGGTCTCCTGCATCCTCTGACCATTCCCCGGCGTCCCTGGTCCCACGTGGCAGTCGACTTCATCACGGGTCTCCCTGAGTCTCGAGGTAACACTGTCATTTTGGTTTTAGTTGACAGATTCTCGAAGGCCTGCCGCTTCATACCACTGTGCAAACTCCCTTCTGCTCTTGAAACAGCAAAACTTATTTTTAATCATGTCTTCCGAGTCTTTGGTCTCCCACAGGACATCGTCTCAGACTGAGGGCCCCAGTTCTCCTCCCGAGTGTGGCACAGGTTCTGCAAGGTCATCAGAGCCACTGCCAGCCTCTCCTCTGGGTTTCACCCACAGTCCAATGGTCAGACGGAGAGGCTTAACCAGGACCTGGAAACCACCCTGCGAGGCCTGGCTATGGATAACCCGACATCGTGGAGCACCTGGCTGCCATGGGCAGAGTACGCCCACAACACCCTGCAGTCATCGGCCACCAAGCTGTCACCATTCCAGTGCCAATTCGGGTTCCAGCCACCTCTGTTCCTGGACCAGGAGGAGGACGCAGGGATGCCCTCGGTCAACCAATATGTGAGACGGTGTCGCAAGACCTGGAGCAAGGTCAGGAAGACCCTCATCCAGACCTCCAGAACCAACCAGACTCAGGCCAACCGCCATAGAAGACCTGCCCACGCTTTCCGCCCTGGGCAGCGGGTTTGGCTGTCCACTAAGGACCTTCCGCTGCGGGTGGAGAACCGCAAGCTGGCTCCTCGCTACATTGGCCCCTTCAAGGTGGTGCGCAGGGTGAACCCTGTCTCCTACCGGCTCCAGTTGCCCCAGACTCTGAGGATCAACCCCACATTCCATGTTTCCCTGTTGCGGCCTGTACTGACGTCCACGTATGCCCCTGCCCCTAGGAACCCCCCACCCCCCCGCATCTTCCAGGGTCAGACTGTGTTCACCGTGCATCGCCTGCTTGACTCCCGCCAGGTCCGCGGCAGGCTGCAATATCTTGTGGACTGGGAGGGCTATGGTCCTGAGGAGCGCTGCTGGGTTCCCGCTTGGGATGTCTTAGATAAAGAACTGTGTCGGGACTTCCATTCGGCCCATCCAGATCACCCTGGGAACATCAGGAGATGCTCCGGGGGGGGGGTCCTGTTAGGACTGGGACTGTTTTGGCCTCTAGAGGCCGCTGTTATTTCCTGTTTTTTTGTCTATGTTTGTTTTGGCCTCTAGAGGTCGCCACTGTGTCCTGTGTTTTGGGTTGGTGTTGATTGCCTGTTTTCATTAGTGTCACCTGTTTCCAATTTATTTTGTGTATTTATACCCCCTGAGTTCAGTCCTCTTGTCACGGAGTCTTTGTGCTGTTATGTTTAAGCTCCAGTTACCTCTGTTCTGATTTCCTCGTCCATGTCCTTGTGTTCTTTGTATTTTTGCTTTCTTTTGGACTTTGTGGATTTTGTTTTTTGACTTTGTGAATCTTCTGAGCGTTTGGTATTTTTGCCTTTTCTTTTCTAGTTTTTTTGGCTTTTGTATTGACTTTGAACTTTTGGATTTTTTATTTTTTCCATTAAGATCTTCTGAGCGTTTTGGATTATACTTTTTGGATTTTTTGTAAATATTGTTAATAAACCTTCTGATACTTTTTCTACTTCCGCCTCACACCTCTGCATTTGAGTCATCCCCCTGGTGGCCTAGTGGGGGTTTGCTGGATTATCACACCAGCGAACCAGGTTTGAATCCCAGCAAAACCCTAACAAGTTCTAAAACTGCTTTTTACAACATATTCATTTATCTGTTATTTTTTAAACGTATAATCATGATATACATACTACATATATATTATTGTAGCTGAACTTGTGCTGAATGCAGAAAAGTCATATGACTTTGAAAATACTGCTTGGATTTGTTGAAGTTGACAACATCAGAGCATGCCAAAATCATTAGAGTGCCAGAAAAAAACAAAGAACAAAAGAGAGCAAACAAGTGTTGGTGCTCATTTTATTTACTCAGTGATGTTGCACATTTTATTTACTCAGTGGCTGTGCGCATTTTATTTACTCAAGAAGAATGTAAAGATCATGCACTACACCGCACGCGTATCGACCGATATGCTCATAAGAAATAGAAGAAATATTTACAATTACTCTAGTTGATCTTCAGCTGGATTGAGTCAAAGTGCAAAATGACACTGCTCATCATCAGTGTCACAGTCCTCAAGATCTTATGAACTGCTGAAATTGAATCGCCCTCCTGAATCATCCAAAGCGCCTCCTGAGCAATAAATTGGCGTCCCATCTTGCAACAGGTTTTACCATCAAACAGGTAAACTAAACTGTGCCTGACATATCCTGTTTACGGTGGGCATTTCCACTACGAAAGAGAAACCAATCAAAACCGAAAGAGTGAAAGTAATTATCATGCCGTTACCATGTGAATAGTCTTTTGTGAATGTGTAAGTAGGCACTCAGCACTCTGACTCAGGTGTGACTGAGTAAGGTGACAAGTTTTATCTTAACTCATCATCTCTAGCCGCTTTATCCTTCTACAGGGTCGCAGGCAAGCTGGAGCCTATCCCAGCTGACTACGGGCGAAAGGCGGGGTACACCCTGGACAAGTCGCCAGGTCATCACAGGGCTGACACATAGACACAGACAACCATTCACACTCACACCTACAGTCAATTTAGAGTCACCAGTTAACCTAACCTGCATGTCTTTGGACTGTGGGGGAAACCGGAGCACCCGGAGGAAACCCACGCGGACACGGGGAGAACATGCAAACTCCGCACAGAAGGGCCCTCGCCGGCCACAGGGCTCGAACCCGGACCTTCTTGCTGTGAGGCGACAGCGCTAACCACTACACCACCGTGCCGCCCGACAAATTTTATGTTTCATCTAATTTAGGTAATTTAAAAAATATAATATTATCTGGCAGTGGGCACATAGGAAAGTATAAAGTTTCTCTCAATATGTTTATCATGCTCATATAATAAAAACTCGCAAAGATATTTATCTAAATACATGACTCACTCATTCTAAACCTGCCCAGCTTTGCTGGCGAAGCTCTCGACCCCAGAGGGTTAAGACGCTCCAGCTGTGTCTGATTAGCTGGCTCCACCCTGTGGCCCTGCTGTTCTTGATGGTCCAAAACAGTGGTGCTGAAGTGGCACTGTCCCTTCAGCACCATTGGAGCGGTAGTGTGAGGAGTGATGTGTTGTTTAGGCGGGGGTAGTTTTCTTGGGCTGGCATCACAATTATGATAGATTGGTGACATGCCCAGAGTGTACCCCGCCGCTCATCCGAGGTCAGCTGAGATTGGCTCCAGCTTCCCCGTGATCCAGATGGATTATTGGTCTAGATAATGGATGGAGGTTGGATCGGCGAACACTGAATAGTTTGACCATTAAAGCCTAAATCAGTCTGACTGTACCTACCACTGAGAATGATAAGTTAGCTTGCTGAATACAGGGACCAAATTTAATGAGCATCATGGCATACCACAAGGGTAATGGTAGAAGGCAACCATAACAAAATACCATTTCTTTGGTCCCTGAGGAAGACCATTTATTTTTGGAGTGCTCTTGTCCATTTCTCAAAGAAATACAGTAATGTAGCAAATCTTGGTCCCTGTTTCATGCTGTAAAGGTGTTCTCTCCTTCTTACCCACTGCACCTCTCCCTCATATCCTCATGTTAAATAGTATTGTGCTTAATGCAATATTGAAGACCCCAAAACCATTAGGTCTCATGATAAACAATGGGCCTTAACACTCATGCAAATGTCATTTTGTGCTGACATCCCTACCCGCAAAATGTTTCCAAGGTACTAAATGGCTGACTATGTTCTCCATCTTTGAATTACCAGTTCTTTTTTAGTTTGGTGTATTAGTCTCGACATCAATCGATCTATAACATTTGGCATTCTATTTTTTTTCCAAGAAGAGGGAAAGGAAATTAAGTGAATAGGTTAACTCTTTCCCTTCCAGGTGCAGCTTACATGATGACGACTAAGGGTTGTTTCAGTGGGTCTGGTCAAGTCTGCTAAAATGAAGGATTGGTTGTAATTTGAAAGGAGAATGAAAGTTCAAACACTTTGCCAGAAGCAAAGTAAGTGTAACTTTTCTCCTTATGAATTATTTAAGCTCAATCATTTTATCAATCTATCGATCTCTCAGCAGAAAGATGAAAATGGAAAAATAATGAGTCCGATGAATGCTGTGTAAAGAACATCAATGTGCAAAATTTAATTATCTGGAGAGGAAAAAAGTGTCGACTGTTTTCTAAAACAAAAAGAAGCGGTTAATATTTTGCCTCTCTGCATATTTTAATTACCAGATAAATCATAAGTTCATACAGCGCTGCTTTTGTGAGAGGGGAGAAAATTGCAAGTCGAAATGAAAAACAATAGATTTACTTTAAAGTCAAGTCTCTTTTGAAGTCTAAATTAAAATTTCAGGTACCTTTAGGAAAGACTGCTCCAGAAAGTTGCAATATTTAATTAGTGTGTTTAGATTCCACTGAAATTACACTTCACAGGCCAGCATGATGTTAAATGAAAACTCTTGAGGATTCAGACTTCTGCTATCTCAGACAGTGAGAGTTCACATAAGTATTTGGAAATGCTGGAAGGAAACTGATCAGGTTAGGTCAATTAACATTTCTGCTTAAGGCCAACTACTGGACTAATTTTACTCTTCACCCAAAGTTATTGTTTTATTAATAATTAACCATGATGATATTACAATACACACAAGTTTACTCCACTCAATCCACAGACAAACCTTGGTAAAGATGAAGAACTCATCTCATCTCATTATCTCTAGCCGCTTTATCCTGTTCTACAGGGTCGCAGGCAAGCTGGAGCCTATCCCAGCTGACTACGGGCGAAAGGCAGGGTACACCCTGGACAAGTCGCCAGGTCATCACAGGGCTGACACATAGACAAATGCCGCTTTTCCACTACAAACGCGGCTGAGTCGGGCTGAGCCGTGCCGTGCTGAGTCGGGCTGAGCGGGGCTGTTGGAGTTGCATTTCGACTACAACCGCGCTGAACCGTGCTGGCTGGAAGTGGGTGGACACATTGGGTGGAGTTAGCGAAAGTGGGTGGACGTCACGTGATGTCGTTAAGCAGCGCAAACAGTGACATCAGTGAGCTTTTAAGCGGGAGTCTCACGACCCGGATAGTAAACAATAAACATGAAGGACATGGAGTCGTTAGTGTTGCTGGTCTTGGTGCTGTGGCTTGTTGTCACCGACAACGCCAACAGATACTGGCAAGAGCGTATAGATGAGGCGAGGCGCATAAGGCTTCAGAAATTCTCGTAATTCGTAATTATTCTTCTTCCGGGTTTGCGGTGTTTACAGATCCCAGCGCGCTCGCGGGGCGTGTGTGGGCATGTGAGGACACTCCTCCTCACCAATCAGTGCACAGGGGAGTGTCTGCTCACGCCCCCAGCCTCACTCGGCACGGTTTGGCTCGCTTCAGCCCCACTCCAAAACGGTGCGAGTTTTAGGGGCTAAGCAGGGCTGAAGCGAGCTGAGTCGTGCTGGTTTTTGGTAGTCGAAACGCGAGCCGTGTCGGGCTGAAGTGAGCTGAAGCGAGCTGAAGTGAGCTGAAAAAGGGTAGTGGAAAAGGGCCAAAAGACAACCATTCACACCTATGTACGGTCAATTTAGAGTCACCAGTTAACCTAACCTGCATGTCTTTGGACTGTGGGGGAAACCGGAGCACTCGGAGGAAACCCACGCGGACACGGGGAGAACATGCAAACTCCGCACAGGAAGGCCCTCGCCGGCCACAGGGCTCAAACCCGGACCTTCTTGCTGTGAGGCAACAGCCCTAACCACTACACCATTGTGCCGCCCCAGATGAAGAACTCATTCATATAATAATGTCTGTATGGATATAATAGCTATTTTCACACAACCATAGATTCTCTCAGACCAATATAGAACTTAAAGTTTGGAATCTTGCTCAGACATAAACGTGCAAAGATTTTATTTACATCTTGAATCTTTAGTATTGTGTAGCCTAATACATTGGGTCTGCTTGCAGATGGCTGTCTCACACTTGTATTCAGCGGAGTCCTTCACTATGAACACATTCCATGAAATCATACAAAAATAAACCCTTTTTTCTACACCTAGACTCTCTGATCTAAAGTCAAAATTTGACTCAGCTCCTGCTTGTGTGTGTTTCATGCCTAAATGCCTTTTTTTTATTTCCCACCTTGTGTAGTCAAGTGGTCAAGTTTATTTCTCTTGGCACATCTTTGCGCGGCACAGTGCCACACATTTTGCACATTTTTATTGGCTAATCTGACTGCACTCTTGCCAGTAGCTCTATACGAGCCAAAAGCAGCAGTGGCTATTGGTCCTCCTCCATGCCACATATCTTCCCCCTGAAAGCCATGGATGGATCAGTTCATTGCTCAGATTGAGAGAATACTGGCTAGGCTTCATCATGTCATCTGTTTCACCCCCTTCAAGCAAACATAACTGAAGGCACTTCCTCTGCACTGTGGAAAGTAATGCTATCCATTTGCCCCTCCATATAGTCAGCATCTGTTCTGTAAAATCAGTTCATTTGGATATGCCAAAAATCTGTTATTGCTGAGTGTCGGTGTACACTGGCTCACAGATTGGCACTATGGCATTCATTCATAAATTTATACAAAATCTCTTTCACCAGCTCCTCTATTCAGCCATCCATACTTCCACTGTCAGTCCTTCACAGACAGATAGAGCATGTCTGTTGCTTACAAGCATCTGACAATTTTATGTCCGAGTCAAAAAATTTACATTTTGCAATTTTTCAGTGCTTGCCCAGTTTCAACATTGGTTCATTTGAAAAACTTTAACAAGGGTTTGAAATTGTCTGTAATTTGGAAGTTCAGTGCCTATCCTTTTGCACTGCATATAGTGTCAGGTGGAGATATATATATATATATATATATATATATATATATATATATATATATATATATATATATGTGTGTGTGTGTGTCCCATGTGCTTTGCATAAACTGTGCACAAAAACAAGTGTAACATTTGCACAGCAGCAGTGTCACTTAGGCACGGTGATTCCCAAGCTTAAGACTGTCAGGATGCTAAAAATTAAATCTTTTGTCAACAATCCAAGCAAAATGTGCTGAGACGCATCAATTCCACCTGGCTAAAAATAAGGGACACAGACACAAACATACATATCCTCTACGTGTCTTAAGCTAAAGAGCAAAAACGCTAGTTTCAATGACAAACCGATATCCTTGACATGCATATAGGGACTAACCTCTGTACATCAGTAGGCCTGAAAGTTTGTGTGTGTGTGTGTGTGTGTGTGTATATATATATATATATATATATATATATATATATATATATATATATACATACACACACACACACATATATATATGCATACAAGTATACTGTGTGCAGTTTAGAAATGCAACTGTATTATAGGTATGTATGTATGTACACAAAAACAAGCTTAATATATGGTTTGCTCCTATCCGCAGTTTCGGCCATCCACATTAGATCTTGGACTATATCCCCTGTGGATATGGTGGTCCCACTGTATCTTCCAGTGTTTTCTATGATTGTTATTTTGAACTTGCTCCCAGTTGCTTTACATTGAGGCAGTATGAGTAGTGCCATCTCAATATCACCTCATCATTTACGTCACCGCCAGCAACATCACGGCCAGTCACAACACATAAATCTGATGGTTCTGATCCCCACTGGAGCCATAACAAAAGATTTCCGTAAAGGTTAATAGGTCGACACGGGGTAGATTAATGCTTTGACTTTGCTGTTTTACTCCCATTCCCACAGGACACCATTACAGCATAGTAACGGAAAATTTACGGTTTTCACTGTGAGTGGGAATGGGATACAAAGAACAAAATGCTTGCTGAGTAGGAGGGGTGCCATACTCTCTCCCTGATGTTAACAGTGATACTAGTAATTCATGGGCCTCTGTGAGATCACGCATGCAGAAAGGGGGCAAATAGCACTTTCTGCATGCTATTTGTGTGTTATGCTGCTCCATGACACAGCATGAGAAATAGTTTGAAAAGATGTGGTTGGCTGACTTTATAGCTGTCGTATGATAAGGAGCCCTAACTGGAGGGTGGGAATTGGTCAAGATTAATTAGGTAGAAAATGCGAGGGGGGGGGGAGCAACCAAGGGAGACTACTTACATGAAGAGTAGTGACATGTGTGACAACTATTTTTATAAACAAATTCTAACAATTTTGTCAATTAGTTCTTGCAGCCTTACAGATCACAGAAGTGTACTGGTAAAATGTATTGGTGGGTTGAGATGGAAAGAAGTAAAATTTTTAACAGATTAGAGAAAAAAGAAAAAGAGAAAACTGCATTTGAGCCATGGACTATTTCAGTCTGTTCCATCTTCCTCACACTTACAAACAATATCTGAGCCATATGCTGAGAGGACTGTATTTGGGATATAATAATAATAATAATAATAATAATAATAATAATAATAATAATAATCAGTTCAATTTGTATAGCGCCTTTCTCACACCCAAGGTTGCTTCACAATTAGGGGGGAAAAAAAAAAAGAGTCCACCAAAAGAGGGCCGGAATGTAATTCCAACGGCGTAGCTACCACAGTTCCACCAGGCACACAAAGATAAATCCCACACCGCCTGCACAGCCGTCGCGACACTATCGGGCAACATCGCCCGGAACAACCATGCCATGGACCCACAAAGCGAGCACAGAAGCACCGCCACACAGAGCACCAGTATGTCTCAAACCACCTGCGCAACCAACGTGATGCCACCAGGTAACATTGCTCAGAAGACCACACCAAGCACAAAAGCACCGCCGCACAGAGTGCTGGACAACCCCGATGCCAAAAAGAGCAACGAGTTCACTGCAGTCCACAGCGAGGAGCACAGGCACCACCCACGGCGCACCAAGGCCTGAAGGAAACTGACACCCAAAACCGGGCCCGGAGCCACACCACAATCGGTGGACAAAACACCCAAATAAACATCAAACTACATAAGCACAAAAAAGAAAAACAAAAGGAAAAAAAAAGAATGAAAAGCTCTGGCGAGAAGCGCCAGCCAAAACGTGCACGGCGTACTCTCAACCGGAAACGGAAACAGCCTATGAGATGTGAAAAGTATGTTTACTTGTATGTACTTCATATCAGAATCAGCATCAGAATCAAGTTTATTGTCAAGTATGTTCTCACATACACACATACACAAATTTGCTTTGGTGTTTGGTGCATGAACATTTAAAATAAAATAAAAAATGTAGTAAAGAATCAAAAGTAAAAATATAAATAGATTTAAAATATGAAGAAATATAAAATATGCAGTTTGACAATAATAAACATATTTACAGAATATGTGCAATTATTTAAATGGGAAAACTGTACAGTACATGCCGGAATGTGCAATAAAAAGTCACAAAAAGAAGATGGTGTGACATGTCATGAAATATGCAACACAGTAATTCAGAGAGGAAGTGCGTTAATGTAACATATCAGGCGAGTGTGTGAGTGGGTGTGAGGATGGGCAGAATCAGTGGGGGTCTCTGGCCTTACTGATGAGGCCAACTGCAGTGGGGAAAAAGCTGACCTTGTGGTGTGAGGTTTTGGTCCTGATGGACCACAACCTCCTGCCAGAGGGATATATTAAAAAAGTCTCAAAAAGTTTGGGTGGGAGGGGTTGGCCACAATCCTTTCTGCCCTGGTCAGGGTCCTGGAGTTGTACAGGTCCTGGAGAGATGGAAGGTTGGAGCCAATCACCTTTTCAGCAGAGTGAATTATCCTTGGCAATGGCAGCAGCATAACAGATGGTGAATATAGTTCTTTAGCTAACAACTATCATCAACAAACTAATTCAGAGACTCTTTAATACAGATTATAAATAGTGGCCTTATCGATTTAAAAATACTAGAAGTAAACTAGGGAATGGAATAGGTGTGCCTTATGTGCACATGTTCAATGTTCCATGTCTATATTGCTAATATTCACTGCAAAATAAAACTCTTCAGCCCCTACCATAACTCTGGATAGGGGGTTTTATTAAAAGAAATATAACAGATGGCATTGTACTATAGCTCCTGGCCTTAGAAAGTACATGTGGGAACCTTCGCCCATGAGGACAGGCAGACTGAGAGGATGAGCAAGATAGAAGAGAAAAGTATGAGTGAGTACAAGTGTGTATGTAAAGAGAGGTAGCACTGGGAGCACAGTAAGGTAGGAAGAAATCACATCTTTCTCTCACCAGATAAAGTCTTCCTCGCAGAAGCAGAAATCTCACCCCATTCAAAAGTGCAAGACACAAATGATAAAGCCAGAGAGGAGACTCCCACCTATTTATTTCAGCTCGGTGTGCAGCACTCACCACTGTGACAGAAACACATAATGGCCCACCTGCTTATGGACATATACTAATGCTAATTCTCATGTATTAGGGACAGAAAGCAAGCATTACATTAACATTCACAGTATGGCTGGCAGAGAAAATGGTGGGATAAGATATAATTGTCATATCACACCTATATGAGGTGTCTGATTAAAAGGTCTCCACACTCATAGTAAGATTCAAATTGGAAGCAAGAAAGAATAGGAACACAATGCTTGGTATTGGTGGGTGATTTTCTGGTCATTAGAATTGCACACCAGCAGAAATGTGTTAATCACAGTTTTTCAAGTACTTCTTGGTTGAACAAAATTACAACGCAGACTGATGTTACGTGCTATAAAACTACTGCATACAGAGGTGTAGGGTTGTAGAGAGCAGATGTTATAACTGTTTTAGGGCTGCTTTTTCCACTGAATGTTACATGGATGGGGTATGCATGAAAAAGTAGTACAAAAACTTTAATGCACACAACATGGTCACCAAAATACCCAACCATGACAACAATGATTAAACTGGTGCAGATCCATCAAGCATTGATCAAGTATCACATTCACCTGAGAGTAAAATATGGTGGCTGAATGTAATTTTTTGTGGGTTTTTTGTTTGTTTGTCTTTGTTTTGTTTTGTTTTAATAGACTTTTTTTTTCTTTGCAGTTTGCATGCCTTAAATGGGGAAAAATATTTTGTGTAAGGATCAGTAATAAAAGTCATTCAGTAGTCTTTTTAATCACATTTACAAATAGATGTATAACGTTAATATGCCAGTACTAGTACACATAATACAGTGATACGGTACCATATTTTGGCTATAATGCCCACCTCTGTTGTATAATATTATTACTTTACAAAGATCCTTATTAAATCTGAAAGCATTTTAGTTTCATATGCATTTTCAAAAATGGTTGTATGAGAGAGTTGTAATTTGCGTATTCGCATTTAGACATTTTTACTACCATTTACAATTATTTGGGCCCATTAATAGTTAATATTTAATCCCATCATTCAGTACTGTATATCTGCAAAGTTCCTGCATTCAACACTGTTAGTCACATAAAACACCACACCTTACACACTTCTATGAGAAATTGTCCACTCTCTTATTCTTTATGTCACATCCACTGGCTTATCCACCTTATCTAAGCTATGCCATGGTTCAACTCCCAAATAGCTATGTTGAAGGTGAATGAATGAAAAGTGTTCCCGTCTCTAACCCTGCTATAACCCTGCTACATAGCCTTTAGGAAAATTAGCCTGAGCATTATGACTGCCAGAACCACAAGCCTGTACAAATCAGCTCAGCCAAAAGCAGTTGTTCAAACAGATATGTAATTACCCCTCTCTCCATAAAAACCAAGGAAGCTCTTTTTACCTCTTCTTCTCACGCACAGCTCAGCCATAATTAATTACCATCCCTTTACTATCTGATTTATTCCTCGATTCATAATGTATTTATACATTCAAGATGAATTATCATCTCCTTCAGGAATTAATCAAAAAGAAGGCAGGAAGCAGCCCGTTCTTGTCATGGAGTGATCAAAGACAGAGAGACTTCACCTTAAGCAAGGTCTGAACAGTGGACACTGATCAGTGCTAGCAGCATTATGTACACAACTAAATCTCCACATGAGTATTTAGCATAAATGGCCAATATGTTTCTCAAATTAACTGTACTATTGCTTACATTTTTACCAAGAAAAAAAAATCAAAGTTTGATTTCTGATTAAACTTGAAAACAATTGTGTATATACACATTACCAGTCAAAAGTTTGGATAAACTTTCTAATGCAATGGTATCTGTTTGTTTGTATTAATTAAAAGACACTTCATGGCTTAAAGTAATGATGGATTGTCGTTTCTCTTTACTTGGTTGAGCGGTTCTTGACAGAATATGGTTGCCAAATAGGGCTATTTATTGTGTTTTTTATTACTGACTATTTACCGTTTGATAGTCACCAAATGGCGGCACGGTAGTGTAGTGGTTAGCACTGTTGCCTCACAGCAAGAAGGTTCTGGGTTTGAGCCCAGGGGCCAATGGTGGCCTTTCTGTGTGGAGTTTGCATGTTCTCCCCATGTCTGCGTGGGTTTCCTCTGGGTGCTCCGGTTTCTCCCACAGTCCAAAGACATGAAGGTTAGGCTAATTGGTGGCTCTAAATTGACCAGAGGTGTGAGTGTGAATGGTTGTTTGTCCCTATGTGTCAGCCCTGTGATGACCTGGCGACTTGTCCAGGGTGTACCCCTCCTCTCGCCCATAGTCAGCTGGAATAGGCTCCAGCTTGCCTGCAACCCTGCACAGGATAAGTGGTTACAGATAATGGATGGATGGTCACCAAATGCATTAAAGAAAGCAATAAATCCCACCAATTAACTTTTGACTATTGGCATTATCTTAGAAGACTTCATGAGGTAGTTATCTGGAATGCTTTTCAATTAACAGGTGCGTCTTGCCAAAAGATAATTAGTGGTATGTCTTGCCTTCTTAATGCATATGAAACCATCAGTTGTGTTGTGTTCGGGTAGTTTTGGTATATAGTAAATAGCCCTATTCGACAACTGTAGTAATCCATATCATGTCAAGAACCATTCAACTAAGAGAAACAACAGTCCATCATTACTTGAAGACATGAAGGTTAGTCAATCTAGAAAACTGCAAGAACTTTGAATGTATCTTCAAGTGCAGTTGCAAAAACCATCAAACACCATGATGAAATTGACTCTTATGAGAACTTTCCCAGGAAAGGAAGACCAAGACTTACAGAAGATAAGTTCATGAGAAAGACCTGCAGAAGATAAGTTCATGAGAGTTACCAGCCTCAGAAATCACCAGTTAACAGCACCTCAGATTAGAGTCTACATGAATACTTCACAGAGTTCAAGCAGCAGACACATCTCAGCATCAACTGTTCAGAGGAGACTGCGTGAATCAGGCCTTTACGGTTGAATTGCTGCAAAGAAACCACCACTGAGGGATGCCAGTAAGAAGATGAGAATTACTTCGACCAAGAAACAAGGAATGGACATCAGACCAGTGGAAAGTACTTTAGAAGTACTTTGTCCTGATGAGTCCAAATTTTTGGTTCCAACTGCTGTGTATTTTTGAGACACAGGAAAGGGGAACAGATGATATCTGAATGTGTGGTTCCCACCATGAAGCATAGAGGAGGAGGTGTGACAGTGTGGGGGTGCTTCGCTGGTGACACTGTTGGTGATTTATTCCAAACCGAAGGCCCACTTAACTAGCATCACGGCCACAGCATTCTACAGTGGCATGCCGTCCCATCTGTTTTACACTTAGTCGAACCATCATTTCTTTTTCAACAGTACAACAACCCAACACACACCTCCAAGCTATGTAAGGGCTATTTCAGTGAAGGAGTGCTGCATCAGATGACCCAACCCCCACAATCACCTGACCTAAACTGAACTGAAGTGATTTGGGACCAGTTGGAGTGCAGAGTGAAAGACAAGCAGCCAGGAGGTGCTCAAGATACATGGGAACTGCTTCAAAATTGTTGGAAAACCATCCCAAATGACTACTTCATGAAGCTGGTTGAGAGAATGCCAAGAGTGTCCAAAGCTGTCATCAAAGCAAAAGGTGGCTACTTTGAAGAATCTAAAACATTTTTGCTTTGTTTACACACATTATTTCATAGTTTTGATGCCTTCAGCATCATTCTACAATCTAGAAAATAATAAAAATAAAGAAAAAAAAACATTGACATCGAAGGTGTGTCCAAACTTTTGACTGGTTTTTTTGTGTGTATGTTTATATATATATATATATATATATATAAAACATAAAATATAGTAAATGACTTTTTGACATACAGGCTGCTATTTTGCATGTTCCTTTAATTTTTCTAATTGTACTATGCTGTACTTTGTTTTACTGCTAAGATTTTCTTTCTCAGTATAAGAAGAGCAATTTAAAATGGGAAAGGAACTAACTCTCTGACACTACTCAGACTATATATGTACAACCCTGATTCCAAAAAAGTTGGGACAAAGTACAAACTGTTAATAAAAACAGAATGAAATTATGTGGAAGTTTCAAAATTCCATATTTTATTCAGAATAGAACATAGATGACATATCAAATGTTTAAACTGAGAAAATGTATCATTTAAAGAGAAAAATTAGGTGATTTTAAATTTCATGACAACAACACATCTCAAAAAAGTTGGGACAAGGCCATGTTTACCACTGTGAGACATCCCCTTTTCTCTTTACAACAGTCTGTAAACGTCTGGGGACTGAGGAGACAAGTTGCTCAAGTTTAGGGACAGGAATGTTAACCCATTCTTGTCTAATGTAGGATTCTAGTTGTTCAACTGTCTTAGGTCTTTTTTGTCGTAGCTTCCGTTTTATGATGAGCCAAATGTGTTCTATGGGTGAAAGATCTGGACTGCAGGCTGGCCAGTTCAGTATCCGGACCCTTCTTCTACACAGCCATGACACTGTAATTGATGCAGTATGTGGTTTGGCATTGTCATGTTGGAAAATGCAAGGTCTTCCCTGAAAGAGACGTTGTCTGGAAGGGAGCATATGTTGTTCTAGAACCTGGATATACCTTTCAGCATTGATGGTGTCTTTCCAGATGTGTAAACTGCCCATGCCACACGCACTAATGCAACTCCATACCATCAGAGATGCAGGCTTCTGAACTGAGCGCTGATAACAACTTGGGTCGGTCTTCTCCTCTTTAGTCCGAATGACACGGCATCCCTGATTTCCATAAAGAATTTCAAATTTTGATTCATCTGACCACAGAACAGTTTTCCACTTTACCACAGTCCATTTTAAATGAGCCTTGGCCCAGAGAAGACGTCTGTGCTTCTGGATCATGTTTAGATACGGCTTCTTCTTTGAACTATAGAGTTTTAGCTGGCAACGGCGGATGGCATGGTGAATTGTGTTCACAGATAATGTTCTCTGGAAATATTCCTGAGCCCATTTTGTTATTTCCAATACAGAAGCATGCCTGTACGTGATGCAGTGCCGTCTAAGGGCCCGAAGATCACGGGCACCCAGTATGGTTTTCCGACCTTGACCCTCACGCACAGAGATTCTTCCAGATTCTCTGAATCTTTTGATGATATTATGCACTGTAGAGGATGATATGTTCAAACTCTTTGCAATTTTACACTGTCGAACTCCTTTCTGATATTGCTCCACTATTTGTCGGCGCAGAATTAGGGGGATTGATGATCCTCTTCCCATCTTTACTTCTGAGAGCCGCTGCCACTCTAAGATGCTCTTTTTATACCCAGTCATGTTAATGACCTATTGCCAATTGACCTAATGAGTTGCAGTTTGGTCCTCCAGCTGTTCCTTTTTTGTACCTTTAACTTTTCCAGCCTCTTATTGCCCCTGTCCCAACTTTTTTGAGATGTGTTGCTGTCATGAAATTTCAAACGTGCCAATATTTGGCATAAAATTTCAAAATGTCTCACTTTCGACATTTGATATGTTGTCTATGTTCTATTATGAATACAATATCAGTTTTTGAGATTTGTAAATTATTGCATTCCGTTTTTATTTACAATTTGTACTTTGTCCCAACTTTTTTGGAATCAGGGTTGTAGGAATTGTGATTCACTGTCATTTTATTTTTAACACAAACAAGTAACAAGGCTTGATTTTACTGATGTATGCATAAATATGAAGGAAATATCTCCTAGCACATATTAAAAATTCACCACAGAAAGCAGTTTCAAAAGAGTTACACCTTGAAAAAAACATTGCTGGGGCCTTTTTGACCTAGAAAACAGGTGTCTTATGCAGAATCGCCGTAAGCAGGCAGGTTTGGCTGGACGAGATAAATGGCAGGGCTGAGTCTGCATGCGAAGACAGCTGGATTTCGTACCTCTCTGCCTGATAATGAGCAGAGATGATGATTTCTGGGCTGCAGGGGTTAATGGCATGAAACCGAACGGAGCCGCTAATTACACGTTACGAACTATTTATCAGAATCTCCATCTGCGCTGCGCCACAACTCTCATTGTGCACGCTAAATTACTCCTTGGATTATCTTTGTAAAGCAAGTTTCCATAATTAGGGCCCTGCACTGATGTTTTCTCTTTCTGAACACCAACAGACAACGAGGGAGAGAGGCAGAGAGACCGAGAGAATGTCAGTGAACAAAATTAGCTGACTAGTTAATTTGGGCCTGACATTTCAAACCAGCGACACAAAGGTACCTCACACACCTCTCTAGGCCTCCTCTTGGCAACATTTACTTCGCAAACTCTGTGCTATTCTGAAAGGTGAACTCTGGGTGCAAATTGCTCACTGCTCTCAAAGTAACGAAAAAATCAGCATCAAAAGTAGTACGTGCACAAAGCTCCTCTGATGAAAAAGGACTTTCTCCCTGAGCAGCCTGAAAAGCCAGAAGGTATGCCTTACACTACCTCACTTGAGCTTTTCTCTGTAATTTTTTTATTATTAAAATTACCTTTATTAGAAAACACTCTTCATTATAAAACCAAAAAGCTCTGCTGGTCTCCCAGGACCTTTGGATTAATAAGGACAGAGATGTATTTTAAGATGTAAACTCGGCTCCTCACTGTCCTTAATCTCCTTTTCACTTCACAGGCCAAATTAACACCTCTCACTGGCTCTGATGGGACCTCGTTAGCTTGCTTCCATCCAGAAAGAGAAGGAATAGAAAAAGAATGAGGAAAATGTGGAAGAACGAGGGGTGAAAGGAACTGAAGCGACCAATGACATCCACCAGCGCTGGGATTAACCCTTGGTGCGAGCAAACACTTTGGGAATCTAGGTCAATGGTGTGTTTCTAATCAGTTGGCTGGTTAGTGATAATTAGCAGGCGAAGCAGTGCATGGAACGAGGGGAGGGACATGCTGAAGTGAAACAGAAAAAGAAAAGAAGAACCTGTCGTGTTGCAAACACTTCAAAAGGAGCATACTCTTTTAAAAAGTGGTACAGCAAGGGTGCAGGGGTCACCAGGGACATGGTCAAAGTACAGAGTTGGGGAGGCAGAGGCAGGCTTAACGGGACCCAAAATATACAGCCATTCGCACAAACTTCTGAAGGAGGCATGTACATACACACAGACACATACGTATGTTCACTGTTTGCACACACAAACCACATGTGTGAAAAAGGAGCACTGCATCTTTGCACACCGTCATTAACTACACAGATATAGAGGCAAAGTTTCAAGCCTTATTGATTTTAATTGGTACAAACTTAAGTGAAGAAATATCAATAAGCACACATTCTGGCATTTAAGACTGTTTTTAACAAGGTGTTCAAAATATCGCCCTGCTGCAAGTCTTAAGAATAGTTTGTAGGGACATTTTAGATGCTCGTGTTATGACCAAAGGTTTTCAGAGCCAGCTGTGAACCTCTGTAATCAGGCATGGAATTGGTGTTCCATACTTGCCCTACACACCACTGCTAAATTTAGCTCTAATTCAGTCTGGCATGGTACTGAATCACTCCTTATGAGTGAGGTGAGAGGGTTGGAAACATTTGCAGCATTGTTTCAATACACCTGTGCTTTGTAGACCATGGAGCAGGATTGCAAATATGATTTATGATCTTCATGTAATGGTTGGAGCAGCAGTTTTTCGGCAGAGATCAGATGACTCTCTCAACAGGGAGCATGTCAGAGGAGCATACCATCACATAACAGGAAGACAGAGAGATGGCAAGAGAGGGAGAGAGGGAGACGGGGGGGCTGTCTAGTGAGAGAGATATTTGCAAGCAGACAGAAGCCCTGATACTTCAGCATGTTAATGGAGAGTAGATGCTGCTCAATTCTGCTGGTAAAAAGATACCAGTCAATAAGAAGGTGGAATGCGAATGTGGATGACATTATGCTCCCGGCAAGAGGTTTGCTAAATGGCAACTGCTGCTAATTCTCATTATCATTGCTGTTTAAAAACAACTGCCGTTAAAACCTATGGTGTTGAATTCACTCCTACAGAGTTTATTTTGTGTGGGATCAAATGAACTCTGAGGATCATTTGTTTAACACCATGGAAGTTTATTTTACAGCAACGTTTCATTCAGAATCTTTTTGTACAGTTTTGTGTGTTATTATGCCGTGCAAAATGCAGTGTGGTCAAGTGTGCATTAGAGTGACTGACCTGGGCTTGGAAACTCTTAAGGACAGGAGCAACCATCTCCCGCACTTCCTATAAAAATGACAAATTAGAAAAAAGGATTGTGTTTAAAAAAGAAAAAAGAAAGTGTTAAAAATCAGCAATATTATCTGAACATAACTTTGAGAACAATAATTTTTTCAGTTGAATACCAATGGAATAGTATAATAATACACAAATACAAAAAAGGAATATTTGTGAAACGCTTATATTTTAAAATTGTTCCTTGTACTGAGTGAGAAGTAACTATGATGTAAACATATTTTGAGCCCATAAAATGATATTCACTGAACTGTGCCATTGTATTTGATGTCTTGCCTAAAATCTCATCTCATTCTCATCATCTCTAGCCGCTTTTATCCTGTCCTACAGGGTCGCAGGCAAGCTGGAGCCTATCCCAGCTGACTACGGGCGAAAGGCGGGGTACACCCTGGACAAGTCGCCAGGTCATCACAGGGCTGACACATAGACACAGACAACCATTCACATTCACGGTCAATTTAGAGTCACCAGTTAACCTAACCTGCATGTCTTTGGAGTGTGGGGGAAACCGGAGCACCCGGAGGAAACATGGAGAACAGGGAAACTCCACACAGAAAGGCCCTCGTCGGCCGCTGGGCTCGAACCCAGGACCTTCTTGCTGTGAGGCGACAGTGCTAACCACTACACCACTGTGCCGCCTTGCCTAAAATCAAATGTACAAAATGCTTCACTAGGTTCAGTGGATTGCATGTCCAAGGAAAAAATCAAAAAAGAAGAAAAAAAAAGCATTCCACAAGTATGCGAACACTAACGAAATAAATAATTATTATTTGTAATGTCGTGGGGTAGGGCGGCACGGTGGTGTAGTGGTTAGCGCTGTCGCCTCACAGCAAGAAGTCCGGGTTTGAGCCCCATGGCTGGCGAGGGCCTTTCTATGTGGAGTTTGCATGTTCTCCCTGTGTCCGCATGGGTTTCCTCCGGGTGCTCCGGTTTCGCCCACAGTCCAAAGACATGTAGGTTAGGTTAACTGGTGACTCTAAATTGACCATAGGTGTGAATGTGAGTGTGAACGGTTGTCTGTGTCTATGTGTCAGCCCTGTAATGACCTGGCAACTTGTCCAGGGTGTACCCCGCCTTTCGCCCATAGTCAGCTGGGATAGACTCCAGCTTGCCTGCGACCCTGTAGAACAGGATAAAGCGGCTAGAGATAATGAGATGAGAGATGTCCTGGGGTAAAGATGTTGTGAATGTGCAAATAAAGACTGCACAAATGATTATCAAGGTACATGAGTCTGAAAGTAAAAATGTTTTGAGTTTTCCTATATGACAGTGAGAAATGAATGCACTTTTTTTTAAATCTCTGCTTAAGTAATCTAGTTTTTGCAATCAATTAAAAACACTAGTCTGAAAATGTGTTTAAATGTGTTTAGGTGTATCTGGATGCTTCAGTCTTTAAGACTGTTCTTAAAATCTTTAAAAACCTTTTGACTATATACATATACAATTCCTATATGAGTCATCTTAAAATATAGCTTGAGCAATATTAGAAAGGTATCAGATGGTGCCTTAGACGCACTATATTCACAATCAATAACCTACAATGCCAAATCAATTGATCACTTTCGCTGAAGATAAATTAGGCACTGATCAATGGGGAAAAAAATCATCACAATATGACCTTGGTAGGTTTCATAAAGTTTGACTCTATAAGAGATTTAGAAATATTGAAAAACTCTGAACAGAAAAACTTATCCAAGAAACTGGTCTGATCTGTGCTACGACATAACCTGGATTTATACCGATTTAGACCAGCAAAAGCAAATCCTTAAACCTGACACTGCTTTAAATTGGGTTTCATTTTTAAAAAAGATAATTTTGTAACTGATAATAAATAAATAAATAAATAAATAAATAAATAAAGGCTGTTGTAATCTCCATGAGAGAAAAAAAGAAATCAGTATTGTACAAGCATTACACTCAAAAGTATGACAATCCTGTAAATCCTGATTGTCATTGATGACATCTGTGTCAAGTGGCGTGCAAATTAGACTTTGCCATTTCAAGTCTGGAGAATTTGAGGGAGGTTAATGTTGAAGCTTAGATGTCTATAAGCACAGTCAGGAAAAAAGGTCTGTAATCAAGGAAAAATGTAAAATGTCAGTGCTTATACAGTATAATGAGAGGTGCATAACATGCAATTTGTTTGCCTCCTCACCTTTACCTGAGAGGTATCAGTGACTTCAATATGGATTAAAATTAGAGGGGTGAAATGGGGAATCAGTGGAGAAAAGCCAAAGGCTGAAAAAGTGAAATTGAAAAAAAAAGGAACTTTTTAGATGTCTGCCTGGTTTTATTTAAAAAAGCTCTACTTTGACTTTTTTGAGAAGTGAACACAGTCCATGTATTGTGTTATGAGTTGTATGGATGGTCTTATGCTGTTAAGTCTGCCCTTTCCCATCTTAGAGAGTATATATAAACTCCAGACACTTGGCCCAATGAGGACCATAGGCAATGAATGTGTGGGGAAAGTTGGCATTTATGATGCTATGCATTATAAAGAATTAAGGATTGAATGAAAAGTAAATCTGAAAGACACCATAGGATACAGAGCAGCAGAAACGCAAAAAAAAAACAAACAAGAAAAACACCCAAAGGCTTCTAAACTCACCTCAGGGACATTTTTCTTGAATGCACGACTCAGCTCCAGCACATGCTTATGGGAGTGCTCACTCTCTTCCTGTCGCCCAGCCAGTTGTGCTGCCACTGAATTTAGCTCCCTCTACAGAGAGAGAGAGATGCACATTAGACAGTGCTGCCAACAGTTATAAACACAGCTTAGTACATACATAAATAAATATTCACTGCTGAATATTAACAGTGTGCTCCTTCATGATCTGATAGAAAGCAACTGTTTACCATAAGACCCAGGCCCATAAATAATTAAGCCAAAATAAATCCAATGCCTACAGCAAAAGGCCTTTTAGATAATCAGTATTTGAAGTAATCAATACCTCTGCAACAGTCATGGGACTTCAGCACAGGGAAAACGGGAAATCGAAAGAGAGAGAGACAGACAGACAGACAGACAGGGAAACAGACAAGGCAGGGGAAGGGGTGTAGCTACCTTATTTACTGACCTCATGTCAGTTCAATCAGACTTATAAAGTGCCGTCTAAAAATATATTCAAGCATAATGTATGCACAGTAGATTGCATACATGTGCAAATATCATCTTTAATGAATCAAATAGGAATCCCCTTCCCTCTACATTGTCCAAACTCATCGAACTCTGCTCATGTAATTGAAGTTTATGGAGACAATCCCTTATGGCATCCACCAAATCAAACAGCCATGATCAATCATCCAATTTCTCCATCTGTTCTCTGCAAGCCAGTCAACCACTTTGCTCTCTCTCTCTCTCTCTCTCTCATTTTTTCTCCTCATATTGTCAAAAGTCTTTTTGCTCAACCACTGATTTTTTTTTTTTGGGGGGGGCGACTGAAAAGGAAGAGGGAAGCATTTCAATTACTGTATCAAAATCATACATGACATGGAAAATTAAATTCACTCAGTTTTAATTAATCTGCAGTCTTACTTAAAAGCAATTTAGGAAATTATCTAAGGGGAGAAAATCCTGAGGACAAAAAAATGGAGAGTATCTCTAGATTTGAGATAATGTGCTAAAGGGTAAGGCAAAAAAAATTCTAATTATCTTCACAGTTCATTAATTTGGGTTTTGTAACAAGCATTGAAGAGGGTCATTTTTTGTCCATTTTTGGACATCTGTGAATTCCATTTTTTTTTGCCAGTTTTTGTCAAAACTCGTATGACCTTATTTATTCAAAAGGTCTAGGATGCCAGGGTAGTTTGAAAAGGGATGCATCATGAAAATACCTTATAACTAATAGCTCATTTCTATTCAGTAACTATATAATCTTGGTCAGGTTGTGATATCTGGAACCTATATACCGTGAATGGGACACTAGTCCGTGACAGCACACCATGCATACACATTCAGGCACTCATGACCTTCATAATGCTATATAACACTGTAGTTTTTAGACTAAAAAGAAACAAATGCAAAACGAAATACAGCTGCAAGTGGCAATCATCAGAGTCCAAGCAGAGTCACAGAAGTTGTAACAGTGGCGGAATTAGAAGTGGTTCAACGTCTTCAACTACATAAGTGGCCAAGTACAACCACATAAAATTTAAAATTTGAAGATTGTCTCTTAAGATATTGCAATGTTTCAGTTATAATGCCCCTTATGGACAAAATGTCACAAAATTTGATGTGTTTTCAAGGAATGTGATGGTGATGAAGTGTACTGTTTCATGAAATTTGACTTTTACATCACAAGATATTGGCCAAAGAGTCAATAGGGGCCACAACTTAAAACTTTGAAACGGTTGGACAAATCAAAATTCTTTGTACAACTTTTTATCACCATGATCTGGAGATGAGGCAGGCCAGATTTCATGCCAAGTGAATGAAGTGCCTTAGAAAAGTTCATTGTCCCTTTTCGTGAACTTGAAATGGCAGGAAATTTTGGGCATGGAATTTGGGGTTATAGGTCCATTTGATTTGAGAAATTATATGTAATCAGAAAAAAGAAGATATTTTTTCAAACCCATGTCATTGCTGAGATATTAGCTAAAATATAAATGTGCTCATTACAACACCCCCTTGTGACCACTTTGTTTCATGTTTGTGCCATTTTCCATGTGGCATTATGAATGAGCATATAAAGTTTCATAAAATTCGGGCATTCACAATGGCAAATATTGGCTGCTGAAATCCAACTGGCTGTCAAAATTGGCTGAAATTTGATTTGGTAAGCCAGCCACTTAAAACTTTAGGAAATATCTGCAAATGGGGCCAAGTATAGTGACACCATATTTCAAATTTTTTTGAGCTAAAGCGGTTTATGAGATATGGGCATGTGTCAGTTGTAGCACCCTTATGGATGAAATTTCATGAAACTTGTTTTGCATCCAAAGAATGTTGTAGTGATTGTATGTCAAATTTCTTGAGGTTTGGACCATTAAATCACAAGATATTGTCTATAGAGTCATTGGGCACATTTTCAAATTTGACTAGCATAATTTTTGAAATGGACAGACAGATCAAAATTCATTATACAAATTTTTGTCAGCATGGTATGTAGAAGATGCATTCCAAATTTTGTGCAAATCAGATAAACCGTGTAGAACAAAGATTTTAAAACTTTTATACAAAGAAAATCAAAATACCATAAAATCCAATATGGTGTATCACTTTGGTCCAATTGGATTTTTTTGTGCATCTGGACCCAAAGAATGTGTTAAAAATCAGAACAAACACAATAGGGGTTCAGCAGCTTTCCCGCTTGACGAGTTTTAAGTATTTGTCCGCATGGGTTTCCTCCGGGTGCTCCGGTTTCCCCCACAGTCCAAAGACATGCAGGTTAGGGTTAACTGGTGACTCCAAATTGACCGTAGGTGTGAGTATGAATGGTTGTCTGTGTCTATGTGTCAGCCCTGTGATGACCTGGCGACTTGTCCAGGGTGTACCCCGCCTTTCGCCCGTAGTCAGCTGGGATAGACTCCAGCTTGCCTGCGACCCTGTAGAACAGGATAAAGCGACTAGAGATAATGAGATGAGATTTTATATATATATATATATATATATATATATATATATATATATATATATATACACACAGTTAGGTCCATATATATTTGGACATTGACACAAATTTTGTTTTTTTTACCCGTTTACTGAAACATATTCAAGTTATAGTTATGTAATGGACATGGACATAAAGTCCAGACTTTCAGCTTTCATTTGAGGGTATCCACATTAAAATTGGATGAAGGGTTTAGGAGTTTCAGCTCCTTAACATGTGTCACCCTGTTTTTAAAGGGACCAAAAGTAATTGGACAATTGACTCAAACGCTATTTTATGGGCAGGTGTGGGCAATTCCTTCGTTATGTCATTCTCAATTAAGCAGATAAAAGGCCTGGAGTTGATTTGAGGTGTGGTGCTTGCATTTGGAAGATTTTGCTGTGAAGAAAACATGCAGTCAAAGGAGCTCTCCATGCAGGTGAAACAAGCCATCCTTAAGCTGCGAAAACAGAAATAACCTATCTGAGAAATTGCTACAATATTGGGAGTGGCAAAATCTACAGTTTGGTACATCCTGAGAAAGAAAGAAAGCACTGGTGAACTCATCAATGCAAAAAGACCTGGACACTCACAGAAGACAACAGTGGTGGATGATCGCAGAATAATTTCCACGGTGAAGAGAAACCCCTGCACAACAGCCAACCAAGTGAACAACACTCTCCAGGAGGTAGGCATATCAATATCCAAATCTACCATAAAGAGAAGACTGTATGAAAGTAAATACAGAGGGTTCAATGCACAGTGCAAGCCTCAAGAATAAAAAGGCTAGATTGCTAAAAAACATCTTTGCTAAAAAACATCTAAAAAAGCCAGCACAGTTCTGGAAGAACATTCTTTGGACAGATGAAACCAAGATCAACCTCTACCAGAATGATGGAAAGAAAAAAGTATGATGAAGGCATGGTACAGCTCATGATCCAAAGCATACCACATCATCTGTAAAACAAGGCGGAGGCAGTGTGATGGCTTGGGCATGCATGGCTGCCAGTGGCACTGGGTCACTAGTGTTTATTGATGATGTGACACAGGACAGATGCAGCCAGATGAATTCTGAGGTATTCAGAGACATACTGTGTGCTCAAATCCAGCTAAACTGATTGGTTGGCGTTTCATAATACAGATGGACAATGACCCAAAACATAAAGCCAAAGCAACCCAGGAGTTTATTAAAGCAAAGAAGTGGAATATTCTTGAATGGCCAAGTCAGTCACCTGATCTCAACCCAATTGAGCATGCATTTCACTTGTTAAAGACTAAACTTCAGACAGAAAGGCCCACAAACAAACAGCAACTGAAAACTGCTGCAGTAAAGGCCTGGCAGAGCATTAAAAAGGAGGAAACACAGCATCTGGTGATGTCCATGAGTTCAAGACTTCAGGCAGTCATTGCCAACAAAGGGTTTTCAACCAAGTATTAGAAATGAACATTTTATTTACAATTATTTAATTTGTCCAGTTACTTTTGAACCCCTGAAATGAAGGGATTGTGTTTAAAAAATGCTTTAGTTCCTCACATTTTTATGCAATCATTTTGTTCAACTCACTGAATTAAAGCTGAAAGTCTGAACTTCAACTGCATCTGAATTGTTTTTTTTTTTTTTTTAAGATTTTTTGGGGGGCTTTTTTCACCTTTATTGAATAGGACAATGTAGAGACAGGAAATGAGCGGGAGAGAGAGACGGGGAGGGAAATTACCTCAGGCCGGACTCGAACCCGGGTCCCCAGATTTATGGTATGGCGCCTTATCCATCTGAGCGACGACACCCCCACATCTGAATTGTTTTGTTCAAAATTCATTGTGGTAATGTACAGAACCAAAATTAGAAAAATGCTGTCTCTGTCCAAATATTTATGGACCTAACTGTATATATATATATATAATGTATGTATCATATATGTATATAAAACAAATTCATGTTATACATACATTGTATAACATAATTGTATATTACAAGCATATGCATAAGTACATTAATATTTATTTATCTTTAAGTGTATATTTGGATACATTTGAGAGTTATGTACTTATATATATCCATCCATTATCTGTAGCTGCTTGTCCTGTACAGGGTCGCAGGCAAGCTGGAGCCTATCCCAGCTGACGATGGGCAAGAGGCGGAGTACACCCTGGACAAGTCACCAGGTCATCACAGGCCTAACACAAAGAGACAAACAACCATTCACACTCACACCGACGGTCAATTTAGAGTCAATTTAGAGTCAATTTAGAGCTTAACCTGTCTGTCTTTGGACTGTGGGGGAAACCAGAGCACCCGGAGGAAACCCATGCAGACACAGGGAGAACATGCAAACTCCACACAGAAAGGCCCTCGTCGGCCGCTGGGCTCAGGCGACAGCGCTAACCACAACACCGCCGTGCCGCCATTATATATACTGTGTATATATATATATATATATATATATATATATATATATAGTGCTTGAAAGTTTGTGAACCCTTTAGAATTTTCTACATTTCTGCATAAATATGACCTAAAAAATCATCAGATTTTCACACAAGTCCTAAAAGTAGATAAAGAGAACCCAGTTAAATAAATGAGACAAAAATATTATACTTGGTCATTTATTTATTGAAGAAAATGATCCAATATTACATATCTGTGAGTGGCAAAAGCATGTGAACCTTTGTTTTCAGTATCTGGTGTGACCCCCTTGTGCAGCAATAACTCCAACTAAACGTTTCCGCTAACTGTTGATCAGTGCTGCACACCGGCTTGAAGGAAGGTAGAACTCATTTAAGGTGGGTGGAGCACAGAAGAATGGCAGGCCAGAACTGAGTTCTCACAAACTCTTTTATTGCACTTTTCAGCGTCTTATATTTCGCTCCCCCACACACACGCACACAAGTGTCCAGGTTGGGGGAGAGCTCCCTTCCTCTGCTCTCCCTCTCCTCTTATAGGGCACGGTCACTGGGGAAGACATACAAACACAGATTAAGTCCCATCAGGTGCAGTGATTCTGCCAGTTACCTTCCAAGACTCCGCCCTCCATTCACAGACCGACGGTTGACCATGCCCCCGCTGCCATATACCCCCACTGCCCGACTCAGGCTGGGGAGCCGGCCGGCCTGCAGCTGACTCCCCCCCCCGACGGGAGAGGAAATCCGCCACGACCATCTGCGCCCCCGGCCTGTGGACCACCTCGAACTTAAATGGCTGGAGTGCCAGATACCAATGGGTGATCCACGTGTTGGCATCCTTCATGCGGTGGAGCCACTGCAGGGGCGCGTGGTCCGAACAAAGGGTGAAAGGGCGCCCCAGCAGGTAGTAGCGGAGGGCAAGGACCACCCACTTGATGGCAAGGCATTCCTTTTCTATTGTGCTGTACCTGCCACCGACAGCTTCTGGCTGATGTACAGCACTGGACGGTCCTCTCCCTCCACCTCCTGGGACAGAACAGCCCCCAGTCCTCTGTCCGACGTGTTCGTCTGCAAAACAAAGGGAAGAGAAAAGTCAGGGGAGTGTAAAAGTGGCCCCCCACACAGTGCAGCCTTTACCTCAGAGAAAGCCTGCTGGCATTGCTCCGTCCATTGGACCAGATCTGGTGCCCCCTTTTTAGTGAGATCAGTCAGTGGGCTGGTGACGTCCAAATAATTAGGTATAAACCTATGATAGTAGCCAGCCCCAGGAACTGTCTCACCCCCTTTTTGGTCTTGGGCCTTGGGCAGGCCGCAATCGCTGCTGTCTTACTGATTTGGGGACGCACCTGCCCATTGCCCAAGTGGAAGCCCAGATACCGTACTTCCACCCGCCCAATCACACACTTCTTCGTGTTGGCTGTGAGACCCGCTCACCTCAGCAACCTAAGGACGGCCCTTAGGTGTTCTAAGTGCCACGGCCAGTCATTACTATAAATAATAATATCATCCAAGTAGGCGGCCACGTAGGTGGTGTGGGGGCAGAGGACCCTATCCATAAGCCGCTGGAACGTAGCAGGCACCCCAAACGGAATCATGAAGAACTGGTGTAAGCCAAATGGTGCGGAAAAGGCCGTTTTCTCTCGGGATAGCAGAGTCAAGGGGATCTGCCAATATCCCTTTGTCAAATCCAGTGTTGAATAAAAACGAGCTGTGCCTAGTCGATCGAGCAACTCGTCAATACGGGGCATTGGGTACGCATCAAATTTGGACACCACGTTGACTTTTCTATAGTCCACACAGAACCGGACCAACCCGTCGGCCTTGGGAACCAAGACCACCGGGCTGCTCCAGTCACTGTGGGACTCCTCGACGATGCCCATTTCGAGCATGGCCTCGAGTTCTTCCCGAACCACCTTTTTTCTGTGTTCGGGCAGTCTGTAAGGGCGGCTGCACTACTACCCCCGGGGTCATATTGATGTGGTGTTCTATGAGGTGGGTGCGGCCGGGCAGGGGTAAGAACACGTCAGAAAATTCTGTCTGCAGCTGAGCGACCTCCGTGAGTTGGGTCGGGAAAGGTGGTCTCCAAAGGGGAATGGAGCGGTGGGCGGTCAGTTTTCCTTTTTGTACCTCCGGCCCCAGCTCCGCCTTCTCTGGAACCACCGACACCAACGCCAGGGGACCTCCTCGTTCCAAAGTTTTAACAGATTGAGGTGTTAAATCTGTAACGCCCCACCCCTGTCCGTTCACCTCACCTCATAGTCGACGTCCCCAACTCGCCATGTGACCTCAAAGGGTCCTTGCCACCTGGCGATCAATTTGGAGCTCGACATGGGCAAAAACACGAGTACTTTATCTCCCGGTGTTAATTCCCTAAAGCGTAATCTATCCTTCATAATAGAAAAATAGGGGAAATACGGGGTGGCGTTTGGCTGGAGCGTTTGACCATCGATTACTCTCACTTGGTCAAACGCATGCCGCAGAGTCTCGTCTCACGACTGCTCTAACGGGAAATCCATGAGGGATTCCCCGAGAGAGGGAGGCGGAGCCTGCTGCTCCTCACTCTAATGCAGTGATGACGTAGACGGCTCTGTGACAGCTGCTCCCGCCAATGCCACACCGGGATCTCCCCCCGCTAAACTATGGCAGGCCCCACTCTTCACTAAATGTGCCATTAATTCCCTAAATCCCGGCAAATCAGTCCCCAAAATTATCGAGTGGGTAAGGCGAGGATTGACCACCGCCTTTACTCTAAATTTCTCCGACGAAATAGAATGTGGACCGACACTAAAGGGTAGTTGTGAACATCCCCGTGCACACACAACACCTTCACCAATTGTGCTTTCCCCAATGCCTCGTCTTGCACCAGGCTTTGGTGGATTGAGGTCTGATTACAGCTGGAGTCCACCAAAGCCTGACACGTATCCCCTTGGATACTCACCGGTATGTGATACGCTCTGGCCCGATCGAGGGCGGTCCCTGGCACGTCGGGGATCCGGACCACCGCGCCCACCTCCATCGCCGAGCACTGATGCTGGAGGTGCCCCAGCTCCCTGCAGCGCCAGCATACCGGCCCAGGCTCTCCCTCTGCACCGATGTTCCGGAGCTCACTCACCTGAGGGGGGGAAGACACAGACACGGAAGTAGGAAATGGTAGGGCACCGCAGGTGCGGCAGGCCGGCTGGGGTGGAGCCGGCCCCCGCCTCCGCGGTGGGGGAATAGGGCGAGGACGAGGAACAGAAGGGGAGAGAGAGAGAGAGAGAGAGAGAGAGAGAAGAGAGGGGAGAAGAGGAGACACACTGTCCTGCCGTCAGAACAGCCGCCATATGGTCCTCCGCCAGCTCGATGGCCTGATCCAGCAACGCCGGGCGATGGCACTGGACCCACTCCGCTGTTCCTTCCGGAAGTCAGGCAATGAATTGTTCCAGCGCCACCAGGTCGATGATTCCCTCGGCATCGCGGTTGTCGGACCTCGGCCACCGCTGGCAAGCGTCCCGGAGTTGCTGGCCAAACGTGAAACGCGGAAGCGCTGCTGTTGCTGCTCCGGGGTGCACCCCACACATTGGAGGATGGCCCTGCGGAGGTCGGAGTAGACCAGCCGGCTGTCGGCAGGGAGCTGTAGCGCGACCTGCTGCGCCTCGCCCGTTAGCAGGGGGAGGAGGCGCGCCGCACACTGTTCCACCGGCCAACCCCACACCTCTGCTGCCTGCTCAAAAAGAGCAGGAAAGGCTTCGGGGTCATCATGCAGACCCATCTTCGTTAGGGTGAGGTGGGGAGGATCCATGGCGGTGGTGATGGTGGACCCCGCCGACGCGAGCAGGTGCCGGAACGCCTGGCGATCTTCCTGCTGCGCCAGCACCAGGGCTTCAAACCGTTGTTCCTGCTCCTTCCAGAGGGCAACCAGCGCCTGGTGCT
The DNA here is from genome assembly GCF_027579695.1 of Neoarius graeffei. Classification (NCBI taxonomy): domain Eukaryota; kingdom Metazoa; phylum Chordata; class Actinopteri; order Siluriformes; family Ariidae; genus Neoarius; species Neoarius graeffei. The sequence goes on along the minus strand of NC_083578.1, from coordinate 39,165,652 downwards.
GGCTCTGTTGGGCCGTGGCGAGGGCATGGACCAGGTCCTTGAAGGGGGAGGACTCCATGAGGCTGTTCTCTTCTGTACTCTGTCCCGGGTTTCAGCACCACTGTAGAACTAGTTTAAGGTGGGTGGGGCACAGAAACACGGCAGGCCAGAACTGAGTTCTCACAAACTCTTTTATTGCACTTTTCAGCATCTTATATTTTGCTCACACACACACGTGTCCAGATTGGGGGAGAGCTCCCTTCCTCTGTGCTCCCTCTCCTCTTATAGGGCGAAACCACTGGGGAAGACACACAAACACAGATTAATCCCCATCAGGTGCAGTGATTCTGCCACTTACCTTCCAAGACTCCGCCCTCCATTCACAATCCGACGCTTAACCACGCCCTCACTGCCACAAGGAATTTTAGCCCATTCCTCCATACAGAACAGCTTCAACTCTGTGATGTTGGTGGATTTCCTCACATAAATTGCTCACCTAAGGTCCTTCCACAACATTTTGATTGGATTAAGGTCAGGACTTTGACTTGGCAATTCCAAAACATTAACTTTATTCTTCTTTAACCATTCTTTGGTAGAATGACTGCATGACCCACCTTTTCTTGAAATTCAGTTCATGGACAGATGTCCTGACATTTTCCTTTAGAATTCGCTGGTAGAATTCAGAATTCATTGTTCCATCAATGATGGCAAGCTGTCCTGGCGCAAATGCAGCAAAACAAGCCCAAACCATGATACTACCACCACCATGTTTCACAGATGATATAAGGTTCTTATGCTGGAATGCAGTGTTTTCCTTTCTCCAAACATAATGCTTCTCATTTAAACCAAAAAGTTCTATTTTGGTCTCATCCATCCACAAAGCATTTTTCCAATAGCTTTCTGGATTGTCCACATGATCTTTAGCAAACTGCAGACGAGCAGCAATGTTCTTTTTGGACAGCAGTGGCTTTCTCCTTGCAACCCTGCCATGCATGCCATGATACACTTCCACAAACATGTCCTGGGAAGATCAGACTTTGATAGATCCCTGTTCTTTAAATAAAACAGGGTGCCCAATCACACCTGATTGTCATCCCATTGATTGAAAACATCTGACTCTAATTTCACCTTCAAATTAACTGCTAATCCTAGAGGTTCACATACTTTTGCCACTCACAAAAATGTAATCTCATCTCATTATCTCTAGCCGCTTTATCCTTCTACAGGGTCGCAGGCAAGCTGGAGCCTATCCCAGCTGACTACGGGCGAAAGGCGGGGTACACCCTGGACAAGTCGCCAGGTCATCACAGGGCTGACACATAGACACAGACAACCATTCACACTCACACCTACGGTCAATTTAGAGTCACCAGTTAACCTAACCTGCATGTCTTTGGACTGTGGGGGAAACCGGAGCACCCGGAGGAAACCCACGTGGACAACATGCAAACTCCACACAGAAAGGCCCTCGCCGGCCCCGGGGCTCGAACCCAGGACCTTCTTGCTGTGAGGCGACAGCGCTAACCACTACACCACCGTGCCACCCCAAAAAAATGTAATATTGGATCATTTTCCTCAATAAATAAATGACCAAGTATAATATTTTTGTCTCATTTGTTTAACTGGGTTCTCTTTATCTAATTTTCGGACTTGTGTGAAAACCTGATGATGTTTTAGGTCATATTTATGCAGCAATATAGAAAAGGGTTCACAAACTTTCAAGCACCACTGTATATATTTGTGGCAGCGGGGGCATGGTCATGCGTCGGTCTGTGAATGGAGGGCGGAGTCAGGGAAGGTAAGTGGCAGAATCACTGCACCTGACATGAATTAATCTGTGTTTGTGTCTCCCCCAGTGACCGCGCCCTTTAAAAGGAGAAAGAGAGCAGAGAAAGGGAGCTCTCCCCAACCTGGACACTTGTGTGTGTGCGTGTCTGACTGGGAGAGTGTGAAAGGGAAAGCTGAAAAGCTAAAATAAAACGTTTTTTGTAACACTCAGTTCTGGCCTGCCCTGCTTCTGTGCTCCACCCACCTTCAACAATCTTTACAATATTATAGGCATGTCATGATATATCATGCGACAGTAAATCATGATACAAATTTATGATGATTCTAATTGATGAAATAAAAAATTAGTCGCAGTTATCAGGCAATTATCAATCTTAGTTTTTCCTTGGTGTAATTGCATTATTTGGACAGCAGAGGGCTGTCTAATCCCGTAAAATGACAGGTATGTATGTGACTTTACCCTAGGCAGAAGTAACACAGCTCTCATGCGATGAAATTACACAAAAACAGATCTAAAATGGGAAAGAGCTGTTGTGAATTGACTGTACAAACAGATTTAACATGAAAATCCTTTTTACAGACCACCAAAAGCTAAAGAAATGAGAAGAAAATGCAGGTAGTAGAAATATGAATAATAGTTGATTAAGAAAAGGCCTATTTGTGCTTATATTTTTCCTCTTTAAAAAAAAGGAATATTTTAGTTAAGAAGCTATTATATTTTACGCCAAGCTTTACAAACCTGGGTAAATAATTATTGTTGGCTATTAAGAAAATAGAACAAAAGGGTTTTTTTTTAATTTGACAACAGGAATGCCTATGTTGATCAAGATAAGAGATAAGATAGCCTTTTATTATCCCACAAGGGGAAATTTACATTGTTACAGCAGCAAAATATAGAAAGAGAAAAAGATAAGACAGTGAAGGAGTAGTGCAAAAGTACTAAGTATACAAGAAAGGGTATATATAAAAAGAAATAAGCCACAAATTTAAAGATAAAAATTCACAAAAGAATAAGAAAAGGAATAGGAAATCAAGAATAGGAAAATAAATGCTGCAGCTTTGGGATAAATAAATGTTTCAGCTTCATTTAATCTTTTTTTTCCCAAAAATATTATGGGATTGACCCCAGTATTATGAATTGAATCTTGAATTGGGCGAATCGTTACATGCCTAATATATTTATGTTATAATATATGCATAAATACATATATATCAACGGCTTTAAGAATAAAATCAGTATTTTAGTGTTTAGTACTTTTGTGTTCAGTGTTTCAATGTGTCTCCTGGAGTAGTCTTGAATGTGAATGTAGGATTTGGAAATTGGAGAAGTTGGAGCATATTTGGGCAGGGCAGTATCAGCAGAAGCGGCAGATTTTCTGTTGTTTGCTATGGTTCTGCAGCAGAACTGTTGAAGCTGCTAGTGTCACGCTATTGACGTAGGAGGAGAGTGTTGGTTCAAGTTGAACTTGATTAAACTTTCTGAGCATAATGCGATACTTATCAATGTCGGTTTAGTGTATCCTAGGAAGATTTCAGGCATTATGACCAATCAAAACAGTAAGATTCTTACTGGGGCGGGATGTCTGAAATGACAAGAGGAGTTTTTTTGTGGAAGCATGTCTCATGGACCCAAATTGAACAAGCTTCCCTCCCTCTCTCTCCACCCTCCAGTCCCAAAGCTAATAAGAGCAAAACTCTTATACTGGTATCCATTTTTCCAAGTCTTTTTTCATTGTTTCACCAAACATTAGTGTTTTGCATCACTTTGGAATGAAACAGAACTTTATTTGAGTCATAGATTATTATGGTCTGAGCGTTGGGTTATGCTTGTGTGGCAGCGGGGGCGTGGTCAAGTGTCGGTCTGTGACTGGAGGGCGGAGTCAGGGAAGGTAAGTGGCAGAATCACTACACCTGATGTCAATTAACCTGTGTTTGTGTGTCTTCCCAGCAACCACGCCCTATATAAGGAGAGAGAGAGAGCAGAGAAAGTGTGCTCTCTCCCCAACCAGACGACTTGTGTGTGTGTGCGCGTGCGTGCATGGCTGGGAGAGTGGATTTTTGCATCTGAAAAGAGCAAAATAAAACAGTTTGGAACTTTATTCTGGCCTGCCGTCTTTCTGTGCTCCTCTCCCTCCTACGAACTGCTACAGTGGTGCTGAAACCCGGGATCGAGCACAGGAAAAGAACAGCCCCAAGGAGTCCTCCCCCTTCGCAGACCTGGTCCACGCCCTCGCCATGGCCCAGCAGAGCCAGCACCAGGCGCTAGTCACCCTCCGAAAGGAGCAGGAGCACCGGTTCGAGGCCCTGGTGCTGGCGCAGCAGGAAGACCGACAGGCGTTCCGGCACCTCCTCGCGTCGGCAGGGTCCACCACCTCCACCGCCGCGGGCCCTTCTCCCCTCACCCTCACTAAGATGGGCCCGCATGATGACCCCGAGGCCTTCCTCACGCTCTTCGAGCAGGCAGCAGAGGCCTCGGGCTGGCCGGTGGAACAGCGCGCGGTGCACCTCCTCCCCCTGCTAACGGGCGAGGCACAGCTGGCCGCGCTACAGCTCCCCGCCGATCGCCGGCTGGTCTGCGCGGACCTTCGTCGGGCCGTCCTCCAGCGGGTGGGGCGCACCCCTGAACAACAGAGACAGCGCTTCCGCGCTCTGCGTCTGGAGGAAGTCGGCCGGCTTTCGCGTTTGGCCAACAGCTCCGGGATGCCTGCTGGCGGTGGTTGAGGTCCGACAACCGCAACGCTGAGGGGATCATCGATCAGGTGGTACTGGAGCAGTTCATCGCCCTCCTACCAGAGGGAAACGCGGAGTAGGTCCAGTGCCACCGCCTGGCATCACTGGATCAGGCCATTGAGTTGGCGGAGGACCATTTGGCGGCTGTTCCGATGGCAGGACAGCCGACATCCTCTTCTTCCCCCTCCTCTCTCTCTCCCCTCTTGTGTCTCGTCCTCGCCCCGTTCCCCCGCCGAGGGGGCCGGCCCCACCCCAGCCGGCCTGTCACACCTGCAGTGCCCTCCCGTTTCTCCCTTCTGTGTCTGTCTCTTCCTCCTCCAGGTGAGTGAGCCCCAGAGCGCCAGTGCAGAGAGGAAGCCTGGGCCGGTTTGCTGGCACTGCGGGGAGCCGGGCCACCTCCAACAGCAGTGCTCGGCAATAGAAGTGGGTGCGGTGGTGCGGATCCCCGACACGCCGGGAACCGCCCTCGATCGGGCCGGAGTGTATCGCATACCGGTGAGTATCCAAGGGGATACATATCAGGCGTTGGTGGACTCTGGCTGTAATCAGACCTCAATTCACCAAAGCCTGGTGCAAGACAAGGCATTGGGGGGAGCACAGGGGGTGAAGGTGTTGTGTGTGCACGGGGATGTTCACAGCTACCCTTTAGTGTCAGTCCGCATTTTTTTCAGAAGGGAAAAATTTAGAGTAAAGGCGGCGGTTAATCCTCGCCTCACCCACTCGATAATTTTGGGGACTGATTGGCCGGGATTTGGGGAGTTAATGAGCCATTTAGTGAAGAGTGGGTCCTGCTGTAGTTCAGCAGGGGGAGGTCCCGGTGTGGCATTGGCGGGAGCAGCTGTCACAGAGCTGTCTCCGTCATCTCCGCGTCAGAGTGAGGAGCTGCCGGCTCCTCCTCCCTCTCTCGGGGAATCCCCCGCGAATTTTCCATTAGAGCAATCGCGAGACGAGACTCTGCGGCATGCGTTTGACGAAGTGAGAGTAATTGATGGTCAAACGCTCCAGCCAAACGCCACCCTGTATTTCCCCTATTTTTCTATTATGAAGGATAGATTATACCGAGTGACGCAGGACACTCAGACTAAAGAGCAAGTCACACAGCTTTTGATTCCAAAGACCCGCCGGGAATTGCTATTCCAGGCGGCTCACTTTAATCCCATGGCTGGACACTTAGGGCAGGATAAGACACTAGCCCGACTAATGGCCCGGTTCTATTGGCCAGGGATTCGCGGCGATGTCCGTAGGTGGTGTACGGCGTGCCGCGAATGCCAGTTAGTAAATCCAGCGGCCATCCCAAAAGTGCCTTTGCGCCCTCTCCCATTAATTGAGACCCCGTTCAAAAGAATTGGGATGGATCTCGTCGGGCCATTAGATCGGTCAACATGAGGGTACCGCTTTATTTTAGTTCTGCTGGGCTATGCAATGCGATACCCGGAAGCAGTACCTCTTCGCAATATCTCAGCATGCAGTCTTGCGGAAGCGCTCTTCCGCGTCATCTCCCGAGTTAGAATCCCGAAAGAGATTCTGACTGACCAAGGCACCTCGTTTATGTCACGTACACTGAACGAACTGTATGGGTTATTAGGAATTAAGCCTATCCGCACCAGCATTTATCACCCACAAACGGACGGTTTAGTTGAACGGTTCAATGGCACACTCAAAAATATAATTTAAAAATTCGTAAGTGAGGTCGCACGTAATTGGGATAAATGGCTCAAACCCTTGTTATTTGCAGTGCGAGAGGTCCCCCAAGCCTCCACAGGGTTCTCCCCATTCGAATTGTTATATGGGCGTAAGCCGCGCGGCATTCTAGATGTACTGTGAGAAAACTGGGAGGAGGGACCTTCACCAAGTAAAAATGAAATTCAATACGTTATTGACCTGAGCGCAAAACTCCACACACTCACACACCTAACCCAGGAGAATTTGCGGCAGGCCCAAGAATAGCAAACCCGCCTGTACAATGGGTACGCGCCTTAGGGAGTTCGAACTGGGAGATAAAGTACTTGTACTGTTGCTCACATCGAGCTTCAAATTGATCGCCAAGTGGCAAGGACCCTTTGAGGTCACACGGTGAGTCGGGGACGTCGACTATGAGGTGAGGCAAACGGACAGGGGTGGGGCACTACAGATTTACCACCTCAATCTGCTCAAACTCTGGAACGAGGAGGTCCCTGTGGCGTTGGTGTCGGTGGTTCCGGAGAAGGCGGAGCTGGGGCCGGAGGTTCAAAAGGGAGCATTGGCATCGCGTACCTCTCCGGTCCCCTGTGGAGACCACCTCTCCCCAACCCAACTCGTGGAGGTTGCCCAGTTGCAGATCGAGTTTTCGGACGTGTTCTCGCCCCTGCCCGGCCGCACTGACCTCATAGAGCACCACATTGAGACGCCCCCGGGGGTCGTAGTGCGTAGCCGCCCTTACAGGCTACCTGAACACAAGAAAAAAGTGGTTCGGGAAGAACTCGAGGCCATGCTCGAAATGGGCATCGTCGAGGAGTCCCACAGCGACTGGAGCAGCCCGGTGGTCTTGGTACCCAAGGCCGACGGGTCGGTCCGGTTCTGTGTAGACTATAGAAAAGTCAACGCGGTGTCTAAATTCGACGCGTACCCAATGCCTCGTATTGATGAGTTGCTCGATCGACTAGGCACGGCTCGCTTTTACTCAACACTGGATTTGAAAAAGGGTTATTGGCAGATCCCCTTGACTCCATTATCCCGAGAAAAAACGGCCTTTTCCACACCGTTCAGCTTACACCAGTTTGTCACACTTCCTTTTGGGCTGTTTGGGGTGCCCGCTACGTTTCAGCGGTTGATGGATAGGGTCCTCCGCCCCCACGCCACCTATGCGGCCGCGTACCTCGACGACATCATTATTTATAGTAATGACTGGCCGCGGCACCTACAACACCTGAGGGCCGTCCTTAGGTCGCTGAGGCAGGCGGGTCTCACAGCCAACCCGAAGAAGTGTGCGATTGGGCGGGTGGAAGTACGGTATCTGGGCTTCCACTTGGGCAATGGGCAGGTGCATCCCCAAATTAACAAGACAGCAGCAATTGCGGCCTGCCCAAGGCCCAAGACCAAAAAGGGGGTGAGACAGTTCCTGGGGCTGGCTGGCTATTATCGTAGGTTTATACCTAATTATTTGGACGTCACCAGCCCGCTGACTGATCTCACTAAAAAGGGAGCACCAGATCCGGTCCAGTGGATGGAGCAATGCCAGCGGGCTTTCTCTGAGGTGAAGGCTGCACTGTGCGGGGGGCCACTGTTACAATCCCCTGACTTTTCTCTCCCCTTTACGTTGCAGACTGATGCGTCGGACAGAGGGCTGGGGGCCGTTCTGTCCCAGGAGGTGGAGGGGGAGGACCGCCCTGTGCTGTACATAAGTAGGAAGCTGTCAGTGCATGAGGGGCACTACAGCACCATTGAAAAGGAGTGCCTGGCGATCAAGTGGGCGGTCCTCGCCCTCCGCTACTACTTCCTGGGGTGCCCTTTCACCCTCTGTTCGGACCACGCGCCCCTCCAGTGGCTCCACCGCATGAAGGATGCCAATGCGCGGATCACCCATTGGTATATGGCACTCCAGCCCTTTAATTTCAAGGTGGCACAGATGGTCGTGGCGGACTTCCTCTCCCATCGGGGGGAGTCGGCTGCATGCCGGATGGCTGCCCGGCCTGAGTCGGGCGGTGGGGGTATGTGGCAGCGGGGGCGTGGTCAAGCGTCGGTCTGTGACCGGAGGGCGGAGTCAGGGAAGGTAAGTGGCAGAATCACTACAACTGATGTCAATTAACCTGTGTTTGTGTGTCTTCCCAGCGACCATGCCTTATATAAGGAGAGAGAGAGCAGAGGAAGTGGGCTCTCTCCCCAACCAGATGACTTGTGTGCGTGTGTGTGTGCATGCATGGCTGGGAGAGTGGATTTTTGCATCTGAAAAGAGCAAAATAAAACAGTTTGGACTTTATTCTGGCCTGCCGTCTTTCTGTGCTCCTCCCCCTCCTACGAACTGCTACAGCTTGTTTTTTCAATGTGATCCCTGCCGAAAGATGAATGTTGAATGCCTGATTTTTATCAACTGATTTCCTCATTAATACATTGGGTTTTAAAGAGAGCTAATAGACCTTGCAAGGGGCGGCACGGTGGTGTAGTGGTCAGCGCTGCCGCCTCACAGCAAGAAGGTCCTGGGTTCGAGCCCCGGGGCCGGCGAGGGCTTTTCTGTGTGGAGTTTGCATGTTCTCCCCATGTTCGCGTGGGTTTCCTCCGGGTGCTCCGGTTTCCCCCACAGTCCAAAGACATGCAGGTTAGGTTAACTGGTGACTCTAAATTGACCGTAGGTGTGAATGTGAGTGTGAATGGTTGTCTGTGTCTATGTGTCAGCCCTGTGATGACCTGGCGACTTGTCCAGGGTGTACCCCGCCTTTCGCCCGTAGTCAGCTGGGATAGGCTCCAGCTTGCCTGCGACCCTGTAGAAGGATAAAGAGGCTAGAGATAATGAGATGAGATGAGACCTTGCAAGGACTTTTGCCACTTAGAAAACTTTGGGTTTTAGCAATTTTGCCACTGCAAGCTGGGTTCAAACTCCATACCTTCAGGTTTGTTAACCACTATTCCAGGGAAAATGCTACAGCAACCATTAGAAAGTTTTATCTAAAACTTAATATTTCAAGAACATTATGAAAATCAGATAAAAACATGAATAACAAAGGTAATGCATGTTAAGTTTTAATGCATATATATATATATATATATATATATATATATATATATATATATATATATATATGCTAAATAAGTTTGGACATTCATACCCCTTTTGACCAACAGGGAGCAGGTTTTGTTCTCGTCTGCACACCAAATTTTGAACCTTTCAGAGAATTTTGACCAAAAATAAATTGGTTCATAACCTGAAAAGTTGGTTCTCAGCTGGAACCAAAATATAGCTATTTTTTCCAATGTAAATCAGGACATCAATGGATGTGTCATTAGTTTGGAGAGGAAGCAGAGCGCATCAATGGAGAATGATATGGAAAAACATACATCTTCAGACAAAATGGAATAGCCCACTTAAATTTCATTGCCCCATGACATTTCATGTGAGTAAATAAGTTAAACTGTTTGGCGTATCAATTTTCTTTGAACAAACTTTTGGTAAGTATGGTTTGTAGATGCTTTATACTGAATTTCATTCAAATCCGCATAGCAATCTCAGACAAGTTCATAAAAGTAGGTGTGGCAGCAGGGGTGGGTCAAGCATTGGCTATGAACAGTGAGCAGTCAGATGAAGCAGCAGGTAGCATGATGAGTTACACCTGTGTTTGATTACTGGCTGTCTACTAATATGTGTCTTTTGTGTCTTTCAGGAGCCAGTAACCAGAGAGGGAGAGCTATGTCACCCAGTGTGTGTGTGTGTGTGTGTGTGTGTGTGTGTGTGTGTGTGTGTATTCTTGTGAGAAGTGAAATCACTGAAAAATGAAAGCAACAAAAATTAAAAATGCACCATGAATGGTCAAGCCTGTCTCCCAGTTCCTCATTCCCACGAGATTGTTACACTAGTGCCGAAAACTGGGATTGAGGAACAAACCCCATCATGGAGTCCTCACCATTCAAGGAACTGATCTGCGCCCTCGCCACTGCCCACCAAACCCAGCACCAGGAGCTGGTGACCCTGTGCACAGAGCAGGACCGGTGCTTCCGAGCCCTGCTCCTGGGCCAACAGAAGGCTTGGCAGGTCTTCAGGAGTCTGATTATGTCAGGTACCCCAGCAGCAGGGGTGGCGGTGTCCGCAGGCTGCTCTCCCATCACCCTCGCCTAGACGGGTCCTCACAATGACCTGGAGGCCTTCCTGGTACTCTTCGAGCGAGCTGTGTTGGTGTGGGGATGGCCAGAGGAGCAGCGAGTGGCATGGCTGCTGCCGCTCTTGACCAGAGAGGTCCAGCTCACAGCCCAGCAGTTGCCCATGGAGAATAGGCTGGAGTATCTGGACCTAAAATGGGCCATCATGCAACATGTTGCCCGCACCTCAGAGCAATACCATCAGCGCTTTCATGCGCTGACCATAGAGGAGGTCACTCGGCTGTGTGCATTTGGCCAGCAGCTCCGCAACACCTGCTGGTGGTGGTTGAGGGCAGAGGACAGAGAAGCAGAGGAAATTATCAACATGGTGGTACTGGAGCAGTTCATTTTTCGGTTGCCTTGGGGAACAGCAGAGTGGGTCCAGTGCCACCACCTGGTGCCACTGAACAGCATAATGTCCTTTACTGAGGACCATCTGGAGGTGTTTCCAGGAGTAGATGCTCCCACAGCTTCTCTCTCTCTCTCTTCACCCCACACTTACCCCAGGCCTGTGGAAATAGGAGCACTACCCGTGTCTCCTCAACCCTTTCTCCTTCTATGTCTGTGTTGCTGCTAACCCCCTCTCTCTCCACAGGTGGACCTACCAGAATCAGGAGAAAACCTGGGCAGGTCTCTCATTGCAGCAGGAAGACTGGGATTTCCCGGGATCAGCATTTCCGCAAAGAGGCAGGGATTGTGATTCACATTGCTGACACAGCACAGGCTTCTCCCAGTCAAGCAGGAATGTACTATGTCTCTGTAAGTATTCAAGGGGTACAAATCAGGCCTTGGTGGATTCTGCTTGTAATCAAAACCTGATTCAATGTGGGGCACTGGGAAATGCATGGTTGGTGAAGGCAAGGTGTGTGCACAGGGTTGTTCACAAATATCCACTAATGCCTGTCACTATTAATTTCTGGGGAGAAAAGAATAGTGTTGAGGCAGCAGATAGCCTGAGCCTCACCCATCCACTTATCCTGGGGACAGATTGGCCAGGGTTAAGAACATTAATAAAACAGCTAGTAGTGGATGGGTCCTGCAGTAGCATATCACGGGAGAATTCCACTGTAACGTTGGCTGGGGAGGTGGTGCCAGGGCCGTCTACATCAGTTCTATGTCATGATGACACGGAGAGTGAGGAGGGCACTGCCCCTCCTCTCTCTCTGGGGAATCCTCTTGGGGATTTCTCTCTGGTGCAGATGTGAGGCGAGACGAGACCCTGAGACATACTTTTGACGAAGTGAGAGTAATCGATAGTCAAAACCTCCAGCTTAATGTTGCGCTGTCCTACCTGTATTTATCCATTGTAAAAGATAGCCTATATCAAGTAATGCAGAACACTCTGAGTAAAGAAGAGATGACACAGTTGTTGGTCCCCAAGAGGCACAGCAAACTTTTATTCGATGCAGCTCATCATAATCCTATGACTGGGCATTTAGGCCAGGATAAAACACCAAATCGTCTCATGGCCCACTTCTATTGGCCAGGGGTTTGCTCCAATGTACATGAGTGATGTCAGCCAGCTGGTGAATCCAGCAGCCACTCTTAAAGTGCCACTGTGCTAAGTACCTCTAATTGAGATTTCTTTCAAGAGAATTGGCATGGATCTGGTCAGGGCATACGATCGATCTGCACGAGGGTATCGGTTGTGTTAATCATAGTAGATTATGCAACAAAATACCCAGAAGAAGTGACTCTTCACAATATCTCTGCATGAAGTGTTGCAGAGGCACTCTTCCCCATTATCTCCCAAGTTGGGATTCCTAAAAAATCCTGACTAATCAAGGCACCACTTTCATGTCACGTACACTACATGAACTGTATGAATTATTGGGGATTTAATGGACTCGTACAAGTGTTTGCCATCCACAAATGGACAGGCTGGTTGAACAATTTACTCAAACACTTAAAAATATGATTGGTAAGTTTGTTCACAGGGATGCTAGAAACTGGGATAAATGGCTTGACTCTCTGTTGTTTGCCATGTATGAGATCCCATAAGCCTCCAACAGGTTTCCCCCATTTGAATTGCTATATGGGCACAAGCCTCGCGGCATCTGAGACGTCATTTAAGAAAATTGGGAGGAGGGACCTTCTCAAAGCAAAAATGAAATTCAGTACATTCTCGCCCTGAGAGCAAGAACATCAATCCCGCCTGTACAACAGAGGGACATGGCTAAGGGAATTTGCACCGGGAGATAAAGTGTTCATTTTACTGCCCATGTCAAACTCAAAATTACTCATCAAGTGGCAAGGGTCCTTTGAGGTCACATGGTGAATTGGGGAAGTCGACTATGATATCAGTTGCATGGATGGGGCGATGCATGTCAAATTTACCACCTCAATCTCCTGAAACCATGGAGAGAAGAGGTTCCTGTGGCTCTGGTGATGGTGGTTCCCAAGAGGGCAGAGCTGGGACTGGAGGGAGGTCCAAAAAGTGCAGCCCAATTCAACCCAGTCTCCTGTGGAGGCCACCTCTCGTCATCACAGAGAACATAGGTTATCAGCTTGCAGGAGGAACTCTGAGGTGTTTTCACCCCTTCTCGGTTGCACTAACCTCACAGAGCACCACATAGAGACTCTCCCAGGGGTGGTGGTGCACAGCTGACCATATCGGCTCCCCAAACACAAAAAATGTGGTTTGAGATAAACTCAAGACAATGCTTGACATGGGGGTAATTGAGGAGTCACATGGCGACTGGAGCAGCCTGGTGATCTTTGTTCCCAAGATGGAAACAGTGTAGTTCTGTATAGACTATAGAAAAGTCAACATAGTGTCTAAATTTTATGTATGTCTGATGCATCACATTGATGAACTGCTCAATCGGTTAAGTGCGGCTCATTTTTATTTAACACTTTTACGTTTCCATTCCCGGTTGAGAGTATGTTGTGCACATTCTGACTGCCACTTCTCACCGGAGCTTTTTTATTTTATTTTCCCTTTTATTTTTTATTTATTTTTTGTGCTTGTGTAGTTTGATGCTTGTTTTTGTTTGAGTGTTTTGTCTGCCGGTGGTGGTGTAGCTCCGGACCCAGTTTTGGGTGTCGATTCCCTCCAGGCCTTGGTTCGCCATGGGTGATGCCTGTGCTCCTAGCTATGGACTGCAGTGAGCTTGTTGCTCATTTTAACATTGTGGTTGTCCAGCGCTCTGTGCTTTAGTGCTTGGCATGATGTTCCGAGCGATGTTGCTCAGTGGCATTGCAGTGGCTGTGCAGGCAGTTTGGGACATACCAGCGCTCTGTGTGGCGGTGCTTCTGTGCTCACTTTTTGGATCCATGGCGTGGTGTTCTGAGTGATGTTGCCTGGTGGTGTCGCGGCGGCTGTGCTGGCAGTGTGGGACTTGTTTTTGTGCGCCTTTTGGTGGGACTATGGCTGCTACACCATTGGAATGACATCCTGACCTCTATTTGGTGGACTTTTATTTTTTTCCCTATAATTGTAAAGCGACCTTGGGTTTTGAGAAAGGCGCTATATAAATCGAACTTATTATTATTATTATTATTATTATTATTATTATTAACACTGGATTTGACAAAGGGGTATTGGCAGATCCCTTTGACTCCATTACCTCATGAAAAAAATGGCCTTTTCCACTCCATTTAGGTTACACTAATTTGTAGCCCTTCCGTTTGAGTTGTTTTGGGCCCCAACAACATTTCGGTGTCCCATGTACAGAATCCTCTGTCCCAACAGTGTGTATGCTACTGCCTTTTGAGGTTACATCATTATTTATAGTAAAGATTGGCAGCAGCATTTACAAAATCTGAGGGATATCCTGAGATTGCTGAGGCATGGGGGACTCACATGAAACCCAAAGAAGTGTGCAATTGGGCAGGTGGAAGTATAGTATCTGGGCTTTCACTTGGGTCACAGGCAGGTGCATCCCCAAATTGATAAGACTGCAGCAATTATGGCCTGCCTAAGACCTAAGACCAAAAAGGGGTGAGGCAGTTTCTTTGGCTGGCTGGCTATTATAGGCAGTTCATGCCTAAATATTTGGACATCACCAGTCTGCTGACTGACCTCACTAAAAAAGGGGCACCAGATCCAATTCAGTGGATGCAGCCATGCGAACAGGCTTTTGCTCATGTTAAAGCAGTTTTGTGCAAGGGCCCACTGTTGCATTTGCCTGACTTTTTTCTCCTTTTTGTTTTGCAGAGCAATGTGTCAGACCAAGGGATGGGGCAGGTTTGTCCCAGGTGGTGGAGAGAGGGAAAGTGCCCGGTGCTGTATATCAACCACATGCTCTTGATGCAAGATTCTAAGTACAGCACCATTGAGAAGTAGTGTCTGGCCATCAAGTGGGCAGTCCTCTCTCTCCAGTACTACCTGCTAGGATGCCCTTTCACCCTCTGTTCCAACCAGGCCCGCTCCAGTGGCTCCACTGCATGAAAGCTGCCAACATGTGGATCACTCATTGGTATCTAGCTCTTCAGCCCTTTAAGTTTGAGGTGTTCCACAGGCTGGGGGCACAGATGGTGATGGAGAATTACCTCTCCCACCAGGGGGTGAGTCAGCTGCAGGCTGGATGGCTCCATGGCTTGAGTCAGGCAGTGGGTGTATGTGGCAGCGGGGGTGTGGTTGAGTGTCTGCTATGAACAGCGAAAGGTCAAGTTGAACCAGCAAGGTAACATGTGATGAGTTAACCCTATGGTTGATTACTGGCTGTCTACTAATGTGTGTCTTTTTTGTCTTTCAGCAGCCAGTAACCACAAAGAGAGCTGTGTCACTTAACATGTGTATTTGTGTGTGAGCATGCATGCATTTGTGAGAACTGAAAAGTGAAAACACCAAAAAATAAAAATGCACCGTGAATGGTCAAGCCTGTCTCCCAGTTCCTCATTTCATAACCCACAAAAGAGTGCTACAATAGATTTTTCAGATAGCATGAAAATTCAGGAATATTAACTTGTAAAAAGTCAAATTTATGATGCAGATTACTAAAAGTGCATTGCAGAAAGCAGAAGAAAAAGGAATTTTGAATTTAGATCAAGTCATTTCTAAGATGCAGGCTAAAATGTAAACATGTTTCTTGTAGCACCACCTTTTGGCCACTTGTGCCAAGGATTTGTACAGTGCTTCTTTATAACATCATAAACCTACATACCAATTTTCATGTAATTTGGACATTCGCAGTAGAAATTACAAGCTGCGGAATATTGATTGGCTGCTGCCAGCCACATAGATTATCAAAGCAATATTTAGAGGAGTGTAAGAAAATGTCACTATTATCCATTATACCAAATTTGAACAACTTCTGAATTTTTATCACAGAAAAACAAGCAATTTTAATTATAGCACCTCTGGGTGGTCTATTTGTATGAAAAGTTGGGAATCGTCCACAGAATATCAACCCAACACATGAAGTTTTGTCAAAATCAGACAATGCATTGACAAGATATGACACCTACTGTACTTAGCCATTTTGATGAAGATTTACTTGATTATCTAAGTAAAGCAAATTTACATATCCAAATTTCTTTAGCAACTTAAGACCAGTAAAGTCTGAAGATAATACTGATTAAGTTTTGGGACAATCCTTATAAGTTTTGGTCCAGCTATTTCTGATAAGATGTTGAAAATATGTTTTTGAGAAAACTGAGAAAAAGTCACAAAATTTGAAAATTTTCAAGCAGAAGACCAGTAGAGCAAAGATGCAGATGACCACGATTAAAATGATGAAAGAATTTTGACTATAGCACAAGCTGTTTTTGAGATAATTGTGGAATATAAACTTGATTATTACAACAACACCTTGCAATCAATGTGTGTTATTTTATGTGCATGACTAGTGGGTGAAATTTCCCACCCACCTGCCAAATTTGGTGTTTCTAGGCCTTGTGATTTTTGCTGCACAAACATTTTTAGGGGAGAAAAATGAAGAAGAAGATGAAGAGGCAGAATTAGAACAAAAACAATAGGGTTCCCGCAGCTTCTCTGTTCAGCACAAGCACAGAAGTCGCAAACAATAGTGGAATTAGAAGTAGCTCAACAGCTTCAACAGGAGAAATAAAAGGTGGAATTGTAGGAAATGTAAAAAAAAAAGTCATCAAATAGACCACACAATGTGAACTTTGTAGAATACGCAAGATACATGAGGGGCGATGTGCCCCAAGTGGCAAAAGTTTGAATAATTTCACCAGTTCACCAGGCAAAAGAGAACAATCAGAATTTTGGAAGCATTGCATCAGTGGTTCTCAACTGGTTTTGCTTCAGGACCCAATTTTATGTTGGACATCAAGTCATGACCCAATACTACACCGAAGTTGTTTGTCATATGGGACTAAACAAAGAAATGCATATTAGCTTTGCATATTAATGTTATCAACACTAACAATAATCAATTATCCATTGCATAAGCTTAATAAAATTTTTTGGGGGGCTTTTTGCACCTTTATTGGATAGGACATTGTAGAGACAGGAAATGAGCGGGAGAGAGAGATGGGGAGGAATTGGGAAATGACCTTGGGCCGGAATCAAACCCGGGTCCCCGGATTTATGGTATGGCACCTCATCCACCTGAGCCACGACGCTCCAATAAAATTTTATAATAATCATTTACGACCTGAGATAACAAGAAATAAATCAACTTGCATATTGACTTGATAAGGTTGTACCTAAACAAAATCTGTTTATTAAATGCAATGCATATGCCTATCAAGTGCAAAATTAATTGCTCACAGGACATTAATATGAAAGCCACTATATAAATGCATACATATAATTCGGAGTAAGTGCAATTTTCCTAGCCTAACAAATACATCAAACACTGACCCAAATATTGCATAACAAATTGTACACTTAACATGAAAAATGCACAACTATTAAATGCACAAACATAATGAGATTTAAAGAATCCAGCCACTGGGGGTGCATAAGCGTACTCTTGGTGCCGGTTCCAAGCCTGGATAAATTGGGGAGGGTTGCGTCAGGAAGGGCATCCGGCGTAAAACTGTGCCAAATCTAACATGCGGAATGAAAAGAGAAATACTATACTGGATCGGTCGGGGCCCGGGTTAACAACGACCACCTCTGGTACTGTTGGTCAACAGGGTGCTGGTGGAAAGTGTGCTACTGTTGCGCCAAAACGGAGAAGGAGAAAGAGAGGGGGGAGGCGTGTTAGGAGAGCGCATGAAAGATGGAAGGGAAGGAGCTTAAAATTGAGGGTAGGAACACTGAATGTGGGAACACTGACTGGCAAAGTGAGAGAGTTAGCAGGTATGATGGAAAGAAGGAAGTTGGACATTTTGTGTGTGCAGGAGACAAGGTGGAAAGGAAGTAAGGCCAAGAACATTGGAGATGGATGCAAGTTGTTTTATTATGGAGTCGATGGAAAGAGAAATGGTGTTGTTATTGTTTTGAGGGGAGAGTTGGTCAACAGTGTGATTGATGTGAAGAGAGTGTCAGATAGAGTGATAGGTATGAAGTTGGAGATTCAAGGAGTGGTAATCAATGTTGTGTGTGCGTACGCCCCACAGGTTGGATGTGAGAATGAAGAGAAAGAGTCTTTCTGGGAAAAGATGGATGAAGTGGTAGAAAGTATACCGAGGGAGGAGCACGTGCTGATAGGAGCAGATTTCAACGGATATGTTGGCGAGAGAAACAGAGGAGATGAGGACATGATGGGCAGATAGGGTGTAAGAGAGAGATATGTGGAAGGGCAAATGGTGGTTGATTTTTCAAAGAGGATGAATTTGGCAATAGTCAATACATACTTCGAGAAGAAAGAGCAGCACAGGGTGACGTTTAAGAGTGGAGGAAGAGGTACACAGGTGGACTACATACTCTGCAGAAGGGGTAACCTGAAGGAGATTGGAGACTGTAAAGTGATGGCAGGGGAGAGTGTAGCTAGACAACATCAAGTGGTTATGTGCATGATGAGCTTGAAAGTGAAAAAGAGGAAGCATGAAATAGTGGAGCCGAAGATTAAGTGGTAGAAACTAAAAGAGGTTGAACATCAGAAGGAGTTTAGGGAAGAAATGAGACAAGCATTGAGTGGTCATGGAAGTCTGCCGGAAGATTGGAATACTACTGCTGTACTAGTAGGAGAGGCAGCAAGGAAGGTGCTAGGGTGGTCATTGGGAAGGAGGAAGGAAGACAAGGAGACATGGTGGTGGAACAAAGAAGTGCAGGAAATTATAAAAGAGAAGAGGCTAGCAAAGAAGAATTGGGACGATCAGAGAGACGAGGAAAGCAGGCGGTTATACAGAGAGACGAGACAGAAGGCAAAAAGAGTGGTAGCAAAGGCAAAAGCAGATGCATACCAGGAGTTGTATGAAAGACTGGAGACCAAAGAAAGAGAGAAAGACCTGTACAGACTAGCTAGGCAGAGAAACAGGGAAGTGAAGGATGTACAGCAGGTAAGAGTGATGAAAGATGTAAATGGAAATGTGCTGACAAACAAAGAGAGTGTATTAAGAAGGTGGAAAGAGTACTTTGAGGATTTATGAAATGAGGAGAATCCAAGAGAGAAAAGGTCAGATTCATTGGAGACAGCAAATCAGGAAGCAGAGTTGGTTAGTAAGGATGAGGTGAGGGCAGCCATGAAAAGAATGAAGACTGGAAAAGCAGTCAGACCAGATGGTATCCCGATTGAGGCTTGGAGATGTTTGAGTGAGACGGCTGTGGAGTTCCTAACGAGATTGTTTAATAAGATCCTAGAGAATGAGAAAATGCCAAATGAATGGAGAGTGTGCTAGTCCCAATATACAAGAATAAGGGAGATGTACAGAGCTGCAGTAATTACAGAGGAATAAAATTGATGAGCCACATCATGAAGCTATGGGAAAGGGTATTGGAGGCGAGATTGAGAAGAGAGGTAGCAATCTGTGAACAGCAGTACGGGTTTATGCCAAGGAAGAGCACGTCGGATGCAATTTTTGCTTTAAGAATGTTAATGGAGAAGTACAGAGAAGGCCAGAGAAAGCTACATTGTGTGTTTGTAGACCTGGAGAAGGCATACGATAGAGTGCCGAGAGATGAGTTATGGTATTGTATGAGAAAGAGTGGAGTGAATGAGAAGTATATTATGGCCCTTTTCCACTACCCTTTTTCAGCTCACTTCAGCTCGCTTCAGCTCACTTCAGCCCAACACGGCTCGCGTTTCGACTACCAAAAACCAGCACGACTCAGCTCGTTTCAGCCCTGCTTAGCCCCTAAAACTCGCACCGTTTTGGAGTGGGGCTGAAGCGAGCCAAGCCGTGCCGAGTGAGGCTGGAGGCGTGAGCAGACACTCCCCTGTGCACTGATTGGTGAGGAGGAGTGTCCTCACATGCCCACACGCGCCCCGCGAGCGCGCTGGGATCTGTAAACACCGCAAACCCGGAAGGAGAAGAATTACAAATTACGAGAATTTCTGAAGCCTTATGCGCCTCGCCTCATCTATACGCTCTTGCCAGTATCTGTTGGCGTTGTCGGTGACAACAAGCCACAGCACCAAGACCAGCAACACTAACGACTCCATGTCCTCCATGTTTATTGTTTACTATCCGGGTCGTGAGACTACCGCTTAAAAGCTCACTGAATCAGTGACATACAGAGCATCGTGGACGAGTTCGCGGAGCGCAAGGCTCGTCGTATGCCCTTCAAATAATGCGCGCAGTAGGCTATTGATGTTTTATTATGAGCCATGTACAGTATGTCGCCTAATGTTTTTTTGTTTGAGTTACATGTTTGTTTGAAGGACTTAATGTACAAAATAACATAGTTGCACCCCGTAGTGTTGAAATTGGTAAACACAGTGCATTCAGTGAGGTTTGCACCGCCCTCCTTTTATTTCTGACTCTTCCTGTCACCGTTGCAACCTCTGAGCGCTCATTCGTATGCCCTTCAAATAATGTGCGCAGTATAGGCTATTGATGTTTTATTATGAGCCATGTACAGTATCCTAATGTTTTTTGTTTCTGAGTTACATGTTCGTTTGAAGGACTTGATGTACTAAATAACATAGTTGCACCCGGTAGTGTTGAAATTGGTAAACACCGCAGTTGCGGACATTTTGTAGCCTAAAATGATGTTATGATAAGCTTTAATAAAATGCCCGGTCATTTGCCCCGCCCCCGGCCCGGCTCTGACTTGTTCCGCCACTGTCACTGATGTCACTGTTTGCGCTGCTTAACGACATCACGTGACGTCCACCCACTTTCGCTAACTCCACCCAATGTGTCCACCCACTTCCAGCCAGCACGGTTCAGCGCGGTTGTAGTCGAAATGCAACTCCAACAGCCCCGCTCAGCTCGACTCAGCTCGACTCGGCACGGCACGACTCAGCCGCGTTTGTAGTGGAAAAGCGGCATTAGAGTGGTGCAAGACATGTATGAGAACAGTGAAACAGCAGTGAGGTGTGCAGTTGGAACAACTGAATGGTTCAAGATGAAGGTGGGACTTCATCAAGGATCTGCTTTGAGTCCTTTTTTGTTTGCCATAGTGATGGATAGCTTGACGGATGAAGTGAGGCAAGAGTCACCATGGAACATGATGTTTGCGGATGATATTGTGATATGTGGTGAAAGTAGAAAGAAGGTTGAGTTGGGTTTGGAGAGATGGAGGTATGCATTGGAACGAAGAGGAATGAAGGTGAGCAGTAGCAAAACAGAATACATGTGCATCAATGAGAATGGGGATGAGAGTGTAGTGAAGATGCAAGGAGTAGACGTAAAGAAAGCTGGTGAATTCAAGTACCTGGGGTCAACTGTGCAGGAAAATGGGGGCTGCGATAGTGAGGTAAGAGAGTGCAGGCAGGGTGGAGCAGTTGGAGAAGGAATTCGGGAGTCATTTGTGATAGCAAAGTCCCAGCAAAAGTGAAAGGTAAGATGTATAAGACAGTAGTGAGACCAGCTGTGATGTATGGATTGGAGACCGTACCCTTAACAAAGAGACAGGAGGAAAAGTTGGAGTTGGCGGAGTTGAGGATGTTAAGGTTTGTGATGGGAGTGACAAGGTTGGACAGGATAAGGAACGAGCACATCAGAGGGACAGCACATGTGGAGAGCTTGGGAATTAAGCTAAGAGAGATGAGACTGAGATGGTATGGGCACATCCCAGGGCTCGTGAGTGCGACTGGTTTAGTCGCACTTGCGACTAGAATTTTGAGGGTGCGACTATATTTGAAATCACGGTCGCACGGTGCGCCAATAAAAAAATGAGCAAAAATTAAGGCCGGCGCCTAGATAATGGCTGCAGAACAAAGCTGCCGTCTGAAAAAAAACAAGCTTCATGCCAGCTGGCTGACTGAAGCGCGAAAACCAAGTCCCCGCCCACCCCCGGCAGAAACACGGGATCAAATTAATTTTTATAACTCCCCAGCCGGCTGACACGTGCCATTCGCCCGCTATGCGAAACCCGGAAGTAGCACTAGTGCTGCGCCGGCCATTCCAAGAAATTTTCCATGATGTAATGCATCCTGCGAGTCAGCTGATCATGATTGGCGAATCAACTTGCTAAACAATCAGCTGACCGTAATCAGTGAATCAAGGAGCAGGTTGATAAGGATAAACAACAAACACGGTTAGTAAGCATGTGTATGATTGGTCAGAAGTTTCTGCGGCCCTGTGGTCTCTGTTCAGACAAGATGAAGCGCTCCATTGCAGAGTTCCACATGACTCTGCCTGCTATTATCATTTTTTGTTTAACTATTTTTTTTTTCAATAGTTGACTTGTGTTCTATAAGATATTCTGTCAAGTCAGTATGCCTGTGTACCACTCTATAGGATATTCTGTTTGGTCAGTATGCCTGTGTACCACTCTATAGGATATTCTGTCAGGTCAGTATGCCTGTGTACCACTCTTTAGGATATTCTGTCAGGTCAGTATGCCTGTGTACCACTCTATAGGATATTCTGTCAGGTCAGTATGCCTGTGTACCACTCTATAGGATGTTCTGTCAGGTCAGTATGCCTGTGTACCACTCTATAGGATGTTCTGTCAGGTCAGTATGCCTGTGTACCACTCTATAGGATGTTCTGTTAGGTCAGTATGCCTGGCTGTGTATTTGACTTAACATCATCAGTGTTATGCCTGGACATGACTGCAGGTTCAAGTCTGGAATAAAGCAGTTGGTTGTAACAAATGGTGTGATTTGTCCTTCTTCCCCAAGAACCACCTAAAATACCACACATTGCCAATTCTTTTGCACCTATCAATGTGGGCTTTTTCTTTTATAATCTAGACAAATACTTAATGGAAGGTTGTTAACATTGATTAATAGGAGTAATACTTGGTATGGCAAAGACGTTTGCTTGTGCTCCCAACCTTTTATAGTGGTGCGCCTAGATTTTTGCTGGTGCACCCAATTTTTAGGGGTTGGGAGCACAGTGCTCCGAGGTCAAAAAGTTAGTCTGGAGCCCTGCATCCTGAGAAGAGATGCAGAGCATGTGGGAAGGAGAATGTTGAGGATGGAGCTGCCAGGCAAACAAAAACGAGGAAGGCCAAAGAGGAGATACATGGATGTGGTGAGAGAACATGAAAGTGGCAGGTGTGGTACAGAAGGATGCGGAAGACAGGGAGCAATGGAGACAAAAGATCCGCTGTGGCGACCCCTGATTGGGAGCAGCCAAAAGAAGAAGATAATGAGATTTAAAGCAACATGAGGTAGGAATTTTACTTTAAAATCAGTTGCTAAATCATTTTGATGGCACATTGACTTGGGAGAATGGCTCATCTTCCACTCCAACTCTGTGCCTGGTTTGCCAGTTATAGCACTATCTAGTTCTGGTTGGGCGTCCCTGAGACCTCCCATGAAAACTGCGTAATGCTTTATGGTACCCTAGCCAGATTCCAAAAGATCTAAACAGCTTCCCCTAAAAATAAGCTAAATAGGTATTCTCAGGACAGACAACATGGCATATAAGGTGAAGGAAACCAAAGAAGACGCTGTCAGTAACATTAACAGTCTGAGTGATTTGGAGGTTGGGGGGGGATGTTCAGCATCCTGAGAGCTCTGGAAAAAGGTACCGCAGTCTCCGAGGTACAGTGGTGCTTGAAAGTTTGTGAACACTTTAGAATTTTCTATATTTCTGCATAAATATGACCTAAAACATAATCAGATTTTCAGACAAGTCCGAAAAGTAGATAAAGAGAACCCAGCTAAACAAGTGAGACAAAAATATTATACTTGCTCATTTATTTATTGAGGAAAATGATCCAATATTACATATCTGTGAGTGGCAAAAGTATGTGAACCTTTGCTTTCAGTATCTGGTGTGACCCCCTTGTACAGCAATAAATGCAACTAAACTTTTCCGGTAACTGTTGATCAGTCCTGTACACTGGCTTGGAGGACTTTTAGCCCATTCCTCCATACGGAACAGCTTCAACTTGGGGATGTTTGTGGGTTTTCACACAGGAACTGCTCGCTTCAGGTCCTTCTACAACATTTTGATTGGATTAAGGTCAGGACTTTGACTTGGCCATTCCAAAACATTAACTTTATTCTTCTTTAACCATTCTTTGGTAGAATGACTTGTGTGCTTAGGGTTGTTGTTTTGCAGCATGACCCACCATCTCTTGAGATTCAGCTCATGGACAGATGTCCTGACATTTTCCTTTAGAATTCGTTGGTATAATTCAGAATTCATTGTTCCATCAAGGATGGCAAGCCGTCCTGGCCCAAATGCAGCAAAACAGGCCCAAACCATGATACTACCACCACCATGTTTCACAGATGACATAAGGTTCTTATGCTGGAATGCAGTGTTTTCCTTTCTCCAAATATAATGCTTCTCATTTAAACCAAAAAGTTCTATTTTGGTCTCATCCGTCCACAAAACATTTTTCCAATAGCCTTCTGGCTTGTCCACATGATCTTTAGCAAACTGCAGACGAGCAGCAATGTTCTTTTTGGACAGCAGTGGCTTTCTCCTCGCAACCCTGCCATGCATACCATTGTTGTTCAGTGTTCTCCTGATGATGGACTCATGAACATTAATATTAGCCAATGTGAGAGAGGCCTTCAGTTGCTTAGAAGTTACCCTGGGGTCCTTAGTGACTTTGACAACTATTACACGCCTTGTTCTTAGAGTGATCTTTGTTAGTCGACCACTCCTTGTGAGGGTAACAATGGTCTTGAATTTCCTCCATTTGTACACAATCGATCTGGCTGTGGATTGGTGGAGTCCAAACTCTTTAGAGATGGTTTTGTAACCTTTTCCAGCCTGATTAGCATCAACAACGCTTTTTCTGAGGTCCTCAGAAATCTCCTTTGTTCGTTCCATGATACGCTTCCACAAACATGTGTTGTGAAGATCAGACTTTGATAGATCCCTGTTCTTTAAATAAAACAGGGTGCCCACTCACACCTGATTGTCATCCCATTGATTGAAAACACCTGAATCTAATTTCACCTTCAAATTAACTGCTGATCCTAGTGGTTCACATGCTTTTGTCACTCACAGATATGTAATATTGGATCATTTTCCTCAATAAATAAATGACCAAGTATAATATTTTTGTCTCATTTGTGTAACTGGGTTCTCTTTATCTACTTTTAGGACTTGTGTGAAAATCTGATGATGTTTTAGGTCATATTTACACAGAAATATAGAAAATTCTAAAGGATTCACAAACTTTCAAGCACCACTGTAAGAGACAAAACCCTTTCGAATTTTCTGTATTTCTGCGTAAATATGACCTAAAACATCATCAGATTTTCACACAAGTCCGAAAAGTAGATAAAGAGAACCCAGTTAAGCAAATGAGACATTATACTTGCTCATTTATTTATTGATCCAATATTTCACCAAAATGATCCAATATTACCTACCTGTGAGTGGCAAAAGTATGATCAGCAGTTAATTTGAAGGTGAAATTAGATACGGGTGTTTTCAATCAATGGGATGACAATAAGCTGTGAGTGGGCACCCTGTTTTATTTAAAGAACAGGGATCTATCAAAGTCTGATCTTCACAACACATGTTTGTGGAAGTGTATCATGGCACGAACAAAGGAGATTTCTGAGGACCTCAGAAAAAGCGTTGTTGATGCTAATCAGGCTGGAAAAGGTTACAAAACCATCTCTAAAGAGTTTGGACTCCACCAATCCACAGTCAGACAGATTGTGTACAAATGGAGGAAATTCAAGACCATTATTACCATCCCCAGGAGTGGCTGACCAACAAAGATCACTCCAAGAGCAAGGCATGTAATAGTCGGCAAGGTCACAAAGGGCCCCAGGGTAACTTCTAAGCAACTGAAGGCCTCTCTCACATTGGCTAATGTTAATGTTCATGAGTCCACCATCAGGAGAACACTGAACAACAATGGTATGCATGGCAGGGTTGCAAGAAGAAAGACACTGCTCTCCAAAAAGAACATTGCTCCTCGTCTGCAGTTTGCTAAAGATCACGTGGACAAGCCAGAAGGCTATTGGAAAAATGTTTTGTGGATGGATGAGACCAAAATAGAACTTTTTGGTTTAAAGGAGAAGCGTTATGTTTGGAGAAAGGAAAACACTGCATTCCAGCATAAGGACCTTATGTCATCTGTGAAACATGGTGGCGGTAGTATCATGGTTTGGGCCTGTTTTGCTGCATTTGGGCCAGGACAGCTTGCCATCATTGATAGAACAATGAATTCTGAATTATACCAGCGAATTCTAAAGGAAAATGTCAGGACATCTGTCCATGAACTGAATCTCAAGAGAAGGTGGGTCATGCAGCAAGACAACGACACTAAGCACACAAGTCGTTCTACCAAAGAATGGTTCAAGAAGAATAAAGTTAATGTTTTGGAATGGCCAAGTCAAAGTCCTGACCTTAATTCAATCGAAATGTTGTGGAAGGACCTGAAGCGAGCAGTTCCTGTGTGAAAACCCACAAACATCCCCAAGTTGAAGCTGTTCTGTCTGGAGGAATGGGCTAAAAGTCCTCCAAGCTGGTGTGCAGGACTGATCAACAGTTACCGGAAACGTTTAGTTGCAGTTATTGCTGCACAAGGGAGTCACACCAGATACTGAAAGCAAAGGTTCACATACTTTTGCCACTCACAGATATGTAATATTGGATCATCTGGACTGTTACGAGTAACAAGTCCAAAAGCCAGGGTCTGTCATGGTATGGGGTTGTGTCAGTGCCCTTGGCAAAGGTAACTTTCACTTCTGTAATGGCAGCATTAATGCAGAAAAGTACATACCACATTCTGCATACATTACAAAGGCATAGCTGCAGAAGAAGAGGGTGCCTGTTCCCTCTGTCCCCAATAGAGAATGTGTGGTTAATTTTGAAATTAAAATTATGACAATGGTAACCCTGTACTGTCGCACACCTTAAGATCTGTTTGTAGGAATAATACGACAAAATAACAACTGAAACACTTCATTGCTTAGTGTCTTCAGTCCCTAAACATATTCTAAGTGTTGTGAGAAGGAATGGGAACATTACAGTGTTGTAAATGTTTTAATGTCCCAACTTTTTTGAAATGTGTTGCAAGAACCAAAATTGACATACTATGTGTTTATTTTGAAATAAATAAATAAATAAATAAATAAATAAAATTCATGAGGTAAAGCATCAAATATGCTGTTGTATTGTTTTGAGTGCAATGCAGGTTATAGATTATTTTCAAGTCATTGTGATCAGTTTTATTTTCAATTTCTACCTACCATCCCAACTTTTTCTGATTTGGGCTTGTAGTTCACTAGCTGTTCAAAACAATGACTATCTGACAGCAAAGTGTATATCCCTGCTGATGTTATTTATGAAAGATTGTGACATAGGCTGTAACCTTATCTGTGTTATCCCTGTCTCATGGAGATTTGTCATTTTTTCCAGATGACAGAAGTCATCTAACCTCAGTCCCCTCTCAGGCTAGCATGCAAATAAATAAATTAATCTCACGCAAAAACATGATTGGGAGGAATGGCCTGCCTAATCCGAACCCGAGCAGTGTTCTGTTGTTGGACTTCTGTGCCATGCATGGTTTGGCCATAACGAATACCATGTTCGAGCGTAAGGGTGTCCATAAGTGCACATGGCACAAGGACACCCTAGGCCGTAAATCGATGACTAACTTTGTAGTTGTTTCATCTGATCTGCGACTATATGTCTTGGACACTCAGGTGAAGAGAGGAGCAGAGCTGTCAACTGATCACTACCTGGTGGTGAGCTGGATCAGATGGCAGGGGAGGAGGCTAGACAGACTTGGCAGGCCCAAACATGTAGTGAGGGTATGCTGGGAACATCTAGCGGAGGCTCCCATCCATTGGATCTTCAACTGCCACCTCCAGCAGAGCTTCAATTGCATACCGGGGGAGGATGGGGACACTGAGTCAGAGTGGACCATGTACCATACCTCCATTGCTGAGGCAGCCATGCAGAGCTGTGACTGCAAGGTTGCTGGTGCCTGTCATGGCGGTAATCCCTGAACCCAGTAGTGGACACCTGCGGTGAGGGGAGCTGTCAAGCTGAAGAAGGAGTCCTGTTGGGCTTGATTAGCCTGTAGGTCTCCAGAGGCAGCTGACAGATACCAAAAGGCCAAGCGGAACGCGGTTCTGGCGGTCACTGAAGCAAAAACTCGGGTGTGGGAGGAGTTTGGTGAGGCCAAGGAAAGCAACTTTCAGTCAGCCTTCAAGAAATTCTGGTAAACTGTCCGGCAGCTCAGGAAAGGGAAGCAGTGCTCTGTCCCGACTGTTTGTAGTGGGGATGGAGTGCTGTTGACCTCAACTGGGGACATTGTCCGGCGGTGGAAGGAATACTTTGAGGATTTCCTCAATCCCACTTTCATGTCATCCGAGGAGGATGCAGAGTCTGAGGGTGCTTGGGAGAACTCGTCCATCACAGGGGCTGAGGTTGCAGAGGTGGTTAAAAAGCTCTTCTGTGGCCGGGCTCTGGGGGTGGATGAGATTCGTCCTGAGTTCCTGAAGGTGCTGGATGTTGTTGGACTGTCCTGGCTGACATGCCTCTTCAACATTGCATGGAGGTCAGGGACAGTGCCTCTGGATTGGCAGACTGGGGTGGTGGTCCCCCTTTTTAAAAAGGGGGACCAGAGAGTGTGTTCCAACTATAGGGGGATCACACTTCTCAGCCTCCCTGGGAAAGCCTATGCTGGAGTGCTGGAGAGGAGGGTCCGGTTGATAGTTGAGCCTCGGATTCAGGAGGAACAATGCAGTTTTCGTCCTGGTCATAGAACACCGGACCAACTCTTTACCCTTGCAAGGGTACTAGAGGGTCCATGGGAGTTTGCTCAACCGGTCTACATGTGTTTTGTGGACCTGGAGAAGGCTTACGACCGTGTCTCTCGGGGTGCCCTGTGGGGGGTGCTTCAGGAGTATGAGGTTCTGGGCCCACTGCTGCAGGCCATTCGGACCCTGTATGACTGGAGCAGGAGTTTGGTTCACATTGCCGGCAGTAAGTCAGACTTGTTCCTGGTGCATGTGGGACTCCACCGGGGCTGCCCTTTGTCACCGGTTCTGTTCATAACTTTTATGGACAAAATTTCTAGGCACAGCCAAAGGGCGGAGGGTGTCCGGTTTGGTGGCATTAGGATCACGTCTCTGCTTTTTGTGGATGATATGGTCCTGTTGGCTTCATCAATCTGTGACCTACAGCATTTCCTGGGATGGTTTGCAGCAGAGTGTGAAGCGGCTGGGATGAGGATCAGCACCTCCAAGTCCGTGGTGCTCAGCCAGAAACAGGTGGTGTGCCTACTTCAGGTCAGGGAGGAGTTGCTACCTCAAGTGGAGGGGTTTAAGTATCTTGGGGTCTTGTTCACGAGTGAGGGTAGGGGGGAGCAGGAGTTGGACAGACGGATCAGGGCAGCATCAGCAGTGATGCGGATGCTAAACCAGTCTGTTGTGGTGAAGAGAGAGCTGAGCCAAAAGGCAAAGCTCTCAATTTACTGGTCCATCTACATTCCCACCCTCACCTATGGTCACGAGCTGTGGATAGTGACCGAAAGAATGAGATTGCGGATACAAGCGGTCAAAATGAGTTTTCTCAGCAGGGGGACTGGGCTCTCCCTTAGAGACAGGGTGAGAAGCTTGATCATTCAGGAGAGACTCAGAGTAGAAACGCTGCTCCTCCACATCGAAAGGAGTCAGTTGAGGTGGTTCGGGCACCTTGTTAGGATGCCCCCTGGATGCCTCCCAGGGGAGGTTCTCTGGGCATGCCCCACTGGGAGGAGACCCCGGGGCAGACCCAGGACACGCTGGAGAGATTACATCTCTCAGCTGGCCTGGGAATGCCTCGGTATTCCTCTGGAAGAGCTGGTGGAAGGGGCCGGGGAGAGGGAAGTCTGGGCTGCTCTTCTTAGGCTGCTACCCCCAAGACCCAGACCCAGATAAGCAGCAGAAAATGGATCGATGGATGGATCATGCAAAAACATTTAATCATTGTTTGTCAATCTCATGTCACATAAGCCTTGAATGCTTGCAACTTTCAAACCTATCTCAGCTAGCTTGTAATAGATTACACTGTCCAATGTACAGGGTGTTTCAAAAAATTTGATACCATCTCACAATCATTTACATCTCAAATAATATAAAAAATTTTTGAAACACCCTGTATATTATGTGCAATATGTACATCATGTTGATTACACACAATGTATATGGCCTGAAAATGCACATGTTAAGGTATTTCCACAAAACTAAAAAATTGCTATTCTTTTTTATGTTAGTCATCCTCTCCAATGTCACAATAAATAAAACTATGTGGTCATATTTGTGTAAAATCTTGTAATATTATTCTAACTTAGCAGTTGACATGTTTCTTTGGCTTCTGCCAAATCCATACCCTTTAGCTTGTAAACAAATGCATGTGCACAACTGTCCATGAGGGGAGCTCAAAGCATCACTTTATGGGGCTTTAACAGGAATAGAGCTGAAATCATAGCCTATGCAAATCAATGAGAAACGTGCGGGTGTAATTTCATTTTGCTCAGTGTCTCAAAATCAGTATGGTACCATTGGATACATTTGTTGATTCATTTAGTTGGAGTGCATAATAGTTATTTGCTTTAATGCATGTTACTTTCTGCTGCTTTATGTCCTTGGATATATCTTGTATTCTCCTCTG
The DNA here is from genome assembly GCF_027579695.1 of Neoarius graeffei. Lineage (NCBI taxonomy): Eukaryota > Metazoa > Chordata > Actinopteri > Siluriformes > Ariidae > Neoarius > Neoarius graeffei. Next base: position 39,135,325 of record NC_083578.1, on the reverse strand, counting down.
TATAGTGTAATTGGAGATGAGGATTTTTTTTTTTTCAACTGACTTGTGTGGAGCCCTCTGGCCATGTCGACTACAGTGGGTAAAAAAAGATCCTTTGCGACTGTGTGGACCTTTTTTAAAATGAGATTTTGCTTGATGCACAAAGTCCTGCTCCTCAGCAGTATTTCTGATAATTTTATACATCCACAAAGTTAGGTCCTGTTATCACTTACAGTGCCTTGAATAACTATTAAAAAATGTAAAATATGTGATTGCATATCCTAAATTACTTAAAGGTGCCCTTCCACCAAAAACGTTTAATACTGGCTCTTTTTGAAATACCATAGTTCACTCCGAGTTGCATATGCATGCTGCATGTGAAAATGTAATTCTACTCTCATTCCCTGTATTAACTTATGAAAGAAGATAGTCGGAAAAATGAGCGGATCTGAAAAAGCCCTACGAACTTACGTCACTTCGAAAATTAGTATTCATGGCCTTGCCCACCTTGGCTTGTAACCACCCACGGGAAGAAAGTTCGGATTTAAGCGCGAGGAGAGATAGCAGAGCCCATCTCCTCAGTAGCTAACAAAGAGGACCTAACAGCAAGTTGAAAACATGTCTGAACAAGTTCGTGCCTGTGTTATTTGTGGCAGTAACACATCAACGTTGCATGTTTGGGGAGGCTGGGACCTCCCCTGCCCGAGTTATGAGCGTCCAAAGTCGGGCTGGAGCCGCCGATAGAAACGAAACCTAAGTGGAGCGTTGTGGCTCGCCTCGGGGCGAATTACGTCCCGAGGCGTGGGGCTAGCCTGCCCTGGCAGCACTGGTTCATTGGGGAGAGGGCAGAGGTCTCTGGCTGCCAAGTTTGGGGAGGCTGGGACCTCCCCTGCCCGAGTTACGAGCGTCCAAAGTCGGGCTGGAGCAGCCGACAGAAACGAAACCTAAGTGGAGCAACGTTGCAAGATAGAAGAGGTGAAGAAGAAATGGTTGGAATTTATCTTTGGAACACCACCAGCAAAGTATAATGCAACATTAGTACTGTGTTCTGATCATTTCAACTACAGTGACTTTTCAAACTTCGGTGCCTTCAGTAGTGGTTTTGCTTCGAGGTTGTTTTTAATACCTAGATCTGTCGACCACCAGCTCACAAGCTGTAAGTAAAACATGAACTTTTTGTTACAAAATAGCATGTTCATATTCTCCACGTTAGCATGCATGACATGGTCACAAGCTAGGCAGGGATGAAAGTTTTCCGCTTTTCGGCAGATTTCTGCTTTTTCTGAGTAAAAAACGACCTTTTTATATTATGCCAAATCCGTTGAGATTTTTTTTATTAATTTCGGGGGGTGTGGGGTATGTTCCTTCATGCTGTTCAAACTTTATTAACTCCAATGATGTTTACACATTATTTGTAAGTCGCCATCTTTAGTCTCGTTTAAATCTCGTTGAATGTGATGTAAAATTCGTGTTATCTACATTGTTATTGGTCAAAACATCAATGTCAAGACCATAATAGCCAATCAAAACAGTTTTTACAAAGACACCCACATCCGCTTGTTCTGACCCACTGGGGGTAGTGTCACAGTGCTGTTAGCCAATCAGAGGTAACATGTTTACTGATTGCTGTTAGCCAATCAGAGGTAACACGTTTACATGTCATGAATACTAATGAGTAAGAGCTGAAATCCTGTCGTTCTCCCACCACCCACTCCTCCACCAAACTAGAACAGCCTGAAACAGGAGAACCACAGCATTTTTTTCACCAAAACCGGCTCACAGGGCATTCATTCATACTAGAGACCACCGTACAATTAATGAAAAAACGATGCAATGAGACCTTTAAGCTAGCTAAACTTGTTAGATAATTAGATGAATGCAGTTAAACTGTGTGCAATAAAAGTGTCACATGCTCTCAGTATAAATATACTTGTTCCTGGAAGACTATTTTTTCCTTCAAGACTTTGTTTTCTGTTCTTTGTGGGTTTGCTAGGCAGATGCCAGACCCACCTGCAACAGAATTTCAGTCAGGACCACTTTAGTAAAAAAAACCTTATTTACATTTGCAACAAGTTGTATTTGCCGGTGTGGCTCTGTTCTGGGACATCCCTGCCCTTCCACGTGCATACGAGGAAAGCCTCGAGGCAGGGCGAGCACACCTCCCTGCCTTTCCACGTGCCTACATGGAAAGGCTCAAGCAGGGAGAGCAGCAGCAAAGACCCCCAAAACCACCACACCAGACAGACCTCCCTGGCCTTCCATGTGCCTACATGGAAGAGCCAGCAAGAGGAGCTAGCTGAGCTATTAGGTAGGAAGCAAGTTAAACTAAGATGAAATGAGGTAAGGCAAATTGAAGTTTCATAGATTGCTAGTTGGGGTAACATAGCTAGTAAGTTTATACAGAGAGCCAGAGCAGTGATGCAGTAACATTTATTGTTTCATCTAGTGCAGTTTGAATGAACGGGGGCAGGTCAGGCTGAATGGTGCTGCCACCAGGCACAGTTGGTGAAATTTCTGAAATTCAAAGCGGGACAAAGAATCAGCCATTTGTTATCCAAGCCTGGAACACAGGCTGCTTGAACAACGAAATTACCTTACACAGAGGACCATGTGAGGTGCCTCACAAATCTATTAATAAATGGAACTGAGGAGCACCCTTTGTTCATGCACCCCTACTTGCTTTCTTAATGAACTTAATTGCATTGTCCACAGAAGCATAAAACAGGGAGAAGGGTGCCAAAGGAATGAGACTATTGATGCTTTGAGCTTCGTCATTATGAGGCGCAGATAAATCAATTATTAGGCGTTTTTTTCCCCAGAATATTTAAGGGGAGCCATACCTATAGGGTTAATACGAGTTGTCAGTTCTACAGGATGGATATGCTTTGCATATCACATCCCTGAATACCCAAAAATCCACAATAAATTCAGCCACGGTTAAGGTTTTTGAAAGTCAGGGGTCACTATCTTTCAGCGTTGCTGACATGGCTCCACAATCGACAGTACACCTATCACATGGCTGAGAGCACAGCAAGATTTGCCAGACTAACACGTTACCAGCTATGATTTGGCTTCTGAGACTGGGAGAGACTGCTGCAGCTGGATGGAAGAATGGAACCCACTGGAGACCAGGACTGTAGTTCCCAGTGTTCTCCGTGGGCTTGTGATGTCATTGGTGAGTAGTTGGGTGGTGACATCATCATTCTGTTACACAGGAGCTGACCCCGCAGCTGAATTGGAAGCATGGAAGGAGGTAACCAGACCCGCTGTTGCCGGGAAGAGCAAACTTGTAGAGGGAGATGAACTGGACTCCAGAGCTTGGATTCTGGAGTTCATGCTGGCAAGTGATGACTGGATGCTGGACAAAACTGACAAGATGGAGTTATTCACATCCACAGGTGCAGCTGCTGGGGCTGAGACTCGTGCTTACTTGGGAGCAGAGGAGCTGAAAAGATCTGCAGTTGGGGGTTTGATGCGGATTTTTTCTGTTAACAATGCAAACAGTTCTTCGTGGGAAGCTCTGACTGGAGCCGTGATGTTATTTTTTTAAACAAGATTTCCAGGAAGGGCGGCACGGTGGTGTAGTGGTTAGCGCTGTCACCTCACAGCAAGAAGGTCCTGGGTTCGAGCCCTGGGGCCGGCGAGGGCCTTTCTGTGTGGAGTTTGCATGTTCTCCCCGTGTCCGCGTGGGTTTCCTCCGGGTGCTCCGGTTTCCCCCACAGTCCAAAGACATGCAGGTTAGGTTAACTGGTGACTCTAAATTGACCGTAGGTGTGAATGTGAGTGTGAATGGTTGTCTGTGTCTATGTGTCAGCCCTGTGATGACCTGGCGACTTGTCCAGGGTGTACCCCGCCTTTCGCCCATAGTCAGCTGGGATAGGCTCCAGCTTGCCTGCGACCCTGTAGAAGGATAAAGCGGCTAGAGATAATGAGATGAGATTTCCAGGAACCTGGGCACAGGCCATTCATTAATCCTGGGAGCAGAAGAACTTTTACTTGCCAAACAAGAGGTCCAGTGCATGGAAATGGTGCCCTGTTTGCTTATGGCTTCTTCTGGTTCACATGGCTGCTGAGAGTCCATAGTGCAGTCAATCTGCCAGGGATCATCATGAATGAGGATCGACATGATGAGCAGCAGGGTAAGTTGGAGCATGTACATTGACAGCTTGGTCATTCACGTGTAGGGAGCTTGCAAAACGGTTTGCAGAGGAAGCAGCAAAGGCAGGCAGGTTAAAGCAGCTTAAATAAGGTGCCCTATGATAGATATGCCAATAGAATGCATAGAAGGGAATCAGCTGAGCTGCCAGCTGATGTGGGCTGGCTTGAGATCAGCTGCAGTCAGCTGATGTAGCTGGGATTGAGGGCTGAGCTCGACTTCCTGGCCTGCCTGAACTGTGTTCTGCTCAATTTGTTCAAATGCACTTATACTTACTGTTACATCAAGCACTGGGTTTCAGAGTTGCCCCTTACTGCCAGTACACCTGTTCCTGAAAGACTCCTTATTTTCTTCCTTTAATACTGCCGCAGAAGAAACTCTATTTTCCTGTCTTTGTGGGTTTGCTAGGCAGATGTCAGAACCACCTGCAACAGAGCTTGTTCAAATATTCTTATTCTTGCATCAAGCACTGGGTTTCAGAGTTGCCTGTTACTGCCAGTACACACTGTGTGAAGTGTTGCAAGTTAGTTAAAGTTTTCCCAGCTTAGACAATTCCCACACACACAAGAATCCCAGTATAGCACTCCTGGTTCCCTGTTGGGCTGAAATGTTCATGAATGCTAATCAATGACTGTTTGCTGTCCAAATGTCTTAGAGCAGTTTCAGTTCTTCAATCATGTCTGCAGCAATCATTTAATTTCATTGGATTTGTTTCAGCACAGAAAACTTCTGACTCCAATGTAAATGCCACTTTTGCTTCTCTAAAGTTAGCTTGTATAGGTAATGAAGTTGAAGACATTTAAAATGCAGAAACTTTCAATCAATGTTTTACAAGGTTTGTAAAAAGGCAAGCAGGAGCTGCATTTTCAGTACAGGGCAGGTAGGTCAATAGCAAGGCCTTGTCATTAAGCCTATGCTTGTTAAACATTTGGTGGTAATTGATGAATCTCCGGGCGGCACGGTGGTGTAGTGGTTAGCGCTGTCGCCTCACAGCAAGAAGGTCCGGGTTCGAGCCCGTGACCGGCGAGGGCCTTTCTGTGCGGAGTTTGCATGTTCTCCCAGTGTCCGCATGGGTTTCCTTCGGGTGCTCTAGTTTCCCCCACAGTTCAAAGACATGCAGGTTAGGTTAACTGGTGACTCTAAATTGACCGTAGGTGTGAATGTGAGTGTGAATGGTTGTCTGTGTCTATGTGTCAGCCCCGTGACGACCTGGCGACTTGTCCAGGGTGTACCCCGCCTTTCGCCTATAGTCAGCTGGGATAGGCTCCAGCTTGCCTGCGACCCTGTAGAACAGGATAAAGCGGCTACAGATAATGAGATGAGATGATGAATCTCCCACTGGAAACCACCAAGGGGGTAGGAGGAACCACTTGAGAGATGGAGGCTAGCACATTCTACTGAGGCCAGTGTGTGGTGCTCTGTTTGACATCAGTGTAATTGTGGGAACTGACTGGACAAGGTATTTACACTCTAGCATGACAGACCACCTCCACAGAGCAACCACTCTGAATATGCAAATGAGGAGACAAGAGTGAACAAAACACCACTGGGGTGGAGGATGTTAAGTGATGCTGAACATTGAATAGATACAACAAATTACTGATAGCAGTAAATAAGGGTTGTGCACTTAAAGAAAAAAAAATAAGTCATGTATGATGTCTGATATATCTTTAATACCATGCAAATTTAAAGAATACATTTGATATTGCAAAAATGTACCCAGAGTTGAAATAACAATCAGGTGTACTATAGTGCCTGATAATCTTTAATATTGATTGCCACTAAATATGTGGCATTAAAAGCTGATGACAACACAGAACAGGGGATGTTGACATCAGGAATAGCAGATCTAGTTCCACCCCCTGAACAGGGGTAGTCGCACCAGCACAAATAAATGAGGAAGGGGAAAGAAGGAGTGGGTGGCAGCAACAGAAAAAAAAAGGAAAAATGTAGATGGGGTATTATTTTGGTATCCCATCTAATTGCAATCATAGGCAGATGTCTGAAAGTGTGACAGCATCAGCAGAATTACTGCTGAGAGAAGAGAATCTTTGTCTAAAAATAATCAGACATTCAGGGCTCTGCTGTTTGTTATAATGGTAATCGAAGCTGGAGGCTTTGAATTCCATCAATTTATAGATCCACTCTGTTCTGCCTAGTGACTGCACTGCCTCCAAAACCCTGCTACACACACACACACACACACACACACACACAAAGAATTCAAATTCACACAAACATTATCGTCAACATCCATGTATGTAATCAAGCCTACATTTTACCCCAATCTCAAACACACACACACACACACACACTGTATGTACACTTCTGTATACACAGAAATGCCTAATCACATTTGTAGTACATATTGCTGATACAATATGGAACCCCAACAAAGAAAAAAACAGTTACTAACACAACCAAATACAGGCTACAATGAAGTAGAGCAGAGGGACTAGTGTGTGATGAAGATAAGTGTAGTTGCTTTTCATACGTTCCTTATCGCTGCCATTTTTCTGTAAGGCAGAAGATTGTCCTTAGCCATTTCAGATTAGCTCCTCAGATGCCAATTTCAAGAGAGAGCTCAATCAATAACTCAAATCAACACAATCAGAACAAAAAACAATTGCCAAAGACTAGTCTGGCCCACATATTATTACTGGCAACACTCCCATCCTGTTTTTTTTTTTTTTAGCCCTGTCTACATAAAGAAACATACAATTTTTGGGGAGATGTAAAATAGGCTGGGTAGTGGTCATTGCCAAGATATCTTCCATGCTTGGCACAGGTGAGCATGGGTGACAAAACAGACATTAAGTCCCTCTGAGTGTGACTGCACCATAATTACTGTAGAGTGCAGTGATAAATTGAGGCCTTAAATATGAGTGTACACCACTGTTATCTGCCTTATAAGTTAACATCGGTGTTGCTGTGAAAAACTACAAAAATATGAAAACAGAAACAATGGTGAACATAAGTGCATTTAAAAATACCTTACAGATTTATAACCCGCTACTGCAAAAAGAATGGGTGGTGCGGCAAAGAATTAGACTGTTCCTGCCAACGCACAATTACTTGTGAAACAAAATGCACTGAAGGGTGCACATAATACACTAATAGCGCTATGGTGTGTAGATTTAGCAGGTACTGTCTCTGAAAATCTCATTTTGACACCCTTTCAAAAGCTGCCGGCAGAGGCTGGGAAATGATCCCGAATAATTAATCCCCAGTCAGGGAGGCAGCCTCTCCACAGACAACACAAAAGATCTTAAAGTGCAGAAGCAGCACATGAGCATTACAACCATCAGCAGAGGTGTGACTAGCGTTGTCACACATTAGCCGTCATGCTGCACTTCTTTTAGGAGTTTTAGCGCCTTGCAAACTGCAATCCATCAACACCCCATCTAAAACACATAGGCCTCTGTTTCTTATGGTTTCATCAAGGAGTGTTTCAGAAACAGACTGGAAAAAGCACCCCTTCTCATGCCAGAGACAAGAACCACAGGGAAGTTCACTATGAAAACTAAGATGGGTAAAACCCGATATCACACCATAGTAGGACTATATTTTACTCATATCAGAATGAAACTGTTAAAAGTGTACCAGTAGAATCGATACAAAATGTTACAATTATTAAATTTAAAAAACTGTTCACATGTATGACAAACGAAAATATGTTGTATAGATGCCAGCTGAGTTAAAAATGATTCAAAATCTATGTCAAAGTCTGGCTGTAAATCAGTTTGTAAAATTCTGCAAGAATAACTGTTTACTTTGGGGAAAACAGCTGATAAACATACAGTGCCCTCCACGATTATTGGCAACCCTTGTAAAGATTAGTAAAAAGAGTTAGAAAAAAATCCACCTTTTGGTGAAGTAGCTTCATCTCACACGGAAAAAAAATGAGAAAAATCCAACTTTTAATTGAAATCAATTTATTCAGAGAAAAACAAATCCTTCATCAAAAAATAATTTTCAACAAAAAACATGTGCCACTATTATTGGCACCCCTGGAAATTATAGTGAACACAATGTAAGTGAAGCATGTTTCCCATTTAACTTGGACATTTCTGAATTGATTGGAGTGTATAGGAACTTTCAAATTGTAATCCATGACTTCCTAATTAACTTGGGTATAAACAGGAGGTGACACAGAGGCCAAAGTCATCAATCAACATAGGAAAGATAAAAGAACACACAAACCAAATGAGGGAGAAGTGTGTTGACTTTCATAAGTCAGGGAATGGTTATAAAAACAAAACAGCTACTCACCTGAAAATTTCCATTTCTACTGATAGGGCAATAATAAAAAAAAAAGTGGACACCAACTGGAACTGTTACAAATTTGTTTGGTAGAGGACACAAGTTTATTTTGCCCCCACGTACACTGAGGGGGATGATAAGAGAGGCAAAAAATGCCCAAGGATCACTGTTGGTAAATTACAAGAAAAAAAAAGCAAAATTTGGGGGTTTCCAAGTCTCCAAAACCACCATCAGATGCCACCTCCATGCCAACAGATTATTTGGAAGGTATGCCAGAATTTTTTTTTTCTTTCAGTTAACCAAAAACATAAGTTCCTTAAGTTTGTGAAACACTACTACAATTTTGACTGGAAGCATGTTCTATGATGTAACAAAAATTGAGCTTTTTGGCAATAAACACTCAAGGTGGGTTTGATATAAAAAGAAGGATGGTTATAATGAAAAGAACCCTATCTCAGCTGTACAATATGGTAGAAGTGCTGTGATGTTTGGGGGCTGTTTTTCCTCCAAAGGCCCTGGAAACCTTGATAGGGTACATGGCATCATGAAATATCAGTTCATTTTAAATCAAAATCTGGCTGCCTCTGCCAGGAAACTAAAACTGGGGCATCATTGGATCTTTAGCAAGGACAATGATCCGAAGCATATGTCCAACTCAACACAAAAATGATTAGCTGACCACAAAATCAAGCTTTGCCATGGCCATGTCAGTCCCCTGACCTAAATCCCACTGAAAAGCTGTGAGATGAGCTGAAGAGGAGAGTGCACTAGAGAGGGCCTAGAACCCTGGATGTTGTGGAGAGATTGTGTAAAGAGGAATGGTCTCAGATTCCCTGCTCTGTATTCTCCAACCTTATAAAATGTTATAGGAGACTCAGTGCTGTTTTACCAGCAAAGGGGGTTGTGCAAAATATTAAATATAGGAGTGCCAGTAATACTTGCACGTGTTTTTGTTGAATATAATTATTTCTTATGAGGGATTTGTTTTTCTCTGAATAAATTTATTTCAATTAAAGGTTGGATTTTTCATTTTTTTCAGTGTGAGATGAAGCTACTTCACAAAAAGGTGGATTTCCTTCTAACTTTTTATTTATTTATTTTTTATTACTAATCTTTACAAACAGTGCCAATAATCATGGAAAGCACTGTAATACCAATAACAAAAGGACTCCAAGGAAACAGTTAATATTTTATTACAAATAATTACATCAAAGGAAATGACTACCTATACATTATATTATGTTTTACATAATAGTCTTTTGAAACCTATTGAACTTCTATCTGGAAACAAATAGGAAATAAATGTATCTGTACTTAATGGAGTTGGAAAGTATTTCTCAATATGAAGTACTAAAGTATTGATTAATAATTGCAAATATCAAATGTTTCTTGCATTTCTCCTGCTTATGGTGCATGGTCTTAAACAAATACACTGTCAACATATGAAACAAGAGTTCACCAGCCATGCAGAATTTACCCAAATACCAGTAAACCTACAGAACAGAAAAGCCTGGTTATACTTTCCTTAATAACCAAAATGCTTTACTGCTCTGAGAGGGAAAAATCAAATAAGGAGAATGTGTGATCTGAACTTTGAGATTTGTAGTGAATGTGCATGTATGGCTTCATTGTTTCTATTAAACCAACACTATTAAAGCAAGATTACATAGACAGGATGCTTGATATATTCTCCAGTGATGATTTACTAGGTCCTTTATGTAGTCTGGCTGTTTTGGAGACTGTTTGCTATTTGAAATAAATACTCTGTGTTCAGGTTTGTTGATGGACTTGGCCAGTCAATAATATTTTGGCACTGAAGATATTTGAGTTTCAAAGCATTTTATGGATCTAAGCAGTTAAGATGCTTCTTTACACTTCCAACTTCATCCTGCTGCTGCTCTCAGTAGCCATAACATCAATAGAAAGAAGAAAATCTGCTCTACAGGCAACCATATATGCTCATGCCACTGTGATTCACTAAAAATCCTAAAGTTTGCTTCTTATAGTTCAGATCATGAAGATTTTTTTTCTGCCCATATTGTTCACATTTGCCCAAGACTTATCACTCTCACAGCAGTACAACTGTTTGGTTAGTAAAGAAGCTAGGACAAGGCTTTACTGTTCTATATAGCTTTATTGGTACTTGGGTAAGCTCTGTATGTCACAGTCCAGTCCAGTCCATCCATGCCTGAGTTTGTGGGACTTCCATGCCAGCTCCAGGCCGGATCCGGGACAGGAATTCAGTCCTGCCCTGCTGTAGGCCATTTTCCCTGAAGTGACACTCCCACACCTGCTACCACTCCTCTCCCATCAGTCAGGGCCTTCTTAAAAGCTGTTTGGAGCTACTCCAGTTGCCAGACTGTCTCTTGCAGACTTTCCTCACCTCACTCTAGCCCTTTGGTATTGTGACTTCTTGATTCCCCCTGCCTGCATTGTTCTGTTTTTTTTTATCCAGTTTTCTGTCCAGTTTTTGTCCCTGTTTATCTGCCTGTTCTTCTGGATTGTGTTGGGGTTTTTTTGTGGGTTTTTTTTGTTTTTTTGTTTGCTTCCTCTGCCTGGGTTTCCCTTATCCCTGTTTTCTTCAGTTCTTTGAAGGTTTTTGTCCCTAACCATGCCTGCCTGCTCTTGTTTTTGACCTCTTGGCCTGTTCTTTGACCACTGGTTTTTGCCTGAGCCCTATTGTACCTCTGCCCTCAACTTCATTAAAGAAGTTTTTTCTGTACGCTGCCTGTTTTGAGTCTGCTCTTGGGTCCTCATTTCACCTCAGCTCGCCATTTCTGACAGCACAGTCTGGCCAACATGGACCCAGCAGATTTTGCCCAGCTAAGAGCAACAGTGCAAAAACAGGGAGCTCTCCTTGGGACCCACCAACAGGTGAACCAAAACCTTGTCACCATCTCTAACACTCTCGATCTTCTTTCCACCCAGCTACAACAGCTTCAAGTAATGTCTGCTCCTACACAACCCCCTCCGCCTACCGCTCCTCCTGCTCCAGCCCTCTTCAGAGAATCAAGACTTCCTGCCCCACAGCCATACAATGGAGAACCAGGTACCTGCTGATCATTTTTCTCAATGCTCGCTAACCCTCGAGTTTCAACCACTGGCCTTCCCTATGGAGCGTTTCCGAGTGGCCTACACCATCACTCACCTCACTGGCAAAGCTAGGGAGTGGGGAACAGCTATGTGGGATGCCAATGCACCATGCTGTGCCAGCTTCAAGAATTTAACAGAGGAGATGAGGCAAACCTTTGATCGCTCTCTGTCTGGCAGAGAGGCAGCAAGGGAAATCATGGGACTGCAGCAGGGTGCCTGGTCCATGTTTGATTATGCGATCGAGTTTCACACTTTGGTGGCATCTTGTGGCTGGAATGAGTGCCTTGTTTGCCGCATTTTTGAATGGGCTGTCAGACTCCATCAAAGATGAACTGGTCTCACGAGAAGTGCCACCTGATCTCCCCGGTCTCATGGACCTTGCCAGCTGTATTGAATGCTGGATCAGACAGTGGGTGAAAGAAATAACTCGGACTAGTCTTGCTCTCCCTCAGCCTCCCATCCCTTCCGCTGAGCCAATGCAGGTAGGCAGAGTCCACATCTTACCTGAGGAACGACAGCGCCATCAGGATACGAGGGCATGTTTTTATTGTGGACAGCTGGGGCATTTTTGCCAATCTTGCCCTTTAAAAGGAAGAGCCCACCAGTGAGAGTAGGGCCCCTGGTGGGCAATGTCCAGAATCAGCCCCTTACTGATTGACCGCTACTCCCAGTGGTCATCCATGGCAATCAGCCCCATGACCTCCAGACACTCATTGATTCAGGGGCTGACAGAAACCTGATCTGCTCGACCACCGTCAAGCACCTGGGGATTCCACTACTGGCCCTGAACCTGTCCTTCACTGTCCTGACCCTTAACGGTACTGGTCTGACCACTATCGCCCATAAAACAGCCCCGGTCACCTTAAGAATTTCGGGCAACCACTCTGAATCCAACCAGTTTTTCGTCATGAGCAATCCCCATGTGCCCATAGTTCTTGGTCTGCCTTGGCTAACTCTACATAACCCCCATGTCAACTGGACTAACAACACCATTTTAGGATGGAGTCAATTCTGTCTATCATCATGCCTGAGATCTGCCCTCCCTCATGCTGAGCTGTTCCAGCCCACCATTGGTGAATATCCTGACCTCTTTAATGTGCCTCCCGAATATAATGACTTAACCTGTGTTCAGCAAGTCTCAAGCTGTTTCCCCTTCCTCCCCATAAGCCCTATGACTGTGGAATTGACCTTCTCCCTGGCACTGCACCACCTAAGGGGCGACTTTACTCTCTCTCCATCTGAAAGGCAAGCCATGGATAAATACATCACTGAGTCCTTAGCAGCTGGAATCATTCGTCCCTCCTCTTCTCCTGCAGGGGCAGGATTCTTTTTTTTTTGTGGAGAAGGACAAATCCTTGCGCCCTTGCATCGATTACTGGGGGCTAAATGATCTCACAATCAAGAACCATTACCCCCTACCTCTCATGACTATGGCATTTGAGTTACTCCAGGGAGCCCAGATTTCTCACCAAGCTAGACCTGCGCAATGCTTACCACCTCATGAGGATCAGGAAAGAGGATGAATGGAAGACTATGTTCAACACCGCCACGGGCCACTACGAATATCTCGTGGTCCCGTTCGGCCTGACTAACGCTCCTGTGGTTTTACAGGCCCTCATTAATGATGTCCTGAGGGATTACCTTAACCTTTTTGTTTATCTGGACTTATATAATTCCCCCCCCGGCTCCCTTGATGAACACCACATTCATGCCAGGCAGGTCCTTCAACAACTCCTGGAAAATAAACTTTGTTAAGGCTGAGAAATGTGAGTTCCATAGAAGCTCTGTCTTCTTTCCTGGGTTTCATTATCTCCCCTGCACAGATTCAGATGGACCCCCTGAAACTCAAGGCACTTGCTGACTGGCCCACCCCATCCTCTTGGCAAGAACTCCAGCGGTTTCTTGGTTTTGTGAATTTCTACAATCAACTTTAGTACGGTAGCTTCAATTCTCGCCAGGCCTGATGGTCTCTTTTCTTGCTTCAAGTTCACACTCTCCTTCCGCCCAGGCTCTAAGAATGGTAAGCCTGATGCCTTGTCCAGAATGTTCTCTCCTCTCCAAGAGGAATCGACCTCCCCTGAGACCATCCTTCCTTCACGGGGCCTGGTGGGGGCCGCTCTGTTAGAGGTGGAAACCCTGGTCCAGAAGGCCCATAAACAGGACCCAGGGCCCAGTAATGCACCTCCTAACCATCTTTTTGTTCTTGTTTCTTTGCGGGCACAGGTGTTGCAGTGGGGTCATGGTTCCAGAATGGCGTGCCACTCAAGAGCAGCCCAGACTCTGGCACTAATCTGACAACGTTTTTGGTGGCTATCCATCAAGGAGTACGTCCAAAGGTTTGTGGCAGCTTGCGACATCTGCGCCAGGAACAAGATTGGCAACAGACCCCCCCCCCCCCCCCCCGAGACCCCTTCCTGTTCCCCATTGGCCCTGGTCACACACAGCCCTGGATTTTGTCACAGGACTCCCTAATTCAGGTGGCAATACTTGTATCCTCACTGTTGTCGACCATTTTTTAATTTTTTTTTAAAAGCTGTTCATTTTATCCCTCTGCCCAAGCTTCCCACCTCCAAAGAGACCACCAAATTGTTGATACTCCACATTTTTCATCTACACGGACTCCCCTCAGACATCGTGTCAGACTGCGGACCCCAGTTCTCTGCCCAATTCTGGAAAGCTTTCTGTAAACTCATTGGTGCTTCTCACAGTCTGTCTTCAGGTTTCTACCCTCAAACCAATGGACAAACGGAACGGGCCAACCAGGAGCTGGAAGTGGCCCTCAGATGCATGGTGTCCAGGGATGCCACCTCCTGGAGCAAGACCCTTCCTTGGATAGAGTATGCTCACAACTCCTTACCCATCTCTGCTGCAGGTTTTTTCCCCCTTCCAGTGCTCTCTGGGTTACCAGCCACCACTCTTTCCCCGTCCAAGAAGAAGTCACCATCCCCTCTGCCCAGGTGTTTGTGCGCCGCTGCAGGAGAACATGGGCATTGACCAGGAAAAAGCTCCTATGTTCTGTCAAGATGTTTAAAGAGCAAGCTGACAAACACTGCTCAGCAGCTCCCATCTATCGGGTGGGGCAGCGGGTAATGCTCGCCACCTGCCCCTCAAGACGGTCTCCCGCAAATTGGCTCCCAGGTTCATAGGACCCTTCCCCATCTCCAAGGTAATTAATCCCTGCTCTGTAAGACTATGGTGCATGGTTACTGGCAGAGATATTCACCCAACCTTCCATGTCTCCCAAGTCAAACCCCTTGTCTCCAGTTCCCTATCCCCACTCTCCAAACCCCCTCCTCCTCCCAGGTTCATACATGGTGGTGAGGTCTTCATGGTCAGGAGGTTGCTGTAGGTACGACGCTGAGGCAGAGGACTCCAGTACCTGGTTGATTGGGAGGGGTATGGTCCTGAGGAGAGGAGCTGGGTTCCTGCCAGGTTCATCATGGATCCCACCAACAACACCCTAAGGGCATTTCCTAAGGTGCCTGGAGGCACTTGTTGAAGGAGGGGTACTGTCACAGTCCAGTCCATCCATGCCTGAGTTTGTGGGACTTCGAAGCTGGATCTGGGACAGGAATTCAGTCCTGCCCTGCTGTAGGCCATTTTCCCTGAAGCGGCGCTACCACTCCTCTCCCATCAGCCAGGGCCTTCTTAAGAGCTGTTTGGAGCTACTTCAGTTGCCAGACTGTCTCTTGCAGACTTGCCTCGCTACAGCCCTTTGGTATTGTGACTTCTCGTGTGTGGTGTTTTTGGGTTTTGTTTTTGGGGGGGTCTAGTTTTTTTGCTCCTGTTTACCTGCCTGTTCTTCTGGACTGTGGGTTTTGTTTTGTTTTTTCCTTTTTTGCTTCCTCTGCCTGGGTTTCCCTTGTCCCTGTTTTCTTCAGTTTTTGTGAAGATTTCTGTCCAGTTTTTTGTCCCTGACCATGCCTGCCTGCTCTTGTGTTTTGACTTCTTGGCCCGTTCTTTGATCACTGATTTTTGCCTGAGCCCTATTGTACCTCTGCCCTCAACTTCATTAAAGAAGTTCTTTTCTGTACACTGCCTGTTTTGAGTCTGCTCTTGGGTCCTCACTTCACCTCAGCTCGCCATTTCTGACACTGTAGGACGTTTGAAGTTTTTGTTTCATTGTGACACAACATCTACAGGTCTGCCAGGTTGATTCTGACCCTTTTTCACACATGATGGCCAGCCTAATTGGTATAAACACTTTCTTTTTTTTTTTTGTGGAGGTCAATGCACATTTTGAAAATAATTCTAAGCCTTTTGTTAGTTCTCTTGTGCTGGATCAAATGATGCAATGACACAAAGCTGGACAATAAATAAAGCAGCCAATTGTTAAACTACTTGTGGTCCCCTACACATACAAGTCAATTGAAATACACAAAACGAACATTACATTCTTCACATGGTCCATAGGCATCAATCTAGAACAAAATCAACCAAGGTTTACTGTACAGTTTCTCAGAGGTGAAACTGCAGTTTAAGGGTTAATCGAGCGACCATATGGACTATCTCATTTAAAAACAAAAATCTTCAAGAGGTTTTGAGCAAAAATGTAAAATGCTCTCAACAGTGATATTTATAATCAATCAGATTAATTTCTAGCTGACATGGCACAGAGTGGTGATTTTTTTTTTTCTGTTAAATTTGTAGTTACATTAAAACCAATACCCCTACATAAAATACATATATCTTCACAATTAATTATGCAAAAAAATTAAATCCATTGGAATATCTTAGTTTAATGTAGATACAAAGGAATATGTAATTAGACCATTATAACAAGCATTTCAGAAAAATTATTCACAATGTCAATAGAACTTCATGTAAACAACAATTTGTGAGTAACAGCACAGTTATTTATTTCCATATACCATATGTGAAGCTTGAAAAATGATCCAGCAGCAAATTTTCTGTACTTCCCTCCCTCATCTTATATCAGTGCAGGGCAGAAATTTCTATGGGCTACACTAAAATAGTTTGTGTAAACATGCTTCCTGGCTATTGTCAATCTGCACCGACATTGTGGAAACCTCAGTCCCGAATCCCTCCTTTATTTGATTTATACATAATTTTTTTTATCACTTAAAGTATTTTAGTAAAATGGCAATAAATATATGTGGGTATATATCTTGTTTCAATTTATGCCCTTATTTTAAATGGAGCTCCATTTTGAAGGGTCACTACCCAGTCAAGGGCACTCCAAAACTAGGGGTGGAGTACTATTACTCACGAATCTTTGCTTACACAAAGTTCTATTGACATTGTGAATAGCAATTTTTCTGAAATGCTTGTTATAATGGTCTGATTACATATTCCTTTGTATCTACATTAAACTAAGATATTCCAATGGATTTTAATTTTTTTTGCATGATTTATTTGCAAAGATATACAGATTCATTTGCTTCTTTCCCTGCACCGATAGCCATTTTGCATATTACACTTCCTCAGTTCACATAGTATTAGGGAAGTTTTTTCTACCACTCTGTTTGGAGCCTGCATGATGAGCACTACCCCTCAATCCCCAAAAGAAACGGGACACACCCAAATGGTAGGGCCAAGGGTAGAATTGGGATTGAGCATAAATCATCTTGGCACTGCCACCACTTCATCCATAATTCAATCTTAATTTTTTTTCCACATTTCTTTTTATTTGAATTTATCGCAAATAACTCTCACAAACTAAATTGTGTGAATATTATTTCACATGAATGTGAGTACTTATCACCATCAAAAAGTCCTTCCCACGCCATGTGGTGCATAGGGCAGCACCTCTCACCCATTACATAGCTAGGGTTACAGTGGGGGGCTAGTCCTCTGGTAACTGCAAGAGTTTGACTCCCCACTCTGCGCTGCAGGGCATCAATGCACACGCAGGGTGAAGCATTTATACTTGCACATCTCCTCAAGGAGGCACTATCAGATGAAACACACCACAATTTTCTGCTTTAACACACAGAAGAAGAATGGGATGTGAGCTCCATGTTTCACTGTAGGTACAATAACAGAAAATAATGCGGACAAAATGTTCTGAAACAAATCTACTGAGGGGAAAAAAGAAACCGCGCATGATTAATTCTAAACCAAGGGAATTGTCACTGAAAGCATTTCTGAAGTGTTTTAAGACATCTGTATTCAAAACTATGAGTGGTTTGAAGCCAAAGTTGCACTACATGCTCAGGAATGAGGCACAAAAATAATGCCAAAGTGTTTAAATCCACAGGATAAGATGCATAATTAAACTGGGTGGCCAATTACAAAGATTTACAGCCACTATAGGGCCTCACAGATTATACATTTATATTAACACAATATTGTGACAGTAGATTTCCAATGTTTGCGGCAAAGAAGGAGCAGTCAGAAATACAATGCTACCAAGCGTCTCGACCAGTCACAGTTGTTGCGGTCTGCATCGCCGAAACGTGTAGTTAGATTTCTGGAGAGGTGAACGTCAGGTTACGGCGTAGGGTAGGCAGCTACACTGAACCCTACAGTGTTCATTCGACGCATATAAACTGGCCTTTACACTCAGCCCTTCTAATCACTTTTAATACTTGCTCAGTTATTGAATGCTGATTTCCTGGCAAAGGTTAAAATACCAGAGTAAATTCACATTAGGTGAGAATCGCAGTGTTTCATAAAACAGCCAAGAACAGTACTTCAGTTTGCCACAATGAGTCCAACCGTGCATAGCTAAAACAAAGAAATTAATACATGTCTTCTCAAAATTTATTACAGGGTAAATATAACCAGAGGGGTATATAAATTGGGGCCACTGACATGACAATCCATAACAAACGGCACCAAATCAAGAGCTTACCTCTGCAAAGGTGCAACTGTGATGTTGACATTGGCCCAGTTTTGCAGGGCTATCGACAAAAGGGAGAAAAAACAAAACACTGAGCGATGGATAACACTGATAAACTGCCATTGTTTATTCTCTCTTAAGAAATATCAATGTGTTCTCAGGTGTGCTCCTTTTTTCCTGTTGTTTACACGGTTTCTTTTACCCTCCACAGCTCCCTTGCTGATTAGAAGAGGAGATCAAAGCTTGCTTGCCAAAAGAATGTGAATATTTCAGGTGATGGGACAGAGCCAAGTTTCACTCCATCCGTGTCATCCTGAACTGGGACCAGCCCCTCACATTCACAACATGAGCTCCAGCAGGCCCTTGAGGGCTCAGCGACACAAACTTGGATCACCTGTCAGACTTAGGCTGATTTTTTCTGACTCATATGTGCCGAGGAGAATGTGTGTGCATGTATTTCGATATTACTCATTTGAGATAAAAATAAATGTATCTAGACCAGTGAGACTGGGAACGTAACCTACATTGAGGATGTACATTTTAAAATGGTGATGATGGACTTACTAGCAAGGTTACAGAACTCACAGAGGTACAGTTTAAAATCATAGATTTGTTTTGTTTTATTGAACATCTTCAAATGCGTTGTTTGTGGAGGAGTATGTTCATATGAGTCATGCTCACTTTAACAAGCTGTTAATATTTCAGTATTTTGTTTAATTCATACAACTTGCAGTCATATATACACACAAATATTTCCCTTACTGCATAGATGGTTCTGGCAAAATAAAATTTCAAAATGTTCCACCTGGGATATGATGCAGGGTGAGTGTGGAGGCACTTCACCATTTAAGCAGCCATCTCCTATTCCACAGCCAATAAAAATGCATCCCGAGTGTCCACACCAATGGAAACACTGCTTTTCAACAGCTGTTGCCTGTGGCTGGAGTAAAGGGAGCTTTAGAAGAGAGAAACACTGGAGTAAAGAGAAAAAATGTGAGTGCACTTGTGTATACAGTGGCATGCAAAAGTTTGGGCACCCTTACTGAAAATGTCTGTTACTGTGAATAGTTAAGTGAGCAGAAGATGAACTGATCACCAAAAGGCATAAAGGTAAAGATGACACGTTTCTTTTCAGTGTTTTCTGCAAGATTTGTGTATTATTTTTGTTTTGTACAATTGGAAAGTGAAAAAAGAAAAGGAACACCATGCGAAAGTTTAGGCACCCCAATACATTTGAGTTCTAAGGTAACTTTTACCAAGGTTCCAGACCTTAATTAGCTTATTGAGCTGTGGCTTATTCAAATTCTTCGTTAGGAAAGGTCAGATGATGCAGATTTCAAAGGTGTATAAATTCTCTGACTCCTCAAACTTGTCCCTAAAATCAACAGCAATGGGCTCCTCTAAGCAATTCCCTCGCATTCTGAATAATAAAATAATTGATGCTCTCAAAGCAGGAGAAGGCTACAAGAACATAGCAAAGTGTTTTCAGATAGCTGTTTCCTCAGATTGTAATGTTATTAAGAAATGGTAGTTAATAGAAATAGTGGAGATCAAGGTGAGGTCTGGAAGATGAAGAAAACTTTCTGAAAGAACTGCTCGTTGGATTGCTAGAAAGGCAAATAAAAACCCCTGTTTGACTGCAAAAGACCTTCAGAAAGATTTAGCAGACCCTGGAGTGGTGGTGCACTGTTCTACTATGCAGTGACATCTGAACAAATATGACCTTCATGGAAGAGTCATCAGAAGAAAACCTTTCCTGCGTCCTAGCCACAAAATTCAGCGTCTGAAGTTTGCAAATGAACATCTAAATAAGCCTGATGCATTTTGGAAACAAGTCTTGTGGACTGATGAAATCAAAATAGAACTTTTTGGCCACAATGTGCAAAGGTATGTTTGGAGAAAAAAGGGTGCCAAATTCCAGGAAAAGAACACCTCTCCAACTCTGAAGCATGGGTGTGGATCGATCATGCTTTGGGGTTGTGCTGCAACCAGTGGCACAGGGCACATTTCATTGGTCGAGGGAAGCATGGATTTGAATAAATACCAGCAAATTCTGGAAGCAAACATCACACCATCTGTAAAAAAGTTGAAGTTAAAAAGAGGATGGGTCCTACAATAAGACAATGATCCAAAACACACCTCAAAATCTACGATGGAATACCTCAAGAGGCATAAGCTGAAGATTTTGCCATGGCCCTCACAGTCCCCTGACCTAAACATCATTGAAAATCTGTGGATAGATCTCAAAAGAGCAGTGCATGCAAGACAGCCCAAAAAACTTGTAGAACTGGAAGCCTTTTGCAAGGACAAATGTGTGAAAATCCCCCAGATAAGAACTGAAAGATTATTAGCTGGCTACAAAAAGTGTTTACAAGCTGTGATACTTGCCAAAGGGGGTGTTACTAGGTACTAACCATGCAGGGTGCCCAAACTTTTGCTTTTGCTTTTCCTTTTTTGTCATTTTGAAAATGTAAAAGATGAAAATAAAATTTGTTTTTGCTTAAAATATAAAGGGAATGAGTCATCTTTAACTTTATGCCTTTTGGAGATCATTTCATCTTCAACTTGCTTAACTGTTCACAGCAACAGCAATTTTGACCAGGGGTGCCCAAACTTTTGCATACCACTGTACCTGTTGTACTAACCATGTAAAGGATGTTACCATGCCATCAGTAAAGGCTTTACAGTAAATTCCTTACATTTATCTGCATCAGGGTGCTGGGTAACATTAGCTGTATACATGAGAGGAAGCACAGTCTCTTCAATGTATTATGGTATGTTGAAAACCTTTTCCTCAATGCTGGAGCTTCACATGCTGTTAACTTCCATCTCATATTCTAAGTAGGTAAGTGGGGATAACACCCTCCCTCTTCTCATAAATAACTGTTTAGACTGGCAGCAAAATGAAATCAACCTTAAAAAAAAAAAAATGGTCCACTCAGCATTATGCTGAACCATACATTTATTTATATTTACCCCAGGATATTAAATTAAGTTTAATATCCCCTTAAATACATTAAAATGCATATAGATAACAGGTTGTGGAGAAGTCACAGTTTGTTCTATCCTTTTTTTAAATCAATAGTCACTAGCATGAAGATTCAGAGGTAATCAGTGGGTCAGACTGTTCGTGAGCTCTGTGTAAATGTCAGTTCACTCATTACCAAAGCAAACCAATATGGCCAGAGGAACCATGATAGATGACTGACCTAAGGAGGGCCTCTACACTAATAACGAAGCTCTCTCTCCATCACCATCCTCCATATTATACAATCCATTTATCTCCCATGTATCAGAGGTGCTTGGATCATCCTGTCACATGTGGCGATCAGTCACATACGGAAAGACTTAATATTTCTGGTCACTGTCTAACTATTTGAATCGACTCACTTATATGCCTATATGCTCTGCTTGAAATCATTTGTATAATGTCTAGTGTGTGATCTTACTACCTAGCCTTCATAATGAACTAAATCTGACCTTTGGAACAATCAGGAGATCATGAGTCTTGATGACTTAATTAGATTTTTTTTGTTTGTTTGTTTGTTTGTTTTCCCCTGCATTTATCAACCTATAAAATTAACTCGGCCTGTGGCAGTCATACTAAAAGACAAACAGCAATCTGTATATGAAATGCAACAATGTAAACTGCTGTAATCTCTTCAGTGTTTCTCAACAGAACCCTGAAGAAGCTGCTTTCTGCTCAGCTGTAAAATCGTCAGCATATCGGGACACAAGCAGGCGCAGTCCAGTGACTCCCATCTGTACTATGACATATCAAAGGGAAAGCAAGAAAAAAGTGTACCAACAGTGTAATGATGGCAACAAGCTGTCTCCATTCAGCCTAGTCATGCGATTCTCTCTTGGGCTCAACTGAATATTTTGGATGGAAGAGCACTGGAGAGAGTATACATTGTGAATCCCACAGCCAGGGAAGAGCGCCCAAGTGGGGTTCCATGAAGTGTGAAACCCAGTCATCATCACCAGTCCTCCAGACAACTAAATCCATCATTAGAGCTGCTAAACGCACAGATGAAAGTCTAATGCTGAAGCCAAATAGAGATAGCAACAGTATGTTGGGCACATTCAAGAAGGCACCATGACAGCACAGGAACGAACTTGATGGCAAAGGTGGTACTATAAATATATCTATGCATGACCACCCAGTTTGACCACCAATGGAGCTCTTGTCTTAGGCATATCTATCTATTTCTCTAAGCTGTACATGAAGGACATTAGGGATTTGGCCCTCTTTTGCTCCAGCTGAAGTGACAGCACCACAGTGAGAGACAACGTGGGGTCAGAAGCTAAAAAAGAGAAAGAAATTAAATTGAAACTAAATCAGGAGGCTTTTAGCAGTGTTATCTGAGACTTTCCACAGATATCACAAGTTAATTGATCTGAAGCATCTCAAGAGTCTGAGTACTCCTTTAGCTGTGCTTTCCTTCTCATGCAGGTCCTATGTAATCAAAGCAGGAATGTTCTTCTTGGGTTCAGCAATCATATTGCCATGATACACTCTAATACGCAATACACTCTAATCACTGATCAGCTCTTTAGAAGATCCAAAGTGATACATGCATGAGAATATTGGCCTCATTTTCCTCGCTGAGACAAAGAAAATCATCCAAAAGGATAAAAACACCACAAAGAAATTTATTCTACAGTGCGAACCATTATTCATTTAAGATACATTTTTCATTAGAGGAAGAGTGGAGGGGATGAGCAATGATGAATGCCTTGCCCAGGATGCAATTTGTATGTAAAATAACAAAATATTAAAGAATATTTTTTAAGTGCAAATGTAGTTTACTGTCATTTAAAGGGTAAAAAATACAGTGAATTAGGAAGTATAGAGCCTGTGGCAATGCATTCTAAAAATCACTTAGTGGTACTCAGAGAGGCTAAGTAATGGGGCACAATAAGAGGCATTCCAGGACATGGCACTCAGTCTCTCCATCATCAGATGGCCATAATTCAGAGAACAGATTTTCATTGATATATCATTTGGCAGGCGCGGTAAGTAAACCGAATAATAGTGCATCAATGGAACCTCCTGAGGATCCTTTTCTTCTCCCTCTCGCTCTCCATCTCTCTCTCTCTCTCACACACACACACACACACACACACACACACACACACACACACACACACACACACACTCTACACATTTGTTTTCACCCACTCCTTCTCTCTTAGTGCCCAATGCACAGAGGCTTAAGAATAACACACCTGTATATACATACACAATTGCATACACTAACACTGATAATACTGGTATGAACCCTTTTCTCTTTTGCTCTCTCTCTCTCTCTCTCTCTCTCTCTCTTACATACAGTTCTGCCTGATGGGCATCCTCTCTGGACACACTTCTCATCAACCTCACTCAGTTAACACAGATTCAGTTCAGTGGCCAAGCATAGAGAGGATGAGAAGAGTGATTCAGCCTCAGCTGAGAGCAAAGGAACAAGCCTTAGAAAAGGAAGGACTTGAAAACATTGACCTACAAAACAGAGATATGACCCAGCACTCCATTCAACATTAGCATTAAAAGTCAAAATGTATATTTTATGCATGTAGGTCTCAACTAGGCGGCACGGTGGTGTAGTGGTTAGCGCTATTGCCTCACAGCAAGAAGGTCCTGGGTTCGAGCCCCAGGGCCGGCGAGGGCCTTTCTGTGTGGAGTTTGCATGTTCTCCCCGTGTCCGCGTGGGTTTCCTCCGGATGCTCCGGTTTCCCCCACAGTCCAAAGACATGCAGGTTAGATTAACTGGTGACTCTAAATTGACCGTAGGTGTGAATGTGAGTGTGAATGGTTGTCTGTGTCTATGTGTCAGCCCTGTGATGACCAGGCGAGATGTCCAGGGTGTACCCTGCCTTTCGCCCGTAGTCAGCTGGGATAGGCTCCAGCTTGCCTGCGACCCTGTAGAAGGATAAAGCGGCTAGATGAGATGAGGTCTCAACTATAGCTCATTTAGTATCTATCCATTACAAAAGAAACTGTTACAGGTTCAAAAGCTAATAAAGAAATTTTCTAGACCCTACACACCTATCGCTGAATCATGATAAACAAGTCATCCAAACAGATGTAAATTTATCTTAAAGAAGTGGGAAGCAACATGTGCATTTTTACTTTCTCAAGAAAGTTTGTGAAAAGCCTAAATCACCTTTGCAACCTTACAAGCTTGCATATTCTCTGCAGATTCATCTTGACTTCATGAATACTCCAAAAACAGGTGCTGCCACATAGTATGTTCATCTGCAGAGTCTATCCAGTTGCCATGTACATGACACTGTGAGCAAAGCCTCAGTACTATATCTGTGGTTGTTAGTTTTCCTTGCAGTTACATCATACTGTTCATTGAAGCCACACAAATGTCTCCATAAGAAATATAGTTTGGTCTTATTTTTACTTCGTGCCCATACCAACATTCCTTGACATGAAGCCATTATCCCTGATGGCAGGACTGGAGTGTGCCACTGAAAACAGAGAGGGGTAGGTGGCAATATCTGTTTGAGTTGGCCCAATCAATACCCCCTAGGGCTCAGACAGGAAGTGTGGGACTTCAGGGTTTTCTTTGGGGCTTAGAAGTGACCTAGTTGGGCAAAACCACATATTGCCTCCCATGAACTTGCTCACCTCAGGCACTGTTCAAGAACACATTACCCCCAATAAAGAGACATGAACTTGTTGAGTGGAAGAACACCAATGCACAAGTACTGGTAGCAAGAAGCTCTCATTTTCCTTTATATGTGGAGGAATGAGGCCAGGCTTGTGTGTGTGTGTTTACATTTCAGCGGTAAGGACGTGTGACTGCTCAATGTAATGTGGCAGAAGAGAAAGCAGTTTGTGATGGTCAAAAAAAAGTATATTGGAGCAAAAGCCTACGTGAACAGGTGTTACCCATGAAAATACCTGTCAGATCATCTCAGCCCACTGTTGGCCGCAAAATCAGCCTAATCCAGCTGGTATGTACAAGCAGCTGTCTAAGGGAGGAGCCAGAAAAACAACAAGGAATGAATGGAAAGGAAAAGAGAAAGGAAGGAAAGAAAGAAAATTAGAGACATGGTGTGTAGCCTTTATTACTATCCTGACAGGCATGTTCCAGTTCAAAGGCACTGGCTAATCTTTACCTCTCTCATGCTCTGGTTAAAAAAAAAACAACTTCTCAACTGGTATGGCGGAGTCTCCTCTGGAATGTTCACATAAACACCAGTGACAAATTCATATAAACTACCTTTATAGACTTGATAGATTTATTTTGTGTGTTAAAGAATGCAGGCCAGCTAAATTTTTACCTTGATCCTGAATTCACAGTTCATGCTTTCAGGGTCAGCTAATGGCCAGGCTAACACCTGTACCATCTCAGTAAAGCATCTTGGCCTTCCAGAAGCCCTGACATGAACTTTTTTTCATGATGTCCACTGGAAATCAAAGATGGAATGTCATTTAATTACTGTATGCTAGTAGCTAATCAGAGGCGCAAGGTTATCCTGATCCTGAAGTCACAATTTCAGTATGCTCTGGCTGTACCTACCAAGACCCCATGGACACAAGTAGACACCCTTGCCAAAATTTTAACAATTGTAGATTTGATCTTTTGAGGGGTTTTTTTTTGTTTGTTTTGTCCCCCACCCACCCCCAATACGTAGCATCAGCAAATAACATACTGAGGTGTGTTTCTGTTCATTCTGCTTGTGAAGTCTCACTATAACCCTCGCTGCTAGTGCTTATTCTGACACGCTGGCCAGATCCACCCTAATATGGATATATTTAAAAACATGCAAGGTTTTCTACAGTTTGTAATTCAGTCCACACTAAAAAGTTTTTTTGTGTGTGTTGCAGTGGATGTGGGATAAGGGCATTTCTTTGAAAACAGATTGTCATGTGATCCAAATCAAACATCCAGAACAGAGGATGAGTTTATTTAAAGGGTACCGGTACAGCATTTAAACATGATCGATATCGATAGTACAAGGCCTAATTATAATAATGCCCACAAGTGCAGCCACCTGATTAGCTATCATAAGTAGCTTTAAGTGTTTAAAAGTCCAAAAACACATCAAGCTTTATTGCACATGGGCAACCAATATGGCGTCCAGGATGTGACATCAAGTCGTTGATAGCCAGGTTCTGTAAGTTAAGTGTAACCAATGTAAACATACTTGTTATCCTGGATTAAGTCAAATGAAAAAGAGTTATCTTCAAGTCAGTATGGAAAACAGAGAAACCATATACTGGTATGAACCTCTGAAAAAGGATTATCCGCATCTGGGAAATGATTTCAGCAATGAATCATCAGATGATTCTAATGATGAAATCAGTCGTGCTTTGCAAGTGCAAAGTCAGGAAGGCAGGTCAAAGGGTTCAGCAGCTTTTTGGTGCTGATATGGAAAGTGTGCCAAGCACAAAACTGACACTGAATGTGTTTGTTGTAAAGAGCACAAATTTTTATGCAATATAATACAGGCAAAGTCATTGAATTGTTTCACAGATCAACCCGGTTTGGAAACGTATTTTGCACACAAGCCTGCAATGGAAATGGAGTATATACAGACCATGCTAGCCTGTGTGTAGCATGTAGCATGATAGCATGGTAGCCTGATGTGAGGCCATCACCAGATGGAGAACTTGCAAATCATTAAGAAGTCTATTATATATAGAAAGTCGATATGTGCGTGTTTATGTACAGTGGTGCTTGAAAGTTTGTGAACCCTTTAGAATTTCCTATATGTCTGCATAAATATGACCTAAAACATCATATTTTCACACAAGTCCTAAAAGTAGATAAAGAGAACCAGTTAAACAAATGAGACAAAAATATTATACTTGGTCACTTATTTATTGAGGAAAATGATCCAATATTACATATCTGTGAGTGGCAAAAGTATGTGAACCTCTAGGATTAGCAGTTAATTTGAAGGTGAAATTAGAGTCAGGTGTTTTCAATCAATGGGATGACAATCAGGTGTGAGTGGGCACCCTGTTTTATTTAAAGAACAGGGATCTATCAAAGTCTGATCTTCACAACATGTTTGTGGAAGTGTATCATGACACGAACAAAGGAGATTTCTGAGGACCTCAGAAAAAGTGTTGTTGATGCTCATCAGGCTGGAAAAGGTTACAAAACCATCTCTAAAGAGTCTGGACTCCACCAATCCACAGTCAGACAGATTGTGTACAAATGGAGGATATTCAAGACCATTGTTACCCTCCCCAGGAGTGGTCGACCAACAAAGATCACTCCATGAGCAAAGTGTGTAATAGTCGGCGAGGTCACAAAGGACCCCAGGGTAACTTCTAAGCTACTGAAGACCTCTCTCACATTAACATTAGCCAATGTTCATGAGTCCACCATTAGGAGAACACTGAACAACAATGGTGTGCATGGCAGGGTTGCAAGGAGAAAGCCACTGCTCTCCAAAAAGAACATTGCTGCTCATCTGCAGATTGCTAAAGATCATGTGGACAAGCCAGAAGGCTATTGGAAAATGTTTTGTGGACAAATGAGACCAAAATAGAACTTTTTGGTTTCAATGAGAAGCGTTATGTTTGGAGAAAGGAAAGCACTGCATTCCAACATAAGAACCTTATCCCTTCTGTGAAACATGGTGGTGGTAGTATCATGGTTTGGGCCTGTTTTGCTGCATCTGGGCCAGGATGGTTTGCCATCATTGTTGGAACAAGGAATTCTGAATTATACCAGCAAATTCTAAAGGAAAATATCAGGACATCTGTCCATGAACTAAATCTCAAGAGAAGGTGAGTCATGCAGCAAGACAGCAACCCTAAGCATACAAGTCGTTTTACCAAAGAATGGTTAAAGAAGAATAAAGTTAATGTTTTGGAATGGCCAAGTCAAAGTCCTGACCTTAATCCAATCAAAATGTTGTGGAAGGACCTGAAGCGAGCAGTTCATGTGAGGAAACCCACCAACATCCCAGAGTTGAAGCTGTTCTGTACGGAGGAACGGGCTAAAATTCCTCCAAGCCGGTGTGCAGGACTGATCAACAGTTACCACAAATGTTTAGTTGCAGTTATTGCTGCACAAGGGGGTCACACCAGATACTGAACGCAAAGGTTCACATACTTTTGCCACTCACAGATATGTAATATTGGATCATTTTCCTCAATAAATAAATGACCAAGTATAATATTTTTGCCTCATTTGTTTAACTGGATTCTCTTTATCTACTTTTAGGACTTGTGTGAAAATCTGATGATGTTTTAGGTCATATTTATGCAGAAATATAGAAAATTCTAAAGGGTTCACAAACTTTCAAGCACCACTGTATATGTGTGTGTCCATACTAGTTATAAATCCTATTTATTTATGGTGTGTGAATACAGGTACAAACATGCAATGTGCCACAATAGTTCTCATCTCATCTCATTATCTCTAGCCACTTTATCCTGTTCTACAGGGTCGCAGGCAAGCTGGAGCCTATCCCAGCTGACTACAGGCGAAAGGCAGGGTACACCCTGGACAAGTCACCAGGTCATCACAGGGCTGACACATAGACACAGACAACCAGTCACACTCACATTCACACCCTACGGTCAATTTAGAGTCACCAGTTAACCTAACCTGCATGTCTTTGGACTGTGGGGGAAACCGGAGCACCCGGAGGAAACCCACACGGACACTGGGAGAACATGCAAACTCCGCACAGAAAGGCCCTCGCCGGCCACGGGGCTCGAACCCGGACCTTCTTGCTGTGAGGCGACAGCACTAACCACTACATCACCATGCCGCCCGCCACAATAGTTAATATGGTCTAAATATAGGCTAGTGATAGCTTGAAGCCAAGTGTGAATTTATAGCGGAGCAGAGCAGAGCGTGGAGCACTGGACAACACTTGACCACCAAACAACAAAATTTATATCTTTATTTATATAAGATAGTCGGGTTTTTATCCAGTGTTTATTTTTAATTTGCTTTTTAAAAAATAAAGTAGGATTGTTTACTAACACATTTTACACTTATCGGGAGCTCCACTTTTAGGCAGTGCCTAAATATATATAAGCTTTGAATGCCTATACTATTCTAGTAAATCAGCTTGGATGGCCTGAATCCCTTTTCCATGGACGGTGTTGGAATACTGCTGGCACAGCACTGGGTGAGTCTAACGCAACCTGCACCCAAGAGGCTGGCCTGTGGATTTCTTTCAAAGTAACCGGGCTCAAAATGGTCCTCGGAAACAGCAGAATTTCTACCAATGGGGGGTGTTTCTAATATGTGACCTGTTCCCAACATGTGAAGCCACTGTTTAGCAAATCGATTACTTTGCTCGGTTGTCAGCAATGGAATGAAGAAAAAATGCTGTCCCTTATTATCACGTTTTTTATTTTTGCAACCATATGCTTTGCACTCTGCCATTTTTCAACAATGTTTTGTACATCCAGCTACATTGCAGTGTCAAAACCAGTGAGCCAATCAAGATACAGGAGACCTATCAATGATTCTACGTCATGCTAACCTTTGACACCGCCCACAAAATGGCAGTATGGCTGTGCCCCTGAGTGAGTGTGAATACAAAAGAATTTTAAAGCACTGCTTTGTGCAACACAGTGTGACAATACAGGGTAGTCAAAATGCATTTGTGCAAAATGTGTAATATTTCTAGCCTATGTTTATTTTTCGTTGCGGGTACCCTTTAACTACTGTTGCTGCCATTATGATGACACTTTTACAACCAAAAAGACCCATGTACCTCTCTGGCATTCCTACTTATTAAATATTTTTAATTTTGGAGCATACCACAGCCATTTATTTCATAAGGCAACATCTCAAACAATCAATAACTGGTCAGCTGCTATAGTTTTTGTTAAAAATGTAATGACCTAATTACTTTTGTATGTCAATCTATACCATGTGTAATATGTAAAACTACTAATTTGCTGTATTAGTATGTGTTGTCTGTCTTGTTTTTGTTTTAAAATTGAATCAATAAAAAGTAATTCACAAAAAAGAAGCCATGTACAATATAAACTCTGCAGCAAACAATAAGTATTTTGTATTTACTGTGGCAGAACCAACCTCTACATACTCAACAGAGATGGGTAGTAAAGCATTACGTTTACTGTTACAAGCACTTAAATAACTTTTCCCAACAAATTGTACTTGCAGTTTTAATGCATAATAATTTTTACTCATGTTAATTTTTTTTACGTATACTCCATTACATTAGACTACACACTTCTCGCTACTTTTAAATAATTTATTAAATTATTTTTATTCACATGCGCACATCTATGAAGTCGACTGCTTTGATGCATGGAGTTTGAACACAAATAGACAAACAGGGATTAGAGAGTGTTGTGACTTTGGTACTGGTGTCAAAAGATTTATGATAAGAAAAAAAATGGAGGAGATGTGTACCACTTGTGGGTTTCGAGGGGAAAATGAGACAGGAGGAATGTACTTTATTTTCGTTCACTTTCACTTTTCAGCGATTTTAGTTTATTCAGCACATACACACACATGCCTCTGTGTTGCTCAGCTCTGTCTCTCCCACAGCTCTCATCTCTCTCCTCTTTATCCTGCAAGATTTATGAAACTAACCTGTACCTTAACTAGAGTTATTTGGTCATATTTTTTATTTTATAAGGAATAGTACTTGAAGGAGCACATTTTATGTTGTTTTTATTTGACAAGCACTTTAAATTTTTATTTTGGGCATAACTGATATTCTGATACATTTGAATGTAATACATTATAGATGTAATAAATCATCATATGAAGTTATTCACTATCTGTGTAGTCATGTTATGAGATTCTTTTTTATTCATAATCAAGTCATTATTTTGATGAGTACTTTTAGTTCTACCGGAGATAGTATTATTATAAAGTAACAATACTTTTACTTGAGTACCGTTTTTGCTTACTCTACCCACCTCTGATGCTCAGTACAGCACAGTGAACATGGAAACAACAGAAACTAAACAAAAAAACCTTCCTGATTCAGGTGGTGTAAACAATTGGCCCTTTTCCACTGCACGGTATCAGCTCTACTCGACTCGCCTTGCCATTTTTGGTTTTCCATCATGACAAAGTTGTGGATAGTACCTGGTAACTGGTACTTTTTTTTTTTTTGTATCACCTCCATCGAGGTTCCAAGTGAGCTGAGGCGATACCAAAAGGTGACGTGAAAACACTGCGGACTACTGACTGGTCAGAGATAATCATATCAGTGCGTCATCATTGTGCGAGATGGAACATCCTGAACAAACCCTCCATTTTTAAATAGCATAATATTTTTTTATTATATTTCACTGATGGTGTGTTTTCACTGCTCACATGCATGTTTGTGTGTGCACACAAAACAGTGTTATGTTATGGCAGAAAAAGTGCCATCAGTTTACAAGCAGCAAAAAAAAACATAATATATAACACTATTTTTCGTGCACACACAAACTTGCACGCGAGTATTAGCATTAATAAAGATATTCCTGTGTGTTGTGTTGAAGATGACGTAACTGCAGTTTTATGCAGCATCGCTATGACAACCAGTTGTAGTGAAAGGGGAACTGCTGATACCAAAAGTGAGTAGAGTTGAGTCGAATTGAGTGGAATCTGTGCATGCTCAGTACAGGAGTTTCCATGTTATCTCTGCACTTCAGTGTGGATAAAAATATCTATAAAATGTAAAAATATGGACAAAAAAAAGGTTTTGTTTCACAAACACGACCTCAGTCAATATTCAGAGGTTCTTTACAAATTCTGGGAACCCATATGACTGTCTGTTCACACATTATATTAAGTGGTTGGAGCAAACACTGCAGACCATTAATATAGTGAAGAAGGTATGGAAGATAAGAGGAGGCACAAGAGCCAAAGAGCGGCTGTTTATAGCACCAGCTGGCAAGAGAAAACTCCTGGCAGCCACTCAGTTAGGGTTTCCAACTTCCTGAAATAGAAATAAGGAATGTGCTGGGCGGTGGGGCACTACTGTGGACCTATAACAAATATTTGCAATAATCTCATAATAGATTATCATTCGAGAATTTAACGTGGGCTGTGCAAAACAACAGTTTAACACTATTACTTTCTCATTCTTTAGAATAAAACGGAACTCTGCTTTAAGAAAAAAATATGTATACAAACATCATGTAACAGGTTGGCATTTAAATTTTTTTTTTTAAATCTCACGCCGCTGTCAGGCACATCACAGCAACACTGACAGTGCTTCTCACTGGATGTGGCTCACAGCCAATGAGAAGAGCATTATCTGTTTGTGTAGTGGAACATAACATGACCTGACAGGGGGTCTGTTCTCAATGTCAAGGATACTTCCTTGGTAGAATGGGTCCTTCCAAGTCGAACCCTTCAGGAGCTAGGCAAGACTTCTTCCTAGCTTTCAGAGAACACACAGTGGAACAGTCTAGTGTGTATGCAGGTGTGTATCTTCTTCTGTTGAGTTTATTGGCAGCTTGCAATCTTAGTACTTTACCCCCATCTGCAGGATGGAGGTCTAAATACTTTAGGAAGGAAGGAAGGAAATAAATAAATGCTGTGTTTTCACAACCAGTCATTCTTAGAAATATGAAAACAGCTTTAGTCATGGATAGTGTCCCAGGTGCTAACCTCAGCAGGCTATTTAATATCAACCAACATTTTGCTGCTTTAGCTAGAGCCACCAATTTTTCTGCATATTCTGTGCATTCCAAAAGTACACTTCCCCACAGTAAAAACATGTCCCAGACTGAGGTTTTCCTATTAATCTTGGACCACAATTTAAGCTTGCGTGCCCTATATGCAGTCATGTTGGTGTGTGCCATTGAAAATGCCCCCTTGTACGTGCGCATTTGATTGTGGATGATTTAAGAACACAGAGGATCCACACATGCATCCTTGAAAATTTTATTGAAAGTAGGATGCAGTCCTTGAAAGAATTCAAAGGATCCTAGATATCAGAATAGTCCTTCGATGGGATTCAATGACGTGGCATCCTTGAAATGCAGCCTTTAAAGGATGCATCCTTGACACTGAAAACACTCACAGATTGAGGGAGAGCAGAAGGTTTATCTTCTTTCTCATACAGATTGCCCTGTCTTAATAGTCTAACCTGCAATATTTTTCTCCCATAGATTTGCACTGAATTGATTCTCAAAAATACAGAAAAAAGTGTGTCCCATAACAGTTCAATACAAAACACGTCTTTTAGTTTCCAATTATGGGATGATTCCATATTTTGGGTGTTTCTCCAACTCTAGGCATTTTTAAGTCCCAGTGGTTGTTTTTCACCAAAACTAACAGATTACAGTAGTGCTTGAAAGTTTGTGAACCCTTTAGAATTTTCTATATTTCTGCATAAATATGACCAAAAACATCATCAGATTTTTACACAAGTCCTAAAAGTAGATAAAGAGAACCCAGTTAAACAAATGAGACAAAAATATTATACTTGTATGTGAACCTCTAGGATTAGCAGTTAATTTGAAGGTGAAATTAGGTTGGGTGTCTGTGTGTCACACCAGATACTGAAAGCAAAGGTTCACATACTTTTGCCACTCACAGATATGTAATATTGGATCATTTTCCTCAATAAATAAATGACCATGTATAATATTTTTGTCTCATTTGTTTAACTGAGTTCTCTTTATCTACTTTTAGGACTTGTGTGAAAATCTGATGTTGTTTTAGGTTATATTTATGCAGAAAGACAGAAAATTCTAAAGGGTTCACAAACTTTCAAGCACCGCTGTATTTTAATCATTTAATTTTATGAAGTTCACATCACAACATCCTAATAGACATCTAATCATGCCTGTATCGTATATTTTTACTGCTCTTTAAAGGGCTGATGACACGTTTTTGACATCTTTGGCGATGTTTTATAACATAAAAAGTAATTCCCGATGATCCATATATTAATTCACGAAGGCGCCTATTTTACAAGTTATGATAAAAAACGCGGCTATTTGGGCAAATTTGACGGGGCTACAGCACCCAGGAGACGAAAGAGGAGGAGGGGCTATATGACGTCAGCGAAAGAACCTTCCTCCTAACTTGCCAGTTTGTTGTTGATGCGACAGGTGTTCAGTTTGTCATTATTAGTATTATTATTATACATTATTTTATATATATATATATATATATATATATATATATATATATATATATATATATATATGGTTATTATGCCTTCGCGTTGTGTTGCCGGCTTTTGCTCCAAAACCCACAAGGATGGGGTAAGTTTATTCAAGTTTCCCAGAGATCCCGAGCTGCATGCGAAGTGGGTGAAGCAAGTCAGGCGCACTCGTGACAAGTGGGAGCCCTCACCAACATCCGTCCTGTGCTCTGAACACTTCGATTTGGATTGTTTTGACACCCTTCCCAGCTTAAAAGAATCTCTTGGGTGTGCAGTTCAGCACAAACATGTGTTACTACCATCAGCAGTGCCTACAGTATTCCGGAGGGGGTCTACTAGTAGCTATGCCGGATCCAGCAGTCGCCTGGGACAAGGCGACTCCTCCAAACACAGTCCTCCTGTCAGAACATGTGTTGAGAAACGAAGGTACGTAGAGCTATAGAGTGCTCCGACATGATGCTAAAAATAGTAACCATGCGGTCTGCGCGGCCATCTTGGAAGTGACTCGCTCCAGAGCGCTCATAGAGTACACATCATAGAGTACACATTCATGATAATCATAAATGTAATCATAAAGTCGGCGTGATATCAGTCATGTATTTGCTTGTGAAAGCTTGCGGCTTTCATGTAACTGCCGCCTAGCAACGAGAGGCAAAGGGTAAAGAGGGTAGGCTATCATAGATTCTATTCGGAAGAGATCAACACATGATTGCTTAAAAATTAGGTATTTTAACAATTTGCATCTGTTTTGTGATTATCGTGACACTTGTGTGTTATATAGAACTGTATGTCTTATCAGCACATCGAGGATCTTCCACCGGAGGCTTTAGCAAGTACTCGTAGCAACACTACACTTTACCCTTTGCCATGCGTTGTTAGGGAACGATAGCAAGTACCCCGATGACCGACATCAAGAATATGTAGAAAAAATTTAGAAATTATACTTTCCAAAAGTCATTTGAGCTTAGTGTATTGCATTTCCATTTATATTGTAGGTTCTTGCTGATGTTTTTGCGGAGTATGACGCAGCTGCTGAATCAGAAGCTGCACAGTTTGTATGTACTAGTTGTGAACATTCACATTATTATCAATCTCATTTATTTAAAATCAGATAAAATCATGCCATCATGATCACTGCTTAAAGTACCAGTATTTGGGTGTTCTTTTGTTCAGAGGAAGAGCTAGCACTAGAGAGTTCACCGGCGTTTTCATGCGCCATTTCCATTGAGTAGAACAGCCAGTGAACCGCAGCGTGTTCTTCCGCTGACGTCACAGCATGGCCGCGAGCCACGGACCCAGTTTTCTTGCGCTGTGCAATTAAAAGTTGGATATTCGTGTAACAGGGCGGCACGGTGGTGTAGTGGTTAGCGCTGTCGCCTCACAGCAAGAAGGTCCTGGGTTCGAGCCCCGGGGCCGGCGAGGGCCTTTCTGTGTGGAGTTTGCATGTTCTCCCCGTGTCCGCGTGGGTTTCCTCCGGGTGCCCCGGTTTCCCCCACAGTCCAAAGACATGCAGGTTAGGTTAACTGGTGACTCTAAATTGACCGTAGGTGTGAATGTGAGTGTGAATGGTTGTCTGTGTCTATGTGTCAGCCCTGTGATGACCTGGCGACTTGTCCAGGGTGTACCCCGCCTTTCGCCCATAGTCAGTTGGGATAGGCTCCAGCTTGCCTGCGACCCTGTAGAAGGATAAAGCGGCTAGAGATAATGAGATGAGATGAGATATTCGCGTAACAACAGCTTCTTTTCATGTAATTATAACAGAAATCTAACATGTTTGCCATGTTGTATAGTTTATTTAAGAAATTGCATAGAGTCATGTTCGTGTCATCAGCACTTTAAGTGCCTTTTATCAATAAATATTGCTGTTTATGCTTGTCCCAGACCCAGACTTGTAATCTTAAAATGTTAAAAACCACTACACTAAGTATTGCTTTTCAAATATTCTTTTACATGCTTGTCTTAAGGAAGCATAAAATAAACACATACAATTTAAATTTCTAATGCATGGGGTTATTTTTAACCATATTCCAAATAAAACATCAGTGTCCCACAGTTATCGGCCATTTCCACCACAACAAACTATTTTAAACTACTAGAGCCACCTTAACATAGTTTGTGATAACCAAGGAATTAATAGTGTCAGTGAAGAGCAAGGTTGAGGTCAAACATGAGAGACATGTGGTGATCAGAAAAAGAGAAAAATCCAGGAAACTATTACTTGTAAACAGATAATTTTTATTGTGCATCATTTCCACTCAGGCTGCAAATTTGTCAAATTATATAAAATAAGTGAAAAAACTGCATATTTTTTATGTATTTTGGATACATTATGTGCTGTAACAACCAAAAGTGGCTTAGCATGGCAAGGAAATATGCTAATATAGTGTAAAAATCTGTTAGAATGTCATTTCCACCACAGAATGAGTTGTGATGGAACTTACAGACTGTGGTGGAAATGAAAACGATAGATTATATCTGATTTTAGTTCAGTTTAATTTATATTTTTAATTTATAAAATATATTTTGTAATATATAACCCTGAAGAACTGCTTTATACATTATATATATATATATATATATATATATATATATATATATATATATATATATATATATATATAAAACAATTCTTCTTTAGGGTTTTTTGGCAGTTGGCAAACCAACTTAAAGGTGCATTACTCCCATCGACTGGGCTGGGGTGTGGAACAGGATTTTTTTTTTTGGGGGGAGGACTATATTCTTTTAGTTGTTTCTGTTTGTTTTAAATACCTGATGATAATTTTTGGGGTTTTGTTTTCAAGTAGAGTTTTTATTTCATCTTCGGTTGGTTCAGCAACACATGCCACCATTTTGATTTTCTCAACTCATGATATATGAGCTGATATCCTAGTCGTAGAGTAGCCAATCAAAGTGCACTATTGCTCATGTCCAGTGAATGTGGATAGAATAATTAAATAATATTGGCTGGCTTTGAGTGGTATATCAGATATATTCCATTCAGCAAGCATGATACTGAACGAGTCAAAGACGAGTTCAATACCATGCTTGCTGAATGGAATAGATCTAGTATACCATGAAAAAAGCCAGCCAAGATTATTATTATTATTATTATTATTATTATTATTATTATTATACATACACATTCAATGGAACAATTATAGATTTTACAAAAAGTTAAGAACAGGGGGGTAACTTACCAATATTGAATGCTGATTCTGATCAAATGTAATTCAATGTTCTGTCAATTCAATGTACATGTACAAAGTCAAAGTTCTAACAATAAAAAATGGTACAAGTTCAAAAACCCTGAACAACAACCCAACTTATATACAAGCTATATACAGGTTGAAGTTCAAGTTCACAGTTACTTTTGGTAGTAGTTAATTGTTACATTGCGGTTGTTCAAAACAAAAGGGCTTTGCTGAGAAGTCCACAAGTAAAATCCTCTTGTAAAAGTCTCCATCACTTTTCCTCATCTCCAAGTAGAACTTTGACAATATTTCCGCTATTGCTCTCTTTTCCAGTTTTTCGATGTCTGTTGGTATGTTTATCTCTTGTAAACATGAGTGAAAAATATCCAATAAAGTTTTGGTAACCTTTCAGGTGTTCAGTGCGGTGCGTCTTTCTCTTTAAATCTTCCGCTTTTAATTAAGCAAACCACACGGCCATGTTTGTGTACAAATTGTCACAGTCACTCACTAGTGCGGAAGTTGTACATCTCCGATGTGTCTCTTTCCCAGTTTTTCGATGTCTGCTGGTATGTTTTTCTCTTGTAAATATGCATGAAGAATATCCAGTGAAGATTTGGTAGCCTTTCGGGTGTTCAGCACATCTTTAGTTTCATTTTTTAGTTTATTTATTTAGTGCTTAATCCAAGCACTGGATTAACCTCGTCTTCTCTCTTTCTTGGCCGACAAAGAAATGATTCTGTGCATGTGCAGAGAAAAGTTTTGTCATTGGATCTTTGCCTGAGTGTGAGGTTGTGTTGTCTTGACAACATGCAATATTATAACAATATTGCACACTCATTCTCCA
Organism: Neoarius graeffei; assembly: GCF_027579695.1. NCBI lineage: Eukaryota > Metazoa > Chordata > Actinopteri > Siluriformes > Ariidae > Neoarius > Neoarius graeffei. The sequence goes on along the minus strand of NC_083578.1, from coordinate 39,096,899 downwards.
ATGGGGAGAGTGGCGTAATACATGGAGGATAAGCGATATGATAACAACATGCCACCAATAAACCCACTAGACAGGAATAAATGTTTAGTAAATGTTTAATACATGTTTTTATTCCATGGAAAAAGTGGCCCGTATGTATAATAATTAAACAATATTGGCTGGCTTTGAGTGGTCTTTCAGATATAATCCATTCAGCTCGCATGATATTGAATGAGTTGAAGATGAGTATGTCTAGCCAACATACAGTAGCAATAGCATTAGTGAAGGCCAATGCTAGCTAACCCGCAACTCGGTGCTGTTAGCACAGCAGTCCAGTTACCTTCAGCTGGTGTAGCACTAGCGAAGGCCAATCTTAGCACAGTCAAGCCGAATATATATATATATATATATATATATATATATATATATATATATATATATATATATATATATATATATATAACACCAGTCAAAAGTTTGGAAACACCTTCAAATTTGATCTTTTTATATATTTTTTTTTCCTACATTGTAGAACAATACTGAACTCATCAAAACTATGAAATAACATATGGAACATATGGAATTATATGGTAAACAAAAAAGTGTTAAAAAAACAATGTTTCATCTTTTAGATTCTTCAAAGTCATCACTATTTATCTTGATAACAGCTTTGCACAGTATTGGCATTATCTGAACCAGCTTCATGAGGTAGTCACCTGGAATGCTTCTCAATTTAGGCCCCGGTCACACCGCCCGAACTTTGCTGGAGCGTTCCTGGAGCAGTGAAAAAAATTCATCACCGCTCGTAACCGTTCACCACCGTTTAACAAAAGTTGGCCCCCGTTAAAGCAACGCCGTATACGCTCGGCCACCGCTGATGTTTCTCGAGGGGCCCTCCTACCGCTCCGAAAGTTTTGAGCTGCACAAAATATTGTGAGCGGTGAGGACGGGGCAATTTTCCGCCCCAGCAAAGTTCACCCCCGCTCCACCAACGCCCAGTCAAAGTTTGGCACCGCTAGACACAAGTTCGTGGACGCTTGGGTCCGCTAGGCCAACGCAGAAATCTTGAACGCTGGACCACCGCTGCTTCGCCAGCGTTGCCCGGGCGGCGATTAAACGTTGCACAAACTTCGGTGGAGCGGTTGTAAGCGTTTTACGAGAGGACACGGGGTTGCTGGAACGGTGTCGGGCGTTGAAGCAGCTATCCATGGCGGCGATGAACTTTGGTTTGGCGTTGGTATAGAGGTGTCGGAGCGGGACCAGAATTTGGCTATAAATACGGGGAGAAATGGACCAGGAGCTCATTTGGAACCGAGCTGCCGTTGAGTTCAGACCTTACCTATATCGAATTTGCTCAAAGTTACAGTAAAACTGTATCACCATGGATGCTGAGAGACTTGCTATGATTGGTGCTAAACCAAACTTTATACCCCCGCCGAGCCAAAGCCCGCATGCGCAGAACACCACTATACCAACGCTCGCGTCACCGCTAAACCAACGCTCGCTACCGCTAAACCAACGCTAAAGCAACGCGGCTTCAGCGGTGCACCGCTAAGCCAACGCCCGTGTTTTTGATTTTTTTCCCATTTTGTGCGCGGTGACAAGCGTTGTCGAAATTCGGCCCCCCCTTCCTATCGTTCAAGGAACGCTCCAGCAAAGTTCGGGCGGTGTGACCGGGGCAGGTGTGTTTTGTCAAAAATGGAATTGCTTGCCTTCTTTATGCATTTGACAAGATCAATCAGTAAAGAGTAAATAATAAAAATACAGTAAATAGCCCTGTTCGACAACTGTAGTAATCCATATTATGTCAAGAACCACTCAACTAAGTAAAGAGAAATAACAGTCAGTCATTACTTTAAGACACGAAGTGTCTTTTAGTTAATTACGGTAAAATAAAGAAAAAACATCGAATCTGAAGGTGTTTCCAAACTTTTGAATGGTACTGTGTATATACCTATATATATATATATATATATATATATATATATATATATATATATATATATATATATATTTCCCCTGTGTAATTTATTTAGATACTTTTAAAATCAACATTGACAGCTACACACAACAGAACTACCTGGCAGCCAAAATTCTCTCAAAATCTTCCGTTTTTAACAAAGCAAACCTGGGGGCCATGTTTGTTTACAAATTGTCACTGTTGCTTCCTAATGTGGAAGTTTTACATCTCCGATGTGTGACATCATGTTGTCTTGACAGTGTGCAATATTGTAACAATATTGTACGCTCATTCTCCATTGAGTACAATTGTGTAATACATGGAGGATAAGCAATATGATAACAATATTGCATGCGATCAATAAACCCACTAAAAGGGAATAGAATACATGTTTTTATTCAATATAAAAAGTTGCCTGTATGTATAATAATTCCTGATATTTCACTCTGATATTTCATTTCAAAGGCATGCAGTTAGGTTACCATGGGGTGGCCTTGGGCTGAAGTGCCCTTGAGCAAGGCACCAAACCCCCAACTACTCCCCAGGCACTGTAGCAGAGTTGCCTACTGCTCTGGGTATGTGTGTGTGCTCATTGCTCAATTGTGTGTACACATGCGTGTGTTCACTGCTTCAGATGGGTTAAAAGCAGAGGACGAATTTTACTGTGCTTGAGTGTGCATGTGACAAATAAAGTCTTCTTCTTCTTCTTCTTCTTCGATGACATCACTCCCAGTGTTTTCCTACTGACTAGATGCATGTTGTCAAAATGGCAAACCGGTTCAAAATTAAAATTATTTTGATTAACTTGTGTATTTTTTTTTTGTTGATGTACCGATATAATATAAAGAACATTGCATGGCGGGGCGGCACGGTGGTGTAGTGGTTAGCGCTGTCGCCTCACAGCAAGAAGGTCTGGGTTCGAGCCCCGTGGCCAGTGAGGGCCTTTCTGTGCGGAGTTTGCATGTTCTCCCCGTGTCCGCGTGGGTTTCCTTCGGGTGCTC